>NC_084481.1:96566516-97766516 GCF_030035675.1 Rhineura floridana | reverse complement strand
AGCCTGAAGCTGGGGCAGCAACTATCTCAATGCAGTTGGGGTCCAGAAGACCCTAGGTCACCTCAGACCCTCCCCAGAACATTTGTTTTGGGGGTTTCTGCTGGCTACCTGAGCAATCAGCAGGTAGAAGGAGTGATATGTACTGGCAGAATGATGCTGGCAAAACAGTGCAGGCAGAGGCTGATGGAAATCGGCAGGGCTGAGTGGTGGGATAACCCAGCCCAACAAAAAAAAAGGGGTTGAATGGAATAATTATTATTTTTTAAATGTACATAAGTTTTCTCTTAATTAACTAGGCTAATATTAAATAATCTGGATATAAGCATGTTTAGTCCTATATTTTATCTGTAATCTAAATCAATACCTTTTAATGGACATTGAGCTAACAAAGGCTTTTCTATGCAAAATGAAGAAACAATTTTATTGTTTTTCAAATGTGACTATTTACACTCTACCTACCAAACAAAAGCATTTCATTCTCACCTGATGAAAATGAACTGCTCTAGTCTGACCAGTAAACTATCAGATCTTATTTCTGCAATAAGTACAGGCATTTATTTTTGTGTGTGTGAAAGTGGGGCTGGACCAAGGCAGAGTAAAGGAGAAAAGACCTACACTGGCAAGCAGTAACAAGATTGTCCAGTGTGCAGGATTTTATAGCCCCATATTTAATCGCACAAACTGTCATGGGTGCTTATATTCCTGTAGTGGGAGTTAAGAGCATTCCTCCAGTAAGTAAAAAGGATAGCATGCAAAATAAATACAGTGCAATAAAGACACACAGTCTTGTTGACTTCCCAGGAGGATCCCTCCGCCTGTGCAGCTCTGAGACGGGCTCCCGTCTTGGATGAAACTTTTTCAGCCTTAAATCCAGTCAGAAAGGTTTTTTTTGACTGGGGATAATTTCTTCCGGATAAGGAAGAAACGTGAGATTTCCCACACAGCTTTGTTGTGGTTGTGGGAGACTGGAATTCGTCAGAATCGTCTGTGAAAGAAGGTCTTCCAGCAGCTCGGACAGAGCGAGGATTTATAGCCAGCTCAGCTGAATAAGTGACCCGTTTTTTTTTCCTTTTAAAAAAAAACGGACTAACAGGCAAGCATCCTCCTGTCTATGCTTATCACTTTCTTATCTATACAGCTAAAGAGATTTGTCAAAGGATCGGCAATTAAGAAAACTTGGGTGAGCCAAAACTTTCCTTCTTTTTTACTCACGGAACTAAGGGGGAGGAAAATAAAAATAGCCTATCTTTTTCCTATTGCAAAAAGCTGATATGGAAAATGGCATTGTAAAGATTACAACGGATGAGGGGTTTCTGATTGGAAGAGAAAAGAAAAATCTCTTTGATTTATAAGACTTTTGTATAATATATGTCTGGAACTATTTTTTTTGATCTACTTTTTCTTTTCTTTTCTTTTTTTGACGAATCTGCTCATTCTCGTTGCTACTAGTCATTAGGACGCTGTGAACTAAAGCTGTTTTTGCACTTCTGGGCATATAAGAGATAAGGGCTGTCTAGAGTGTGACGCCAGTTGGTTTGAAAGATTAACTCCTTTATAACTGGATAAAGAAATAAACTGCTCTTTGCTTGGGACATTGAAAATTGAAGGAGTTTAGTTCCTTTGGCTTTAAGAATGACAATTAAGAAGATCATGGATGAACAAGAAGGGACTTTATCTTTAGACATGTTTCAGAAAATAATGAATGGGATTAAGTCAATAAAACAAGAATTGAGAAATAATAGACAAGCGTGGAGAATTGAATTTGATGAAATGAGACAGGAGCTGAAAGAAATTCAGGATTCTATGAGAAAGGAGAATAAAGATAGATCTGGAAAACCAAAAAAGGATGAAAGAAAAATTAAAGGCAAGGTTCAAACTATGGAGATTGGATTAAATATGGACATGGAAAAAGATTTGGATTTCCTGGTTGTGATGGATCCTGGAGACAAATATTATGGTTTGGAAATCAGCGCTGTCCCTGAAGGAATTGAAGAGATTGGAGATAAAATTATTATTAGTTCAAAAAAATTCCTGGACTGGAAGGATTTGATAGAACTTGAAATGGAGAAAGCTAACAGAATTAATCCCTGTTTTGTGTTAATGGAAAAATCTTCAAGAGATGTGCTAGTGTATCATGTAAAAAAGAGGAACAGAGATGCGGCTTTGCAACAATACTTCAGTGATACGTTCGGAATTGATGGCAAGAAAATATCTGTGATAAAGGAAATTCCTATCAGACTTTTATTATATGACTATGACAGCAAGATTATTGGGTGCGTAAAGATGGAAGATGGAACCAATATGGATAATGGAAGAAGAGCGATTTGAAATTACTGGACTTAGTAGACTTGATGAGTTGGATTAATTGACATGTTTATTTAGAAAAAAAATTGATGGACATATATCTCAAAGATTGGAAACTTCTCTTTGACTTTTTGTGGAAGAATGAAATGATATTATGTTAATGAGATTTGAAACCAATTAAGATAACCGCTGGAGGAAGGTGATTTTATAATCTATTAAGAGACAGGCTTGTTATATATTATAGATTTATAGCTGAACTACGACAAAACAGAAGTCAATATTTTTATTTTTATTTTTTTTATTGTATTAGTTATTGATTTGTGTTTTTTTTTCTTTTTGTATTGTTTTGGTTTTGAAAATCTGAATAAAAATTAATTAAAAAAAAAAGACACACAGTCTTGTCGAAAGAATAACAGTGAAAATAAAACATTTTCATGGTGAAGTGTAAATTTACATGGTTTAGTAGCCAGATTTACATTTGAAAAAATATATAGTATCAACAAGTAGTTGATATAAACTGGCCTTTTTTTCTTGCCGATTTAAATTGCCTTGATTTAAATCAATCCACCCTCTCAGATTAAATTAAAGCTTGCTGGCCTAGTGGAATCAGGTTGGTGCCCTTGTGCTCACCAAAAGGCTTCTGAACCAGCAAATGACTCTGCCAAACGAAGTGTAGGGGCTATATTACCCCCCACAGCCCCTGAAAATTGGCTCAAGGTATTTGAGGGACCCTTTGGAACAGGATAGGTGACATGGGGAGAAGGTGAAATCAGCAAATATTGCCTGCTTCCTCTTTTATTAGCTGAAGCATTTGCTGGATCAAAAGCCCTTACCTGAAAGCAAGAACACCAACTGAAACTGAAACCCACCCACAGTCCTTAACCTAAAAAGCTACACTTACTCTTTAAACTGCTTTACTCTTCTATTTGTGTTCAGTATTTCATCTGTCCTTTTGTTTTTTGTTTGAAATGGTCTCTGAAATATTTCTCTGCTACAGTGGCCAGTACCTAACTCTTCTCTTCCTTATCTACAGGGCAGGGCAAGGCAAGGTTCTCCTCATATACCATATGCTTTCTAGGGCAAAATCAGCTTGTCATATACTCTAAGTGAGCCAGGTTTTCCTAGCAAGTGGAAAGTATGAGGAAAGCATATACAGTTATGATTCATTTCTGTGATTTGTACTTTTCCTGACAAAACATGTTTAGTGAAGATAGTGCAGTAATGTCCCCATTCCTTAATAAGCTAAACTTTATCAAGATCTAGATGCGATTCAACTAATCAAAGTCCCCATCCCATGTGAATTACTGTTGGCCCTACCCTCAGGCATTTATGTATTTTAATACGATGTTTTGACACACACATACACCATTCTTCAAAAAAGCTTCTAGGATGGCTTACAAAACCAAGATAAAATCTGGGAACCCCACATACATCACCTTGGGCTCCACAGTGAAATAAGGGTTGGAAATAAATGGAAGAAAATTTTAAAAATAAAAAACAATGTTGACACCAGATGGGCCTCTCTGGGTAGGAAACTGCGCAGGTGGGCATCACTACTGAGAAGGGTGTCTCTGGTTGTCAAATGGTGGGAGCACTGGGAGAAGAGCTTCCAAAGAGGACCTTAATACACACAGGATGGTATGACAGCAGGCAGTAAGTGCATTCTAAGCTATGTAGGGCTTTAAAGATAAGCATCAGCACTTTGAATTGTGCTTGGAAATGGATCAGTAGCCAATGAAGCTATCGCAATACCAGTGAGATACATTTCCATGACTGATCCCAGTCCTCGATGGCTGTGTTTTGAACTAATCACAGTTTCTATACAATCTTCAAAGAGTCCCACATACAATACATTTCAATAGTTAATCCTAGATGTTGCAGATCACAGAAAACTGTGGCTGTCAGAACTGGAACAAAGGGATTCATCCAGGTGGAAAGAGACAGGAGGTAACTGAGAAATGGTGGTGCTGACCAAAGGGACGTGCATGCAGCATGGGGACAGAAAGAAAAAAATAACAGAGCCCTCTGGGGTAGATAGAAAAATATTAACAGAAAATGACTTTAAAGGGCAGACAACAAGCTAGAATTGTACCAAAAATGCTTTCCCCTAGTTAATATTACTATGTATTCTCTAAGCTAAGATCTAATAGTGGCCTTCAAATTAATTTGAATTACGCATGCCTGCTCTGTTCTTCTTGAGGAATTGGGACAATAAGAGAGGCATTGCTACTTCAATTCCTGAAGTGCTTGTTAAGCAAACATTACCAGAGGAAGGCTTGCTCCATCTATTACCAAGGTAATTTTGCACCAGAGATAAAAAAAAGGTTTAGTTTCTGAAAAATAAAGCAGAAGAAAATACTGAGATGACTGCTCAACATCTTAACTCAAGTAAGTTTTCCTTAAGGGGTCTATACTGCTGTACAGATAGGATGTGTGAGAAACACAGAAGACAAGCCCTTCTGAATAATCCCTAGAGAAGAAACTACTATTCTTCACTTTTCCTTCATACTAACACTGAAAGGCAGAAGGATTGGCAAAGGTCAAGTGTGAAATATGGTGTGCAAGATTCAATATAAAACTATCAGCTAATTAACAAGTACACTGACCTGTAGTACTTAACATAAAGAGTTATAATCAGGAGAAGCAATGTTATCTACATTTTATAACTACAGGCTGTGGTCACACACCCAACGCAGACAAATAGCAAGGAAGAGACTCCCGGTTTTCACACTTTCAACTAAGTTCCTTCACCACATACCTACAGGTCTGCCCCCCAGGTATAATTACAGACCTATTAGTAGGCACAAGTTACCCTTAAACAGTGGCCTTAAGTAGGCCACCACCTTGTAAAGTGGCCACGGTTTTATGAAACGGAAAAGGGGTAGGGGGAATAATGATAGAGAGAGGGACGGACGGACAGACGCACGAAGAAGCAGAAGCAGCTTAGCGGCAGGGTGCGGAAAAAGGAACTTATCCACCCACGAGTATTACCGATAGGACAAACTGTTACCGGCACTGAAACCAGGAGAAAAAGGCTTCGTAACTAAAAAAAAAAAGAGCGGGAGTGTCGGGTGCCACATACATGGGAAGGGCCCTAAGGGATAGGTGGGGTGGAAGTTACCGTCGCGGCCACTCCACCACAGGAAAGGGTGGGATGAGGAGGAAAAAGGAGGTCAGACAGACGAGGAGAAAGCGCTCGACGCGATTACTTCCTTCTCTGCTCCCTGACTCTTTATTGCCCCCGAGAAAGGGCAAGGAAACGTTAGGCCCTCAGAGCCGTTGTTGGGGGAGCCCCCTCTCCACGCCTGCCTCGTCCTTAGGTGGAGGTGAATCTTTCTTTCTCTGCCGTCACTACCATAACTCCCCCCGCGACTCGACTCGCACTCACCCGGCAACACCGTCCCCTCTGCCGCCACCACGCCTGGGTCCCGCCCTGTGAGGCAAAGAACTCGTCCGTTCGGCCCAAGCAGTAAAAAGAAACACCAGAAAGCAGAGCAGGGCACGCATGCGCGCTCTCAAAGCCGTCCGGGCTCGCGACGGGGCTCGCCGGTTGGTCAGGTCGCTCCCCGCCAGTGCACGCGCGCACTCGCTCTCGATCCCCCTCCCATTTCTTCCCTCGCGCTCTCGCGGTTATGCGCAGAAAGTGATCGGCTGAATGGAGGAGGGAATTATTAGTTTTCGTAAAAGGGAGGAGCTACACGTCTACAAATCGAGATTGAGGGAAGACGAACAGAAGCAATAGCAGTAGGTCTATGCGCATGCGTCTCGTGATTCCAGGACTACTTACTAAGAAATTGGGAGGGGCAGGAACGCAAGTGTAGAACGGGCATGCGTAAATCGCCTTCGCCATATGTAAATTATTTGGGTCTCCACTTCCACTTCCACATATTTGCTGGCACGCTCTAGCTGAGATTGACAAACCTAATATGCAGTTTTCAGCTAAGATGGCGAGCCTGTAGTGTCAATGACTCAACAAGGAACTACTCGATTAAATCTCTGTTGCATTTTGTAATATAATATACCGATCATTTGTAATTATGTTTCTAGATATATGAAGGTTCTTTTAATACACATGTGTGTGTGTATATATATATATGCTTAAGCTACCTATCACCAATCCTGGATCTCATCCTTGTCACTCCAAACGCTGTATCACCTGCAGGTACCTCAGGGAGACAGCTACTTTCACAAGCACTAGGTCAGGCAGGACATATTACATCAAACAGAACATCACCTGCAGGTCCTGCAATATAATTTATGTCATCGAATGCAAAAGAATGTCATATCCAGTACCTAGGAAAAACCACAACTGACCTACACACACACTTCAGAAACCATAAATCAGCAAGCTTAACAAAAAAAATGTGGAGCAACCAGTTGCAAACATTTCAGCATTGAGGGTCACAGCCTGTTGGACTTTTCTATATCAGCTATAGAGAAGCCAACAGATCCAGCAGCACTGACTTTTGGATATACTCTCTGGACACATTGGCACCACATGGCCTGAACCTGGAGGACAGTACAAACATTACTTAGCTTCTGCAAATGAAGCTCCTCTGAGCATTCCATCTTCAAAGCTCTATAACTGCCACCTTGGTAACAGCATTTGTATGTTAGCAGCTGATGAAGGCAGAAGCCAAAACATTTTGGTAATACAATAAAAACCTCTGTTTTGTTAATCACAATTACCTGCATATATTTTTAAGTGATTAACAGAATCCTTATAGGGTTCCAGAGCAAGCTTGGGTGAAATTCTGTTTATCGCTTTCAAAATTGTCTGTCTGTCTCTGTCTATCTATCTTAAAAGATAATTAAACATTACGCAAACAGTTTCATCAGTACATTCAAAAATGTCCTTTTTAAAAAATATAAAGTGCAAAATGTGCTGGGCACAGTCTTACAGGTCAGTCTTATACATGTATGCTCAAAAGTAATTCTCGTTTATTTCAAAAGGTCTTAATCTCAGGTAGGTTAGAAAAGGATCACAGCTGCATTAAATCAACTTCTTTTGACAAAAAGACACAAGAAAACAAACTCATGTTTAGACTCTTAACTTTAAACATTTCACAGTACCACTGTCAGCAAGTGTGAAAATAAATTTGAGGGTGATCTCTCTTGTGTTACTCCCTTGATAGCCGTACAGTTGTACATCTGAAGTAGACTGTTATTTATGAAATCCTCTACTGTATTAAAAAATAGTCTGAAAAGTCATTTGAGCCATACATTAAATAAGGGTAATCATATTTGATTCTCACATTAAGAAGTGTGCCGTCTCACCATCTAGCTGTGAGAGGTGTTAATTTTTTATTATTATTAAAATTAATTAAATGTCTTGGATCCTGCTTCTTCAGGATAAAACTTTTTAGACACATGGAATGCAGGAAAGAGGAGGAGACTAAAGACTGATTATGTGGAAGTGATGGAAGAGAGAAGCCTAGTACAGTGGCATCTGTCCTTAGGGTTTGGAAGGCAAGAAGCACGGCGACCAGTAGCTGAGAGGAGATAGAAGATGACAAATAAAGGCCAAGGGATTTCAGGGTTCAGTTAAATAAGAGCAGAAGTTGTGGAGAAAACAGAGCAGTAAGATGTACTTAGGGAACAAAGATTGAAGGCATATTTACTCTATAGACTTAACATGGTTTTAGCAGTCCTTGCTTCTTCCTAAGGAACTGTGCAGAAAAGCTATAGAATTTTCCAGCACGTTCTCTAAACCAGGGGTTCCCAGACCTTTCCCCCCACAGACCACTTGGAGATTGCTGAAGATCTTAGTGGACCACTTAATCATTTTTCTGCCCATTACATCTATTGTAATGTACCGTGCTAGATGCTGTATGATTTTTGTATGATTTTTGTATTTTTATTTGTATTGTATAATTGTATTTTTATTGCTTCTTTTCTTTCTTACATTGCATTTTGTTGTATCACAATTTGAACTGGATAGAATAAAATACAATGTAAGAACTAAAAGAAGCAATAAAAAATACAATAAAAAATCAATATATTGAATGAGGACATGCCACCTGAATGCAGCTCATGGACCACTGCTGGTCCAGGGACCACAGTTTGGGAACCCCTGCTCTAAACTACTGTTTCCAGACATGATGATTAAACATATCAGTTTGTGCTTTAGATACACCCTAAGACTGCAATAGTTATGATGGGGAAAGGGTCTGGATGTAGTATGTTCCAGCACAAAGCACCAATATATGGGTGAGTGGACACTCATTATGTTTTTTCAAAGTACACAAAGTCATATTTGTGTGGGACACTGGTTATTTTTAATGGGCACTGAATACCTTGAGCCTATTTGTTTGACTCAGTTAAAATTGGCTACAAAGCAGGGAGAAATAAAGTGTCACATAAAATGGTTCCATAGCATATGTTTTGTAGAGAAATTGGGCTACAGAGAGATAACAGCACTACAATAAGCAAGCTGTTGTATTCCATGATCATATGATCACTTACAAATGAAGCATTGTAAAAACTCCTCATACGCTAACTATCCATCATCGCCTGATCACTTTCCTCTGTGGTGTAATACTTCATAGGAACGGAAACATTCAAGACACGAGCCTGGGCTGGCAATTTAAGTAGCGGTGGCTGCCAGAGACTAAAAATGGCTGAGTCATAGAATCATAGAATAGTAGAGTTGGAAGGGGCCTATAAGGCCATCAAGTCCAACCCCCTGCACAATGCAGGAATCCAAACCAAAGCATTCCCGACAGATGGCTGTCCAGCTGCCTCTTGAATACCTCCAGTGTCGGAGAGCCCACTACCTCTCTAGGTAATTTGATTCCATTGTCGTATGGCTCTAACAGTTAGGAAGTTTTTCCTGATGTCCAGTCGAAATCTGGCTCCCTGCAACTTGAGCCCATTATTCTGTGTCCTGCTCTCTGGGACGATCGAGAAGAGATCCCAGCCCTCCTCTATGTGATAACCTTTCATGTACTTGAAGAGTGCTATCATATCTCCCCTCAGTCTTCTCTTCTCCAGGCTAAACATGCCCAGTTCTTTCAGTCTCTCCTCATAGGGCTTGGTTTCCAGTCCCCTGATCATCCTTGTTGCCCTCCTCTGAACCTGTTCCAGTTTGTCTGCATCCTTCTTGAAGTGCGGAGACCAGAACTGGACGCAGTATTCAAGATGAGGCCTAACCAGTGCTGAATAGAGGGGAACTAGTACTTCACGCGATTTGGAAACTATACTTCTGTTAATGCAGCGTAATATAGCATTTGCCTTTTTTGCAGCCACATCACACTGTTGGCTCATATTCAGCTTGTGATCAACGACAATTCCAAGATCCTTCTCACATGTTGTATGGCTGAGCCAAGTATCCCCCATCTTATAACTGTGCATTTGGTTTCTTTTTCCTAAGTGTAGAACTTTGCATTTATCCCTGTTGAATTTCATTCTGTTGTTTTCAGCCCAACGCTCCAGCCTATCCAGGTCCCTTTGAATTTTGTTTCTATCTTCCACGGTATTAGCTATGCCCCCCAATTTTGTATCATCTGCAAATTTGATAAGCATGCTCTGTACCTCCTCATCCAAGTCGTTAATAAAAATGTTGAAGAGCACTGGGCCCAGGACCGAGCCCTGTGGTACCCCACTTGTTACTTTTGCCAGTTTCAGAAGGAACCATTGATAAGCACTCTTTGAGTACGATTCTGGAGCCAGCTGTGGATCCAGGGCCGGTTCTAAAGGGTGGCCAGGTGGGGCACTGGCCCGAGGGCCCCTGGAGCTACAGGGAGCCCTCCGCTCTCCTTCTGCAATCCGCGGAAACATCTGTGGACCACCATCCCCCCACTATCCCCCCGCTTTACCTACCTTTCCATTGTTTTTGCAGCGCGCAGATTTGCCATCAATGAAGATGGCAGCCAAGGTTTCCTTAAGGGGCTGAAGCCTCTGCCGCCATCTTGGTTGATGGCACACATGCACGCTACACACATGCATTGCTGCCATCAACCAAGATGACAGCAGAGGCTTCAGCCCCTTAGGGAAACCTTGGCCACCATCTTCATTGATGGCAAACCTGTGTGTGCCGCAAAAAACAATGGAAAGGTAGGTGAAGTGGGGGGATAGTGGGGGGATGGTAGGCGGCACAGAAGCTCCTGTCTTGTGGTCCGCAGATGCTTCCATGGATCGCGGAAGGGGAGCAGAGGGGCCCAGGGCAGCTGGCACCCAAGGGCCCTGGCATGCCTGGGGCCGGCCCTGGTTATATCCTTCAATTGCTGTATTCCAGTCATGGGAGTCATCCCACCAAGTTTCAGTTATACCTATCAAGTCGTAATTGCCCTCCTGTATTAAGAGTTCAAGTTCATCCTGCTTGTCTCCCATGCTCTGCGCATTAGTATACAGGCATCGAAGACCATGTGATTTATGGCTTGGCTTCCTTACTACATTTTTCTGAGGACTGTCACTGGTCCCTATTACAGCTGATCTCTCCCAGATTATAAAATTGCAGTTAGCTTCTGCCCCAAAATTGACCCATTTCTGGTCAATTTTTTTTCACCTGAGAGCCATTGGTAAACAAATGGCAATTCCAAGAAAATATGAGGCAACTGTGCAAAGCGGCAAGGGCTTTTGAATTGTGTTTCTGGGGCTAGTACATGGTGATTGTTGGAGCTGACTCAAGACATTTTGCTGCTGAACAAGGGGAGTCCCTCATTCTGTGTAAAGAAGCCAACTGTACTGGCAGTTACATTTTTCTTCTGATACTGGCAATGAGACAGCATCTTCTGCTGCACCTGAGGATGGCTGGCTAGCTTAAGGTGTGCAGGGCAGGCTGTATGGCCCACACAGCTCTATTCTCCAACATCCCACAACAACTGACTTTCCTGTCTGGCCTTACTTACTGTACACTCAAACAAATGTGGACACTGCAGTCAGTATATGTCTCACAAGCAGAGCAATGCACACACACACACACACAATGTCTGCTAGTGTATGGCCTGGCTCACTTCCTGCCTGCTCACTTGGTCAGGGGCCTTTCCTAATTGTGTAGCCCGTGACACATTGGGAGAAGGCATTCATGTGAGAAAGCCAGCCAGCCTGCACTGGGCCCAGGAACAAGCAAGCACCATCACTATCAGGGCACCAGCTCAGAAGCATGAGAACCGCCAGTGGGCTTAAGAGGAATCGGGGGGGGGCACTCCCAACATCTGCTGCCTGAAGCAGTTATCTCACTCTGCCTAATGGTAGGGTCAGCCCAGCCTTTGACTGAAATACTTTTGGGGCTGCAGCTAGGCTGACAGAATTGATCAGAGAGTGGTGCAGAGGTTCTTTGTATCTAGTAGCCATTTGTTGTTAACTCTTACAGTGCAATCCTATGCACATTTATGAATAAGTAAATGCCACTGTGTTCTTTGTGGCTTACTCCCAGGTAAGTACATAGGATTGCAGCCTAAACAATGTAAAAGTTATTTGTTGATGTCTTAATTTGTGATCTTGACTCAATGTTTCTTTGTTTTCTTTCACTCTTTGTAATCACAACTGTCTATTAAGGCTTATCTTCTCACAAGATCTGACACCTGCAATCTACATTGTATAAATAATTAAAAGAACAAGTAATTGTTTGATTAACTGGGGCTGTTTCAACACTCACAGAATTGATATGAGGGAAACAATCTGGAACAGTAACAAACACAACTGTAGCAAATCAATATAAAGCCCAGTGGAAATAGATGAGGATTCAAACAAAGCAACAACTCACATTGTCATCTGAAATTTAACATCTTTCTCATTCTGTTTTTTCAGTAGGCATATTCCAACACAACAGTAACCTTATGTATTTTTTTCAGTGAGTGACCCGTTACATGGGGGGGGGGTTGGTTGTAGTGTGAATTCAGCTGTGACTGAAGTTGTTCCAGCTCTGGCCTATAAAAGTTTAGTAACTGATTTGACAAATCTGAACTAATGGCTTTAGTTCCAGTTAAAGGAGGAAGCTGTAAATGTCATTCACATTATTATGCTGAATTGTACATATAAGTGATTCGTGTATTATTTTGTACTCTTAATAGTACATGGTTAGACAGATTAGACCGAAAAACCTACAACCTTTGAAGGAAGTTGGAACATTGGGGATGATGGAATAAACATAAACAACATATTTACCATGGACATGTTGCCTTTCTCACTCATAACAACCAGTCCAATGCTGCTGGATTCTCTCCTTATCTCTTGGGAATACTTACCTTAGAACCTCGACCATGAATGGGGAACCAGTAGCCCTCCAGATGCTGCTGGACGACAACTCCTACCATCCCTGATCATTGGCTATGCTGGATGGGGCTGATGGGAGTTGGAATCCAACAACATCTAAAGAGCCACAGGTTCTCCACCCCTGGCTGTGGCATTGCGAGGCAGCTTAACTGTGCCCTGCCTGGCTCCTGCAGTCCTAGTCACCAGAGATCCAGACTGTCAGGAAAACCTACCGTTTAAGAAAACAATTATGTAAATACCCTTAGATCAAAAGTTATTAAAAATAGGTTTCAACCTCAAGAGCAACAGTGACTGACGGAGCACTACAGCATGGGGGAAAGAACCCTGCAGTGGACAGAAATGCTGTCTTCTTCCTCTTCCTCCACCAGGATGTTTATCTTCACTGTCTGCTCTAGATTTGCAGACTTGAAGCAGCAGGCCTCCATCCTGCCTGCTGTTTCCCAGCTTTGGAAGGGGACACAGAAGCTAGAATAAATGCAACAGTGTATGAAAGTTCTCTCACATATTATTTTTGTGTATTTATACATTATTTTGATTGGGGCCACTTGAAGATCACTTCATCACTTTTTAAGTACAAACTCTTATCCTGAACCAGTAACCAGATTTTGGGGGATATGGAGAGAGCAGTTTTATTCTAAATCGGGTTCAATGGGGACTTTCCAGTATTGATTCACATTCTGGGAAAATAGCGCAAGCCTAATCATGTCTACTCAGAAGTAAGTCCTACTGAATTCACTGGGTCTTACTCCCAGGTAAGTAGGGTTAAGACTGCAGCCTAAATTTAGTAGTTTTCAGTGCAAAGTTCTAGCATATCAGAATGGGTTCTTGTACTGTTTCTCCTTTCATATGCCCAACTGCAACCTTCCTATGTGAAAATGGCTAGTGGTATTTGTAAGCCTGGCTCTTTGAAGATTCAAAATTGCAATGGCTTTCTTATGCATATTTTCCCCATATGTCTTTCTGCCCAATAAAATATTTCTCCTCAGCCCCTTATTACACAGTCGCTCTTTGCCCAGCCTTACCCTGTATCTGTTGCATGGATTTTAATGCTAAAGCAAGGCTTCAGTTACTTGTAGGCAGATGCACAAACATGAAATTATTAACATTGTGAAATTTATTGAAGATATATATACACATAGTTAAAAAACTGCCCTATCTACAATATGGTCACTTTCAGATAAGGCAATGAAAATGTAGGGAAGAAGACCAGCTTTAGAGACACCCCCTGAAATGCAAATCAACTAACTTTCTAGCAGACAACACTTTCGTCCGTTATAGTGGTTCATAAGTCTACAATTCTACTTGGGGGTTCATTCTAGCAATGGGGGGAAAACAGAAAGGACTATTTCAAATGATTCAAATTGTGCTCATCCCTTTTTTGTGACTCCTTTCTCTTTTGCCCAGTCTGTGTGACAATGCTGTTCCATTCAGGATTGTAATGGTTTTGTTTGTGAGGGAGCTAACAGTGGCCTGTTGAAGTCTTATCAGTTTATTGTTGGTGCAGGTACTACTTAAGATCCATGAAACGAATGTCCATGATGAGCAGAAAGTTCTTGGGCAATGGGCGAGGTGCTGGTGAAAGCACTGTGAAGACCTGGCGTTCCAGATCCACTCCTGTGACTACAATGAAACCAGCCACACTAGTCTCAGAGATGTTCTCATCAGTACCATCAGCAGTACTAACACTTAACAGGTGGTGTACCATGTCACGACCAGGTGTGACTGGTACCAGCTTAAGCTGGTTGTCTTCCTGCGACATGCCCAGAGGCAGACACGAATCAGGGATGGTGGGAGCTCCCACTTTGTATATCTTGACATCAGAGAACTTGACATCAAATGCATGCGGGTAGAAGCACCCTCGGAAGCCATAGAAGTATTCACGAATGCGGTCATCACGAAACTCCCTCCGGAAGTCCTTGGAGCGCTCCACCACTCCACCTGACTTAGGGAGCAGTACTGTCCGAACAAAGTGAGGTAAGTCCCGCTTCAATTCATTGTAGAGGCGCTCCTGGTCCAGTACTACCACAACATCAACTTCAAAGGCAGAGGCAGCATGTACAAGTGCCTGGTACCCAGATCCCTTCACCCAACCACAGGTATTGATGACACAGCCACTGACTGAAGCCCGGCGGTTCACCTCACAGCGCTGGTTAAATACATCAGCCAAGCGAGATGTGATCTGCAGAAAGGAAGCAGCAGCAGCAGAAATATAACAGGAAACCACATAAAACTCACGGGTGAAAAAGACCTATGACATGAAGTTAACTGACCTCTTTTAGAAGATTCTGTCCTTTGAGGTCTCAAGACTGTTTACAGATACTGGAGTCTTACTTTAGTAGCCCTCCCCCTTTTTAAGGGTGAATCTGTATTACCCTTCCATAAACATATGAAGCTGCCTTATATTAAGCCAAACTATTTGTCCAATTAGCCCATCATTGTCTTCTCTGACTGGCAGCAGTTCTCCAAGGCCTCAGGCAAAAGACTTTCCCAAGCCTACTTGAGAGTTTTAACTAAAGATGCCAGAGAATGAAGCACAGCCAGCCTGCCCAAACCTGATGCCCTCCAGATGTTGTTGGACTACAAGTCCCATCATCCCCTAGCCAGCGAGGCCAATTGTCAGGGATTATGGGAGTGAAATTGAAAACACCTGGATGACATCAGGTTGGGAAAGCATTAAGTCCCTCTTCTCTTTTAAAAGATATTTTTATTGTTTTTCAGAAATATAATATAACATTCTGAAGGTAATAGTAGCATTAGTCTGGGAACAGTATATCCCCCACCCTCCCCATGATCCATGCAAAGCATAATCTTGTATATATGAATATATATAGCATTATTAAAATAAGTAGATCTTGGATATAATTAAGCATACCAAATTTGTGCATAATCTGATGGTGGTCTTGGTTATTTTCCTTTGTGTTTACATACATAATAAAATCATACCATAATGTAATAAAGAAGTCCTCCTTTGTTCTCCCATTTAGTACTCTTAACTGACATGCCAATTTTTCCATAAATGCTAGGAAGCACACCTTATGGTACCAGTATTCCAGTGTTGCACCCTTCATATCTTTCCCATGTTAGCAATTGTGAGGTGGGCTACCATCAGTAGATGACCAACTAAAACTTTGTAAGTAACTTCTTTATTTGGGTTCAAAAAATGATTCAGAAGTGCTAATTGAGGAGTCCTGACCACGGACTGTTTTATAATCCTTTGAATTTCATCATCCTTCTCCCTCTTCTAAAGAGTTAGCACAACAATCTGATATATGGGTAGAAATATATCCCTAGAAGCCTCTTACCTAGACACTTTAAAATAGCTGCTGCCATCAGTGGAGGAGTTAGGTAATTTCAGACCTTGGACATAATGGTCTTATTGCAGGGGAGGGGGCTCTTTTGATGGCAAATGTGAACACTTACTTCAGAATCGGATAAGCCAGTCCAGCTTCATGTAGGGGCCTTTCTGATCATTCTCCTGAGTGCAAGGGACTTCTGCCCTTGGCTGCCACTGAGAATCTAAAATCCCTTTTCACCTCTATATAAGAATTTGACGTATTTTTCCATTCCTGTCTGATGCCTCTTTGTGAAACCCAGATTCAAGTCCCCACCTAGATATGAAGCTCAGTGGGTAGCCTTGGGTAGGTCATTGTCATTCAACTTGACCTACCATACATGTTTCTTTTGGGAGGAAGGGCAGTATATACATGTAAACAATTATGATGATGGGCCACTGAGGCTGCAAATCTAATAACACTCATTAGGATAGGGATATAGAACCAATGGCCCTCCAAATGCTGCTGGCTGTAACTTCTATCAGTTGCAGATTGCATGGCCAATGGACAGTGACAATGGGAGTTGTAGTCCCACTTCTGTATTAGAATGTAAGCCCCACTGAACGCAGTGGGACTTATTTCCAAATAAAGGATTATACTGTGAGTTGCTCAAATGCTGCTCTTCGCTCGTTGGAAAAAGGAGGGTAGGATGCAAATATAACAAATGTAAAGTAGATTGGTTAGACTTGGCAAGTATTAAGAAAAAAATCAAAGTAGAAAATTAGCACACTTTAGAAACCTTTGGTTGCCAAAGAACTTTCTTCAGTATTGATAGAGTTGATACAAAATGAGTGTGACTACAGAAGCATCACTCATGAAACACGGAGCCATTAGGCTTGAGTCTAAGCTGAAATAAGCTCAGTGACCAAATTTAATTTAACATCATGATTGATCAGTAAACTATTCCTAACAGGGATTCACTGAGTTTGTGAAAGGCAATGCCCTGCTATTTAAAAAGAGTAGTTTCCAGCAGCATATTTATATTTAACACAGATGTTGTCATCAATAACATTTTCTTTAACAATGATTTATCAGAGTAGTTTTTAAAGATTTCCCTTCATTGGAGACATGTCTGTTATCCAAGTGAAAAAATAAGTTCATCAGCATATTTCATTTATTCTCTTTTTATAAAAAAATAAGGATCTGAAGAGTTATTAGTGAAATAATGTGCAAGATCACTAACAGCCCAGTCCTATAAAGAGTTACAGGTGCCTATGCATTCAAATAAATGAGCTTAAGCAGCCCTAGATCTGTATACTCTTGGTCTCCAAGTTAATCACTGTTTGTAAATATCTGCATGCTAAACCAGATTAACAGGACTAGCGATAAAAAATATTGATTAGGGAACAACAACCTGAAAACCTTGGCCTTGCACAGGTGTAATCTTTCAGATGTGAATGATGCCAGAGATCCTGGGATAACAACAGTTTTACACCCTTCATGACCATAATTAATGGTTATCTAAAAGGTTTCTGTTCATCAGCCTAAGCTATTCAAGAACGGCAAGTGTCTTATTGGTGCCTATTCTCTCCCACGTGATGTAAGTTTGAATGTGTAAACAAATCCTCAGTGTAAGTTCCCCACTTTTTAGGAACATGCCATTCTGATTCTGCCCAAAGATCCATTTAAGCTGTCTCCTATAGTAGCCAACCATGTCCCAAGGGATCTCAAAAGCAGAGCTAAACAGTGATAGTTATCTCCTGTTTGTCCCCAGCATGAGATATTCAGAGAAGACCAAGGAGATTCTATTTCTATCACCCCTATTCTCCATTTGATGCTGATATGAAAAGCTATCCTATCACAGCACAGTGGAATTAGTATTCATGCATCACCTATTATTTCAAAAATGTTGCTTACCTTGTTATAAAGTTTGATGTTAGTGCCAGGTGTCGTGGACCCAAAGTGATAGACTAGAGGGGCCTGAACTGAGAATCCTTCTTCAACATCTGCAGGTCGCTCAATATACAGTGCCCCCATGGTGCCTGGGATTGAGATTGAGCCCTGGCCTACATCCAGTTCCACAAAAGTGGGTCGGCGCCCTAAGCGCACAGCATAATTCAGCAGCAGGCGACAGACAGTTGACTTCCCTACATCTGTGGGGCCCACCACCATGACTCGAGGTCCCCGTTCATCCTCACGCTCAGCCTGCCACCGCATCTGCTCCAGGGCTGTATGGGTGTTGAGGTACAGCAGCATGGGGGTATCTTTGGAGACATAAGCTACTTCAGTCCGACCAGTCAACTGCACTGAGCAGCCATGCCAGGTGAAGACAGCCACTTTAGCACCAGCATCAAAGGTGAATTTCTTGTTGCGTGTCAATTCAGTTCCAAAGATCTCAGCCATGCCTGTCAGAAGCTCTAGTTGGACAATTTGTGAGGCTTCAACCTCAAAGCGGAGCTCAGTCTCCCGCTCCAGCTCAAACTTGGCCACCAGTTTCTTTTCATCCCCAGCTTCCTCTACCATTTTGATTCCTTTGCAACTGCTATGGATACAAAACAAAATTAATTTAATTAACTCATATTTTAAAAATAAAACATCCACACATTAGAAAGCATGCAAAAGTACTGAGGTTTCTTTCCTCTCCTGATGTCCCATTTTATATACAGCATTATGTTTGACAAAATTATATCTGCCTTCCCCACAAAATTAAATATGAATTCTTCAATGGATGGACAGGTCTTGCTTTAATGTTTATGCTCTAAGTTAAACAAGTTTAGGGTTAGAGAGGACTTGCTATGATGTGTGTGATTATGTCATCTGCATAGGCTTAGTTAGCTGTTCCTTGAATTGTAAAGACCACATTTGCACAATCAACTTAATCAGCCAAGAAATTTATAACTTTCATACGCCTGCACACATTCTCTTTGCAATACCCTTTGCGTGAATGAACAAACAAGCTAGGAAGCTGCAGTTAAGCACAGCTTCCCTTTACATACGAACCAGAATCTGGAAGCCAACTTTAAACCATGGTTTCATATTCTGGCTTCTATAACCATAGTTTCCTGATTAAGATATAATTGGAACCTATGATGAACTATAACTTTTGACTTGTTTTGCCGCATGTAAAAACAAAGGAGCTGCCTGCAGGTGCTTGAAGCTTCTCAATTTAAACTGAGATTTCATCATACAAACACAGCACAGCAGAGAATTACATTCAACATAGCACTACACAGATTGTTCTGTCAGCACAAGGATTTCTCCTTGGGCAGTCTCTCCCTCTTCTCCCCCCGTACCCCGCTAAATTTGTTCTGGGGGTTCCCTCAACTCTCCAGAGCAGATTTGGAGACAGTGCTGAGAACACTGGGGGAGGATGAGGCAGGAAATCCTGTTGCACTAGCCCTTGCACAGGTAACTTTTTAGTTTAATACTGTTCAATAACTTTATTTGTTCCCCTTCTTCTCTTCTGGTACACCATAAAATGGATAATGTGCATCTAAAAGTGGCTGTATGAGCTGACTGTGAATGTGTGTCTAGAGGCTCCCACCTCAGAACAAGACAGTTAAGAATGTGCTTGATTTAGGCCCCTAGTCAGCAACTAGTTTTACTAGAAGGGTGACATTTTGAAGAGGGTGGAGGTTAGCAGGCCAGTCCTCATCCCCAGTGAACTACCAGCAAGTCTCATGTTGTATCCCACAACTTTTTTACAACCTTAACTTCAACTACTGAGTTGAGAGGATACAAAGAGGAGACAAATCCAGGGGCTGAAAGTTGCTAATCTGTAATTTACATCCATGCAGTAGCATGGTTTTGTTTCTGTAGGAGCAAAACCATTCCAGATTTAATCACCAGTTAGAATATATTTTTCGAATACAGGATTAGAGTGTACTATCCGTATGTCGTTGGCACTGGGTAATAAACTCTTTTCCCAATGGAGCTCCAATCCCCTCATCAGGTGTTCAGAACCCCGCTGTTATCCTGGCGTTTCAGTGACTGCCAAACAACATATAGGAAAGGAGACGAAGGCAGGGCGCCTGGTAAGACGTTCCCCGGCGAAGAGAACAAGGAGCAATTCTGCTCCTGCCTTCGCGAAGGCTGCGCGTCTCCATGGGAACGGAGCCAGGGTCTTCAGAAGTTTAAGAAAGTCACTCACCTACTGAATACACAAGGCTACAACCACACAAGTCCCGGATCGGGCCAGTCAACCGAACTGCCGGTTGCCCCGGAAGTGAAGGATGAGATGATTGTATGATGTGTGTATTCTTCCTCCTTCAATGACTTGATGGGAATTGTAGTTCACTGTGTATGCAAATCACGGGACTAGGGGAAATGGTTGCTTTTCGCGCGGCCTGCTGGGATATGTAGTTTTTTGCCTCATTTTTAACACTTCGTCGTTCAGCTGCCCAAATACAAACACGAGAATATGCACGTTTCCTGCTCCATAGCGTAGGGTTATATCTTTCCTATCACCTCAGATCAAAATATCCGAACCTTCAAGATGTCTGTTTCGGTACTTCGAACCATTTATCCATCAAAATCAACGTTTTCCCCAATATGCCAAAAGCCTGGATAGCCACATATCAGAGCTGCTGCAGTAGTGGGTTTCCTGCATTGTCAAGGTGATTGGAGAGAATGACCTTTGAGGTCTCTTCCAACTCTATGATTCTAGACAAAGGTTAGAAGACCTGCACCGATTTTTATCTGATGGGAATTTGGGAAGCAAGGACAATTGCCATGGCATCCAGGAGTAGCCAGATTCCAGGACAGGGATGTGAATCCATTAAGATCATTTTCATTCTAAAAAGCAACAAAAAGTCTTGTGGAACTTAAAGCTTAACAAATGTATCATGGCATAAGATCACTTCATCAGATGCACTTCATCATGGTGTTCGATTACTTGATGACAAATTCAAGAGGGGTACCTGCTATACTAAACACACGTACACACAAACAAACACAAAAGATTTATTATGGCATAAGCTTTCCTGAGCAACAGACTACAAAAGCTTATGGCACAAAACCTTTAGGTTTCTCCGACATTTTGTTTGCATTTGGTTATTTGGAAAAATATACTTATGCATATGTGCCACATTGAAGCCAGTAACCAAGCCTTCCCAAAATAGTCCATTTCATTTTGGCTGTTTTTAATTTTTATTGGTTTTTATGTTTTAATATATTTTTAAATCTGTATTATGATTTATATTTTATTTCTGTACACTACTTGGGTATTAATTGAATGTACAGCAATTTATAAAGTCTGAAATAACAAGAACATAATTTCTACACCATATACGTGAAAGCTTCCAACTCATCACGTCTATACAGTTCTCCCTGCATAAAACATGTTATCGCTGGATTGACACTTACGGGATACACCAACTAACTGTTTATATTTTAAGGGTACAGCTGATGAACTGTCAAGTTTACTACTCAGCCTAGACTTTACCTGCTGTTTGCTACTCTACACTGAGTCAGCACAATAGTTGTGGAGCACAAACACCAAAAACAGCTCTCCAGTCATACCTTTCCTTCCCTCCAGCATTACTGAGTAGCTGACTACGCTTTACAGGTTGAGCAGCAGCATAGAGGCAATGAAATTGCAAGGATATATTACAGCAGAATCTTATATATGTCTGTGCAGAAATCCAATTGAATTCAATGGAGCTTACTCCTAGGCAAGTGGGTATAGCATTACTATCTAAGGCTGCAATCCAATACATGTTTATTCAGAAGTAAGCTGAATTGGGTTCAATGGGATTTACTCCCAGGTAAATGTATATAGGATTGCCTTGCTACCCTCACTAAGCCAACCTAAAAGCTGTTTTCTGTCTTTTCATTTACATCATTAAAAATGTCTGTTCTAAATGGAAAACAAAATGTTCATAACATTATTTTAGTAAGTACAACTATGTCTTAATAGCTCTTGGAGATCATGTTGCTCCATCTTCAGGCTGCAGTTAGGGAAGTCCTTCTCACCACCACCTAGTGCAGCCTTTCCCAACCAGTATGCCTCCAGATGTTGTTGGACCACTGATGGGAGTTGTGGTCCAACAACATCTGGAGGCACACCGCTTGGGAAACCAGAGCTGTGGAGTCGGTATGCCAAACCTCCGACTCCGACTCTATTTTTCTACTGTCCGACTCTGACTCCACCCAAAATTGCTTCCAACTCCACAGCCCTGGAAAAGGCTGTAAATGTCTTTTTAAATTGGAAGCTCTCATAGGAGCATTTTTATCGCTGCCTGAATATGCGCTGATCTTGGCATCACAGCATTTGTCTTCATCTGGGTCCTGTGTCATACACTGACACAAAATGTTTTTCATCCTGAGTTATGGTGAAATGCTCAACTACAGCTGACTTCATGGGAAGCTTCTTTGACTTTTTGAATTTATATTTTTAAAAATTTGTCAATCAAAATTTATTTTGAAGTCGGAGTCGGTACATTTCTACCGACTCCGACTCCACCCGAAATTGCTTCTGACTCCGACTCCACGACTCCAACTCCACAGCCCTGTGGGAAAGGCTGACCTAGTGACTAATTGAAGCAGAAACAGCTGCCAAGTATGGGAGGGGCCCTTTTCTGTGGTAGTCCCCAGATTGTAGAATTCTCTTCTCATGCAGGGGGCCTCAATGCCACATGTTTCAATGGGGTTTTAAAGCTAATTTCTTTCCAATTGTCTTCTAAGTAAGGCCTTCATTGTTAGAAAAGCTATCCATCTTAAAATAGTTCTTTATGTCTGTAGGAATTTTAGATTGTTTTACTTGTTTCAAACAGCCTAAATTTTAAAATTATTGTTAGTGCTGCTGCTTTATCTTTTTTTGTTTATTTATTTATTGTACTTGTATACCGCCCCATAGCTGAAGATCTCTGGGCGGTTTACAGCAATCAAAAACATTAAAACAAATATACAATTTAAAACACATATTTTAAAAACAATTTAAAACACAATCTTAAAATTTAAAACAATATAAAAACAATTTAGATTGTCACGTGTATTGTGTTTTAATGACATTATGAACCACCTTGAGTGGGCTATGCCAAAAAGAGGGGGGAGGAAGGCCTGTATTTTAAAAAAAACAAAATAAATAAAGGGGAGCCTAGGTTTTGGCTGTAGGCTAAGCTGAAGGAGATCAAAGAGGCAGCAGAGGGTAGGGAGAAAAAAAATTAAGAGAAAAAAGAAAGGAAACAAAGTATGTCAGTACCATCAGTTCCTTTGTTACAGTCCATATTCATCATCAACAAGAACAGAGTCATCTATAAAACACTCTACTACAGTGACAGAGATATTGGCTCCTTTTTATTTGAAGGATGTGACAACACACAGCTTTCAGATGCTTCCGTACCCAACATGATTGACCAAATCAGTAGCACAACCAAGAAAGATGTTCTTAGTGTTGAGCCACTGATTTACTGCAATGCACACCCAAAAAGGGCTTTTCCTCTTCCGTGCTATGGTTTTCTAAAGGTGGATTACTAAAGATTAATTTTGTGGATTACTACCCCAACAGTTAGGATATCAGTATTTGGGTGTTAAAATTAGAAGGAAGGAATGAGGCATCTGTAATTTAGGAAACTAACACGGTAGTGGAAACTGAAGTATAAAGGATCAGAGAGTGCTGTAGTTCTAGAAAATGACTGTCTAGAACAGCCAAGTACCTATGATTAGGGCCTACCTGTGTGACATTCACCTTGTGGCAATTTAGGTTTCTGATCAATCTGTGTTGGTTTCCAGCTGTGTTACCATGGCTTTGACCACCAGAGGCAACAGCAACTTCTCAAGATAAACATATACTCAAGATGGTTTAGTCACTAAACTTCAGTGTGCAATTCTCCTGAGGGGGATGGACTTAATGACTCTGGAAGTCCTTAAAACAAACATTAATATAAGACCTGCACTCGGAGACAAGACCTGCTTGCTGAAGAATTCTGTGCAATTCAAAAGCTTGCACATCTTTTAAGCTATTATATCACTACTTGAAAGAGATTGGTGTCCCACTACCTTGTAATTGCAGCCTGTGCAGCTGTGGTGTAGTTCAGGCTTTCACAGAGGAAGGCTTACCAACAGGATGGATTTGGCTTTCCTGTTGCTTAGGGACAGAATGATAGTAACTCTGTGTCTATAGAAGTTTTGGCAACTCCTCTTTATGTTAATGGCACAAGAAAGCTGTAGTCTAAGAATTCAACACTGTTCTGCAATTGCATATTTTTGGTCCCACGTTGATCCCAAATCCATACTGGTTGGGAAAACTTGTTCTTGGAAAGACCAGGAGGAGGAAATGATGAAGCTTTAGATTTATTCGTTAGGGGACGCCCGTTTGGAAGGGCGAGCAAACAAACAATCTTTATTGCTTAGTCCAAAGACCACTGCAGACAAGAACTAAATACAAAACATTAAGACATGAAATGACTTTCATACAAAGTCAATAATCACAATTAATAAAATTAATAAATAAAACATATGTCTTAAAATAGAGCTTTACAGGCAGAGCAGTTAAACAGGAAAGGAAGGGCGGGCAATGAGTCTGAGCAATGATAGAGCCTGTGGACGCTCCAGGTTGAGGAGCGTTAAGATTGTGGGTCTTTGTGTTTAGGGGTATCTCCAGGGTCTTGGAGGCACTAAGATGAGCAGCTAGATGCTTTGAGGGGTGGGGTGAGCGCCTCGGAGAATGATATTGCAGATTTCCAGTCCTTGGCCCTTAGCTGCGTCTCTCGCCTCTCTTCCTGCGTCAGAGTTTGCCACAGGCGCGCAACGTGGGATTTATCACCTGTGCGTCTCTCCCCTCCCCCACCGGCGGAGCCTCTCCCCTCCCCCACCGGCGGAGCCTCTCCCGGCCGCGCCACTGCTTGCCCTCCTCGACCTCCGGCTGCCCGTTTCCCCAGACTATCTACCCCAGCGCACCCTTTGCGTTACCGCGAGCGCTCTCTCAGTCTCTCTCACCCCGCAGCATCTCTGCCGCGGTGGTGGTGGCCCCTGCTTCTCCCCTCCCTCTTTGATCTGTGTCTCCAGCCCCGCTCTGACGTAGCGGCAGGCTGAAAGGAGGGAGGGATGACTCACAATGTTATGATGCGGTTCCACAACACACAGCCACATTCGGCTACAGACGGAGCACAAAAACAGCCCTTTGACCGCCCCGAAGCTGCGCTCCCCTTGACGCGACCCCTCACAGATCGGCAGCAGGAGCAGAGGAGGAGAGACAGCTCCACACATGCACACTCGGGGGCAGGCTTCAAGGTGAGCAGCACGTAGGGCAAAGGAGACGGCGCCGCTGAAACTTGCCCTCCTGGGGCGTTTGGTGAATCTATCATTTCGTCGTCGCCGCCTCCCGGCCGTTTTTACCCATGGGGGGAGTGAGTGAGAAAGAGCCCGTTCCCTTTCTTCCCTCTGTTTCTCCCCTGCCCCCATTCCCTTTGGGAACTTTGCGCCGCCAAATCCGCCTTTATTTTCCTTCCGCGCACGCAGCCACGTGAATCAGACTCTGCGGTGATTAACGCGTTGAGCCCCCAGGCACCTGGGCTCCTCCCACTTCACTTCTTTTCTCATCCCCTATTTCTCTCTCTCTCCCCCCCCCCTCTAGGAGGGACGAAGCGGACTGGTGAAGTGCGAAAATCAAGGTATAGCAGCGTGCATGGGTTTTTCTGGGGTGGTTCTGGCGGCATTAATCAGAATCTGGACTTCTTTTTTGGAAGCCAGAGTTGCGGGCGGCGTTGACGCTGCTGCAAGATAGATTGGCTAATGCCCACACGGTGACAAATACATGAAGCTGCTGGGGCTTCGAAAAGTCAGCTGGGGTGTAATGCCTCTTTTCTTTCGACAGGGAGCGCGCTCGCGGGGCTGAGAGGCGTCGACAGAACGAGAGCGGACGGGAGGGAGGCTTTGAATGAATAGGCATGGAAATAACGGCCGAGGCCCCAGTAGAGGGCTCTCTTGCCGCCACAGTAAGAGGGGAGATGGCCTGTGACAAGCGTGGGTAGGAAAAGGCAATATTTTATCAGGGGCTATTGCTGAGTGCAAGGGTCGCTACAGTGTTGGGTGTAGAAAATAACAGTATTATTGACCTCTGTTCTCAAAGGTTGCTCCGTGGCCTTAGGCCAGTTAACGTAATTCAAACGTTTTCATACATGGCAAGTCATTCTGGTTATGTGACGGATTGTATAACAGCATCTGTAGTTGAAGGGCCACACCTCAGTGGAAGAGTACCTGCTTTGCATGCAGAAGGCCCCAAGTTCAATCCCTGGCATCTCCAGGTAGGGCTGGGAAAGGCCCCTTCCTAAAACCCTGGAGAACTGCTGCTAGTCTGTGTCGACAACACTGAGCTAAACGGATCAGTGCCCTGACTCAGTATAAGGCAGATCCCTATGTGCTATCTGAATGTTATTAACATGAACAAAACAGAAAACAGAAGATGTGTTCCTAAATCAAATGGGTATTTTAGATCATTGTTGTAAAAACCAAGACTGTGATTCTGTGTAATGGAGTAAATACCATTGAACTACATAGGGTTGGGCTGCATGGATACCATTAAAATAAAACAAAACTCTGGCCTTAACCTACAATTAGCTTATCAAATTATGAAAGTTGTGAGGATAAGCTGAACATGTTGCTCAAAGTACCTGAGCTATAGGCCTGTTCCTGTAACAATGAGAGCAACAGGTTCAGCTGGAGATTTGAATTATGTATACCCAAATTACTTGGTGCAGATTAGGAAGGTCCTGACACTGTTCCTTTTTGAACTTGATAAAAACTGGACAGATTCCCTCCCCACACCCTGCCTCCTTTTCAGTGCCTGTTTACAGAGGTGGACTGAGGATTCTAATTACAGTACTGACTGAATGTGGAACAAGGGCCCAGTGGTAATTATTCTAGACTGATGAATCCACTAAGCTTTCTATCCACTAAAGTACACATTATGCTATGCTGTGCAGTGCATGTCATAACTTCTGCCTCCAGGAGAGGTCCAGATCACCTCCTCCAGGGCCTGACGCACAGCAGGCTTTCTTCTTTGGCTAATAGTTGCTTGCCATTTTCTCTCTATAGGTGCCTACGCTTTCAGTCTGGTTCTCATCTGGGGGGCCCCTGGCAGTGCAGGCCCCCCAAACTTCACTTTTCCAAAACACGGCTCTAGCCAACCTGCTTCGCTGCTTCACTTGCGACCGCCTGTGTGGGGGCTGCACAGCACCGGCTCCCCCACCTCGACAGGGCATTGCTCTCCAGCCTGTCATGCCCAGCTGTGAGCCGGTACCACCCGCTGCCTGTCTCCCAACCAAGACCTTCCGCAGTTACCTGCCCCGCTGCCACCGAACATACAGCTGTGTTCACTGTCGAGCACATCTGGCCAAGCATGACGAGCTCATCTCCAAGGTACGTGCGTCCCTGGAACATGGCGACAAGCATAATTATACAGCTATTATTTATCACTGGCCTTCCTGCATCTCTGGCATTGTGCAATTTCCCCAAAGCCATGCCAGCCAGGGCCTCACTAGGGCACTTTCTAAAAGCGGCAATCTTCTGGTGGGATACCTTACCAGTAACATACATCAGCCTGTCCAGGAACAGTCTGATCTTTCTCAGACCTGGGGATTTCTGCCTTGAAGCAAGTGGTTGGGTTTGGGGAGTGAGTCAAAGAACCTTTCAAGGGAGAGGTCATAACTCCTATACTTTATTTCCACAGTCCTTCCAGGGAAGTCATGGTCGCGCCTATCTTTTCAATTCTGTGTGAGTCTCCTACTACAATTGGTTTTGTTTGGAGGGGGTGGGGATGTGGGGGAGAGTTCCAGGAGCAGAGGCAGGGAGAGAGGGTTATGTTTCAACCCTGAAGAACGTTGCGCGCTGCTATATCTCATCCATTCTGCAAAAGGAGGGAATTGTGAAGCGATGTCACTAGGGTGGGGAGTGGGTTAGGGTTGTATTTGAACATTTCTCTCTCTGTGTGTGTGTGTGTGTGTGTAAATGTATATGATGGCATATATCCATCATATCTCACTCAACATCCCATTGTCTTCAGGCATCCTGATAATCAGCTCAGTTGGAACCAGGGCTCATCATATTGATTTCTGGACCACAAGAAGGAACAAAATGAGATTACCTCTGAATGCGTACCAAGGGCCTCTTTCATTACCGAATAACTGTGACCAGCACCCACAATCTGGGGCTAGGACTAAAGGCATCAAAGTCAGCAAATGTGGCTTCTAGCTCACATTACACCTGAGCAATTCTCTTTTCAGAAATGAAGCACATTCAAGATAAATTTAGTGCTTAATTTCTGTCTTTGTGTAGCCTTTGTTTCCAAAGTCTCACTGCCATTACTTAATTCATCACTGGATTCCCTGCTACATCCTCCTCCTGAACTCAGAGATAGCACTGCCAGGCCTTACACTGGAACTCCTCACATCTTGCTTTGTGTCAATTCAGTTCTCTCTCTTGCGTGGCTCAACCACCCACAGGATGACAATGTTCTTGACCTTCAGGCATGATCTACCCTTGATACTGAACCTAGTGATTAATCATAATCTCTACAAAATGTTTATTTACCATTTATTTTTCTTCAAGTTGAACCATTAATTCTGCTCTTTTGAGGACTCTTACCTAATGCATCTGCAAAGGCTGATGGATGATTAATCCTGACTACATGGAGATGGACCAGAGGATTCCTGGTCATCCTTCAGACCTCCAGGGCTGTGATCATTCTAATATACACAAAATGCAACTTTTAGTGCAGAAGGCTCTCTCCAGGTGTCTCAGTATGTGCCATAGTGTGGACAGTGAAGGACAGAACATTGCTTTCCCTTCTCTTCATTTCTAATTGGCCTTTGGCAGGGAGAAGGCCTATCTCCAAGACAGACTGACTGAGTCATACAGATTTAGCATTCCTCTGCCATGCTTGTTGAACCCAGCCAAGCAAACTGTTGTTTTGGAATGGTGAATTCCTGTTGCCTCAGAAATAGATGCTCTTTTCTCAGTGGTAGGAATGTATGGGACCTACAAACATAAGGATCTGCTTGGCCAATCCTTTGGAAAAAAACCAAGCAGACTGTCTTTTAGTTTGTGGGAAGTTCTCATGCATAGTTTAATATTGGTTATTGACCACTGCCTGCCAGTGCAAGTGGTGTTTGATTATTCTTGTTCTCCAGTGTGATTATCATGGTTTTGCCCTTACATGGACATACATGAAGTGAACAGTTTATCTAAACAAATGGTATAGAATAGCTTTTATTCCAGCTGCTGGTTTTTCAAATGGGTGCAAAACTGGGTTTTATCACCCTTATAAGAGGCAAGGAATGCAGTTACTGTGCCTTTCACCACAGTGGAGGGTTAGTTTAAAATAATTGATGGGAGACCATATCACAATGTAAGGACAAGATGATTTTCTTTTCCTCTCCCTCAGACTCCTAATTTACCAGGATAATTTGAGTTCTCTTTCATTGTAGATCAGTTTGAAATCATGAGGGAAAGACACTGGTCTTTGGGTGGCCCTTGCCTCCAGTGTTCCAGTAACTCAGTCTGGCTGCCTCTTGCTTCCACCAGGTTGATCTGCTCTCTCAAGCTAAGAGGGCATTGGCTAGGGTAAGGACATAAGAAGAGCCCTGCTGGATCAGGCCAAAAGCCCAATGAGTCCAGCATTCTGTTCTCACAGTGGCCAACCAGATGCCTGTGGGAAGCCAACCAGCAGGATATGAGGATTATCTATATAGTAAGAGACTTCTACAGTGAGTAGAAGCACCTTGTATATAAGGAGATGCCCATTTGTACTTGCCAGGGCAAATAACAATGACAGTTCCTGGGTTATTTTAGGTTCATAATTGTTCTAGGCCCCCAGTTTAGTGGGAGGGGGGAGCCTTTGTATTATTCCATTACTCTATCATCTGTGGCTGACTTGGAGACTATGTTTAGCATACAGAAATATTCCCTGAAGTTTAAGCCTTTGGCACTCCCTATGGCCCTCAGGTTTTCAGGGGTGAACATCCCACATTTCAGCTGATACAACAGCAGGCTTTAAGATGATCTCCTAAGACAGTCTGATCAGATGCCTGCTGTAGCCACAGTGTTACATCTGAGCATGAACTGTCAAGCCTGGGATGAGGAAGAAATACAGTGACTTGAGTAACGTGTCTGTTGGAGCTTTCTCTCTCTCTTCCCAGGGACCAGTGTGGAATTGGGATGGTTCTTCACTACAATGTGAATGTGTCCCAGTTGTTCTGGGTGTTCCTTGTCATGGCCACAAGAGGCCGCTGTGTGACTGGATTCAGAATTCTTTCTCAGTACTCCATCTTGGTTCCTAGCCGAACAGGCTGGTCTTTCTTTTTCTTTTCTTTTCAAGACAAATTGTAAAGACATAAGGTGGTGATTTTTATTTTATTTTAAAAGCTTGTGTTCCACTTTTTTCACCAGGATGACTAAAAATGGCTCATGATGTAAACATCTTGAAAACACGTCACCAATGCACAAAGGTTATAATTGCTTTAAATAACCATTTAAAAAACAGCATATCGCACCACCAGTATATGAAAACCATATAAGGGAACAGCATTCAAAACATATCAAACTAAAAATGTTCAGCTAAAATCCTTCTTAAACAGCTTCAGTCAAATGCCTGAAGGACTACAACATCGGGGTGTGACTGATATCAAATCTATTTATTTTAAAAGCTTAGGAGATGTGATACTTCTGCATCCTAAGAAAATAGGTGCTTAATAGATTTTGATCTGGAAATAGAAACTATTGAGATGTGTTTTAGTTTTTTTATAACCAATTGTGTAAGTTATGTTTCAGTTGGTGAGAACTTTCCATAAATCAGTCACCCAAAACACCAGCAGCGTGGCTTGAAAGCCTTTATTTTCTTTCTGTGTATTTTCTTCCATGTGTGTATGTGTGCACGTGTTAAGACGTGGTTAGTTTCCCCCACCCTCCCTGCCTAGAGTTTGCAATAATCTCTCTAGGACACAAAACAAAACAGGATGGAACTGTGATAAGGATAAAATGAGAGATGGTGCCTTCTAATTTCTTTGACTACAGGGTTAATGTGGGCTGCGGTCCAGCCGAGCAACGCCTCTTACTCACTGGTCTCCATTCAGTTGCTGACATTTTCTGTGAAAGCTGCAAGACAACACTGGGCTGGAAATATGTGAGTACTGAATGCAGGTGGCTTACAAGTATAGACAATGAACCCCCTTTCAAAACAGGGCTGGCACAGAAAAAAAACTTGTTGGAAAGAGTCAAAATTAGGCACGTATAGAGAATCTGCGTCTGACACTGTCATTTAGAGATGCCATTGGCCATATCACGCTAGTGGAAATTCTGATTCCTAGTTCCCCTATTGTAATTGTCGATGGTTTTGTTTTTACATACCACTCCCATGCTCCTTTTGAGTGCGACTTGAGTTTTGGGTGTTAGATTATCTGGAGGAGGGTGTGTGTGGAGTATATGGGCTTAATATCTCCCAATTTCCCCATTTGCCAGGAACAAGCCTTCGAGACCAGCCAGAAGTACAAAGAAGGGAAGTACATTATTGAGATGTCACATATGGTGAAGGACAACGGCTGGGACTGAGGGAGACTCTGGGTGCGCACCCTCCTGCGTAGCATGCCTTGCCCTTTCCTAACCCCACTTCCACAGCTGGCATCCCAGTACAACCAACCCAGCTCCCCTCCCCCAGTCTCCTGCACAGCATCATCTGTGGGACTGGAGATACCAGGACCCTTCTCCCAAACCTCTTGTACGCTCTGAAGTGCTGGATTCACAGAGTGGAGAACCCCATCCCTGCCCCTACAACAGCAGAAGGGAAAGCTCACGAGGGTTCAGGGGCCAGTACTGGGGATTTAGGATTGGATTCCATTGATAGCGCCTCCTGGGTGGAGCAAACTGCGGCATCCAGAACTGCGAGCCTGGAAGCAGGCTTGAACATTTGCAGTCCATTGTATAAGACAGAAGCCACCCTTTCTGGAACAGGACAGAAAAGTCTGTGGACACAGGGCAAGCTTTTGGGAAGGTGCCATAGCACAGTGGGAGAGCACATGCTTTGCATGCAGAAGGTTCCAGGTTCAATTCCTGGCCCCTCTAGGTTTTTTTTAAAAAAGGATCTCATGGAACAGGACTAGGTCAGACCTCTGCCCAATGCCCTGGATAACTGCTGTCAGTTAAAACTGACAGTGTTGAACTAGAAGGACCAATGGGGGTCTGATTCAGGAAAAAGCAGCTTCCTATGCTCTTCTCCTTTTTGGGGAGAAATAAAAATTGTGTTGACAGCCTACCAGTGTTAGGCAAAGAAGGATGGAGGGCAGAGTAAATCCCTCCCAATATGAAACAAAGGGATCCTAGAGGTAAGGGAGAGAGGAGCCAGTCCCTCTCCACATGGGGCCATGGTAGTTCACATCCCCTTTCACCACTCCCTTCCCCAGACACTGCCGTGGTATTTTTCCCCATGTCTACTCTATGGAGTCTGTTTCTTTTGTTTTGGGCTGTCGTGTGCTTGTGATCCCTGGGCACCATGCCCCCCCCACATCCCCCCACCCCACATGAAGACAGGATGGGGGGCAGATGGGGGCAAAGCCTCAGCACTGTCACCAGCGCAGGACTTTTTTGTATAATAAAGGTGTTTTATATTTTAAAAAAAGCCATACTACTAATGGCTTCCGTTATCTTACTTCCTTGCCTAGCTTCAGCCCAAAGCTAGCAATTCTGTTCACAAGAACCATGCTTGCTGGGCAAACATCCCAAGAGGACTTCTTTCAAATGAAAAGGGCTGACTGCCTAAACTTAAAAAGTCCACTATAAAAAACTTTAAGCAAACATCAGCACCGTAGGGATGAGCACCTGGAAAGCCAAACATACAAATAAAATACCAACCAACAAGTTTCTCCCTATTTATATGCTGGCAGAACCACAGAACTGTATGTGCAAAATTACCGTAATGCAGGAAGTTGCTGCCCATGCCTTCCTTTTCACATCCCAAATGAGTCAGAGCTTTCTTTCCAACAGATTTTAGCACTTGCCAGCAATTCAGCAACTCTACAAGAATACAGGAGACACCCATTTACACAAACAGTAGCATTTATTAGGCAATAGGTTGTTGTAACAGAAAGAGAACAGCCAAAGGTGACTTCCAAGGAAGGAACAACCCTTCCGCTACCACTCAGGTGCCAAAGCCCATTGGCCTGTGAACTATCCCAACCCAGCGGCTGATGTTGAACAGCCCCATATAGGTCAGGTGGGGGTGGAGAGAGTGCTTCATCTGTTACAGAAGCCCATGTTTTGCAATGGGCAGACACTATCAGTTTTCTCAATCCTACCTTTTGCCTTGCATTACACAGTCTATGCCTATCCTTTGACCTTTGCCAGTAGTAGACGTATAGAGGTTTCATGCTGCTGTGGCCACCCACCCAATGCCCTTTTTACATTGCACTGCTTGGGCTGGGCTCAGACAGTAGCACAATGTGAAAAGAGCCTCGGACAGGGGCCGTGCCCAATACCTCAGAAGGCTCTTCGCTCTCTCCGATTTCCTATGCTGAATCAAGAGAACCACCTTCTCACCAAAGGATCACCCAAAACAAATGGGGTTTATTTTAACTCTTATCAGTTTACTTTCTTTACAGAGCCCTCTACAGAACACTGGGCTGCTGTAGTGCCCAAATAATTTCAACAATCCTCTTTAGTCTTCATCCAGTCTGATATTTCTAGAAGATTCCCCAGAAGGTCGCCCTAGGGGGAGAGGGGAATAAAGGGAGATGGAATACCATCTCTTTTGCTGAACTACTCTCTGCCTCTGCACACACCAACTCCACCTCCACAGCAGCGTGTAGGAGGCTATTCAGTAAAGCCGAGCTGGAATGGCATAGATTACTAATGAAACCTCTGTTCTACTTAGAAGATAACCAAAACCTTCCCCAGATTCACCCTACTTGCCAGACTGAAAGCCATGGTTCTAGAGCATATATGGCATTTCAGTTGTTCAGCCACTGAACAAACAGATCCAGAAATCTGGATTCCACTCTCATCTCTTACCACAAATGACTGTCTTAGTATTATTTTAATTCCAACCAGGGGTTTGTATTCTTTTAATTCCAGAGAGAAAATACTTTGGATCAGGATGGGACTGTAAGAAACCAGCCAGTTTTAAAAAACAAACCTTTAGATGTTAGGATAATCCGATTACTGGGTTCACATTTCTGGGTATGAGTTCAAGGCTGTACCGCTTGTCTCTTACTTTTAGCTCTACGTATCAGATCTCATATACAAATGATCTGGGATGATCCATCTCCATCATACATTTGGAAAACAATCAAATGGAAGAGAGAAAGTTCCTTTACACTTAAAATCATCTAGCAGGGAGCATCAACAGAGCACATTAGGTTTCCTGCTTCCAGGTCTGCTACTGCCACCCTGGGCTCCTACTGGGAGAAAGGGCGGGATATAAATCAAATAAATAATAATAATATTTCAGCTATCAGCTAACCTTCACTACTGTTCAACATGCAGAAGACGTTTTGCATTAGCAATAATTTCTAACTTAATTCCAACAGTTTGTGCTGCTTAGTTTTTGAGGCCGCATGCAGTATTTCTCCATTCATTAATAGCTTTGCCAGCTGAAAACACACATTCTGATCCAGCATCCCTGGTGTGTGTATCAGGGCTCTGATGTACACATGGACCACCACAGGAGCAGGGCCCCCAATATATGCATATTAAGCTAAATAGTTGATATAGGTTACCAAATTCAGGTTACCACCTTGCAGAGGAGGGAGGGAGGGAGAGAGAGTATGTAACCAGGGCCTCCGATAGTCTATCCTGTAGCTGTGACCAGCTGCGAACAATTGCTGCATGATCTGTCTGACTGTGGATCTATAAGCCTCAAGGTCTGAAGCATTCACTTGATCTGATCTATTGATCCTGTAGAATTCAGTATGGATGCTATAAATATCATCATGGGCCTTCAGCAGGAACCTTGGTGGAATGGCTTTAAAGTAACCAGAGTCTCTGTTGTCACAAGCAGTGTTGAACTACAGAATAAAAGACATTCTCCACCCTGAAGAACTCAAAGCAAATAGATAATAAGGGGCAGGATGGCAAACAGAGGTGCAGGCATGGGAAGCTTATTTCCCAAAGCTGTAAGAGCACCATCAGTCAAGTATGGGAGTCTTTCACCCCAATGCCTTAACCAAATGCCACGGTCATTACATAAGACCTTGGAGTTTGATTCATGTAAACACTAGGTAGAAAAATTGTAACCTAAGACAGAACTCCCTTCCCCAGAACCAAAATCTTGCTATCCAGTAGCTTTGCCTATGGAGACCTCAGAAAGAATACCAGTGAACAGCTCTCCAGCAAAAATGAATGCAGATGTATTATTTAATAAAAGAAAGGGCTTTTCCTAAATCTGTTGTTTGGTTAGGACTTGTGCCATGACCGAAAGGGAGAGACTGACTGATTGTTTTGTGACGAGGGTTGTGGACACTGGTGGAAGGGGATGCCCGCATCCCTCATCGACAGGTCATTCACCTACCAATGGTGCTGAAACCTGTGACTGGATATGAAGCAAATGGGATTTTGGGGAAATGAAAACGAGCTTCTGGAGCAAAGGGAGGAAACGGCTCTCAGATTCTAAAGTGAAAGAATTAGGCAAGTGAGCAGCACCATAGATATAAACCTATCCCTCCTCTCACACACAGCTCTCGCTCCCTACCTATATGAGCTTCTATATTCTAAACTAGGAGTAGCCAATGTGGTCCCCTCCAGATGTTGCTGGACTACATATTGACACCAGCCAGCATGGCCAATGGCCAGGAATTATGGGAGTTGTAGTCCAGCAACATTTGAAGGGCACCACATCGACTATCCCTCTTCTGCACATAGAAGGTCTTCCTCTGGATCCAGACTTTTTGTTGCAGTTAATCTGTCTGGCTTTCTTGGCTGCACAAATTCCTTTTGGTTTGGCTGCAATGATCTAGCAAAGATAATGTAGTCAAACATTTTTTACAATGCAGTTAACTTCGAATTGCTGTTATTTCTAGTCTGGTCAAGGCCATTAAAATATATCTGGTCATGACACCTCTTTTTTTGCAGGGGGAATTGCCTGTTAGGTAGAGAGCGGGCTCCATTCTATGTTTAATCAATGTAATTGCTAAAATTAATTACAGACAAGCACAACAGAAGGCAGAAACAATCCACGAATCCATGGAAGACAAAAATATAGAATCCACTGTGGGAAAAACAGCTTTGGCTTCATATGAAGGTCACAAAAATCTGTAAATGCAAACATATATGTAAGAAACAAAATCAAGAAGATCCAGAGAAACTTACTGGAAATACACATAGTTTGGATGGAGGCCATTTCTTAACTGAACTCAAGCATGTTTTCTAATAAATTAAAATAAGTAGTTTTAATGGATAGACAGGTGGGAGAGAACCCTAAGGACTCACAAGCATGAACATTTTGTGATTGCAAGATAAGGTAAGTAGTTTGTGAATGCAATATTAAGTAGGACAAGGATGAAAGCATTGTCACTGTGCCCATTTTGCCAAGAATGAAGGAACAAATGTAACCTATAGTATTTAATAAAGAGGTAAAACACCCCAAGAACACTGAACTGCCCTTCTTGAATATTTTCTATACATTTTCCCCAAAATTATATTGATCTAAACAGAAAAGGTAACACCAAGACTCTTTCTAGAGTTGTTCCATGAAATTACATGTATGAGTTGTCTCACAAGGACATCACATAGCTTTTAAATAAGACAGTTTAAACTGCAGTTACTTCATAGATTCCTGAAGAATTATATAAAGATGGTATTTTGTCACTCATGTTTCCCTTGCTTTTTAAAACAACTCTGATTCAGGTTTATTACACCCAGTAGCACAATGGAATGAGTCAAACCTGTAGAGAGAAACATATTTTAAAATGTTTTTAAAAGCACAGGGATCTAAAATTCTGATTAGGTAAAAAAAACACCAAATCCAGTTATGCTCACATGTCCAAACATGCACGTGAGGAACAATTACACAGACTGGAAGCAGATTGCCATTCACATTGTCATTTGGAAGTGGATAGTTATTTTCATATGTGAAAGTAAATACCTATTCATTGATAAGATCAGAGGTTGGTGGTCTGCTTGAATTACATCCATTTACAAACATGCAAGACCTTAGTATTCAGAGGCAGAGCAGTGGATCTGCTTCTCCAAGCCATGCAGGATGCTCTGGTTTTCCTCACATGCTCAGGTGGACACACCTAGAACAGCTGTTCCATGCATGCAGGTGGCCCATAGTGAGAAGCAAGGCTGCAAACCTAACCCTACTTAACTGAGAGTAAGCACCATTGAATTCAATAGGGCATACATGATTAAGGTTGTACTGTAAGAGATCACCAGATCAGGGAGAAATGTAATTGATTAATAGTGTTTTGGTTTCATACTACTGTTAACTCCTCATCATACTTTAAGCTTTCAGGTTAAATATTGTTAGAGTGTTATATTTCCACCTAATTAAGCTTTAAGCTCTGTTGAGGTAATGAGAAAACTAATGAGAAAACTTGGGACGCAAGCCTATACTGGAGTTACATTGGCTGAGGGGCTTTAGGATTTGGTAGAAATCCCATTATGCTAGAAGAATGCCAAATATACCACTACCATGATAGATATGCTGGTGGGACACCCCCAGCAGGATGAGGGAACAGTCCATCAGTGAAGCTGTTCAGCTGGTGAAGATATGCCAGTGGAACAGCCAAAACACAGTAGAAGGAAAGGGCTGTAGGTCAGTGGTAGGGCATCTGGTTTGTATGCAGAAGGTCCTAGGTTCATTCCCCAACATTTTCAAGCAGGGCTGGGAGAAGCCCCTTTCTGAAACCCTGGAGAGCTACTGTCAGTCAGCATACTGAGCAAGATGGACCAAGGGTCTGACTCAGAATAAGGCAGCTTCCTATCTTCCTACAAGTCATGGGTAGGGCATGAGCAGTACAAGGGAGAATACGTACATTGGATCCTATACCCCTTCAATCCACAACCATGCCCTTATCGACCGCACAGCTTTACACTAGTCCTAGGCATGAAGTTTCTCTCTTATTGTCTTCAAGGGACGGGGAAGTATTCAAAAAATAGCTTTCATTGCACAGACAACTGGTCCACCTGCATTTCCATGAGAGGATATAGGATACTGTGTAGTTCAGCACCCAATTCACAGCACACAGCCACCAATACGTCAACCCTACACAGGGAGACCTTGGCTCAGATGACAGCATAGTATGGTGTATGTGTATATATAGAGAGAGAGAGATTTGTGTTGCACACGCTTAGAACTCAGAAGAGAGAACTCTGGTGAGGGGAAACGATGGGGAAAGAGCACTTTGCTCAAAATAACTCACTCTCTCAACGGGCATAGGAGCATGAGCACATTGCTAGCACTTCTCTGCCTAAATCCCTAACAGGTACCTATACAGGGACCTTGCCTTGCACCTCCAGATACAAACACCCCATCCTACTCCACTCCAACAATTGGGGGTGCCAGGGTGCAGCATCTCACACAATTAAGCTAAGGGAGAGCAAACACATCCTGTAATGTACAACTGCTGCAACTGTCTTCCATCTCTCCTGCCTCACCCACTTGGCTACATATAAATACCATGTCCTGTGTGAACTTGTATTGCTCTAAAACTTCCTGTCCCTGCAGCAGCAGAGAGCAGCATCCTTCATACACAGCCGCAGTCACCAGGATACTCGCATCTGTTCCTCCATGGGCTTGCTAGCTTACATGTTCCAGCACCTTTGCAAGCCCTATGACAGACAATGATGTGACCGGTGAATGCGTTCCTAGCATGGAGCTGGTGCCGTAAGAGACATTGCACTTACTACCTTGCTGTTTGTTAAGCCACAGTCTGAAGCACAGGAACCCTGCTGGAGTGACTGGCAACCCCACATATGTGCCCTTCCCATTCATGATCCACTCCATCCAAGACTCTGTTCAATAAAGTCTTTGACATTACCACGTGTTGCTTCCGTCTCACTAGGGAGGGGGAGAAAGGTAACTGTCTCCCACTGAAGTATGATCTGACTTCGGCTGGTCTCAGTATGGAACTCTGAAGGCTGGTGGTAGTAGAACAGTGTTTGATGGGTTCCATATTGTTCTCACTCAAGTTCCTTGGACTGTGAGGGGGTAGGCATTTCAGGGTGCACAGGTGGGATAGGTAAGGCTGCCAGGGTATATGAAGTGGCTGGTTGGAGTAGGGGCATGAGGCCTGCTTGGATGTTACTCAGCAGGACTGGCCTGTCAGGCAAACTGGAGGGGGCAGATTGGTCATGAGCTGCCAGGGGGAGGGCCAAAATGGCTGGTTGACCATGATTGGCTCAGCTGTGTGTGTGTGTGTGTGTTTGTGTGTGTGATAGCTGGGATATCATGTTTCAAGAGATGCTAAGGGAGGGTGGCAGTGTCTGTTGCTTTCCTGATGTTCCTCTATTTTGTTGTTGTGTTTTTTCTCCCTCTCAGGCTAAACATGCAATGAATATAGCAACCATTCCACTGCTGTAGCAATAGGTCTCTCTCCCTACCACACAGTGTAATGTTAATATGATTGCTCTGCCCAAGTGATGCAGTACAACAGAGATGGGGAACCTCGGCCCTCCAGATGTTGCTGAACTACAATTTCCATTATCCCTGGCCATCATGCTTGCTGAGACTAATAGGAGTTGTAGTTCAAGGTATTTTGAATATTACTAAGATTTCTAACCTTCTTCTAATATTTTTGGACTTCCTACAGATTCCATTTCATTTTCTGAAAATGGAGATATACCTTTGTGTATATGTGCTGAAGAAGGTTTGTACTTGTGTACCTGATTTAGCTCTCTGTTTCTCTCTCTTCACACACACACCTTTTCTAGCATCTGAACTGTGAAAAAGCAATACAGCTAAGGACTTCAGAGTTTCTTCCTTCAAATCTGTACTAACAGGATTTACTCATCAATACAACTTTTCTTTTAAGTGTTCCTTCAATATCAGAGCATGACGTCCAATGGAGAACAAAGATTTCCAAATAGGCAAAGTTAAAAAAACGCTGCCCACACTCCTGAAAAACGTTCAGATTGTTGGCCTAACATGCTTGCAATATTATGTTGCTATTTCTAGATAGGACTGCCAGTTACTGGAATCAAAATTCTAGTCCCTGGAAAACCTAGAGGTAGACCCTGGGATTTTCTAGCTCTCGGCAGTTACCAGGCAGTATCTATTCACCCAAGACGCACAGCTCCCAAACAAACCAACCAACTCCCAACAACTGAAAAGGGGAAAAAATCAATCTGATCCTTGTTTTTCTGCCAACTACCTGAAGCAAAAGAAAAAAAATTGCCTGGTTGTCTGGCAACCAAATTTGTATGCAGTCTAGTCTTGCTAGCAATAATTATTTAGAAATGTCATATTATAGTACTCTACATACAAGCATCCATTATAATATAATTTACATATAAAACAAACCCATTCAGAAAGTCATACATTCTTGGTTTAAACTTTGCTTCAGGAAATCTTTTAGCACATAGCTCACTCTTTCAACTTCCAATTCTCAGTTTATGCAAATAAATTATAAAGCTCTTCCTCTCTGACTCTAATTACAAACTCTTTAGAGAAGAGACTGCTTTATTATGTAATAACTGATTCTGCATTAATAATGGCTGTGTACCACCTAATTCAAAGGGCCTGTAATGATGAGAAAGGTATGTCTGACTTAATACAGTTTAACACTGGCAGCATGACATAAACTTATACCTTAGTCTAACAGCACCAAAGACAAGGACAAGTTACTTACTTTACACAAATACTTAGATTTTTCTCTCACTCTGTATAGATTTTTTTTGTAGCTGTCTGCATAAACTGAGGACATCTATGTTAAATATACCAGGCCATCTGAAGTTGCCTTTAGCTACTCTGTGAATAGATACTTCTGCCACATACCTGCTAAACTGTACAGAAAACCCAACTTAGCTCACCACATGGATGCTTCGGCAGGCTCTGCTCATGATGAAAAATAAACCCCAACAAGTAATTGCACACATTGATGCTTACACTGGAGTCTTTTCTCTCCAATGTGCCACAGTGCTGTCCCTATGAACACCAGCTTTTTCAGATCAATACAAATAGGAACGCAAACAGGAAGTTGCTTTATACTGAGTCCAACCATTGGGCCATCTAGCTTAGTATTGTCTACACTGACTGACATGGCTCTACAGGGTTTCAGACAGGGACATTCCTATCCCTACCTGGAGATGCCAGGGATTGAACCTGGGACCTTGTGCTTGGAAAACAGGTGCTCTGCCGTCGAGCTATAGGCCTTTCCTGGGTTTGGCTTTTCAAAGCCTGGAGTTTCCAATGGGCAAAAATGTACTCTGTGCAGGCTAAAGAGAGTCACTGGGCTGGAGATGTCCTCCAGATCTTGGGAGCTTGAGGTCTTTAGAAACATTATTGTACAAGCACTCTGGGGATCCTTCCTCCTCAGCCTTGCTGGTTGTTGAATTACTGAGCTCCAGCAAAGCCTTTGATCCATTCCTAGAGGCTCAGTTTCTCCATATTACACTCAGGCTAGGGGCATATCCACACAAGAGCTTCCTACAACTCTAGTTTGGTGCATTAGTGCTAAGTCATGGATCAGAATCTGGGAAAAGAAAGCAAGGTGCAGTTCTGAATTTTGGGCACTGCCATCGGTCCTTCCCCTGTAGGTCAACTCTGTCATATTCTGCATAGTTCACAATTCTCTGCTATCTTGGCAAGGAACAGCACACTTGCAAAGGTGCACAGGGGGAAAAAGGTGTGAATGAGGACATGCAAGATACCCACCCACCCCAAACCCCATTGTGGACACATCCTAGTGTTTTTTTGGGGGGGGCAGGGAATCAAAGATAACTGAGAAAACACTGAGGAGTTTTACAGACAGGATACTGAAAGCACCTCTTGCATTTCCTGTACCTGTAATGCAAACGCAGGACCATGCTGGCTAGAAATGGCCAATTCACCGTTCACTGCATGAACATTCAGACATGAACACAGAGAATGAGAAGGGGCTCAGAGGTGCTTTTGGTGTCACTTGGGGGGTGGGGCAGGGAATGCCTGTAATATGGGACTCCTCTTGGAAACATGAACAGACTCGGGGTAACTCGCTGCTACTGGTTCTCTGATCCCACAGGCAAGGCAAGCCCCCCCTTCCTGGACTCAGGCTACTGAAACCACACGTTAGAGTAAGAGTCCCTGAAAAGAGCGGCCCAAGGCCTCCTCGGGGACTCTCGTCTATCCCTTTCCTACATCCAAGGGCTGGTTAGATGGAGCCTTACCCCCCCCACCCGTTATGCCATTCTTCACACCACTCTCGAAGAAGTCTGGCCGATAGGAATGAGATGAACTGGCGGGTGTTTAAGGAAGAGGGGGCGGGGAGGCAGGTTAAAGGCACAGAACAGCGCAGCCTTCCGCTCCCACCCCCCCGCGGTCTCCAAACAGCACTCTTGACACCCTCGCCTACCGTCTCCCATCTCCGCAGAGCCAACAAAAAACTCAGCCCCCGCACTTTAAACAAGGCGCTTGTGAAAGGGGAATCGGAGACGGGGGGGCACCCCCTTGTGCCCCGGAGCGAGTCATTGGACGTCTTTACCCTTTCAGCAGCTCTTTTCCTTCTCCTCGTCTCTCGCCTCCCCCAGTGGCACAGGTTAAAACTTGTGGGGAGTTTCCTCCCCTTTCCCCCGGGCATGGAAGTGGCAAGCCAAGCTCTAAAAGCAGCTCCTGCTTCTCCTCTCCGCATTCCCTTCCGTCCATCTTGAATACTTGAGATTCTTGAATGGAGCATGTGGGATCCGCTCCGTACGGCTCCCATTGGCTGTCCGTTAACCCTTTGGAGAGGGGCTTCGCCTTCTCATTGGACGCGATCTCGTTCCCCCCACCCCCACCCCTACCCCTACCCCTACCCCCGTGCGCGCCTCTCCCGCTAACAGGGCTCTGCTACTACAACCTTTCCTGACGAGGGTGTCTCCATCTGTTGCAGGTTGTTTATTGAGGGGGTCACTGGGAAAGTTCGTTTAGACACAAATTCACGCGAGCGGATCCATAGTGATAATTAACATGGCGACTGTCCGCTCTCGCCACTTGTGGCTGATTTGCTGCGGGCCCCCCTACCCTTTAAAATATCCGGAATGTAACCTCAGACACAGCGAAATTGGGCTTAAAAACAAGCCAACAACTGGGCACTGCAGACTCATGTCGTCGGGTTTATATGAGATAGGGATGGGGAAGCAGGCAGCCGTTATTCCTCGGGCTCCCGGTAGGTGTTTTAGGGAAGAAATTGGTAAAGGATGGGGGGCGGCGGAGGACTCAGTTTAAATGTCAAAAGGGTATCTGTGTTAGGACCAGGATTTTTTAGGTCCATTATCTCAATTCAGACCTTAGATGATGCAAATGAATTTATTGATAAGTTGTAATTCAGCTGTTTCACACTGGAGTTTCAGTATGAAGTTTCTTTGTTCAAGAATGGCCACTTTATGGTCAGTACTTAAAAATGTCTTTTACAGGTACAAGGTTCAGGGTCATGTAACTCCCCAATATGTATACTAGCTGGCTAGCTCAGATTTGTCTCTGTGTAATATTGTGAAATGACCTGTTAGTCTGCAGCACAAAAAGACCTAAGAAGAGCCTGCTGGATCAGGCCAATGGCCCATCTAATCCAGCGGCCAGTTCTCACAGTGCGCAGTCAGATGCCTATGAGAAGCCTGAAAGCAGGACCTGAGGGAGAACACTCTCCTGTGGTTTTCAGCAACTGAGCTTTGGCACTCAGTGGCAGCCAAACCCACAGTATGCTCCATGCAGCCCATACTGAGCCACCTGCTGTCCCACATAATTCCATAGAGCAGTGATTCCTAACCTGGGGGCCATGACCCCCAGGGGGACTGCAAAGTAATCTGGAGGGGCCACAAACAGTAAATAAATGATTTTTTTTAAAAAAAATCTTCATTCCCTGGATGCTGTCTGCTCACCACTGCAGTTGCAGACTACATCTCCCCCTTGTTCCAAATAAGAGGGGAGGACTTTTGCTGAAGTGGCAAAGCATCTTTCAGGTTTGCTGAGGGTAGGCGTCTGCCTATAAAACATGTGGCAGACACCAAAGGAGGCTAAGGGTGGAGCTACCAGGAAGAAGAGAGGATTACTATCGCTGGCTCCCATCTCCTCACTGCGGACAACGCCCTTCCTCAGAACGAAAGGAGAGGGGGCTTTTCGTGAAACAAAATAAACACGCCTGCAAGGAAAGGCTGCTTTCCCCCTTCCTGGCAGCCAGCCAGCCTGCCTTTCTTGTCTCCTGCTTCATTGCCACCTCCTTTTAAAAAGTATTTTTATTTGCAAGGCTGCCCAGATCTCACCTTTGGCCCAGATGGAGCTAAGGAGCAGTGAGGACACTCAGGACTTGCTCACCTTCCACCTCTGAGGCTGAAGGTGTGTGCCAGGGTCCCCCTTTCTTCCACCTACACTCCACCACCCCTAATCTCTCTCTAAGATGCGACAGTTGAGGGCTTCCCACCAGGGCCGGATTATCCATTAGGCTTAGTAGGCTGAAGCCTAGGGGCCCGGAGCTCTTGGGGGCCCGCAATCCACGGAAGCAGGACAGGAGCTGCGGATCACAGGACAAGAGCTTCCAAACCGCCCGCCATCCCCCCGCTTCACTTACCTTTTTCTCCGCTGTTTTTTGCGGTTTACTATCAATCAAGATGGCGGCTGAGGTTTCCCTAAGGGGCTGAAGCCTCTGCCGCCATCTTGGTTGATGGCACGCATGCGTGCTACACGCGTGCATTGCTGCCATCAACCAAGATGGCGGCAGAGGCTTCAGCCCCTTAGGAAACCTCAGCCGCCATCTTGATTGATGGCAAACCTGCGCGCACAGCGTGCGCAGCCGCAAAAAAAGTGGAAAGGTAGGTGAAGCGGGGGGATGGGATGGGACGGGATGGCGGGCGGCTCAGAATCAGCCTAGGGGCCCTCCTCAGCTTAATCCGGCCCTGCTTCCCACCTCCCATGTGCTTGAATGCAGGCATGCTTGCAGGAGAGGCAGGTGTGTGTGTGTGTGCGCTGATCTGTTTTCTGCTCCGCTGTTATTCCCAAGTGCATGCTAACCAAGATATCAGTTCTGATGATCATCCCAAGGCCTAAAAGCACTAACCCTGTCCTCAGTCTATCCACCCTTTTGTCTTCACAATGTAGCATCCCCACCATGACCACATTGCTCCTTTTATTATTATTATTATTATTATTATTATTATTATTATTATTATTATTATTAAATGCTCAGCAGGTTGGCTGAGGCTGGGGTCCACATACTGCAGCTGAAATGTATTATTATTTAATTAATTATTGTTACATTTATATCCCACCCTTCCTCCAAGTTTCTCAAGGTGGTTCACATGGTTCCCCCCCGCCTCCATTTTATCCTTACACCAACTCTGTATGATAGGTGAGGCTGAGAGACTGTGTCTGGCCCAAGATCACCCAGTGGGCTTCATGGCTGGGTGGGATTTAAACCTGGATCGTAGTCCAATACTGTCATGCACTGGTGTTGGGAGACAGGACTGTGCATCTTCAGACTGTGTGGGGGGAGGGGGATACCAATTTGATTGGACCTTTGTATTCAGAAAATAAAGCAACACTTCCCTGTCTGCAGGAAGCTTTTCATGGAAAGGGATATTTGGAGATGCAGTTTTGCCACACACTATTTTTTCCCAATTAACAGAGACTCAAATTACAATTAGCATGGGGGGGGGGTCACAAAGTTTTGAGCTTACAGAGGGGGTCCTGTACTCATAAAGGTTGGGAAGCACTGCCATAGAGCTCACGGGCCAGATGGTACCAGCCAGAGAGCACATGCTTTGCATAAGAAAGACCTCATGTTCAGTCCCTGGTGTCTCCATTTAAGGTTGGGTATGTCCCCTGCCTGAAACCCGCCTAGAGAGTGCTGCCACCAGTGGCTGTGCTCACATATAATGCTGTGCCAAACTATGACTTAGTGCAAATGCACAAACATGATGGTTTGTTCTTGGCTACAAACTGTGATTAAGGAGGAGAGACCTTAGTCATGATTTCGGATTTGGACAACATGCTAAGCTAAACCTTTGCTTAGTTGCCATTCCACGTTGAGCTAAAAACTGATGATGACAAGCAAACCAGGCCACTGTCATCAGTACTGAACTAGATGGACTAATGGTCTGACTTCCTATAGGCAGCTTCCAGTGAGAGGTGGACCCAGATTGCTAATGCAGCACTGCCAGCACAGGTGCTCCTATCACTCCAGTACTACCAAATATACTTAAATTTTGGGTGGAGGCATGGAAACTTTGTGGGTCAGGGCCAGCTCTGTCATGCAGGAGGGTGAAACAAGCTGTTTTAGGAGGTATCATGGGTGTGGTGTGGTGGGGGATTAGATGAAGGCAGGAATTGGGGTCTGAAAGTGGTCACAAAAATGTTGGCCCTAGCATGGTGTGTGTGCCATTTTGGCTCTGTATCAGCAGCAAAATGTATCACGCTGGCACTAGAGATGAGGAAGAAATTTGTTTCAGCTCTTATTTACAGCCGAATCTATCAAATCTGCACTTTCTGAAACAATAGAACCAAAGCACAGTTGTCCTTGGGAATTCTCACTTATCTGAATTTTGTGATGCCATTCTCTAACCAAACAATGTTTACAAATATGCATATATTAGGGGAAAGTGTGCTTAAAAATGAATATCATAGTGAAAATAACATTGAAATGCATTATAATAGGAGAAATTGCTTGCAAAAATGTGTACATTAGTCAAAACTACATACATTTTATTTATTTTATTTTACCTAAAATATTTCCATCCCGCCTTTCTACCCTACAATTGGCTCACAATCAAATCATACGCAATAAAATCACAAAAACATTAAAACAGATAAAAATACATAAAATACAATTAAGAAATATAGGGGAGTGATATTAAAAGGGACTAAAGAGGTAAAAACTAAAAATGGGGAGGGAAATAAAATCAGTTTCAGGCTCTGCCTTCAGTCCCTCCCAAAGGCTTTCTGGAACAAGATGGTTTTCAGAAGTCTCTGGAAAGCCATCAGGGAGGGAGCAGAGCAGGCTTCTTGGAGTAGGGTATTGCAGAGCTTGGGGACCATGGCTGAAAAGGCTGTCTCCCATGTGCCTGCTAATCTGACATCTTTCATTCCAGGCATGCAGAGGGGACCAGAGGCAGCAGATCTTAAATCACGGGCAAGTACATATGGGCGTAAGCAGTCCCTCAGGTACATTGGTCCAAGGCCATTTAGGGTTTTAAAGGTCAGAACCAGCACTTTGAATTGGGCCCAGAACAAATTGGGAGCCAGTGGAATTGATAAAGCTCAGGGGTGATATGCTCCTTGCGTCACAATCCAGTTAATATTCTGGCTGCCACATTTTGAACCAACTGCAATTTCCAAACCATTTTGAAAGGCAGCCCCACATAGAGTGTGTTACAGTAATCAAGTCTCAATGTCACCAATGCATGTGTCACAGTGCCCAGGTCAACTGCTTCCAGGAATGGGAGCAACTGGTAGACCAATCTGAGTTAGCCAAAAGTACTCCTGGCTACAGCAGCCACCTGATATTCAAGCAGCAGGTCAGGATCCAGGAGGACTCCCAAACTGCAGACCTGCTCCTTCAAGAGATGTGACTCCTGGTGCAGTTTTCCCCTTGACCAGCAACACTTCCATCTTGTCTGGATGAAGTTTCAGTTTGTTAGCCCACATCCAGCCCTTCACAGCCTCCAGGCACCGGTTTAGGATGAGCAGTCCCTCCCTGCGATTGTGTTGATCAGCAGAAATTTCCACTAAGATGCTGAAGAATTTTCATGAGGACTTTAAAAAGAAATCACAAATTGCTGCAGAAATGTGAAGAAGTGAATTTAAGATTGGAAAAATGAGAAAGGGAGAGAACCAAAATCGCCAGGTCTTCCCATCCCTACCTGGCACTGTCCTCAGCACTGGCAAGCAGATGACATACATGGTTGGGTCACATTTGTGCTGTCATTCTCCCTTCCCTGGATGGTGAAGACCCAACAGATGGTGCCAATTTTCCACTGAAAATGGTCCTCCTCTGAAGCTGCAGTTACAGCTGTGAAGGAAAAGATATGAGATGTTCACACCTTTTCCCCAGCAGCTTTAAGAGGACACGGGTGGAGACAATTGTAAGCTAGAAAAGCATGTGTGTGTGTGGGTTGAAAAAGCCACTCCCTCCCCTTTACACACACTATGCTGACCTTTTTCTCCAAATGGTTGCCTCAGTTGCTGCTTTGTATTAAACAGGGGTGGCTAACCTGTGGCCCTCCAGAAGTTGTTGGACTCCAACTTTCATCAGCCCCAGCCAGCATGGTCAGGGCTCAGGACTGGTATAATCCAGCAAGGCCACAGGTTAGCCACCCCTGGTATAAATGAACACAAGAACCAGGGAGCTTCCTGAAATGTGCAGATCTGCCCTTAGGCACTCTCATCAAATCTGACCCCAAGTGACCACAAATTAAAGGAATGCAGAGGAAACAACTTGCAGACAAAACACTGATGAGAAAGGCTGTGCAGCCTGTGTTGACATGTTGTGTATCTGAATTAGTAAGGCATTTCCTAAGAAAAGTAACACCCCCAAAATACCAGTTGGGACATTTTGTGTTTGTATTCATTGACATCACAGGCTCCCTGCATTCACACTGAGGCATACCTGTGAGACAAACGAGTATTCAAGTTTCCCGAAGAAACACATCTTTTCTACTTTTATTTGCCCATATTCCCCAAATGCCTTCATTTCGTTCAGGGAAGTATGTTGGTTTGAACATACATCCACTGTGGAGATTGTACTTATTCACTGATATGGCATCTTTTATAATGATCGAGGGGCGGGGCAGGCACCTATCCCACCTACTGCTGGATACACTGTGCCCAACAGTCTGGTGATGCTACTTGTTAAGTGCCAGGTTGGTTTGCCATAAAACTATGCTAATCCATGATCTACTTGTGCATGAGCGTACAGACCTGGCGTGTATTGCTAAAACCTGGGTGGGGAGCAGGGTAGGCCAGACCTAATCCAACTGTGTCTTCCTGGGGATTTGGTGCAGGGCTAAGCAACACTGGAAAGATAGGGAGGCCGAGTTGCTGTGGTCCACCAAAGTTCATTCTCCATCACAAGGAAACCCCGCCTCCTTGGAGCAGGACTGGAGTGCCTGCATCAGATGCTGGGACAAAGAGACAGGCTAGGAATGCTATTGGTGTATCTATCCTCCCCACTGCATGGCTCCCTGGCTGGACTGGCTGAGGTGGTCTCCAGCCCTGTGCTTGAGGAGCCCAGGATAGTGGTCCTGAGTGACGTCAACATCCATGCTGAGGATGCCTTGAGTCCAGCTCGAGATTTCATGGCCCCCATGGTGATGATGGGATTGTTTCAAATGGTCATTGGCCCGACACACAGAGTGGGGCATATCCTCCAAGCAGGGAGGGGTGGTGGTCTGGAAGTAGGTGGGGTGGATATTACCCCACTGTCATGGTCTGACCATATCCTGGTGAGGGTTGGTCTTGTGGCAACTACTCCTGTCTGCAGGGATGGGGGATCGAGTCAGATGGTCCACCCTTAGAGGTTGATGGATCCTGATGGATTTATGATGGCTCTGGGGAATTTTCTATCCTAGTAATCCTACTGAGGCTGTTGTTTCACTGTGGAACAGTGAGATGAGCAGGACTGTTGACACAATCACTCCTGAGTGCCTTCTCTTGCACCATAGACATCACATTGCTCCCTGGTATTTCAAGGAGCTATGGTTGATGAAACAGGCTAGATGAAGACTAGAGGGCAAGAGGTGGAAGTCTCACTCTGAAGCTGACTGAATACATGTTAGGATACATAATTGTGCCTACCATGTGGCGGTGAAGGCAGTGAAGAAGACACACTTTGCTGCATCCATTGTGTCCTCAAACAGTTGTTCTGTGTGGTCTGGATATTGGTTACCCCTGATTGGAGGGGGGGGTTAGAACAAACAGTGACTAGCTATGAGCAGCCTGCAAGACACTTTGAGGTAGATGTTGCTTGACCTTTTAGTAACTTAGATGCTGCTATTGCAGTGAGTCCAGTTGAGGTGTCCAATGCAATGTTTGGCCCAGGGCTATGGGACCATCTCCAGTTGATGTGGCTTGATGATGTGGATAGGATACTTGCAGCAATATGTCTAACCACTTGCCCTCTGGATGCCTGCCGTTCCTCGCTTGTCAAAGCTACCCAGAGCAGGGTGGCCAGGTAGGTCCAGGGTATTGTGAATGCATCATAGCAAGATGGGGAGGTGCCAACTGCCCTTAAAAAGGTGGTGCTGCAGCATCTCCTTAAAAAGCCCACCCTGGACCCAACGGTGTGTAACAACTCCTGGCCAGTTGCCAATACTCCGTTTTGGGGGAAGGTGGTGGAGAGGGTGGTGGTGGAGCAGCTGCAAGTGTTCCTGGCTGACACTGATTATCTGGATCCATTCCAATCTGGGTTTAGGCCTGCTTTCAATACTGTTTGGGGATGGAATCGGCCTTGGTTGCCCTCAGCCCTGATGGATAACCTGTACTGGGAGAGGGACAGGGGGAGTGCGACCATATTAGTGATCTCTCAGCAGCTTTTGATATCATTGCCCATAATATCCTCCCAGATTGGCTGTGTGAGATGGATATTAGAGGCACTTTTTACTGCTGTGGTTCTGTTGCTACCTGCGTGCTGGAGTCCAGAAAGTAGCACTGGGGAAGAGGTCTTTGACTTTTTGCTATAGTTTTACTGTTACTATCCCTTTCATTTTCCAGAGCATCAATTGCCTTGGTGCTCTGGCAGATCACATAATTGCTCCTACTCGGGGGGGGGGAGAATCCCACAGCTGCTCTCCTCTGGGTTTCTCCTCCACTACAGCATTTTCCAGGCGGAGGTTGTCTTTCAAGTAACCCAGGCCCACATCCTTTAGGGCTTTACTGACAATGTGTCAAAGTGGTTCATGTGCAGTTGAACCCTTTGAAGACAAATATTGTGGTGAAACCTTTACAAATGGTTATTTTTCCCCTAGTGGCAATGATGTTCTCACAAAATTGGTGGTTCACCTGGCACATCCTGTTTTCACGTCTTGGAAAACTGTTGCCACCTCTCTTGACAACAGTGATAAGGGTCTATATGTTACTTCTCAGTGCTGTGCACATTTTAAGAAGAAGCCCCAGATGATGGTAGCTCAAGGGATAAGGATATCATTTTTTACATGGATCCTGAGTTTGATTTGAAGGGTCAAGATCAAGTGTGGGGAATCTTGTTGGACTCCCATCATCCCAGCCAGCATAGCCAATGTTCAGGAATGATGAGAGTTGTAGTCCAACAACACCTGGAGGGCAAAGGTTCCACATCTCTGGTCTAGATGGTGAAGACTGGCAAGATCAATGATAAAACGTATGGACTTCAAAATATATTCACCATCACCAAGGTAGAAGATGTTTCTGGACACATAATATCCCTATGGTGCTTTGAGGGAAAATAATTTCCTGCTTTCACATGCTGGGAAAATTTTTTATTAGATTTCCTGCAAACACCTCCCACAGGCATGTACATACAAACAGGATGATCTCTCATGCACAATCCTAGTGGATTACAGTAAGGAGTAGCCCCAAGCAATGTTCCTCACATCATTTCCCATTAGAGAAGAAAGCACAGGAATGCTTCGATAGAAAGTGGAGAAGGCCCTCACCCCTCCCGTCCCACACAATGGGGGAAGTACAAAAGGAAGTACTTCTTTACTCAGCGCATAGTTAAACTATGGAATTTGCTCCCACAAGACGCAGTAATGACCACCAGCTTGGATGGCTTTAAAAGAAGATTAGACAAATTCATGGAGGACAGGGCTATCAATGGCTACTAGCCATGATGGCTGTGCTCTGCCACCGTAGTCAGAGGCAGCATGCTTCTGAAAACCACTTGCCGGAAGCCTCAGGAGGGGAGAATGTTCTTGCACTCGGGTCCTGCTTGCGGGCTTCCCCCAGGCACCTGGTGGGCCACTGTGAGACCAGGATGCTGGACTAGATGGGCCACTGGCCTGATCCAGCATGCTCTTTTTATGTTCTTATGCCCTTAATGGAATAGCAGGAGAATATGGGACTTTTAGCACAGTTCTTTGAAGCAGAGGCCAACATGCATAGCTGGTGTAGTAGAGGTCTGCAGGTAGAACTTAAGAAAAATGATGCAGGGCAAGGTATGCTACATAAACAACACTGACAGGAACTGAATTAAAAAGGAAAGATAAAGCTGTTCAAAGCAGGTCGAGATATTTATAATCAGCATCAGAATTGGAGAAGACATTCAATATTTAAAGCTACAGATCTTCAAGCCATGGGCAATGAATGATATAGTGCAGCTGGCATGTTGTTAAATTTTACTAAATTGAAAATTCCTCAGACTTACTTCAATGATTGAAAAAAAAATATAGGTGATTTATTCAAAGGTTTTGTGTTTACCAATCCTGGTTAACTTACATAGAAGCCTGCTGTAAACTGCCCAGAGAGCTTTGGCTATGGGGTGGTATATAAATGTAATAAATAAATAAATTGGTCATTGGCTGGCTCCACCAACCCCTGCATGATCTCCCAGTGATAGTCAAGGTACTGTATCCAAGAACAGGGAAGTATAACAATCCAGTAGCACCCTTTTGTAGGTTACCAATAATAGAAGGAATCCTACCCCATTGCAGCATGAAACAAACACACAACAAAGTGGAAGGTAAATGATGGAAAGAGAAACTGGAAACTGAGACATCTGGTCAGCTGTGGATAAAATCCCTTTCTTCTTTCAGACAATAGGTGAGATAGAGGGCAGAGTGCTTCTACACTAAAGGTGCCTCAGTAGCTAGGACTGTCTTTTACCAGCTACGACTAGTGAACCAACTATGGCCATTCTTGGACAGGGATAGTTTGGCTGTGGTGATTCATGTATTGGTAACCTTAAGTCTTTTTTTTTTTTATTAATAATTTTTATTCAAATTTTTCAAAAAACAAACAAAACAAAGTCAAAAAAACATAACAATACCACAACAAAAAATAAAAAATAAAATAGTTGACTTCCGATTTGTCGCAGATCAGCTATAAGTAAATAATATACATCAAACCTGTCCCTTAATGTATACATACAGAATCCCTTTTCTCCATAGGCTGTCTTAATTAATCGTCAAATCCCAATATCATCATTTTATTTTGATCTTTCAACAAAAAGTCTAAGAGAGGCTTCCATTCCTTAAGAAATGTATCTGTCGATTTTTCTCTAAGTAAACATGTCAATTTATCCATTTCTACTAAGTCCATTAATTTCAATAGCCATTCTTCCATTGTTGGTGTTGATTCCATTTTCCACTTTTGTGCATATAATAATCTTGCTGCCGTAATCATATATAATATTATTCTTCCATATTTCTTTTCTATTTGTTTATCCATAAAACCCAATAAAAAAAATTCTGGTTTTGATTGAATATTTATCTTTAGAATTTTTTGCATCTTCCTACCTATCTGTGCCCAAAATGATTTTGCCTTTTTACACAGCCACCACATATGATAAAATGATCCTTCTTGTTGTTTACATTTCCAACAAACATTAGAAACATTACTATACATTTTTGACAACTTTTCTGGAGTCATATACCAACGGTACATCATTTTATAAAAATTTTCTTTAAGATTATAGCATAGTGTAAATTTCAAGCCTTTTTTCCACATATTTTCCCATTGATCCATTTGTATGTTATAACCAAAAATTTTTGCGCACTTTACCATACACTCTTTTACTTGTTCTTCCTCCATATCCATTTTCAATAAGAGTTTATACATTTTTGCAATTATATTTTCATCATTTGTACACAATTCTATTTCAAAATCAGATTTACTTATTTCAAACCCATACATTTTCTTGTCTATTTTATATCTTTCTAACAATTGTAAATAGGCAAACCATTGAAAACTATATCCTTCCTTTGTCAGTTGTTCTCTCTCTTTCATTATATATTCTCCATGTCCATTTTCTAATAGTTCTTGATAAGTTAACCATTTCTCTTTTCCAGCCATTTCTCTTCTGTAAAACGCTTCTTGACTTGAGACACATAATGGTATTTTCGAATAAAACCTTGGTTTATATCTATTCCATATTTTCAACAGAGGACGTCTTATAAAATGATTGTTAAAGTCTACATTTACTTTTGCTTTGTCATACCATAGATATCCATGCCACCCCCACTTCAAATTATGGCCCTCCAAATCCAATAGTCTTTTATTCCTCAATAAGATCCATTCCTGTATCCAGACTAAACAGCAGGCAGCAAAATAAAGTCTCAGATTTGGTAATCCCAGTCCTCCTCTTTCTTTGGCATCTTGTAGTAGTTTAAATTTAACTCTTGGTTTTTTTCCTTGCCATACAAATTTAGAGATATCTTTTTGCCATTGTTTAAAAGGTAAATCAGAGGATATTACAGGTATTGTTTGAAACAGAAACATCATTCTCGGTAATACATTCATTTTTATCACAGATATTCTACCCATTAATGACAGTTGTAGTTTATCCCATCTTAGCAAGTCTTTCTTAATCTCTGTCCATAATTTTTCATAATTATTATGAAACAACTTTGAATTTTTATTTGTCATAATGATACCTAAATATTTCAACTTTTTCTCTATTGTAAAATCTGTCTTGTCCATTAACTCTTTCTGTTCCCTTAAAGTTAAATTTTTCACCAACATCTTTGTTTTTTGATTGTTGATCTTAAATCCTGCTAACGATCCAAATTCTTTTAATTTGTCCATCAATACATTAATTCCTTCCAAAGGGTTTTCTAGTACAATTATCAAATCATCAGCAAATGCTCTCAATTTATATTCTTCTTTTTTTTATCTTTAATCCCGAAATTCTTTTATCTTGCCTTATATCTCTAAGCAGCACTTCTAAGACCAGAATAAATAAAAGGGGAGATAAAGGACATCCCTGTCTTGTACCCTTTTGTATTTCACATGAATCCATTAAATCTCCATTAACAATTATCTGAGCCTTCTGAGATGTATAAATCGATCTAATCCATTTTATAAAATTATCTCCAAAATCCATTTGCTCCAAAACCTGAAACATAAATTTCCAATTCAAATTATCAAATGCTTTTTCAGCATCTAAAAAAATCAAAGCTGCTTGTTTATCATTTCGTTGTTCTAAATATTCCAAGACATTCAAGACATTCCTGACGTTGTCACGTAATTGTCTTTTAGGTAAAAACCCTGATTGATCTTCCTGAATAAATTGTTGCAATATTATTTTCAATCTTTCTGCCAAGATCGTTGTAAAAATTTTATAGTCATTATTCAATAGAGATATTGGTCGATAATTTTTTGTTTTAGTTAAATCTTGCTCCTCTTTAGGTATTAATGTTATATTAGCATTTTTCCAACTATCCGGTATCTTTCCCTCTTGCAGAATAAGATTCATTGTAGACTGTAAAGGTAGTAAGAGTTCTTCCTCCAGACATTTATAATACATTGCAGATAACCCATCTGGTCCTGGTGCCTTTCCTAATTTAATTTTGTTTATAGCTTCAGATATCTCTCTTGACGTAATAGGGCCATTAATAGCTTGTCTCTGAAAATCTGTAATTTTAGGCAAATTCTGTTTAGATATATACTCTTCTATTTTTTCAGATGGAATTTCCTGACATTTGTACAATGTTGAGTAATATTGATGAAAAATCTTTTTGATTTTTACATTATCTGTCAACGTCTCTTCTCCTTCTTGTATCTTTAAAATAATATTTTTTGACGTTCTTTTCTTAATTTATATGCTAACCATTTCCCAGGTTTATTTGCAAATTCAAAAGTCCTTTGTTTAGCAAAATTTAGTTTTCTTTCAATTTCTCTAACTGTCAGCATTGATACTTGCTTCTGTAACATTTTAATTTGATTTACAATAGAAACTTTAGTTGGATTCTTTTTCAATTCTTCCTCTTTTTGTTTTATTTCTTCCAAAATTAATTGCATTTTCTGTTGTTTCTTTTTTTTTAATTCAGAGTTACATTTAATAAAATATCCCCTCATAAATGCCTTACTTGTATCCCAAATGATATTTTCACTTGTTCCTTTATGTAAATTATGTTCAAAAAACTCTTTTAATTTCTTCTTACATTTTTGTACTACTTTGTCATTCTGTAATAAAGATTCATTTAGTCTCCATCTAAATCCAAGATTTTTTTTTTTTAATTAATATCACAGGATTATGATCCGAAAAAGTTTTTGGTAATATATCCATTTTAAAAGTATCCTTTGCTAAAATTTTAGACATCCAAATCATATCAATCCTCGAGAATGTTTTGTGTCTTTCTGAAAAATAAGTAAATTCCTTTGCATTATCATTTATATATCTCCAGGTATCCACCAATTCTAAATGTTCCATCAGTTCAAAGCAAATCTTCGGTAATTTACCCTGTGTCTCTTTGATATTTTTTTCAGAAAGCCTATCAATTTTTGGTGAGATTACTCCATTCCAATCACCCATGACACACCAATGATCATATGAAAACTCTGACAATTTTTCCATAAGTCCTGTGTAAAACCTTGTTTTATCTTCATTGGGGGCATAGATACCCACTATCAAAATGTTTGTACCCTGTAGAGTAATTTCAACCCCCACAAATCTACCACTATCATCCAGTAATACCAATTTAGGAAGCAATTGTGGGTTAATGTAGAGAACAACTCCATTTTTTTTTTTTGGTCCAGCCGAAATAAATTCTTCACCCAAATTTTTACAAATCAAATATTTGGAATCTTTCTTCTTAATATGAGTTTCTTGTAAACAAATTATATCCAATTTTAGTTTTTTCAAATAATGAAACACTTTCTTTCTCTTCTGCGCCGTGTTGGCTCCATTTATATTCCAAGTTAGATATTTGTAATCCATCTTTAAGCGTGTATTTTAAAATGTGCCTGATGCTCCTTTTAATCCATCATCTTCCTTCCCTTTGAGTTTATCTTCATCCATGTCTTTTGAAGCTTTTCTCAAGAAGTCCCTTGCTTTTTGAACAGTATTCAATCTATATTTCTGTTGTCTGAATGTAAAAATCACTCCTTCTGGAACATCCCATCTAAATTGAATTTTGCGTTGCTTGAGTTTCTCTGTAAGGAAAGCATATTCTTTTCTCTTACGTAAAAGTCTAATAGGAATTTCTTTCATCACCAGTATTTCCTTACCATCAATTTTAAAGGTATTTTTAAAGTGTTGCTGTAATACCATATCTCTGGTCGTCTTCTTTATAAAATGAACAAGCACATCTCTTGGAATTTTATTCATTGTTGCATATCTGGAATTAATTCTATACACTTTGTCTATTTCAAATTCCATCCGATCTTCATTCAAATCCAGAAATTTTACTAAAGCATTAACAATTTTATCTCTGATGTCTTCACCTGTTTCCTCAGGGATTGCACGGAATCTCAAACAATGTTCTTTGTTTCTGATTTCAGTCACAGCCATATAGTCCAAGTTTTTTTCTAATTCCAGATTTAATATATCTATTCTCCAAGATTTGTACCTTTTCTTTAGTATTTTTTGCATCCTCCTTTATTTGCCCAATTGTCCCTTTAATCTCATCCACTTGTGTTTTAATATAGTCTTTTATATCTGTCAGTTCAGTTTTCATTTCCTGTTTTATATCATTAATCCCTTCCATTATTTTTTGAAACATATCTGGGGGTATAGCCCCTTCCTGTGGATCAGTAGAACCTCTTCGCTCCTGGGCCTTAGTTGCTTTTTTAGTTGTCATTTTCAAGAGAAGCCTTTAATTTCTGATATTAATCACTGTTCCAAAACCTAGAGGCAGTCTATTTCTTTTTTTTTTCCTCCACCAACAAAAAAGTTAATATTCCAGGCCTGTTATTGTAATCCAGCCAGCACAACACAGTTCTTATCTACGTCCAAGAATGCAAAACAATTCTGGTTCCCAACACCAAACGATTAGTAACATGTACGAGCAGCAGATTCGTCCAAAAAGAAATAGTCCAAGGAGAAAAATAGTCCAAAATATATTTCCATCAGATAATAATTACCTCTCATCCGTTTTTAAGCTTTAAAACTCCAAATTCAGGCCAGCTTTTTGTCGTAAAAAAAGTATATAAGTTGTTTACATTTTCTTTCTTCCTTAATTATATTTAAAAGAGAAAAAGTATGACTCACCCAGGTTTCTCAGTTGCTGATTCGTAAACAAATCCCTTTTATTGTAGTAATTTAAGCCAAATGATAAGATTTAGACAGAAGTAGGCTCGCTGGTTAAGGACGTTTTTTTAAGAAGAAAAAAAAACGCTTCGCTTTTTTTCAGTACAGCTTGCATGGAAATCCTGATTCCGTCTTCAGCCGATCGGCATGCCTTCTTATCTCAGGGATTTCCTGATCAATTCCAGCCGCCGACAGCTCAACGAAGTCTTGTGGAAAATCTGATCGGTTCTCCTATACCTTGGAGAACATTTAAGCCAGTCAAAGTTTCCTCTGGCTGGCTTTTAACCTGAAAAAAGCTTCCTCTGAGGCAGAGATCTCTCAGAGACAGTCACCAGCTGAGCACTCACTTCTGGGAAGTCATGTATGTATGGTAACCTTAAGTCTTGATTACTGCAATGCTCTTGATATTGGGCTATCCTTGCACCTGGGCTGGACGCTCCAGCTGGTGCAAAATGCTGCAGCTAGAGACTGTTGATGGGGACAGACTACTGCCAGCACATAACTCAGGTGTTTAAAAGCTTGCAACAACTGCCTGTATGGTCCTGGGCTCAAGGTTCTTGTATTAATTTACAAGGCCCTTAACAACTTGACTCCAGGATATCTTAAGGACTGCCTGATCCCTTTTATCCCAGCCTGTTCACTGAGATCTTTGGGGGAGTCTCTGTTGGTGATCCCACACACACACACGTGGCTCAGATTCACTGATCATAATGACTAGAAGCCATCCGTTCAGTGCAGTGGGCCCAAGCCTATGGAACTCTCTCCTAGCTGAGATTAGACAGGCACCCTTCTTGCTGAACTTCAGGAGCGTGACTAAGACTTTCTTCTTCCAGCGAGCAGTTTTATATCAGTTTTAATGTTTGGTTTTATGATGGCTTTATTTTTTATTTTATGTATGGCTTGTTTTTATGTACACCGCTTAGAAATGTGAATAGTTAAGCAGTATATAAATGTCTTAAATAAGATAAAGAAAGAAAGAAATAGAAGTTAGGGCTCCAGGCTAGTGGGCTATGCTATAGTTGCCCAGATGACCTCTCCACAGCAGCCTTCCCCAAGCTGGTGCCTTCCAGAGGTTGTTGGACTACAACTCCTATCATCCCTGACAATTGACCAGACTCACTGGTGTGTTTTTCTCTGTTTAATGTGAAATCTCAGTTTAGAGCTTTTCATAGATCAGTTTAGAGATTACACAGAACTCTGCGTCTCTACAGAGCATAACTAGGCTGATTACTCAAGCTAAGATGTTGTTGTAGCAATTAGACACACCCCTTGCAACCCCTTGAAACCCTTTAAATAGGCTTGGGGTGGGTGTTCTATTTGCATGTGGTAGGTTTATCTGAATGGCACTGAGCTAGCAATCTGGCACTTCTACTAACAGGTGAAAAAGCTGGCATCATCTGTGAGCACCTGTGCATCTGCCTGCTTGTCCTTGGCGATAGCAATACTTCATCAATATCCTCCTTGGACACCACCTCTGGGTGAGCCTCCAATCCCTCCTTAGGAGGAGGCATGAGCGGTGGTGGATTGGCCGATGAGGGAGGGCTGAGGGGAGGGAAAGGAGCTGGCTCATTGTTAGACAGGATTTCTTCAGTTATAACTGGAAATACAGGGGTGGAGCTGTCACTGTCAAAAGTGCTGAAGTCTTCTCCTGTTTCAACCCCCTCCTGCTGCAACCCACTGGGCCCCTACCCAAGATCCCAGACTTCCTCCTCCTTCTCTTGATCACTCCAGGAGTGCTCCACTGGGCCCATGACAAAGACTTTGAGAGAAGAGCTGGCCATGCCAACCAGGAAAACTCTTCAGAGTTCTCTGAAAACCAGTTGGATCCATTGATCTCTAAAGGTGGACCATCTTAATAGGCCCAACACCCCTGCAGAGGAAAAAGGGCACTGCAAGTCTAAAATTCACCAGGAGGTGATTTGACATGGGGATTATTTTAATGCCCTCCACCTTCAGATCACCCTCTCCCTGCTCCGACCAAGAAAACCAAATCCAGAGTGTGCCCAGCTAAATGCATTGGCCTGATGACATGACATGTTGGGACAGCCCCATGGTTGTCATGAAGACCATGAAGTCCTGAGCTTCCTCAGACAGAATGGACTCAGTGTCCTCAGCACCACATTTGAGACCACATCGGTTGGCTCAGGTAGGGAGACTGTTGGGCAGCGAGGTGGGTAGTACACCAACAGAATCCCCAATCTGGCCTAATGCTAGTAGAAACACTCCATAACAGTACTTGGGCTTACAGTGAGCCTGGAGAGCATGATGGTATTCCTAGAGCAACCCCCACTCCCCAACCTTTAAGCATACTCCAGTGTGAACCAAGTACCTGGGTGGGCACAACTGGGAGAGGCTAATCCCATCTTGCTCCCCCACCCAGGTCTCAGGGTTGTACATGCCAGGTCAGCATCTTCATCCTCAATTAAATCGTGGATGAGGGAGATCTTATTATGGACCAACTTGGCATTTATAAGCAGAGGACAAGCTGGCACTGCCCACCAAATCTTCAGCTGGAAAAAGGGTCAGAACACAGCACAGGATGTAACTGTTTGTACCATGGTCCAGTCTTCAGCTGTCTGGACCAAGTTCCTTTCAGCTACCTCAACCTTGCTCGGACACTGTATCTCCGCTTACGTGAGACCACTGGATCAAAGCAGTCCAAAGTTTGCTCTCCCAGGCACATAATAGCAACTTCTATTTTTGTCTCAGCAAAAACAATTTCCCACTCACCAACAGATAAAAATAAAATATACATCTGCTTGTACTAATCAGCTGATTTTAAAACTGTTGATATAGCTCTTGGCACGGATGCTTCCCCAAGAGATAGACAAATTAACAGGGGTCAAAGAACCTAGCTGGTCATCATGCCCACATATGGCACATGCTTACATTTTAAGCACTAAAATATTTATCACATCGCCCCAAATATGGAACATGGGTTTTAACAGTAATTAATTAAATAAAATTAGTTGCCACAAACAAAAAACAAAACAAACAGAAGAGCACTCAAAGGAAAGTCCTGGATGGGCTCTGCTACTAATCCATTCTTCTCCTGTCATAAATACAGGAAGGTGCCTTAAACCAAGTGAAGACTATTGGCCCATCTACTATCTACATTAGCCTTCCCCAGTCTGATGTCCACTGGAAGTTCTTGGACCAACTCCCATCATCTTTGACCATTGGCCATGTTGACTGGAGCCTATGGAAATTGTCATCCTAAACATCTGGAGGGCTCCAGGTTGGAGAAGACTGCTCTATACTAACTGACAGTGGCTCTTCAGAATATCAGACAGAATTGTTTCCTAGCCCTGCCTGCAAATGCCAAGGCTTGAACTGGGGACCTTTCCCATGCAAAGCATATGCTCTACCACAAAGCCAGATCCCCCACTTCATGAGACAGCTTTATCTCATCAAGATCAATGCTCATCAAAAAGACCAAGTTTCCCAACTTCCTGATCTTAGTGCTTTTGACTCAAGTCAGCAGGACCTGGCATGCAGAGAAAATTAATACTTTTGATAAAAGTTCAGGAATTGCCCTGCCCTATCTTCTCATCCAGCACTGGGTGTTTTACATTCTGCTCATCAAGATTATTAAATTATCTATATTCTGCTGTGGATATGGGTGAACTCAGTGTGGATTTAAGGATTTATACAGCCCATCAAATTGTGTGCAAATATGTATTTGTTTACTAATAATGCTATAGGTATATACATTTCTAAATGTTATCACAGAGGAGTGGGAAGAGCGACAGCCTTGCTGCAAGGGGAGCAATGGTGTACTGGTACATTTTGAAGTGCAGAAGCTCATCATGAAAGCTCCCATAGCTATGCCCACACAGTACAGAGCACAATACGTTATTTGTTGGGATTAGCATGACTGCAGTCCTAAACTTAGTTATCTGGGAATATGCTACATTGAACTCAGTGGTGCTTACTTCAGACTGCATGGGCTCAGCTTGTAAAACAAACTGAGTTAACAAAGAAAACTTCAGCCAGCTGAAATCAACCTTTAACTTTTAATTAGAAATGCAAACAATCTTGTAAAGAAGTGTTACCATTTAAGCAGGTATCTGAAATAGGCACCCCATCAAAGAAAAGGAAAGATTATCTAGCCTCTGTTTGTTCTCCACATTCTCTGACTTCCTCTGTGGCAGGGGTAACAGACACAAGGCCTTCCAGATGTTGTTGGACTTCAACTCCATATGCCCTAACCATCATGGCCAATTGTCAGGGATCATGAGACATGTAGTCCAACAACATCTGGAGAGCACCACATTGGCTACCCTTGCTCTATGCTAATCCATCACAAGCAAACTTGATAGCCTCATTGTTACCTCTTTAATTTTCCAGAGCACAGAGAAAGCATCAATTACCCCAGCAGATGAGTTTTCACTCCCACTGTGAAAAAAGCACTGAGCTCCACTCTCAGCATTCATCCACCACTGCACTACCGGAGGAGAGGTATAGGGCAGAAGTTTGGGTGGCATGGCCACACCGCTGTGGATGGAAGTAAACAATTTACTCTGCCATAATCAATAAATGGCTTCCAGTTTTTTTCAAAGGTATTTTATCTCTGTCTTTATTCTTTTGTCCTTATAAAGTGAGTTAGTTTTGCCATTAAAGCAAGCTCCCAGCATTTACCAACCCATTCTTTGTTGTTGTTGTTGTTGGTATTGTTTGGGTTTTCCACTTTTTGGCATATAATAATCTTGCTGCCCAAAACATACATCAGGGGTGGGGAACATTTTCTAGCCAGTGGACTGGATCCTGGGTTCCCCCCTCCCAAGATGGACCACTTGGGCAGGTGGGCGGGACCACCCATCTGTCAATTACCTGACATCACTATGATGTCAGGTGACCTATTTTTCCTTTGTAGCATGGTTGAGTTGAAGCTGCACTGCAAAGAAAGATTCAAGCCAATCCCAGTGGGCTTGAAGTAAGTGCTTATCAGCTGATGGGCATTGATGTTGAGCCCTGCTTTCAGCAGGGGTCAGCTGTGCTACAGAGTTCCAGTGGGGATCTACATAGCACAGCCCATCCCAGCAGGCTTGAAGTCAGTGCCCATCAGGTTTCGGCAGGTGTCGGTTGAGCTATGGAGTTCCCAGACCGCAGTTAATTCCAACAGGCTTGCTGTCATCACTGATCAGCTATTAAGCACTGTCTGCAAGCCCACTGGGACCAGCTGCTAGTCTATGGGGGCACACAATAAAGCTCTCAGTTGTTTATTGGCAGCAGTATTTCTACTTGCCCCACACTTGATGTCACATATTACATTGCAAAACAGACACGTGTGTGTATGTCAAGGTGAAGGGAACAAAAACTTCTCATTGCGCGGTTTATGTTGATGACATACTGTATATTTATCATGATGAACAGGAGGAAAAGGAATTCCATGAATGCCTGCGCAGGCAGGTAGATACTAAGAGTTTGGGGCCAGTAACACATTACTTGGGAACAGACATCGTGGGCACTGCTGATGGCAGTATAATGCTAAGACAGGAGGGGAAAATAACACAGCTCCTGGAGGAATGTAAAATGCTAGATTGTAAAGCTGTTCAGACTCCCATAACCGTCACCTTTCAGCAGGATTTGAAAGAGACGCCTTATGCTGATCCAGCTCTATACAGACGCGTACTGGGGAAATTGCAATATCTGGTCAAAGTCTCACGTCCGGATATTTGCAATGCGGTCAGCATTCTAAGTAGAAGAGTGGAGAAACCTTCTGAGGCTGATTGGCAAGGGGTGAAACGGGTATTGCGATACTTACAAGGCACGAGAACAAAGGGTCTAGTACTCTCTGTGAAAAACCAAGGGGGTTTGGAGTGCTACATGGACGCTGACCACGCAGGCGAACTGTTAAGCCAAAAATCAACCACTGACATAGTCGTGATGTTGCACGGGTCAGTGATTGACTGGAGCAGTAGGAAGCAGTCTGTAGTTGCCACTTCTAGCTCAGAGGCCAAATATGTCAGTCTGTCGAGCGCATGCAATGAGTTCCAGTGGTTCGATATGCTCATGCAAGAAGTGGGCATGGAAATAAGAATGCCCATCACTGTTTACGAAGATAACCAAACATGCATTAAGATGGCAACATCAGAGGCGCACACCAAATGGACAAAGCATATAAGCGTGAGATACCACCACGTGAGAGGCCATATACAGAAAGGATTCATTAACTTAACATATTGTAACACCACAAACATGCTAGCTGACATATTGACCAAGCCATTATGCGAAGAAAAGTTCAACAAATTGGTGTCAATGCTTGGAGTGGTTTGTGTGTAAATAAAGGAAAACTGAAATTGTAAATGCTGAAAGTGTAAATGAGAAATGCACTGTAATGGAAATAGATGGTTTGTAATGAGGTTTAACAAATGTGAAAAATGAAAATGTAACTGTCTTTATGGAGGTGGGAGCTGTTGACCACTCAGGAGAATAATGACATGTGTGTTTCCATAAAGACAGTGAAGAACCAGCTGTTATAGGGTTAAACCAGCAACAGAGCAGTGCCAAGGCCGAAACAGCAGATGTGGCTTACAAGGGCACGATAAGTGTACTGGGGAAACCGAAAGCAAAGTGTGGGGGTTGTGGTAGGAGTCAGAAGGAACTGGATTTACGTGTAGTGCATAGTCTTGTGTCAGTAAAGACTCTTAAAACTTTCAACTGTCTGAGCCTGTTTGTTATCTGGATATCCGAACCAAGCCTGGATACCTTGGGCCAGCAAACGCAAACTTTCCGCAGCACAACATTCATATGGTCACCATAAGTCAGAATCGACTTGAAGGCAGTACATTTACATTTTATTTGTTTATTGCTTTAATACTCTGATTGATAATGACTGAAACAGAAATTTTAGTTTAGGCAATATTATCATTTCAGGGGTTGCCCATAGTTCTACCAGTACTCTTACCAGGGCCTGCAGGAGGAAGAGACCATCGCCCAAGGGAAGGAGAGGCTGCTGCTCTTGCTGCTGCTGTGCTGCTGCTGTTGCTGCTGCTGCCGTGGGACCACCACCTCCACCACCCTTCCCAGAGGGACTTCTGCCTGGCAGGACCAGGCCCCAGGTACCCAGCCAGCCAGGACTGATTCTTACCACCTGTCCCTCTTTGGAGGGATACATAAGCCGGCTGGCTGAGGTGGCCTGGGAGACCCAGGCCCTGCAGAAGGAAGAGACCATCGCCCAAGGGAAGGAGAGGCTGCTGCTCTTGCTGCTGCTCTTGCTGCTGCTCTTGCTGCTGCTGCTGCTGCTGCTGCCGTGGGACCACCACCTCCACCACCCTTCCCAGAGGGACTTCTGCCTGGCAGGACCAGGCCCCAGGCCTGATCCTGATCAGGGCGTGGACGTTTCTGTTGCTGCCGTTGGGCTGTCCTGGAATGCGAGACTGAAGTGCTGCTGTTGCCTCTTCTGAGGTGTATGCCACCGTTGCTGCTGTCATTATCACCAGGTTGGGGGTCATTGCTGTCCATCGTTCTTGGGTCCCATTACATCAGCTACTACGGATTATCGGCTGCTGAAGCTCCTCGGATGCTGCTGTGTTGTCTGAATGTATGAGTGGGTTGTATGAGTGAGTGTGTGATTGTGTGTATATGCCATGAGTTTTATTATTTATTTTATTTTTATTATGTGCCTGGGCGAGAGGACAGTGTTGTGGGAGGGAGGACCAAAGGGGGCCCCTATTAGTGTAGTGACGGGTAATGGGAGGTATGGCGCTGTGAGTAGGACATGCCAGTTAAGGGGAACTCGCCCCAGACAACTGGTGGCTGTGACGTGTTCCGGTCCTCCTCACACCCACAGGATTGCTGGTAGTTCTATCAGCCAACCCTCGGATCTCCAGTTGCTGCTTTTTAATGCCAGATCGGTAAATAATAAAACCTCCCTCATCCATGTCCTAATTGTGGATGAGGTGGCCGATCTGGCATGTATTACCGAGACCTGGGTGAGTGATCTGGGAGGTATTAATCTCTCCCAGTTGTGCCCACCTGGGTATTCGGTTCAGCATCTGGGTAGATCCGAGGGTCGGGGAGGGGGAATCGCTGTGGTCTATAGAAGTTCCATCCCTCTTGTTAGGCACCCTATCCAGATGGCTAATGGTCTAGAGTGTCTGCACATAACGTTGGGTCAGCGAGACAGACTGGGAATTCTGTTGGTGTACCGTCCACCCTGCTGCCCAACAGCCTCCCTAACTGAGCTGACAGAGGTGGTCTCGGATCTATTGTTGCGTTCCCCCAAACTTTTGGTATTGGGGGATCTCAACATTCATGCTGAGGCCGCTTTATCTGGAGCAGCTCAGGACTTCATGACCTCCATGACAGCCATGGGGCTGTCTCAATTTGTTACTGGCCCTACGCATGTGTTGGGGCACACTCTGGACTTGATTTTTGCCACTGGATTAGGGGATGGTGATCTGAGAGTGAGGGATTTTTCATCTATTCCTTTGTCATGGTCAGATCACCGCCTATTAAGGTTTAGACTCACACTGTTTTCTCCCCTCTGCAAGGGTGGAGGACCAATTAAGATGGTCCGTCCCCGGAGACTAATGAATCCTGAGGGTTTTCTGATGGCTCTAGGGAATTTTCCGGCTGATAGAATTGACGGTCCTGTCGAAACCCTGGCCATGCTGTGGAATACGGAAATGGCCCGGGCAGTTGACACGATTGCCCCGGTGCGCCCTCTCCGTTGCAGAGCTCAATTGGCTCCCTGGTTTACTCCGGAGCTAAGAGTGATGAAGCAAGAAAGGAGACGGCTTGAGTGCAAATGGAGGCGAACTCCCGACGGCTGTAATCATGCACTTGTGAAGCTCTCTACCAAACTCTATGTGAAGGCAGTGAGAGCAGCAAAGAAGCAATACTTTGCTGTCTCTATTCAGTCATCCCTTAACTGCCCAGCGGAACTTTATAAAGTTGTCCGGGGACTTTTACACTCTGGTCCCCAGGACGCAATAACACCATCAATTGCCCGCTGTAATGAGTTTGCGCGACACTTTCGTGATAAGATCATGAACATCCGCCGGGACCTTGACTCCATTATTGTAGCAGTTGATCCTAATGAGGTGTCCAGAGCACAGTCTTGTCCTGTTTTATTGGATGAGTTTCAGTTGGTACAGCTCGAGGATGTGGACAAGGTGCTTGGACAGGTGCGGGCGACCACTTCTGCTCTGGATCCTTGCGCCTCATGGCTAATAAAAGCTAGCAGGAATGGAACAGCCGGCTGGGCCAAGGAGGTGATTAATGCCTCTTTACGAGAGGGAGTGGTCCCACCCTGCCTGAAACAGGCGGTGGTGAGACCGCTCCTAAAAAAATCCTCCTTGGACCCTGAAAATCTTGACAACTATAGACCGGTAGCAAATGTCCCATTCCTGGGCAAGGTTCTAGAGCGTGTGGTCGCTCGCCAACTCCAGGCTCTCTTGGATGAAACTGATTATCTAGACCCATTTCAATCGGGCTTTCGGCCGGGGTTTGGTACAGAAACGGCCTTGGTCGCCCTGTATGATGACCTCTGTCGGGAGAAAGACAGAGGGAGTGTAACTCTGTTGGTTCTCCTTGATGTCTCAGCGGCGTTTGATACCATCGACCATGGTATCCTTCTGGAGCGACTTACGGATTTAGGAGTGGGAGGCACTGCTTGGCGGTGGCTCTGCTCCTATCTCGGGAATCGTCTCCAGAAGGTGATGCTGGGGGAACATTACTCGAGTCCCTGGGTACTCCAATATGGGGTCCCGCAGGGTTCAGTTCTGTCCCCCATGCTTTTTAATATCTATATGAAGCCGCTGGGTGAGGTCATCAGGAGTTTTGGAGTGCGTTTCCAGCAATATGCTGATGATACGCAGCTCTACTACTCCTTTTCATCTTCGTCAGGTGAGGCTGTTGATGTACTAGACCGCTGCCTGGCCGCGATAATGGGCTGGATGAGAGCTAATAAACTGAAACTCAATCCTAACAAGACTGAGATGCTGTTGGTGGGAGGACCCTCTGCCCAGATGGTTGACGTTCGACCTGTCCTAGATGGGGTTACACTCCCCCTAAAGGAACAGGTACGTAGTTTGGGGGTCTTATTAGATCCGCTCCTGTCACTTGAGGCTCAGGTAGCCTCGGTGGCACGGAATGCATTCTACCAGCTCCGGCTGGTAGCCCAACTATGACCCTATCTGAGCAAGGAGCATCTTGCCTCAGTTATCCATGCTATGGTAACCTCTAGATTGGACTACTATAATGCACTCTACGTGGGGCTACCTATGAAGACGGTTCGGAAACTTCAGCTAGTGCAAAATGCTGCGGCCAGAGTTCTCGCTGGGACAAAGAAATTTGACCATATAACACCTGTCCTGGCGCAGCTGCACTGGCTACCGATATGTTTCCGGGCCAGATTCAAAGTGTTGGTTCTTACCTATAAAGCCCTAAACGGCATCGGACCGCAATACCTGATGGAACGCCTCTCTCGCTATGTACCTACCCGTTCACTACGCTCGACGTCGAAGGCCCTTCTCCGGGTCCCAACCCATAAAGAGGCCCGGAGATCAACAACTAGATCTAGGGCCTTCTCGGTGGTGGCCCCCGAACTATGGAATGCCCTCCCAGACGAGATACGCCTGGCGCCTTCTCTGTTATCTTTTCGGCGCCAGGTAAAAACTTACCTTTTCGCCCAGGCTTTTTAAATTTTGTAAATTTTTAAATATTTTAATTTAACATTCTAAACTTAATATGATCTTAATTTAAATCTCAATGGCAATTTTATTAATGTTTTATAATTGTACTATATATATATTTTTTTTCCACACTTACTCATATTTTAATTGTGATTTTATTTGTTGTACACCGCCCTGAGAGCTTTCTGCTATAGGGCGGTCTAGAAATGTAATTAAATAAAAATAAATAAAATAAATAAATAAATAAAATAGTTCAAAATTTGTCTTCCAGTGAACATACTCACTAATAAAGGTATTTCTTGGTAATGTTTTTGGTGGAAAACAAAAGCAAGCATGACAGCCTAAAATAATCACTAATTCCAGCAGTTGTTGCCACTATTGACACTTTTCCAGAAAGGGAATCCAGCAATCTCTTTAACCTGTTGCTGAGGTAAATCCATGTCCCCATTTTCATCTTGCTGTTCTGAACATGAGCTGGAGGTTGGTCCAAGGATTGCAGTTATGGTAACCATTTGGATCTCTTTGGCTCCTTGAAAATGGATGCCCCATCCCTTACACTGGATATTGGACCATGACTGTTACGACCCCCTACACCACCTTGATACCAGCCAAGAAGTGGATATTCTTAAAGGGCATTTCACACCCAAATTAGTCGTGTCTGTTAACTTCAGTGGGTCTACTCTGAACAGGGGTAGCATTAAATGCTATTCATAGTGTTACCTTTGCATTATTAATAAATGAAAACCAATGATTTTTACCCTTTAGCTAAATGGCTCAGAAGTTATTGAAAACTAGTGAAGACTCACAATTTCAGTAGGATACCTGGCATGTTTGTTCTTCCAGATTTAATTCCAGTGAAGGGTGACATTAGACAATCTAACTGGCAGCTCACCTCCTATAGCTAAACTGGTTTTGTTTTGAGAGTCAACACTGTTGAGAAGCCTTTCTCACAAGATAGGTGCTACCACTGTGGTGCAGTGATTAGAATATTGGACTAAGACCTGGGAGACAAGGGTTCAAAGCCCCACTCAGCCTTGAAGCTCACTGGGTGACCTTGGGTCAGTCATTGCCTCAGCCTAGCCTACTTCACAGGGTTGTTGTGGGGATTAATTGAGAGGGGGAGAACCATGTATGGCACCTTGAGCTCCTTGGAGAAAAGGTGGGATACAAATGCAAATGGCAGCAGATGGATGATAGCTTCACTTCCCAATTCTGGGTATTCTTTACTAACCATAATCCAAAACTTTTATAATCTTAGTTGCTGAAATAGAACTTTTCAGCTTGTGTCACAACAGAGTTCAAGGAATTGCTTCTGCAACTTGTTTCATTATTCTTGTGACTCTGTGTCCATTGTATACCCTCATGTAAATTGTGGGGAAAATAGGTGCTGAATCGTTAAATTAATTGTTCTACATGTTCCATAACACCTCCTTTGACAGAAGCAATATTTTCTGTTTGATCTTCCTCAGAAAACTGTGCAACAGTTGGAAACATGCAGAGCTTGGAAGATTACTTTTAAAAAGTAATAAATTACAGTTACAGTTACATGGCCCCCCAAAAGTAGTAATTACCGTTACAATTACAATTGCTCTGAAAGTAACGGATTACTTTGCTTTTACTCAAAAGTAATTGCTACAATTACATTTTAGTTACTTTTGAAAAAAAATGCCTACAAGGTGCTGGCCTTGGCTGCTGCACATCTAAGTAGCCTAAAACAACATTAAAAATAAGCACACACACACAGAGGGTAGTAGAATATTTTTTTTTATCCATAAGATTAACAGAATGGCGTAACAGAATCTCACATCCCCTCACCCCACCCCCAGCAATGGTGATATCCCAACACGCATATTTTGTGTATATATATATATATATATTGCCTCCAGCTCTTTTCTCCTTCCACTCCTGTCAATTTTTAAACAATTGTTTTCTCCACGCTGTCTCGCTCTCCACCTCCTCCCTCGTTGCCTCCTAAGCACCCATAGAGCATGAAGGAAGAACAACACTGCACAGAAGCCCAATTTGAAGCACATGATTTTTATTCACAAATCAGAGGAGCAGAAGACTTCCCCTGCTCCCCCTCAAGTAATAATAATAATAATAATAATAATAATAATAATAATAATAATTTTATTTATTGGTCGCCTATCTGTCCAGGTTAATGGACACTCTAGGCGACTTACAATAAAAAACAATACATCATATACAATATACAAAATAAAACACAGTCACAGTCAATTTAAAATCAGTTTCCAATTAAAACATCATAAAACTAACCCTCCCCAATCCCATAGGCCTGCCTGAATAGCCAGGTTTTTAAGGCTCGGCGAAAACCTGTCAGGGAGGGAGTATGTCGAAGATCAAGAGGAAGGGAGTTCCATAGGGTGGGGGCCACAATCGAGAAAGCCCTCTCTCTGGTCCGCACCAGCCTAGCTATTTTAACCGGTGGGACCGAGAGAAGGTCTTGTGAGGCTGATCTTGTCAGGTGGCATAATTGGTGACTCTGGAGGCGCTCCTTCAGATAAACTGGGCTGAAACCATTTAGGGTTTTAAAGGTCAATACCAACACCTTGAATTGGGCCCGGTAGACAACTGGTAGCCAGTGAAGATCCATTAACACTGGAGTGATGTGATCATGGCGACGGCTGTGCTTGATCAAGCGCGCCGCCGCATTCTGTACCAGCTGTAACTTCCGGACCGTTTTCAAGGGTAACCCCACGTAGAGCGCATTACAGTAGTCCAAGCGAGAGGAGACCAGGGCATGTATCACTTGTGGGAGCAGATGAACAGGAAGGTAGGGACGCAGCCTTTGCATCAGACATAATTGATACCAAGCTGCCCGACTCACTGCTGACACCTGAGCCTCCATGGACAGCTGGGAGTCAAGAATGACCCCAAGGCTGCGGACCTGGTCTTTCAGGGGTAATCTCACCCCATTAAGCATCAGGTCTGTAATACCCAGCCTCCCTTTGTCTCCCACAAGCAACACCTCGGTCTTGTCAGGATTCAGCTTCAGCCTGTTCTCTCCCATCCATCCGCTTACGGATTCCAGGCACTTGGACATGGTATCTACAGCCAACTCTGGTGAGGACTTAAATGAGAGATAGAGCTGAGTGTCATCCACATATTGGTGACACTTCAGCCCAAAACTCCTGATGATGGCCCCCAGCGGTTTCAAATAGATGTTAAACAGCATGGGAGAGAGGATAGAGCCCTGTGGTACTCCACAATTAAGAGACCAAGGGTCTGAAACCTCATCTCCCAAAGCTACCCTCTGGTGCCTATTTGAGAGATAGGAATGGAACCACTGTAAAACAGTGCCCCCCATTCCCAATCCCTCAAGGCGATCCAAAAGGATACCGTGGTCAACGGTATCGAAAGCCGCTGAGAGATCTAGGAGGACGAGGAAGGTATACTCCCCCCTATCCAGCGCCCTCCTCATATCATCCACCAGAGCGACCAAGGCTGTTTCAGTTCCATGCCCAGTCCTGAAACCCAATTGGAATGGATCTAAATAATCCATTTCCTCCAAGTGTGTCTGTAACTGTTTGGCCACCACTCGCTCAATCACCTTGCCCAAGAATGGTAAGTTAGATACTGGGCGGAAGTTATTCAGTTCTCGGGGATCCAAGGAGGGTTTTTTTAAGATGGGCTTTATCACCGCTTCCTTGAGGGCTAATGGCATTGCACCCTCTTTCAAGGATGCATTTACCATTGCCTTGATCCCTTCACTCAGTCTCTCCTTGCAGCTCATAACAAGCCACGAAGGGCAAGGATCAAACAGACAGGTGGTTGGCTTCATGGTACCAAGCACCTTGTCCACTTCCTCAGAGAGAAGAGGCTGAAACCGATCCCACCGGACCGGAATGCAACTGGCCGACCCTGGCCCACTACCTGTATCCACGGCGAGCGGAATCGTGCTCTTCAGGCGCTCGACTTTATCAGCAAAGTGTTTAGCAAAATTATCACAGGAGATTTTCGATTGCTCCATGGGTTCCTGAGCAACTGGACCGACCAGGCTTCGGACCACTTGGAACAATCTCCTGGGACAGCACTCTGCCAACGCAATAGAGGCAGCAAAGAACTCCCTCTTTGTTGCCTTTGTTGCCACCTGGTAGGCAGTTATTGCTGCTCTAACCAGTGTCTGATCGTCTTCAGTGCGAGATTTCCGCCACCGGCGCTCAAGTCGTCTCACCTCCTGCCTCAGACCCCGCAACCGTGGTGTATACCAGGGCACTGTCTGAGTTCTATTCAGGGGGAGAGGATGTTTCAGGGCCACCCGATCCAAAGCCCCAGTGATCTCCCGATTCCACTTCATCACCAGGGCTTCAACCGGGCGACCTTCAGTCAGCTCCAAATCACAATGCACAAAAGTAATGCTGGAAACATTACAATTACTCCTCAAAAGTAATGAAGTTACTACTCGTTCTATTACCAGCAAAATGTAATGAAGTTACCCACTCGTTACTCAAAAAAGTAATAAATTACACATAATTCGTTACTTGTAGCTAGTTGCTTCCAAGCTCTGGAAACATGTCAATGGAATTTTCTGATTAATGTCTAGTGTCAGCATTTTTTGAATGTCTTTTGAATGTATTAAGTTAAACATTATAAAATTTATTCCCTGCATCGAGGTATTTCATTTTAGCTGCTGAACACATCTACAAGGCATGCCAACCTTCAAAGCCACAATGAATTGCAAAACAAAGAAGCATATGTTGATGAGTTCTCAAGAACTCCAGAATAGCACTTGTGAGCACTCTTCCTTGAGACAACAATCATCTCTGTGTACTTTTGTATTCAGAACCCATTTCTTTGTCATAATCACTGCCTGGGACCCCAGCTGATGCCATGGTGGCAACCTCTGGGCAACCAAGCTATCCCACCACAGCTGACACTTTAGAGTTCTAGCACCCAGCATATTTGTATTCTGGGAGAAGTCTAGAAAGCCATAGAAGTAGACTAGAATGTGAACAGAGTGCCTTTGCTCCATATAGAGCTTTCTCACTAGAGGCCTAGCTATAAGAAAGTGGGGCATGTGGTTGGCCAGAAATATGTATCTTACTGAAAAAAGTTCATGCCTTTCTCCTGCCACATTACAACACTCACAGAAATTGATAAAATGAGTGTCTCATCAGAAGAATGTATCCTAAGCCCAGACGTCGCATGTAGTACTCCTTTGGTCTGTTCAACCCAACTGGAGTCTCAACATAAAGACAACAGCTTTGATGTGACCCATCTGGACTGGCCTTGTGACCCACCTGTGGGTCCCGAACAACTGGTTGAAGACCTGTGGGGTAGAGGACCATCAATGCGACCAGAAAGCCACATCAGTAATCAGAAGCTCCTTGTGGCCCAAGCCTTTGTAAATCCTTCCAGCTAGCAATGGTTACTATTGAAGCTGAGCAGAATACAGCTAACAACTCCCTTTTCCTCAAGTGACCACCTTTCTCTTCCTTTTCCTTGTCTTAGGCTGCAGTTCAATACACACAAGCTGGGAGTAAGTCCCACATTGTGCGCAGCAGAACTTACTTCTGAATAACATGTATAGGATTGCACTGATACTGTACATTCATTGGGAAGGATCTCTCCATTTTTCATCTCTTTCAGATGCCCAATCTCCTTCAGGTGCTTAATTATTTATGCACATGCACAAACTTTTCAATGTGACTTAATTCTAGGTAAGACTAGGTTAATTCTAGGTAAATGGAGGGCTGTAGAAAGTGGAGTCCCTCAAGGATCGGTATTGGGACCTGTACTTTTCAACTTGTTCATTAATGACCTAGAATTAGGAGTGAGCAGTGAAGTGGCCAAGTTTGCTGATGACACTAAATTGTTCAGGGTTGTTAAAACAAAAAGGGATTGCGAAGAGCTCCAAAAAGACCTCTCCAAACTGAGTGAATGGGCAGAAAAATGGCAAATGCAATTCAATATAAACAAGTGTAAAATTATGCATATTGGAGCAAAAAATCTTAATTTCACATATATGCTCATGGGGTCTGAACTGGCGGTGACCGACCAGGAGAGAGACCTCGGGGTTGTAGTGGACAGCACGATGAAAATGTCGACCCAGTGTGCGGCAGCTGTGAAAAAGGCAAATTCCATGCTAGCAATAATTAGGAAAGGTATTGAAAATAAAACAGCTGATATCATAATGCCATTGTATAAATCTATGGTGTGGCCGCATTTGGAATACTGTGTACAGTTCTGGTCGCCTCATCTCAAAAAGGATATTATAGAGTTGGAAAAGGTTCAGAAGAGGGCAACCAGAATGATCAAGGGGATGGAGCGACTCCCTTACGAGGAAAGGTTGCAGCATTTGGGGCTTTTTAGTTTAGAGAAAAGGCGGGTCAGAGGAGACATGATAGAAGTGTATGGCATTGAGAAAGTGGATAGAGAAAAGTTCTTCTCCCTCTCTCATAATACTAGAACTCGTGGACATTCAAAGAAGCTGAATGTTGGAAGATTCAGGACAGACAAAAGGAAGTACTTCTTTACTCAGCGCATAGTTAAACTATGGAATTTGCTCCCACAAGATGCAGTAATGGCCACCAGCTTGGACGGCTTTAAAAGAAGATTAGACAAATTCATGGAGGACAGGGCTATCAATGGCTACTAGCCATGATGGCTGTGCTCTGCCACCCTAGTCAGAGGCAGCATGCTTCTGAAAACCAGTTGCCGGAAGCCTCAGGAGGGGAGAGTGTTCTTGCACTCGGGTCCTGCTTGTGGGCTTCCCCCAGGCACCTGGTTGGCCACTGTGAGAACAGGATGCTGGACTAGATGGGCCACTGGCCTGATCCAGCAGGCTCTTCTTATGTTCTTATGTTCACTAAGACTGCAGCATCAGTAGGTGACATGCTGAGCTGGGGAAAGCCCAGATGGTAAAAGCTCTGCCTGCGATAGTCTTCCATACTCCATGGCTCCCTAATGTGGCACTCATGGGCACACATGCACCCACAGAGAATTTTCTTTGCACCCACACTGTCCCCCTCCCCTCCCCTGTTGAAATCAGATTTCAAAGAAGCCTTCTGTCATAGCCAATGTAAGTTTTTTTTCAAGCTTAATTGTGGCTACAATAGAAGGCTTCTTTAAAGCCTAACTACAATGGCGGAGAGGTGATTTTTTTGGGGGGGGACTACAGCTGGAAAGAGAAGGATTACTCCATCCCTCCCCAGCTGTGAACCACTACCACCAAAAATGCCTCCATGCGCAATTAGGAAGGAACCAACAGAAGGCTTTTTTCAAGCCGAATTGTTTTGGGGGGATGATCTTCCTGGTGATTACAGCTGGGGAGGGAAGGTTAACTCTTGCATCCCTAGATGTATTCTTCAGAAGATCACCACCCCCTCCACACACAATTAGATTTGAAAAAAGCAAAAACATTTTTTCAGGCCTAACTGCTGGCAGGGGTGGGGGTGGGCGTGCGTGCATGTGTGCAATGTGTGCATGGTGCCCACAACAGTTTCCACAGTATGCAAATTTGCCCACAGGCCTGAAAAGATTGGTGACCCCCTGCTCTACTTCTCTTTTGAAATGTAGCAGTTACTTATAGGAGGCTTTCACTATTCACACAAATGAGAAAACTTTGAAATAGCTTGTAAGCTCAGAGAAAACATAAATAACCACAGGATGTTTTATCCTGAGCTAGGGCCTTCTCAGTGGTGGCCCCCGAACTATGGAACGCCCTCCCTGATGAGATACGCCTGGCACCTTCTTTGTTATCGTTTCGGCGCCAGGTAAAGACCTACCTCTTCGCCCAGGCATTTTAAAAATTTTAAAATTTGAATTGAAAATTGAAAATTTTTAATTATGTTTTATTGTGTTTACATCCACTTGTATTTTAACCTGTTTTATTATGCTGTACACCGCCCTGGGAGCTTATTGCTATAGGGCGGTCTAAAAATGTAATAAAATAAAATAAATAAATAAATCATGGAAGGCATTGTTGCCATCACAACCCTCATGATTAATTTGGAAGAAGGGTGAACTTGTGAAAGATGTAATGTCAGGAAACATTTCCCTATCCTACTTTCCCTCTCTCATAAAAATGTCTAATGAAAAGTTTTGCTCTCAGCAATTGGATGCTAGTCAATCATACCCTTTCTTCTAGAGGTTCCTCCAGGAATCCAGAGCTTCTTTTGAACTGTCAAGTGTTGCTCCACCTCTTAAATTGCTTGGGTAAGTCATTCTGGAGCATCAGTAAATTCCACCCTTCTTTCCACATCTGTAACATTAATTAATTCATTCACTATTTCCTCGGCCCTCTCTCTCTCTTTCTCTCTCTCTCTCTCTCTTAGCATATTCACATTGCCTGTAATCTCTGATGCAACATCCCCACAGATGTCTCTGTTTCGAGTACTCATGGGGTCTTGCCTACAGCTATTGCAGATCTAGATTGTATTCTGAATTTCTAAGAAATCCCTTCCTCTGAGAGATTTTTTGCTCTGTATTAGTGGGTTTTTTTTTGTTCCAGTGGCTAAACCTTCTTACTCATGAACTTTGATTACTTGCGGTTTAGTATTTATTGTTTATTTACCTGTGTCCAGCAGTTAAATTTTTACATTTGATTGACCAGTTGAAGCTTTTGTGCATGACTGCTACATTTTAAGTTTTATGATAAACTAAACAGACTGAGGGCATATCATCATCATCACTGTTTATTTGTATGCCACCTTTCCATAACAATTTATGCACAAGGCGGCTCACAACATGAACAGAAAAAAAGTTACACAACTCACTGTAAGAAATTCAAATGGTCAATAAGCTAACAAAAACATCATAAAAAACACAATAAATTGATACATCCTTATATCACATATAACACATTAGCGGCTTAAAATGCAGTGAGGTCATTTCCCTGTGCTGCATTTCAAGTCACATTTGCATGGTGCAGTTTACATCTGAGAGGGGGCAGGGATATCTTCACCAGAAGCACATTACCTGTTTGGTTCCCCCCCCCACAACCCCCCCAGGAACTCCTATTCATGAAGCTGTCATCTCAGCATGCGTACTCATTCATGCATGCATAATGAACATCTCAAATGTACACACCAGGCTTAGCTGCAAAGTGAATATGTCTGATTGAAGTTGGTTTGGAAGAAAATACATCAAACAGAAGTATTTCTCAAGAAACTACAGGATTGATATGGATTGTGGCTCATGTCATGTGTATGCGACTTCAAAAACTAGCAGTGGGGCCACATTGGATGCAGAGTAAGCGATAATGTGTACATAGCCTGATTGTCTTACACCTTTCATATGAACATAAGGAGAACCAGGGGTGGCATCAAAGATACATAAGAAGAACCCTGGTTGATTACACCAAAGGCCCATCTAGTCCAGCATCTTGTTCTCATCCAGGTTCCTGTGGGAAGCTCACAAGCAGAACATCAGCTCAGCAGCAATCTCCAAATTTGCATTCCCCAGCAACTGGTATTCAGGGGCATACCACACTGCCATTATGACTCACCTTTGCACTATAGCATAAGAGCTCCTCTCTAAAGGGTAATAATACAATAGTATTTGAAAAGCATCACAGAACAACTCATAAAACAGAATGATGGCTGGATTGTTGTTGTTGTTATGTGCCTTCAAGTTGACTACGACTTATAAAATAATAATAAAATTTTATTTTTGAGTCGCCTATCTGGCCGAATTAACAGCCACTCTAGGCGACGTACAACATACAATAAAATACAATAAAATCAATGAGGGCCACAATTCATCTAAAACCCCACTCTTCATATGAATCAGCGACCTGCAAGAGCATCTGTCGTGAACCACCCTGTTCAGATCTTGTAAGTTCAGGTCTGTGGCTTCCTTTATGGAATCAATCCATCACTTGTTTGGCCTTCCTCTTTTTCTACTCCCTGCTGTTTTTCCCAGCATTATTGTCTTTTCTAGTGAATTGTGTCTTCTCATGATGTGTCCAAAGTATGATAACCTCAGTTTCATCATTTTATCTAGTTTAATTTGTTCTAACATACAATTATTTTTCTTTTTCGCAGTCCATGGTATGCACAAAGCTCTCCTCCAACACATTTCAAATGAGTTGATCTTTCTCTTATCCACTTTTTTCACTGTCCAACTTTTACATCCGTACATAGAGACCGGGAATACCATGGTCTGAATGATCCTGACTTTAGTGTTCAGTGATACATCTTTGCATTTGAGGACCTTTTCTAGTTCTCTGGCTGGATGGTCCACTATAAATCCACCACTAATGCACTATAATTGTGTAGATGCCATGTTGCAGAATGCATCCACAAATAACAAAAGAAAACCCAGTAGTTTTCTGGTGGGAGGGGGCCCAGCATATTATAAACACCAATAAGACTTCGAACAATTAATGCAACTCATGCATTTAAAATAATTCATATTACTGCAGCAAACTGATGTATGTAATGGGTCTGGGCCCCAAGTCCTTCAGATCTTGAAGGGAAGCCCCATATAGAGCATATTTTAGTAGATGAACCTGTATGTTATTGGGACATGTATTTTTCCACTTCCTTCATGCCATGCATAATTTTATAAAACTCTGTGTCATTTCTCCGCATAGTCATCTTCCTGCCCCCACCCCCCAAGAGCCTTTTCTCACAAGGAATGTGCTCCAACTCCTTGGTCATTTTGGTTGCCTTTTCCTACACTTTCCACAACTCTACCTTTTTGAAATGGGGCAACCACAAATGTATCCAGTATTCCAAATGTGGCCACAGCATGGATTTATATAAAGGCATTACGATGTTGGCCATTTTATTTCAAAATCTCTTTCTTAACCCCCCCCCCCAAGCATGGAATTAGGAAGGATATTTTGAAATAAAATGGGCAGTATAATTTGCCTGCCCCACTCTTTTTTTTTTTAAATACTATTGCACACAGAGCTGGCATTTTCACTGAGCTATCCATCATGATCCCAGTATCTCTTTCCTGGTTCAGTACCACTTAGTTCAGTACCATCAGTTCAGATTCCATCCGTTTTTATGTTAAACCGGGGAGGTGGCAATCCCCAAATCTTTTGTGCTGGTACCCAGAGATCTCCTGCCCCTCTGATCTTTTACATTATTAAAAACTTTTCATGCAGGGGTAGCCAACATGGTACCCTCCAGATGATCTTGGACTACAACTCCCATCAGCCCCAGTCAGCACGGTCAAGAGTGATGAGAGTTGCAGCCTGGGAGCATCTAGATGACATCACGTTAGCTAACCTTGGCTTACAGGGCAGTTGGGCATAGGGTTGGGGGAGATACTCAATTCAGTTCACATTTAAAGCGGAATTTATCAAATTCGCACTCTCCAAAACAATATGAGAAGCGAAACGCCATCCTTCAAAATTTGCACGTACCCGAATTTTGCGATGCAGTTCTGCAAGCAAGCGATGTTTACAAAAATGCATATATTAGGGGAAAGTGTGTGCAAAATGAAGATACTGGTGAAAATAACATACAAAAATTGCTTGAAAAACTGTATACATTAGTCAAAACTACTTGCAAAAATGCATTTGTTAGGAGACATTCACACTCAAATGATGAAGAATTTTCATGAGGATTAAAAAAAATATCGCAAATTGTTACTGAAATGTGGAGAACCAAATTCATGATTAGAAAAATGGGAATCTGAGAAAAGTGAAAATGACAGATCTTTCCATCCCTAGTTGGGCACCAGGGCTGGCCCTGCCATTAGACAGAGTGAAGCAACAGAAGATGAGGAGCAGCAGGGAGGCGTTGGAGGCTTGCCTTGTTCCCCCTAAGCTAGCTGGTGGAGGGCACTGTCCTGTCACCAGTGTTGAAGTAAGATTCAACTGCCAATCTGGCAGGCATTTGTGCTTGGGATTATGGAGGGAGGGTCACCTCTTCATCCCTTGCTTCAGGCAGCAGAGTGTCTTGGACCAGTTCTGCTGAGCACACTGCAAAGTGCAGTGATAGTAAAACCCCAGTTTACCATCTTCAGTTGCCCAGAGGCACTCTATACACTTATACTCGCCTTCCCCAACCTGGTGCTCTCCAAATATTTCGGACTACAGCTCCCAGCAGCCTCAGCCAGCATATCCAAAGGTCAAGAATGACGGAAGCTGCAGCCCAAAACATCTGGAGGGTACAAGGTTGTGGAAGGCTGATTTATGCAAATATGTGACAGGGGGTGGCCTGTGCTCAAGTCCTTTAAGTACACAGCAACACCCTTGATGTATTAACATATAGCATCTGTGAGAATTAATCTTTTTTGCTCTATTTATCCAGACAATATCTGTTGCACTTTTGTGCATCCTCTCTAGTTTCTCAATATCCTTTTCAAGATGTGAGCATCAGAGCTGGACTCAGGATCCCAGCAGCAGTTCTGCAACTTTGCCTACCTGTTGCCAGCAACTTCCTTGGCTTGGAAAAGCCCTTTTTCCCTCCTGAAGATTGACACTTGCATTCCTGTCCCCTTTCATCTCTGTCATCATCACCAGGCCCAGCCTCTCATGGAGGACCCCTCCATAGTTTGCCCTGCCCTGCCCCGCCCCACCCAAAAGTGTCCAACAAGTTCATTCTGCACAGCTGTATTACATTACCCATATCTTGTCCATTCACCGAATCTGACATACTGCTCTTGGTTGGAAGGCAGTGATGTCAGAGTAGGGGTGTGCTCACCAGCAAACAGGTTAGATATAAGGACCTGAGTAGGTAAAGGCATAATTAAGGAGTGGGAAGGCACTGAACTTGAAGCAGGATGAGGCAGCGTAAGTAGTAGAGGCTGCTGGAGGGCACTGCATTGCATTCTGTTGCATCTATGTTTTCCTAGCAGATAGTGTGGAGAAATGGGCTGACTGGGTGGCAAGTTTATCTGGACTGAGGTAGTAGATGGGATGGGTTCTGCAATGAGCTGGTCTTTGGTGTGTGTGTGAGAGAGAGAGAGGCAGGGAGGGAGGAAGCAAGGGAGGGAGAGGGCAAAATAAAATTCTGATGGGGGGATTGGGAGAAAGGGTATGGTAAGTTTTGAATCTTTTATGGAGAAAAGTCAGGAAGGAAAAGTTGTTCAGTTGCAACTCTTTCAGTACTGAGTTCTCTCATCAGCAGGAGCAGAGTTGCCAACAAATCTGTAATTTGACGTGCTGAGTAGCCCTGGTAATCAGGATTCTTGTTTGGGTGCTTGAATAGAGGTAGAGCTGTTTTTTCAAAAAATGTGCCCAAGATGAGACGTCATTGCTGGATTCCTGGATTCTTCCGTTGCCATTCAAGATTCTCCTTTGAGCCTTTGGGGCATAGTTGATCTACCTATAAACGAGGGGCAAGTGTGTTTTTCATGTTTTGCCCACTGTGATGAGTAAAAACATAAGACAATGCCTAGAGGGCTGCCAGGAGGTCAACAAGGCTGTGCATGCATATAGCAGATGATTCCAGTAGCAAGGGCTGGCACATTTTTTTGTCCCTCTTGCAGAGCTTGTGTTTTATTAACTGTCTTGACAGAGAGCAGTTAAATAGGTAATTTTTTCTTAGTGTGAAAATGTAAAAGTGCATGAGCCCTTCCAAGAGAGGAAAAGGTGTTCACTTTTTTTCTTGCTGTTAAGGCTCCCATACGTTTACAGTTTTTGCTAACAGAAGTTGTATGCTTAGAATAGGAATTAGCAGATCTAAGGAAGTTGGAACTTGATTTGTAATTTAGGGTGCTGTTGTTCCACATATTGATACAATACCAGTTTGGTCCCCTCCCCCCCCATGAGATGCATTGCTGTTTTGAAATATATTGCCATTTTTCTATTTCTTACATTTGTGATTTTGCAAGATCTCACATCTTCCTGTGCTGGAATAGTAGGAGTTGCAAGGGTTTTATGGCCGCATACACATCATATATTTAAAGCACATGATTTCCCCCTCAAGAATACTGGAAACTGAAGCTTGTAAAGGGCTCTGGGAATTGTAGCTCTGTGGGGAGTAAACTACAGTTCCCAGGATTCCTGGGTGGGGGAATCGTGTCCTTTAAATTATGGTGTGTATGAAACCTGAGTGTGCACTGTGGAGATAGTTAACCTGGAATATCAAGGAAGGGCAGAGCCAGCCTTATCATGAGGCAGAGTGAAGTGGCCACTTCAGGTGGCAGATGCTGCAAGGTAGGGAACAGCAGTGAGGTGCTGGAGAACAAAGGTATATGTGCCACGTGGCCTCTCCTGCACTCCCTAAGCTAGCCTGCTGTCCTCAGGTGGGGTGGAGGACACTGTCCCATTGATTAGACTGCAGTTGGCTACCGTACATGAAGTATGGGGTGTGCCTGCCATCTTATCCTTTGCCGCAGGCAGCAAAATGTCTTGGACCAGCCCTGAGGAAGGGGCATGAGTTGGAATGAGGGGGAAATCAACTGATAAAGGAGAATTCAGCCAAGAAACTGCACAGAATACCAGCACCATCCCGACAGGCAGCCTTGCCTTGAACTTGACAGCAGCTATGACCCCACCAAGGTATTCTGACTTATCTGCTCCCAGTCCAAGCTGATGCTGGAATTCCACTGTTCCTTCTTGCCTGGTAGAATGGGGAAGTCCCTCTCGACTGTCTCTGCTCCCAGGCATAAATAAGCAAAGCAGCTTCACCTGTCTCGTGACAGCTACCTCTTAGGAGAGGAAGTCTTGTCCCGGTTACTTGCCCCAGTAACATTTGGTGCATTTGATCTTGCAGCTATGTTACCTGGCTCAAATTCCTAGGGCAGGGGTGTGTGTGTGTATGTGTGTGACTCACTCTTAGTCGCTGTTACCAGGAACCCATCTCTTTGGTTACTCATGTGAGGGATGTTTGGGAATGAGGGGTGGCTGAGGGGTGGCTGGAGTAAAAGATGAGTTCATGAAAATAACCCATAACTACGGCCTGGCAACATGTTTATCTGCTTTTCTTCTCACAGGGCACATACAAAACATACAGCCTAGCCTCATGCAAAACAACCTTTCCCCCCTTTAAATATGTTTTGACATTCCCTAACTTTTTTTTTTTTTTTTAACATGCATGTCTGAAAAGGTTTTACTGTTTTGTGTATGCTGGTTACCAGAAATAAGAAAACAAGGAAGCAAGCAAACCAATGAAGCTAAAATCCCACCCATCCTCCTCATATTCACATACTTGGTGGAAGTGGCAGAAATAAACAGATGTTGAACCTATACTTTATGCAATAAGCAAAGACAGCTGTGCTGACCCACAAGCAATTCCAGAATCTTAGGGCAATACCTTTAACAGGACAACCCAAGTGTTACAAAATAATGTGCAGGATGCAGGCTCATGGCTTTATCACCAGCCAACTTTTCCCCACCTTGCTTCGTTTACTCTCAAGCATAATGAAGACTTCTGGAGAGCTCAGAAGTTTTCATACTATTTTGTGACGTTTTGGTTGCCTTATAAAGGTATGGTCCTCGTGTGAATTTTGGAATGTTTACTACTTCCTTATCAGGTACACTGAAATCTAACTGAAAGAAGATGTGCTAAGGGACGACATTGTTATGGCCATTTTTGTTTTCTTCAGATAAATTACTGTGGTTTGAGATAAATTATAAAACGCATGGGCCCTGATCCAGAGAAAGCTGCTTAAACCTATCTTCCACTGAAATAGATGGAACGTAGGTTTATCATGACTCCAAGGGGACTTAGTACAACCAGCTTTCTCTGGACTGGGGACATGGATATGTAACTAGATTACCTTCATGCTCTCTGGATTCTTCTCTCTCACCCCCCCCCAAGTAATTGGTTCACTTACATCAGTAACAAAATTAGCAGAGTGTTGCCATTGCCAATAATATTTTTTAAACATAAGTGCAGGCAACTAGAATGTAGATAAGGAGGGGGAGGGTAAGTCTATTTCTGATCTCTGTCAATTTTGCATTTCAATAGTATTTATTTTAAATATTTTATCTCCATGTTTTCTATCCTTATCTATGCATTTTGGTATGTGATTGAGCTGAGAGTTGCAAATCTGGAGAAGTGAGAAATCTGAAAGCTAATTAAGTTCTGATCCATGTATTAATCCAGGAGGTACAAACTGGGTCAGACTCAACATCATTCTCTTTCATCCCTACCTATAGATTTTGGTTGTTCCAATTGTAGCCACTGTAAACAAATTTATCTTCCCCACTTCATTCCATGTGCATCAATTAAACCCATTGTCTACCAAGGTTTTTCCCCCCTAACAATTATTGTTCCCTTCCTGAATCATGATTTCTCTACCCAGAAAACTATTCTAATTCCTGGTCTGAGTACTGATTGCCTCCCAGAAGACTTTTTAATGTCAAATGGACATTAAAAAAAGATAAAGCTTCAAATACATCTGTGAGCCATCCTTTTTTGAGTGGCATTCATCCATGGGGTACACATCGGGGAGGTCTATTCTGGTGGCATACACTGTGGCAGTCCACCTTGTAAGGTCAGCCTATTTATTTCCCTGTCCCTTATTTATATTTACCCAGAGCTTGGAAAAGTTACTTTTTAAAACTATAACCCACCAGCCCCAGCCAGCATGACCATTGGATTGGGCTGATGGGCGTTGTAGTTCAAAAAAGTAATTTTCCAAGCTCTGTATTTACCCCCTCTCCATGGGGCTTATACCTTCTAGTCCCTGGGGATGGTCTGAAGGCACATGAGACCACCACCTTGCTGAAGTTAAGCAGGCCTCAGTCAGGTCTGTTCAGTCTGAAGAGGCTCAACTGCTCCAAGGTATTAGGAAAAGATGCCTACATCTAGGAACAGAGGGATGCCTACAAACATAAGCACCCTTCAAAAATTGTGATCATTAATACATTTTGCTGAATTATTTCTTTAGTGCTGCTATTCTGGTCAATAATCTATCACATTCCAATTTCTTTCTGTTTACACGTTGTTAGGGTTGCCAGGTCAGAAGCATCCCAAACCCTGAGATTTCAGGGGCGGGCCCTAGTGATGTCATGGGGAGGGCTTGAGTGATGTCATTAAGCATGATACATTAAGGATCAACCACAGTTGCTTGGAGCATACAATTCAAACAAAAACATTTCTCTGATTGGAAATTAAGATAGAAATCTTAGCTAAAAGATGGAGCCTGAGTAGGGAACATTTAATCTAGCCTACTTGATTCTGGCAAAAAGGGCTTAAGTGCCCTCAGGCCAGGCCAGTCACCAGAAGGCCATTGTAGGAAGAAAGGAGCCTAGTGTCCTGGAGATGTTAGATGGAAGCACTCAGGAGTAAAGATGGATGCCCCTGAAGGCTGCAATTCTAAACACACTTACTAAAGGATTAAGCCCCATAGAACTGAATAGGACTTACTTCTGAGTAGATATAGTTTGGATTGTGCTGTTGGTAAAGTTTGACTAGGGATCCTCTGCAAAGATATTCCAAGAAGGGTTGGCAACTGCCTGCCTGGAATGACGTGTCCCTACATTTTAACATGGCTGCTCCAAACTTCTTTACAGATTTGACCCTTCACTTTAGAAAGAGAAATGAGTAAGAGTAAGAAGCTTCTCTACCCTTTTCTGTCTACCCTGTGGGCTGCTATAAACTCACTTTGACAGCCAACCCAATTCCAGTGAGTAATAATTGACTGAGAGAAAACACACATGGTTTCGTCTACCTTCACAGGCAGCAGCTTGGAAACAACAACAATTGCAGCCACACTTCCCAGTGTGTGAATTTTCTTTTACTGCTTTTGGGGAAGAAACAAACCGTCATGCAACCAACAAGGTTCATCATCAGTAGGTTTAAGGGGGTTGAGCTGAGCCCATGGAATCACTGTTGTTGCTCCCATGGATGTAAGGGAGTGAGGTTAAAGGTAAATGAAATGCAAAGCTTTCCCAACCTGGATACTCGGTGCAACACCAGCACAGGCTGCAGGGATGGGGGAGGGAGGAGTTGCTTTGGTCTATAGAACTTCCATCTCTGTCACCAGGAAACCACTCTGTCTTGGAGCTGGCTGTGAGACAAGTAAACTAGGGTTACTGCTGGTGTACTGTCCACCCTGCTGCCCGGCAGTTTTTCTGACTGAACTGGAGGAGGCCATCTCAGCTGTGGCATTGGAGGAGCCCAGAGCGATATTCCTGGTGATTTCAGTATCTATGCTGAGGCTGCCTCTAGTGTTCCAGCTCAGGACTTCATGGCCTCCATGGCGACCATGGGGCTGTCTCAAGTTGTCACCGGCCTGACACATAGGGCAGGTGACGCCCTCGACTTGGTTTTTGCTTCAGATGGAAGAAGAGGTGGTCTGGAGATGGGGGGTGGATGTCACCCATTGTCATGGTCAGACCACTTCCTGGTGAAGTTTAGACTTATGGCTCCAATCCTTCCCTGCAAGGGTGGTGGACAGATTAAGATGGTCTGCCCCCAGAGACTAATGAAATCCATTGGATTCCTGAATGCCCTGGGCGAGTTCCCAGGAGATAGAGCAGGTGACCCTGTTGAAGCCCTTATCATGCTGTGGAACAGCAAGGCACGTTGGGCTCTTGACATGGTTGCCCCTGAGTGCTCTCTCCGACATTGTGGAGCCTGGTTTGCACCTTGGTTCACCAGTGAGCTAAGGGCAATGAAATAGTCTGGACAACAGCTAGAGCGCAAGCAGTGAAAGACATGCTGTGAGGGTGACCAGGCACGAGTAAAACATCATAACCATGCCTACTGTGTGACGGTGAGGGCGGTGAAGAAGGCCCACTTCTCCACCTCCATCACAGCTGTCCAGTGGAGCTTTTCCATATTGTCAGGGGTCTGTTGACATCAACTCCAGGAAATGGAGTCTTACACCCTTCAGAGGCCCACTGTGAATTATCTGCAAGGTACTTTGAGGGTAAAGTTGCTCGCTTCTGTAGCAGTCCTAATGCTCTATCCATATCTACTGTAGTCCCCAATGAGGTGTCCAGTGCAACGTCTGCTGCAACTTCTTGGGAATGGTTTCCATTGATGCAGCCTGATGACGTAGACGCAGTGCTTGTGATGATGCAGCCAGCAACATGTCCTCTCCACCCTTGCACTTCTTGGCTTATTAAAGCTTGTCGAGGGGGTTTGACTGAGTGGATCCAGGGTGTAGTCAATACATCATTGCAGGAGGGAGTGGTTCCAGGCACCCTGAAAGAGGCGGTGATCCAACTGCTCTTGAAAAAGCCCACCCTGGACCCATTGGTCTGCGACACTTACCGACTGGTCACAAATACCCCCTACTTAGGGAAGGTGATGAAGAGGACTGTGGCACAGCAATTGCAAGTACTCTGGGATGAAACAGATTATCTTGACCCATTCCAGTCTGGGTTCAGGCCTGGTTATGGGACTGAATTGCCCTTAGTCGCCCTGATGGATGACCTTTATCAGGAGAAGGACAGGGGGAGTACAACCCTGTTATTCTTACTTGATCTCTCAGGGGCTTTTGATACCATTGACCATGGTATCCTTCTGGGCCGACTTGGTGAGATGGGTATTGGAGGCACTGTTTTACAGTGGTTCCAATCCTATCTCCAAGGACACTCTCAGAGAATAGCATTCAGTGACTGTCTTTCGGCCCCCTGGCAGTTGTGCTATGGGGTGCCTCAGGGTACCATCTTGTCCCCCATGCTGTTTAACATCTATATGAAGCCCTTGGGAGTGGTCATCAGGAGATTTGTGGTGGGGTGTCAGCAGTACGCTGATGATACCCAGCTCTATTTCTCTGTAACATCTGAATCAGGAGAGGCCATGCAAGCCCTGGACCAGTGCCTGGACTCTGTGGTGGGCTGGATGAGGGCCAATAAACTGACTCTGAATCCTGGCAAGTCGGAGGCGCTGTGGGTTGGTGGTTTCCAAGTTCAGATAATTGGTCAGTTGCCTGCTTTGGATGGGGTCATACTCCCTCTGAAAGAGCAGGTCTGTAGTCTGGGGATGATCCTGGATCCGTCTTTGTCACTAGAGGCCCAGGTGACCTCAGTGGCTAGGAGTGCCTTCTACCAGTTTCGGCTGCTAAGGCATCTGTGGCTGTTTCTGGACTGGGATAACCTGACCACTGTTGTCCATGCACTGGTAACCTCCAGGCTGGATTACTGTAATGTGCTGTATGTGGGGCTGCCGTTGAGGTTGGTCCAGAAGGTGCAGATGGTGCAAAATGTGGCGGCAAGTCTGTTCACTGGGGCAGGGTATCGACAACATGTCACTGCACTGCTGAAAGAATTGCACTGGCTGCCCATTTGCTACCGGGCCAAGTTCAAGGTTCTAGTCGTGGTGTACAAAGCCCTATACAGCTTGGGACCAGGATACCTGAAATACCATCTTATTCCTTATATACCTAGTTGATCACTGCACTCTGCAGGTGAGGGCCTCCTGCAGATACCATCTTATCAGGAGGTCCACTCTGCACAACATAGGAAATGGACCTTTAGTGTGGTCTCACCTACCCTGTGGAATTCCCTCCCCTTAAATATTAGACAGGCGCCATCTCTGTTATCTTTTTTGTGCCTATTGAAGACCTTCCTCTTTCAACAAGACTTTTAAGTTGAGACCATATCCCAGTCTGTGTCTGTGTGAAAATTGCTTTTTAATATGTTTTTAAATCTTTTTTTTTAAAAAAAGGTGTTTTGAAAGCTTTTTAAAAAAATGTTTTTGAGGATGTTTTGTTTTAATGTATTTTAAAGTCTGTTTTTATGACATTTTAAAGTGTTTTTGGTGCTTTTGTTTGCTGCTCTGGGCTCCTGCTGGGAGGAAGGGCAGGATATAAATCAAATAATAAATAAATAGATAATAAATAGAAAAAGAAAAAGAAAAGACAGTGATGATTTCCTAAACACTATACCATACTAACCACAACAAGATTCCTATGACAAAGGAAGAAAACTAAGGATCCCAAAATCAGGATTCCTAACCAAAAACCAAAACTAAAAAAATCCTGGCAGCCAGTCAGCTAAGTTCACAGAAATCCCTATGCAACACAACTTGACCCAGGGGCTGCATTTAATGCAGAATGCTGTGGCACGATTGCTGACATGAGTGAGATCCTATCAGCACATAATACCTCTGTTCTGAAATCTGCATTGGTTGCTGATTTGCTACCAGGCCGAGTTCAAGGTGTGCTTTCCATGTTACAGGTGCCACATAGTACTTGTTCTGCTCTTGTAAGAAATCAGTCCTTCAGTGTGGCAGCACCTATGCTTTGGAACTCCCTGCCTGTAGATATTAGGCAGACGCCTTCATTGTACTGTGTTCAGCACCTGCTAAAAACAATTTTGGTTTAGGCAAGCCTACCCAGGCATATAGAAGCTATTGTGTTTTGTATCTGTTTTTAACTCATTGTTGGTTTTATTATTTTGAATGTTTTTAAATACCTGTGTTTAACTGTTTTTCCAATAATTTTATAATTCCTTCTGTAAACCACTTTGAGATTTTTTTACAATGAAGAAGTATATAAATGTTGTAAATAAAATACATAAAGAAATTTTGGAGTCACTGTGGCCCTTGGATCTCTTTCCACTTTTAGGAACAAAGGAATCTGCCTTATACTGACTCAGGCCATTTGGTACCATCTAGCTCAGTACTGATGACATGGACTAGCATTGGCTGTCCAGGATTACAGGCAATAGTCTTTTCCAGAGATTGGATTTTGAACCTTTGCATGCAAAGCATAGTATCTTTTAAAACTGTTCTTTTCAATTCACTAATAAATGCACATTATACCTAGGGCAGATCCACACCATTCATTTAAAGCACATTCAACACACATTTGAAGCACATGAATCACACCACAGAATCATGGGAACTGTAGTTTGTTAAGGGTCATGGGAACTATAACTGTGAGGGGAAAACTACACTTCCCAGGATTCTTTAGGGGAAGTCATGCATTTTAAATGTGAGTTGGATATGCTTTAAATGTATTGTGTGGATATACTTAATAAACGTTGCCTGCATGTACATTGTTTTAATTAATTTTTTTAAAATGGAAATGAGCTATAAAGTGTACTTGGTGACCATGGGCTACTCACCATCTCTCAGCCTAATCTGTCCCTCAGGATGAAAACAACAGGGGGGAACCATGACCACCCCAAGGAAGAAGGACACACTTAAAATGTAGAGGAAATCATAATGTACAATCATAGTGTGAAATCATATACTTATTGGGACATAGTATGAAGAAACATTTATATGAGCATGACTATCAAAGATGCTTACACAACCTGTAAATATATTTATAGTGCAATCCTATGATTGTTTACTCAGAAGCAAGTCCCAATGTATTCAATGGGGCTTACTCAAACAGGGATGCATGCACAGAACTACAACCTCAAGTAATAAGGAACTTCACTCACCCATTCCAAAATTCAGAATCATGCCACTTTAAGCTGTTTTGCAACTGTTTATACTTATTTTTATGGTTATTGGATTTTAAAGGGATTTATTTCTTGTTGTGAGCTGCTTTGGTTTCCAGTCACCAACCCTACCTCACAGGGTTGTTGGAAAGCATATATACACACATACTGGAGATGTAAGAATACATACACCCCATATAATAGTTTATTGTCAAAACCAGTTGGTCATGACAGAACTTTAAAAAAAAAATCAGTATTAGTTTCCTACATAATAAAAACAGTGATACCTAAGTAAGCCCTGCCTAAGTGCTGTAAAAAAATAGGATTGGAGGGGGAAAGATTTACAACACAAACTCAACCCTTTGCTATGTTCACTTAAAGGTCCCATTAATTTACAGCACAATCCTAACCACGTCTATTCAAAAGTAAGTCCTGTTGAATTCAATGGGGTTTACTCTGGGTGTGTGGGATTAGCATTGCAGCTTTACTCCAAGAAAAGCGAGTATTCAATTAAAGCTTCACATTGGGAAGGTCTCAAAACCTGCCCTCTTCAGCAGCCCAGGAAAATTTAAACTTGTTTGACTCCTGCACACAGGAGAAAAGACTCAATTTATGAGATTTTCAAATAAGCAGGAAAAAACAAGTTTTCTGAGTTGCAAAAGGGTCTAGCTACTGCCTTGTCAATCACAACCCTGACTTCACTAATGGCTACAAACTTGAAAAGGGGGGATTAGAGTAGCCAGCTACGAGCTCATTTAACTGAACTTGCGGGGGGCAGTGGCTGATGTTTTGGTGTATAGCTTGTGAACCAGACCACTAGAAACTTTGTTTAAAAAATGAAAGCTAAGAATTGGGAGATTAAGGTGGCTCACTGAGAGACTTGCAGAGAACTCCCAAAATCTGGAGTCTCCGGGCAAAAACTGGAGATCTGTCAACCCTAGCTGGCCATTTTTGTGTGAAGATCCGGGCCATTAAAGCAGCCATCCTATGGACATTCACTTGAGAGTAAGTCCTCATTAATGGAACTTGCTTCTGAGGAAGCATGCAATAGCATCACATTGCACAATTTGTGTCAATGGTACGTCTGATGATATAATTCATGTTTATTACAGGACAACACAAATTTGTAACCCTGATATCAGTGATGACCATGCTTTGCAGTTTATGTCGGGGATGCCCCAATGAGGCTGGACCCACATGTACAGAAGAACTACCCAATGCTGTCTTAATTATCAACCGCTTGAAGAAAAGCCTGAAAGATCTTTACCTGAGTCTAGGGGTATGTAGGACAACTGATTACCCGTTTATGTGTTACTGCCTCTGTTTTCTCTCTCTCCCAAGAACGCTGCCTTTTACTTAGCTTAGATTAGAATTTAGTAGAGCTGTTCCAGTTGTTCAAGGTCTCATGGGAAGTGGGGGCTGGTGCCCATTCAGACTGGGAGGGCAGAAGGCAGGGAAGCCCACAGTATTATTTATTTTTTATTTTTTTATTTATTAAATTTATATACCGCCTGACTAGCAATAGCTCTCTGGGCGGTGAACATAGAAATACAAAGAATAAAAAATACAATAAATAACACAATATGATACAAAATAACACAATCTAAATCAATACAGTAACATTTTAAATTTAAATCAATTTAGATTAAAATGCTTCGGAGAATAAAAAGGTTTTAACCTGGCGCCGAAAGGAAAGCAGCGTCGGCGCCAGGTGCACTTCCTCGGGGAGACTGTTCCACAGGTCGGGGGCCACCACCGAGAAGGCCCTAGATCTTGTCATCACCCTCCGGGCATCCCTATGGGTTGGAACCCGGAGGAGGGCCTTCGTAGCTGAACATAGTGTACGGGCGGGTTCATATCGGAAGAGGCGTTCCGCAAGGTAACATGGTCCCGCACCGTATAAGGCTTTATAGGTTAATACCAACACTTTGAATCTAGCCTGGAAACATATTGGCAGCCAGTGCAGGCGGGCCAGGACAGGTGTTATATGCTCAGACCGCTTTGTTCTTGTTAGCAGTCTGGCTGCCGCGTTTTGCACTAGCTGTAGTTTCCGAACTGTCTTCAGAGGTAGCCCTACGTAGAGCGCATTGCAGTAATCCAAACGCGAGGTTACCAGAGCATGTACCACTGATGTAAGGTCCCCTTTACTCAAATAGGGACGTAGCTGGGCTACCAACCGAAGTTGGTAGAACGCATTCCTTGCCACCGAGGCTACTTGAGCCTCAAGTGAAAGGGAAGAGTCTAGGAGGACTCCCAGACTACGAACCCGTTCCTTTAGGGGGAGTGTAACCCTATCCAGGACAGGGCATATATCCACCATCCGATCAGAGAACCCGTCCACCAACAGCATCTCAGTCTTATCTGGATTGAGCTTCAGTTTGTTAACTCTCATCCAGTCCATTATCGCGGCCAGGCAGCGGTTCAGCACATCGACAGCCTCACCTGAAGAAGATGAAAAGGAGAAGTAGAGCTGCGTGTCATCAGCATACTGATGACAACGCACTCCAAAGCTCCTGATGACGTCACCCAACGGCTTCATGTAGATATTAAAAAGCAAGGGGGACAGAACTGACCCCTGCGGGACCCCATATTGGAGAACCCACAGTGTCGAGCAATGTTCCCCGAGCACTACCTTCTGGAGACGGCCCACCAAGCAGGAGTGGAACCACTGCCAAGCAGTACCTCCAACTCCCAACTCCCCGAACCTCTCCAGAAGGATACCATGGTCGATGGTATCAAAAGCCGCTGAGAGATCAAGGAGAATCAACAGAGTCACACTCCCTCTGTCTCTCTCCCGACATAGGTCATCATACAGGGCAACCAAGGCTGTCTCGGTGCCAAAACCAGGCCTAAAACCCGATTGAAATGGATCTAGATAATCGGTTTCATCCAGTAGCGCCTGGAGCTGGCCAGCAACCACTCGTTCTAAGACCTTGCCCAGGAATGGAACATTCGCGACTGGCCTGTAGCTGTTAAGATTGTCTGGGTCTAAGGAAGGCTTTTTCAGAAGTGGTCTCACCACTGCCTCTTTAAGACAGCTAGGGACCACTCCCTCTCGTAAAGAGGCATTTATCACTTCCTTGGCCCAGCTACCTGTTCCATCCCTGCTAGTTTTTATTAGCCAAGAGGGGCAAGGATCCAGTACCGAAGTGGTTGCACGTACCTGTCCAAGCACCTTGTCCACGTCCTTGAGCTGAACCAACTGGAACTCATCCAACAAAACATGACAAGACTGTGTTCCGGACACCTCACTAGGATCAACTGCTATAACTTGTGAGTCTAAGTCCCGGCGGATGCATGAGATCTTATTCTGGAAGTGATCGGCAAACTGGTTACAGTGGGTCTCCGATGATTCCACCATGTCTGGAGGGTTTGCATGAAGAAGCCCCCGGACAACTCGAAAGAGCTCCGCTGGGCGGCAGAGAGAAGATTTTATAGTGGCAGCAAAATGATGTTTTTTAGCTGCCTTCACCGCTCCTACATACAGCTTTGTCAAAGCACTAACCAGCGCATAATTGCATCCGTCGGGAGTTCGCCTCCATTTCCGCTCAAGCCGCCTCCTATCTTGCTTCATTGCTCTCAACTCCGGAGTATACCATGGAGCTGTATGAGCTCTACACAGGAGAGGGCGTGCAGGAGCGATCATGTCAACAGCCCAGGTCATCTCCATATTCCACAGAGCCGCCAGGGCTTCAACAGGAGCGCCAGTCCTATCAGCCGGAAAGTCCCCCAGAGCCCTTTGAAAACCTTCAGGATCCATTAGTCTCCGGGGGCGGACCAATTTAATAGGTCCCCCACCCTTGCAGAGGGAAGAGGTTACTGAAAGTCTAAACTTCAGCAAGCAGTGATTAGTCCACGACAAAGGGAGTGTCAGTAGGTGCAGCCAGAGCCAATGACAAACAGAGGCAACTAGTTTTACTTTTGTCCCCATCCTCCTCTGTGAAGAATTCTACGAGGGCAGCACTGAGACTCAAGTGGAGACAGTTGACAGGCTGCCCCCCCCTCAGAGTCGTTGTAAATAAGAAGGCAGGCAAGTGGGGGCTGTCTGAGGTTGGTGAGGGAGAGCTCAGTTTACCTTAACAGACCAGCCTCCACAGCTGATAGGTCGGCAAATAAATGTGCTTTGGTGAACTGATCCCTGTGCCTGCTCAGTGTCACTGAACAGGGATTACTCTCAGCAGATGCCACACTGCAAATGTTGAGGGTCAGGGTGTCAATTGGCAGAAATCCAAACATTGTGGTTCAATTGATATGTGAATCACTGCTGAAAATTGTGTAACACTAAGTATCCAACACTTAGTTGGTTAATGTTGGCCATGTGCTCATGTCTTTCTGAGCAGCAGGATCCACACTGCAGCCTGCACAGCAAATAATGTCCTATGTGATGTGCACAGCTTCCACAGGAGCATCAATATTAATTTGTCTTGCACTTCCATCATAATCTATAGACTAATAATGATCTCAAAACTTTGAGTGCTCATGCAAAAGTAGCCAAAATGGCACCACCCCAACACAAGAGGGAGGTGCCAGCAGACTGGGGTAACCCCAAGTTTAGCAAAAATACAAAAAGCTTTAGGGAAAAAATTAAGGGGACATAAAAATTAAGGGGACATATCCTGCCCCTGAGAGCCAGTGTGGTGTAGTGATTAAGGTGTTGGCCTACGATGGTCAACCAGGGTTCAAATTCCCACACAGCCATGAAGCTCACTGGGTGACATTGGGCCAGTCACTGCCTCTCAGCCTCAGAGGAAGGCAATGGTAAACCCCCTCTGAATACCGCTTACCATGAAAACGCTATTCATAGGGTCTCCATAAGTTGGAATCGACTTGAAGGCAGTCCATTTCCATTTTTCATCCTGCCCCTCAAATGGCTCAATGAGGACTGAGCATGCTCAGTGAGTATAGAATTTTGACCACTTGGAGGAGGGAGTTACAGAAAATTCAGGGGGAAAGAGAATGGAATGGAGTGGCTGGGACGTTAAACAGGAGCCCTCCACACTGCAACATGTTGTAGTTCTCAGCTGTCATCCCTGGTTTTGAAGGTACAATGTTCTGACTATTTCTGCATTCAGCAGTGAAAGATGCAGACATGATCTTAAGCATGTTTTCTTTGGCAGGAAGTCCCACTGATCACAAGTGGGTTGACAACCTTTTAGTGTTCAGTGTATCTTATGACTATTTAGTAACTTGACTCTCCCACCACGAACCTTGTGTGATGGGCCATTATTTTTTCATAGCATTGGAAGGAACCAAGAGGCTATTGGGTCCAGCCCTCTTTCACAACTGCCCATCAGCCTCCTCTCTCACCCCATCAATCTATAGGATCTACAGGATGTTATTTGGGGAACAAATAGTCACTCTCCCGATGGTTCAACAAAGACACATAAACCAATAAGCTGCAAAAGGATGGCCGTTCTGACACCTGCCAAGGTTACTAGCGAACTTGATGTGGGTGGAATGTTCCTTCCCAAGAATCCTGAACCTATTAGAAATGATGTCAGATCCTGAATATAAGGAAAGCCCCTTCACCATCATTGCATCTGAATCTGAGGGGTAGTGATGCCTTTAACATCCTTACTGAGTGTACAGGGAAACTGGATGTTGAACCCAGGCCATAGGGCACTCCGTCCCGGCCCCCCTAATTTTTTTCTGCCCCCTATTTTTTTTTTTTTTTTACAAAAAATAGATTATTACATTTATTACAGTTTTTCTCTTGCCCACTACTTTTTTTGGTTCCCCCCATTCTAAAATGTTAAGCCTGCTCTGTCCACAGGACTGCACTGGCGCTCAACATTCTGCACAAGTTTTTGTGTGTGCCTTTTTGTTTTGCTTCATTTATCAAACAAGATTTTGTCATACCTTGGCAGTTTCGGTTTAGGGAAATGAGGCTATATCTTCCAGCTGTTTAGGATGGGGGAGGGGGAGCACTGGCAACTTTCCTAAAAGGAGAATTTTTTTTCAAATGCTTGAAAGAAAAAACACACACATTTTCCCCCCACAATTCAAAATGGTTAGTGCCAATTCTGGAATTCAGGCTTTATTACAATTTTGGTTTTTTAATTTGCAGGATGAAGGTTATGGAGATAGAGAGTTCAGAGGACCGGTGTGTATCCTAAGGAACAATGGCATCAGGGCCCAGCCCATGGACCTGGTAAGGAGGCGCTTGGCAAGATGGGAAGCTGCCCCAGTGGCTGTGTCCAGGGCAGGAATGGGCAAGTCTGCCAGTTTCTGTTTCTCTCAGTTTCTCGTTTTTCCTCTTAAGTTCCTCTCTCCACATTTCCACATCTGTCTGTGATTTATTTTTTTAAAAGTCCTCATGAAAATTAATCAGCCTTTCACCCATGTGAGCTGTTGTTTGCAGTTTTGCTTAATATACAAACTTGTGCAAAGCAATTTCAATAATAATAATAATGGCTATTTAAATAATTTCTATGCATATATAATCATAATAAATACAATCAAATAGAAAATGCACATTTAAAGGAGCATAATTGACAGGAAAACAAAATGTCCTCTTAAACATGAAAAAAATACAGATAAAAACCAAATATAAACATTCAATAAAACTCCACAAAACAACAGCATTAGCAGCTAGGGGGGGAAATGTAACAGAACCTATGCCCACACTTCTCCCCTGCCCTACAGTGACGTCTCCCAAATACATCCTTATAGCAGTCCTCCAAGAGGGATTCAAAGCAGTGATAAAGAGCTTGCACTGCATCTTGCTTTAAACTATAATTCCACATTGGCTAGCAGACCCTATTGAATGTCTTCATTTTCTAGCTAAGAACTGAGACCCGTCTCTGTCCACACCCAGCAGGGACGCTGGCCTCTGATAGGGACAGGGAAGAAATTTGATTCAGTTTGTATTTAAAGACGAACCTGCCTAGTTTGCACTTCCCAAAACAATACATAAGCTGAAACACAGCCATCCTTCAAAATTCTCACTTGTCTGAATTTTGCAGTGTGGTTTTCCAGTCAAGTAATGTATACAAAACTGCATATATGCAAGGGTAAAGTGTGCATAAAAATGTACATCTAAGTGAAAATAACATACAAAAATGCATGATTTTAGAGGAAATTGCTTTGCAAAAACGTATATATTAAGCAAAACTGCAAAAATATGGGTGTGTCAGGAACAAATCATAGTAAAATGCTGATGAATTTTCATGAGGACTTTATTATTTAAAAAATAAAAATTGCACACTGATGTGGAAATGTAGAGAACTGAACGTAAGAATGGAAAAATGGGAAACTGAGAGAAATCAAAACTGACAGATTTGTCAATCCCTCGCCTCTGATTTTACTGCTAGGTGAGGTGGACTCCTAGCAGCAGGAATGACAGTTAGCAGTTGCTGGAGTTCTAAAACGGAGGAACAGATAACCTCTTTTGCTAAGTATGTTCAGTCTTTTGCTTTGATTTGTGAAGTGTGTTTGTGTTGCAGGATTATGTGCCTGTGTTTGGCTAAGGCAAATTCAAATGGGAAATGGCCAGGGGTGTAGTTGTCCAGGGTCTTGGGGTGTGTGTCTTAGACCCCTTACTTTTGTGGCAGCAGGGGCCTTATGTCTCCAGCATCCAACAAGCCAATCAGCATGAAAGGGGAGTGTGTTAGCCACTAAGAAGAGTCTTCTAACAGGCTTCCTTGTCCTTTCCTGCTGATTAAAGTTAATCAGAATTAAAGGAGGTGAATCGGCCACTGAGAAGACTCTTTTCAGTAGCTAACACTTTCCTCTTTCATACTTATTGGCTCCTAGAGATGTCTGTTGTTGTGGGAGACAGCATTAACAAGGATCTCATTCTCAACCCAGCAGCAAAAAGAGGGGAGCGGCGTGGCTGTGGCTAACATGAAGGGACTCTGCACTTCTGAATTTGCTACTACAATACTGGAAGTTGTATACAGGGGCCAAACTACATCAGGATTTTTTTAAACCAGTTTCATAATTTCTTGCCTACTCATGATGCAGTGTTGTGTTGATACTGCACCTTCTGATCCTGATCATTTATTCTAGGATTGTCTCAGTCTAGCTGTATGCCACCTTTTTTGTGTTATTGTGTGCTATATTGCTGCTCACGTCATGTGAACCAGCCACTTGGCTGTTATTACTATTTTGGCTGGAGTGGGTTTGGTCCTACAGAACCAGTGGATCTTACAGTGGATCTGTAGGAAGGTTTATCCTTCATTTAATTCCCATCAGCCAAACAGTCATATTAATGATGGCCATATTAAAAAAAAAAGGGGGGGGGAGAATGCTATTCCTTGGTGCGCACCTGTGCATTTGCACAGCTCCACATACAAGTTTCAATAAACGATGCTGCTGTCCATGCTGCTTCCTTGGATGGATGTGGGATGTGAGTTGAACTGCTCATCTTGCTGGGGATGGCAAGGGAAAGGGGGAATTAGGCATAAACATGCGGGGACAGTAACTGGCAGTGCAACACCGGGTGGGAGGAAGAGGATCAGCAATGGCCGGGATATGTGGAACAGTGTTTGTGGAGGAGATACAAAAGCCTTGAATAGTTGGCTGCCTCTGCCTTTACCACCACCACCACCATCTCTCTCCCTCTCTGTTTCTTACACACACCACTCCCTAACTCTCTCATTACCATTTTAGTTCCATTATGGGAATTGCATTCTTAGCTGGGATTGGGGGTCCCCCTTGAGGACCTTTGGGGCTGAGTCAGATGCATACTGGATGCTGTTTACTAATGGAGGATGACTGGTGACGTCTAAGATAAAGGCATCCTCATAGTTGCTATTACGGAGCTGGCATCCAAGGACGGATTCGGTGAAATGTATTTTTGAGAGAAAATGATGTGGGAGGAGAGACACCCACTGTCTGTGCATGACAGTCTGCATGCAATGGACCTGTTCTTTTTGTTTTGTTGTTAAATCACAACCTTCCCAATGTTATGTAGATCCTTCCTATCTTTATTGTGTTTCCTAATGGTGTGTACGTAGTATGGACTCGGGTTATCAACAGGGACTTACAGTGTGGTATTTCTTACAGTGTGCTCCATGAGCAGCAATTGCATTTCAAATAATGCCAGTACAGATCTACCTTGGCTGCAATGTGGATCTAGCTCAGGATACTAGAGATGTCAATTTTAATATGAGGTTATAATTTGGCCTAAGGGAGTTTGTAGTGTCACAGACAAGAGTATTTGAATGGGTGTAGCATGCCGTTAATGGCATGGTAGCTCTGTCCTGTCCTGAGTCTGATAGCTAACCAACAATTAACAATGCTGTTAATGTTTCCAAAATGTGATTCGACCATCTTTACTCATTTTAAACATAGCGGTTTAGGTAGTCTACTCGGACTGCCAGTGGATGCATCAGTCTTTCCTGTGTTACAGGATACCATCGACACAAGATTGTGCCAGTATGCAAAGTGCTTCCAGCATTTTGCAGGTATCGTTGGACTGATTGGTGACAGGATGCGACCCAACATCCGCAGGAAAATTGAATATTGCCAGAAGTACCTCAACCAGCTGGAAAACACTGTCAAGAAAATGAAGGTAAAAGAGCCATTCATTCAGGGCTTGCTTGCGGAATAAGCATTCTGCTGTTATTACATTACGCCCCTGGGATAAGGTGTGGCTACATATAACAACCATTAAAAAATGCTTCTTCCAAAGATTGGGGCTGATGATCATAAATCATGCAGGTTTACTGTGTTTCTCTGTGGACCCATGAATGCCACCAATCAGAGGCAAATGCAGAGCTGGAACTTTTCTTCCTTTTCCAGGCAAATTTGGCAGGAATATCTTTCCCCAGCAAGAATACAAAGTAATGGGGAAAGCACTGTATGTTGAATTTCTGCTTCTAATGCTGCTGTTAATGGATCCAGTTCTTTGCCCAAAAAGTGACAGGCACCCTATTTAGGGTCCATGTAGAGCAGGTATACATAATTCAAGCAGCCATATATTGTTGTGGAACCACACTCACTCCATATTCCATGCTCACTCCACACTCCCTGTAGAACTACACACTTCTCAGCAGGACTGGACTCAGGAGACAGTGGTTCTGCTAGTTTTCATCAGAAGCTGGCTGTGTGTAGCATTGCCAGCCAAGCCATTTTCAAGTTTTGTTATTATTTTTTTAAAGGCACCACAGCTTTACTGATAGCTTTGCATGGTCCTTGATAAACATAGTTTTTTAAAGGTTGACAGCCTGCCTGAAGCAAAGACTGGGGATATGTTTGGAAAAGAAACTGGCATTGGCCTCAGAGGTAAGGCACAGGGAAGCTAAGCTTAGCCTGCAGGAGAAAACGACAAGAACATCACCACTATTTGGATGTATATCTATATGTCCCCTTAGAGAGCAAGGTGGTTGCAAGTATGAGCCATGAGCTAAAAGCCACTGGTTCAAATCTGAGCTCAGCTCAGCCATGAACATGTTGTATAGTCTCAGGTAAGCTGCTGTCTCTCAGTCTCAGCTCTCCATGTATTTATTTATTTGTTCATTTATGAATTACATGTCTATCTCACTTTTCCTCCAAGGAGCTCAAGGTGGCTCACAAATATGATTCTTCCCCTCCCGATTTTAACCTCACAACAACCCTATGAGGTAGGTTAGGCTAAGAGATAGTAACTGGTCCAAGGTCACCCAGTGAGCTTCATGGCTGAGTGGGGATTTGAACCCTGGTCTCCCATGTTCCCAGTCCAACGCATTAACTATTATACCATAATGGATATAATACTAGTGATGTGTTTTTTACAAGCAAGGATGGGGGAGAAATGCAATTCAGATTACATTGAAAGGCAAACCTTACTAATTTGCACTTTCTGGAACAATATGTGAACTGAAATACAGCTACTCTTCAAAATTCACACTTCTCTGAATTTTGCAGTTCACTTCTCATCCATGCAATGTGTACAAAAATGCATATTTTTAAAATTTATTTATTACATTTATATTCACCGTTCCTTCAAGGAACTACTAGGGTTTAGTTTGCATAATAATGCATATATTTGTGAAAATAATATACAAAAATGTGTTACATTAGGAGAAATTGCTTTGCAAAAATGTGTATATTAGAAGAAATCCACAGTATAATCCTGATGAATTTTCATGAGGACTTTTTTTTTTCAATGGCAAACTGATGTGGGAATGTGGAAAACTGAATTTAAGTTAGAAAAATGAGAAACTGACAGATTCTCCCATCCCTAGTTACAAGTTTGCTATAGGGATTACTGAGATAATACATATAAAGCACACTGCATATTTCATAGCTCCTTTGCTTTATGGTGGTGGTGGTGATGATGATGATAATGATGAGAGATGAGTCAAGAATTTCTGGTCTTGTCATGAGTTACTGACTTTCTTACAACTCACATTAGTGTATCATTCATCTCTTGAACATGCAAGAGAACTTGAAATGGATTTAGGAACTGGTATCCCAGAATAGCAAACTACATGAACACAAGCACTAGCTATAACTCCTTACAACTTTCTCATGCCAGGGAAATTTTCCTCAGATATACAAAACATTGAAAGTTGGACATCTGCCACCCCCCTCAACCAAATGCTTCACTGCACTGTGCCCCACTCTACTCCACATGCCCCATAGAACATATACACTTGTGCAGCATAATTCCATTTCAATAATTACAATAATACTGAAAAGAGAAACAAAGTTTGGTTTCTAATTGACCCTTTAAGCTTGGAAATCTTAAAATGGCACATAATGGAATTTTCTTATATTCACATTAAAAAAAATCTTACAGGAATAATCTAAAATAGAGTTCCTGGTTTGTGCCAATGTAATCTCATTAGCCAGTCCAATATACTTTTCCATTTTGATTGCTTGTACCATTGCACATTGAACATGCTGGATTTGTATGGTTCAGCTTGGATATTTGATTCAGTTTCTTCATGTCTTAAATATTGTGCCTTAAATATCAGACAGGAGCCATCTCTGTTATCTGTTTGGTGCCTATTGAAGACCTTCCTCTTTCAACAAGCCTTTTAAGTTGAGACCTATCCCAGTCTGCGTCTGTGTTGGAATTGCTTTTTAATATGTTCTTAAACCTTCTTTTTAAAAAAATGTTTTTAATCTTAAATGTTTCGAAAGCTTTTTTAAGAAACATTTTTAAAGATGTTTTGTTTTAATGTATGTTAAGGTCTGTTTTTATGATGTTTTAAAGTGTTTGTAGTGCTTTTGTTTGCCGCCCTGGGCTCCTGCTGGGAGGAAGGGAGGGATATAAATAAAATAATAAACAAACAAACAAACAAACAAATAAATAATGTATTTTCTTTCTAGCGGCAACCCTCAGCCTTGTGCCCTGCTCCCTGTAGAATCTCCTGGACCTTCACTGATCAATGGGATGAGATCACTAAAGGAATGCGCCTCGCCCAGGAGCTGCTTATATATTTGGAGCAACTCAAATTGTCTTGCAGCTGAGGCTACAAGTGCACATGCGCACATACACTTAACCATAGGGGGTTTCTGAGCATGTACATAATTATTGTCTTGGCCTCCATAGGCATGATTTGGCTTTGTTCAGAAGGTGGGATGTATGTATGCAGCAAAACTCTTCACAAGACGATGGGCAATGCTTATTATTATTATTATTATTATTATTAATTACATTTGTATACTGCCCCATAGCCAAAGCTCTGTGGGCAGTTGACAACAATGAAAAACATTAAAAACAAATATACAAATTTAAAAACACATTTTTAAAAAAACAATTTAAAAACACATGCTGAAATGCCTATGTGCTCATAGGAGGCATTCTAAGCACATGTAGCTTTCTGTTATAAAAATGGATCCCTAAGAGTAATATCTGTGTATGAGGGCAGTGATGTACTCATGCATTTTGGAATGCAGGAACGCTCCTCAAGGAGAGTCCACATACACACCTACACAAAGAACATCAGTACAGTGTAGTAGTAAATTCTGAAGCGTAGACACTCTTCATCACCACTCACATAGTCACCCCCATCACCACTCCTCTTATAAGACTAAAGAACAGAAATGATTTTTTTGCAGACATCATATCTTTTATACTGAGCCACCTTTTTCTCATGCCTTCCGTCTGCTTTGCTGAACATCAAGCCTGATGAAGAGTTTTGGTAGAGTAAAAAACTTGCTCACTCTTTTGTGACATTTTTGATTGGTCATAGTAAAAGGACTCTGAAATGTTGCAAAATTTAAGTAACACTTTAAGCCCTAGCCATGCATATCCATATTGTAACCTACCTCTTCCTTTGCTTATCTTATTTGGTGGGCTTCTCTCTGAGAAAGGTTTATTTATTTGGCATGTATTGTTTATTTGGCATATTGCTGTACTTCACGTATTCACAGTAACAGATATCTCCAGAAGATATCACCATCCCTGCTATGAAATAATGGAAATGGACTGTCTTCAAGTTGATCCCGACTTATGGCTACCCTATGAATAGGGGTTTCATAGTAAGTGGTATTGAGAGGGGGTTTACCATTGCCTCCCTCTGAGGCTAGTCCTCCCCAGCTGGCTAGGGCCTGCTCAGCTTGCCACAGCTGCACAAGCCAGCTCCTTCTTTGTCCGCAACTGCCAGCTGAGGGGCAACTGGGCTCCTTGGGAATATGTAGCTTGCCCACAGCTGCACAGGTGGCAGGGCGTGTAACCTCTGAGCCACTCACTGTGGGGTGATCTTTAGCTGGCCCTTGATACCCAGGAGACACGAGCGGGCATTTGAACTCACAGACTCTGGACTCCCAGCCAGGCTCTCCTCCCCACTGTGCTATACCAGCTGTCGCTATGAAATAAGGCACCTTCAATTTTGATATTTCATTGTCTGCTGGAAACGTTTCTGTTTTGCCAAGCATTTTTAGAGAATTAATTTGATTCAGTGTTGGTCATTTGTTCTGTATTTTATAATTTTATGATGTTTCAATGATTTTATTGTATATTACCATGATAGCCATGTATACAGTAGTTATATTATACACCTCCATTATATATTATATCTATTATATTTATGAGTTGGTGGTTTATAAATACTTTTATAAATAAAATAAATAAGTGGTGGCACTTTGTCCTTCCCATCCTTGGTTCTTGGCATAATACCCAGTTTATTAGGGTCCGTTGACACTCTGACTGTGATGGATTAGTGAATTAGAAAGGGTGATGTTAGATAGATTTTATTTATTTATTTATTAAATTTATTAGTCGCCCATCTGGCTGGCTGTCCAGCCACTCTGGGCAACGTACAAAATAAAAACACAAAAAGGTAAAGGTGTCCCCGCACTTATAGTGTGAGTCGTTTCTGACTCTTAGGGTGACGTCTTGCGATGTTTACTAGGCAGACCGTATATATGGGGTGGGATTGCCAGTTCCTTCCCCGGCCTTTCTTTACCCCCCAGCATATGCTGGGTACTCATTTTACCGACCACGGATGGATGGAAAGCTGAGTGGACCTCGACCCCTTTTACTGGAGATTCAACTTCCTCCTTCCGTTGGAATCGAACTCCAGCCATGAGCAAAGCTTCGGCTGCGTTACCGCCGCTTACATTAAAACATTAAAAATCTCAACAATAATAAAACCTAATTTTGGCCAGGAAAACCAGGCTTCACATCCTTGATCAGCCATGACGTCTCCTGGGTGATCTTGGGCCAGACGCTCTCTGAACCTAGCCTACCTAACAAAAGGACCAGCCCTTTAAGTCTGCTTAGAACCCTGCTCCAGCAGGTGATGTCACTGTTCTTGCTATCAAAACAAGTACCAGAGCGGCACTCCCCTGCCTTCCTGCTATGCTACATCACTGGTGGGAGGCAAGGAGGTACAAGGGATGTATGTCTATGGTCTCTGTGTGAGTGGCTAGCTCCAGAATGAAGCAAAAGCTTCAGCGCAATGCACTCATATCAAGTGCACCTAACTTGATATGAGTCCAGCTCATGAAGAGGTGAGGACCTCTTGACTAATAGTGCTATGCAGAGCTCCCCTCCGCCCAGATCCAAGACCCAGGATCAGACTGGGGCAACCTGGAGATCACCCACCCCACCTAGGAGCTGGCGCAGAATCAATTCAGGGGGCAGGGGAAGAGATGCTATGTACCCCTGACTGAAAGCAGGAGGGTTCAGTCCTGGTGGGGTCTGCTTTGCTAGCACCTTTCCTGCAGGGATCCTGCTTGGGAAGGAGCACTGTGCACCCAGCAGAACCCTTCACTTTCCTGTGGGGAAGGACCTGGCTAAGGACAACCCTGAAGGCAGCAGAATCAGATCCTCCACACACCAGCTAGTGAGTGGATGATGCAATCCTGCTGGGATCTGCTTTGTCAGCATGTTCATTGGGGGACATGTACAGGGGCTGCCTGTCTCTTCTACCCACTTGATCCCCTGCTCCCCAACAGCCCTGGATGGCTCTGTGCAACCTGACCCCACCCATGGCAATTCAGGGCTGTCACAACCCAATTTAGCTGGAGCCTGGATCCCCCCTGAATCGGCCTAATTTGGTTTGAGCTTCAACCGAATCCAGTGTCCAGCCTTATTGTCCGCTATATGGTTAACCTATTTTTTTTTGTTATTATTATGTACATGTTTGATTTTATTTTTGTAAGCTGCCCTGAGTGCCCTATTATAGGGTAGAAGGACGGGATAGAACTATTTTAAATAAATAAATACAAGGCGCTGGCCTTGGCTGCTGCATGCCTAAGTCACCTAAAACAACATTAAAAATAAATACACACACACACAGGGGATAGTAGAATAATTCTTTTTATCCATAAGATAGCAGTGGTGGTCTCTCCGCTGGTAAGGGAGGCGGGGTGGGAAGCAGAGGCCACCGCTCAGATCTTTGCCCAGCAAACCAAGTGCAACCAAGTGAGAGTTGCTAGGAGATGCTCTTTTCCCCTTACAGAACTTTAATCAGAGCAGCTGACTGTTAAACTACTCTGGCCACCAGAGCTCTGTCAGAGGAATAGGAGTCTCCTCTCAGCACCCTTCACAAACTACACTTCCGAGGATTTTTTTCGGAGGCCATGACTGTCGCAAGTGAAATAAAGACCAGGTGTGGGTGTGGCCCCCTAGCCCAGCAGCTGTTAGTCTGGCTTTTAGAACACTGATGGCTCTTACATAGCATACCCATGCTTATAATTGAGTTCAATGCTAAATTTCTTAAATTATTTATTTATTTGTTTGTTTGTTTGTTGAATTTCTATACCGCCCGACTAGCATAGCTCTCTGGGCGGTGTACAACAGAGAAGTATAAATATACACAATAAAATCCTGTAATTCAATACAAAAACATATAAATAAAAATCCACAAAACTAAATCAATTTAAACATATTTAAGGACTAAAATGCCTGAGAATAGAGGAAGGTTTTGACTTGGCGCCGAAAAGATAGCAACGTCGGCATCAAGCACATCTCATCGGGAAGACTATTCCACAGTTCAGGGGCCACCACTGAGAAGGCCCTAGTTCTTGTTACCATCCTGCGAGCCTCCCTATGAGTCGGAACCTGGAGGAGGGCCTTCGATGTTGAACGTAGTGTACGGGCCGGTTCATATCAGGAGAGGCGTTCCAGCAGGTATTGTGGTCCCGCGCCATATAAGGCTTTATAGGTTAAAACCAGCACTTTGAATCTGGCCCGGAAGCATACTGGTAGCCAGTGCAAGCGGGCCAGAACAGGTGTTATATGTTCAGACCGCCTGGTCCTCGTTATCAGTCTGGCCGCCGCATTCTGCACAAGCTGTAGCTTCCGAACCGTCTTCAAAGGCAGCCCTACGTAGAGCGCATTGCAGTAATCCAATCGAGAGGTTACCAGAGCATGGACAACTGAGGTGAGGTCCTCGCTGTCCAGATAGGGGCGTAGCTGGGCCACCAACCGAAGGTGGGAGAACGCATTCCGTGCCACCGAGGCTACTTGAGCCTCAAGTGACAGGGAAGGATCTAAAATTACTCCCAGACTACGAACCCGCTCCTTCAGGGGGAGTGTAACCCCGTCCAGAACAGGGTGGATATCCACCATCTGATCAGAGAAACCTCCCACCAACAGCATCTGAGTCTTGTCTGGATTGAGCCTCAGTTTGTTAGCTCTCATCCAGTCCATTATCGCAGCCAGGCAATGGTTCAGTACATTGACAGCCTCACCTGAAGAGGATGAAAAGGAGAAGTAGAGCTGCGTGTCATCAGCGTACTGATGGCAACGCACTCCAAAACTCCTGATGACTGCACCCAGTGGCTTCATGTAGATGTTAAAAAGCATGGGAGACAGAACTGACCCCTGCGGGACTCCACATTGGAGAGCCCACGGTGTCGAGCAATGTTCCCCAAGCACTACCTTCTGGAGATGACCCGCCAAGTAGGAGCGGAACCACTGCGAAGCTGTACCTCCAACTCCCAACTCCACGAGCCTCTCCAGAAGGATACCATGGTCGATGGTATCAAAAGCCGCTGAGAGATCAAGGAGTATCAACAGAGTTACACTCCCTCCACCCTTCTCCTGACATAGGTCATCATACAGGGCAACCAAGGCTGTCTCAGTGCCGAAACCGGGCCTAAAACCCGATTGAAATGGATCTAGATAATCAGTCTCATCCAATAGCACCAAAATCAGCCAGGCATTTTTTAACTTTTAAACTGCAGAACATGAAGGTCAGAGTATGGGGCAAGGTCAGTAACAGGATTACAGGTACTCTGTGAACATGACTGATTTTTAATTGATTTCAACAAATTTTGAGAACTCTGACAGAAAAAAGTCCAAAAGGGGTCTGGTTTTTTCCTCTCTTTTCACACTTTGAACTGTCAATTCTCTCTTACTGTTTTGTGTATCACCATGAAAATTTAGACGGTTGTTAAGAAAGCATTTCTGAGTTCAGGATTATAAGTTTTGTAAGGTTTTGTTTTGAAATGAGCTTATGGGTAGCATCAGAATGGCATGGTGCTTTCAATTTAACATTGCGGAATGCGAAAAATCCATGCTGACTATAGAATACAGCCACTATCATGGCTTTATAGTATGGAATCTGATCCCAATTTCTACACTCTGATCTGAGCACGGCCTGGTGGATGTGGACAAGAAGTTCACTCCAAATTATAGAGTGAACCAAAATCCTCCCTCATCCCTAGTGAATGCGTGCAGATGTCATGACTCCTGAGATCAACAGTGAACAGGACACCAAGTCGGAGGCTATAGTGTCACTGGCTAAGTAGCCAGATTAGGTTTCTGGATTTGAATCTGATTATCAGGGCCCTGACAACAGAAGATTTATGTAACTTTAAAGTTGACAACAAGGACATTGAACTTGTCAAGGGTTTTCAATATCTCGGCACAGTCACTAACCAAAATGGAGACATTAGTCAAGAAATCAGAAGAAGGCTAGTACTGGGGAGGGCTGCTATGAGAGAACTAGAAAGGGTCCTCAAATGCAAAGATGTGTCACTGAACACCAAAGTCAGGATCATTCAGACCATGGTATTCCAATCTCTATGTATGGATGTGAAAGTTGGACAGAGAAAAAAACAGATAAGAGAAAAATCCACTCATTTGAAATGTGGTGTTGGAGGAGAGCTTTGCAGATACCATGGACTGCGAAGAAGACAAATCATTGGGTGTTAGAACAAATTAAACCAGAACTATCACTAGAAGCTAAAATGATGAAACTGAGGTTATCATACTTTGGACACATTATGAGAAGACAGGATTCACTAGAAAATACAAGAATGCTGGGGAAAACAGAAGGAAAAAGAGGAAGACCAAACAAGAGATGGATTGATTCCATAAAGGAAGCCACAGAGCTGAACTTACAAGATCTGAACAGGGTGGTTCATGACAGATGCTCTTGAAGGTCACTGATTCATAGGGTCGCGATAAGTTGTAATCTACCTGAAGGCACATAACAGCAACAGGGCCCACTGAACCAAGACTGGCAGATAGGGATCACCTGAACCAGATGTCTTGGCACCAGGGCCCATAGAACCAGAGCTAGGATCCTCATGACTACCTTACCATAAGACTGAGGAACCAAGTGCCTCCTACAGAATCCCACCAGTACAATGGCTCAGAAAGCATGCTAAATGGGAGGCCATGGAATGTAGGAGAGCATTCATCTTTAGGCTAGAAGACTGGTCTAGGAGAGATAGACTGAAAGCAGAGACTAAAAAGGCCTCGGTGTACTTCCAACCCTCACTGGAACAGGTAGCTCACTAGAAGCTCTCCATGGTGCTGATTCACTTTGTCCAATGGACTCCTCTGCAGGACCAGAACAGGGCAACCTGGGTGGAAAAATGGTGTGTGCACACATCTGTGAGGGGCGTGGAGGTGACCCACTCGCTTTTTGGCTCCAGACCTTTTTTTGCTCTGATTATCTATCATGGGCCTACAGCCCGACACAATAACCTAAGAATGTGCTCAGTGCAGAGAAGGGGAGGTTCCTGCTCCTTGGCCTGAGGAAACATTTAATCATGTGAGCCTTCACTTGCAGTCTGAACACAGACACAGGTTTACCACCTCAGCCACTGCTTGTGAAAGAACTACATTTCTGTTTTTAAGGAAAAACAGGGCAATGGCTATTATCAAAACTCTCCCTAAGTCCACTTTTCCTTTTATGTACCAACCCAGTCCCAGCATTCGGCATTGGAGGCCCTTCTTCATGTGCCCCCTCCAAAGGAGGTTCAGAGAGTGGCAACATGAGAACAGGCCCCCCATTTGTGGAACACTCTCTTCAGGGAGGTACACCTGGCACCATCATAAACCGTCTTTAGGTGCCAGGCAAAAACATTTTTTCTTCTCCCAAGTATTTGGTTTTGGAGGGCTTCTGTTGTATAGCCTTCCTAAAAAGGGTTGCTCCATCGCCTTATGTACCGTTCTGTTTTTAACTTTTTATATATTTTAAAAATATTTTTCTTTTTTCTTTTAACGTTTTATTAACTGTAAGTTGCTTTGAGTGTTCATATGTGTGTAGAAAAGTAACAAATTTAATAAATAAAATTTTACCCATAATCTCCTCCAGCAAAGTCTACCTCAGACATGACAATATACATGAGCCAATATAGTTTCACTTTATTCCTTATAAAAGCAAAAGGAAATGGAAGAGGCTGAATCAATTGTTTTAATGGTTACATGGGAAAAAGAGGAGGGCCTCTTGACAGGCGAGACCTCCTTGTCAGCCTATTGCATATATGGTAAGAGGTGGATTGCTCAGTGATGAAAGGAAATAAAAATAAATCACAGAAGAAAAATGACGGAAGGAGGGGAACCAGCTTTTTTTAAAAAAAGAAAAGAAAGACATGATAATGGGAGGATAAAATTATAAAGCAAAAGTATAAAAGAAAAAAACTGCACCAAAGGACCACATTACAGGCACTTGCACAAGGCTTCGTGTGTAAACGGTGATGAATGAGCCAAGGGCAATCCTGGGGGTGTCTTCATCCCACTGATGGAAGCTGACAGGAGCAAGGAGGAGAAAGTTATGCTGGCTGTGGATTGTTGATGCGCCCCATGAAGACTGGGAACCCATTATTCTTTGCCAGTGAAAAGAGGAAAGGCTGCTGCACTTCAAAGAAATTGGCTGTGCGCGCCAGGGAGACTGCTGTGGCCGCAGCTGCTTCCACTCCTTCCTCACTTATTTCCAGTACAGCTCTGTGCTGAGCACTGGACACAGCCAGTTCTTCATCCTTAGAGATCCCACACAGATTGGCATCATAGAACAAGCCATAATCTGAAAGAGAAAGTTGGATTTAATGCATACATATCACCTCAGTTGAAACCTGAACTCTCTCTCCTCTTTGGAAATTCACAGGGCAGGAAATGGAGCCAAAACCAGAACTATGTGGGAACAGATTTATTTATTTATTAGATCCTAGCACATGCCTGCAAACTGTGTGACCAGGTTGCTTTCACATTAGAGCATTGTAGTGCTCCCAAGGTAATGTTTTCCCACAATTAGCTAGAGGTGGAATTAAAAAGGAGGTTCCATATAGCACTTAATAGTATTATGTTAACCAGCAATGTCCTTTCCCAAGGCAAAGATTCTTCTATAATGTTTAATTATAACTACTTCTCATTCAACAAAGGTCCCCAGTGACATTAATTAAAAGCTCCTCCTTTGTTATTTTAGCCCATTTTATTGCTTCCTGTTCAGCATGGTTATGGGATTCGTGATGCACTGCACCTTAATTAGTGGTTTTGTTTCCCCCTCTTGTCTCTGAGAGCGAGCTTTATTCTATTTCACATACACAAACATGCAACACCCTCAGAGAAAAAGAAGCCAGCTAATCTGCAGACAGGCACAGGGATCTTTAAATAGTATTTTGCCCATCCGTATTGGATAGGTTGGCACTGTAATTTTTTTATAGCAAAGAAATGGTAATGTGAAGGAACTGGACTTTGTTGTCCTGGGCTGTTAATATGGACTATGCCTTTTTATGGAATACTGTGTATAATATGGGAATGCATGTTTTTATTTCTTTGTTCATTGCGGATTATAGAGTTAACCTGCCTAAATCTCCTGGTCTGGCTGATCACATGACCTGGCCTGTGGTCACAACAATCAAGGGAGTGTAACCGCCACTGAGTATGTGTGGAAAGCCACACCTCAGTCTAGGGCATTCATGGCTTCCTGTGACCTACTGGGGTGGAGCATATGATTGACAGTGAGAGTCTTTATCAAGGGTTAGCCATCCTCCAGTGTTTTAGTTCAAGGCAGGACTCCTGAGATAAGAAGTGTTTAGGCCAAGGTGGATCTCAGTGTGACAAGGAAAAGCTTGGTGAGCCTGGGAGATGGGTAAAAATCAAGAGGAAAGGCTACTACTCAGGAGTAAAATTCTCCTGAGAACTTGGTGAGTTGAGGGACTATTTTAGGTAGGGGAAGTGGATGGCATTTTAGTCCACTTCATTTTGTTGTTTTGCTCCAAAGGGGAATAGGCTGATTTCCTGTCATTTTTGTCTGCATTGCATATCTTTCCTTCAAGTCTCATACTTTTCTTTCCCTTTTAATAAACTCTTCATATGTACATAAATCTGGTGCGGTCTCGCTTTTTTTCCACCACCCATGCCTAAAGCCATAATATTGATCTATCTCAAGACTCTTCAGCAAGATCCCAGGGAAACTGGGGGGCTGTTTGATAAGAGGCAGCCTTCTTAAACTATTTCATTCCTTATCTGGTCGTGGCCAGGGACCCAGAGTGGCTGGGTGCTGGCCATCACAGGTAACAAATCAGGTCTGAAAACACAGAAGGACAACACAAATAACATCATATTATGCAGTGTATTATTAGTACAAATAACACTGTACAATGCAATGCAATGCAGTGATGTTGGTGGCTTTCAGACGACAAACTGACTGTGGGATTCATCTGCCCTATTAACTTTTGTTTAATGGGGAGTCCACGTGACATGGCTATCATCTTGTAACCCTCCCATGTTTTCTCAGTACTTTGGGGGGTGTAGTGGAATAGAGGCACAATCTCTCTGCAGTTGTGGAAAGGGAAATGTTAAACTGAGGCATGGTGGGAGGAGATGACTCTGGGGAAGTTGGAGGACACATTGGGGATGGATGTCTTTCCATTTTCTATTGGCTACTCTGCTTTTCCAGTTGCAGAAACATTTCCTGTTCTGCAGTGCAATGCAAGACAAATCCTTTCTCCAAAACTATCTATTCCAATATTACAATTTTTTTTTATTTTAAAAATGCTTGGGGCTGCTTAATATTCTGGATGGAGGCCATTCTCAAAGAACCCTTAATAAATTGTTTACTCTCCTGGAACAAGCTGTCCTCAACCACCACACTGCAGTTTGTTTTTAAATGAAAGCGAAAGCACAAATTGTACAAAGCAAAGAAATTTTAGTTGTGAAACTGACTAGATAAATCAAGGTGCAAGCTTGAAATTAACTAGAAACATCAAGTGGGCATGCTTCCCTGCTGTGTCCTGAAAATGACTAGAAAATACAAACAGGATTTATAGCCCAATCATCATAATATTTTTTTCACAGGTAAGGCTGCAATCCTCTTGCTTTGTGCTGCAGGCACCAGATTGGAAGTGTGTGAGGGTGGGGTGGGGTGGAGGGCCCCATTTGCTTTTCAGAGCTGTCCAATTGCACTAGAGTGGAATAAAGTAACCATTATTATTTTTTAAAATGGTGTATGGATGCAGAGCCACACAAACAAGCAAACCAAACAGGGTTCTAAAATGGTAGTGAGAAGCAGACAATTCAAACTATAAAAAGAAGAGGTGTGGTGCAACCATGAGGGGTCAGGAGAAAGAAGGGGACAACCTCCCCCCCCCACAGGGCAACATCTGCCCACTGTGTGGATGGAACACAAGGAGATATACTAGGGCTGAGCACAGGCCTCCTGGTCTGCCCCATGGCCCACATCAGTGAACTTCAAGGAGGGCCAATACACCCTGTCCCGACCAGGGTACCACCTCCCCCACCCCAGATCCAAAGCCATTTGGGGGGGTGGGGCTATGGGTTTTATAAACCCTGTTTTAATTTAAAATAGGGTTTAAAATATGGTCAGGAGGGGGGCGGGAAAAGAAGGAGAGGCTGTTTTTCCTCCTCCTCCCCCCATTGAGAGCAAGGGGATGATGCGGTGCTGGTCACTGCTTGTTTGCCAGCAGCTTCTCTGCACATAGGTACTAGCAACACCAGGATGGAATCCTCTTGCTTACCAGCCAATCAGTGAGAGGATTCCATCCTGCCAGGTTCTGTTCCTTTGTGAGCGGCTTCTCTGCATGCAGGGAAGCAGCTGGCAAAGGGGACTTGGATACCGTGCAGGGCTTGAGGAGGCCTGGCGGGGAGAAGGAGTGGTTAGATGGGACAGGCACCTACCTTCTCCCACAAAGAGGTGCCTTTCCCACCTAACCTCCTTCCTGCCCATGCCTGCCTTTCCTTTCTGCCTGACCCCCCAACCCCTGATAGCCCCAACCACTCTGGGCCACCCAACTTGACCCACAGCCCTACTGGGCCAAGGCCCCAATGCCTCTGAATAGCCCTGAATTGGCTTGGGGCTCGGGTGAATCCAGTGCACGGCCCTAGGATACACACACCCCAAAAGTGCTACACTCCTTGAAGTGCAGACGGTGAATAGCAACTCCACCTTTACATTAAAGCAGAAGAGCAATTATTTGGTAGCACTAGGAGCCTTCTGTCTGGAAGCACCCACCATCTAGATTCTCTTCCAAAAATGAGTTAACAAAGAATGCAATTCCAGAAAAAAATGGACAACATGTAGCCAATCAAAGCTTCAGTTGAAGTCCTACATCTGCTGCTTGCTTTGGGACTGTCAAAACAGGAATTGCCAAGCAGCTGGCTGCCTCAATACCTGGCCAATGAATTGCATCTGGATTGGTGTATCACAAGGAGACATGGCTTAGTGGAAGAGCACATGCTTGGCATGCAAAAGGATCCAGGTTCAATTGATATCCTTAAAAGGATCTTGGGTGTTTAAAGCACCAAATGGATTAGGTCCCAAATATCTGAAAAACCGTCTTCTTACTACAGACCCTTTTGGGTGTTGAGATCAGCAGAGAGGTAGTTCCACCACTTTTTGGTAGTTCCACCACCCTCAGGGATGGTGGTGCTCAGAAGAGGGCATTTTCTGTGGCAGCCCCTAAGCTGTGGAACTCCCTCCCCACCGAGGTGTGTCTGGCAACTTCATCATACATCTTTCAGCAAATGCTGAAAACCCATCTCTTTACCCTGGCCTTCGACACCCGAGATGTATGCTTTTAGAACCACCCTATTTTCTGTGATGTTGTTTAGGTTGCTTGTTACCTGCCCTGGGACCTTTGGGTGAAGGACAGGCAACAACAACAACAACAACAAGACTGAGAAATCTCAAAAGACCAGGCTTGCCCTAGTATCAGAGGATCGCTGAAGTGTTCATCCATCTGACAGATCTGGCAGATATAAAAGCAGGGACTGGATGTGACCACTTCTTCATATATGAGAACTTATTCCTGATGCCCTAATTAGCTTTACTTTAGAGATACCTATAGCATTAGCTTCCTTTGTAAGCAAATCTTTCCAGCAGCCTTTGAAGGTTAAAATGTTTTTAAGAAGTGCCACACCAGACATCCATCATGAGAATATCTTTCCCCATTCTTCCCAGTTAAAGCCATTGAGCCAGTCCTCCTCCACGAGCAATGCTGCAAGAGCAGCTTTTTCAGAACAATACAAATGAGCAGGAGTGAGTGAAATATACCTGGGGATTGGACAGGAGATTAGCTCTAGTTCCATCACTCCCTGACATAACCTGTCCTCTACGCTGAAAAGGTGCAATGCTTCCTTGCCTTTAACACATCTCCCACCCCCCAGTTTTGTTTTTCTTACCCATTGCACCAATTATTTCCTTGAGGTTCTGGGAAGAGTCCACCTTGAACTTGGGTAGAGTCACTATGGTAGGTTTGAAAGGGGTGGTCTCCAGCTTGGCCATCATTGACTTGAAGACAGTTGCACTGAGGCGCCACTCCACATCAGAGAGTTTCTGAGACAGGGAGCGAGGCATGATGATGATCAGGCTCATGTTGTCAGACAGCTGCAGCCGGCCAACCTAACAAAGCAAACACCATCAGCCTCCTGCCTTTCTTCCATATTCTCATGCACCCTACTTTAAATGAGCACCCCTCTTCTCCTTTTTGAAAGGCAATGCATCTCCAGCTCAGTCCAGCTGGACTTCCCCAACTTGCTGCTTTCCATTTCTCTTCCCCCTCTCCCTGTGACAGCTGGAAAAAGAAGAAAGGAGCTGCATGGGCTCAACAGGGTGGACAGTGGAGTTAACACTAACAATGCCTATAAGCCTGTTAGGTGTTCATTCTTGTCTTGGATGGGGATAAGTATTGTGTAGTTTTGGGAGACTGCAGTACATTTGTCCTGTATCGTTTTGTTTTAATCCTTATTTGATTATATCAAGTTTTTAAATTAGGATTTTCTGTTTAGTAAATCACCTTGGGACTTCCACTGGTTATGGGAAGCAACTGACAAATTTAAGAAACCAAACCAAACCAGACTAAGCCTTTACAGATGTGGCCCAGTTCCACAGCAAAAGCAATTGTGCAAAGAAAAGCCCAAGGAAGGCACATGGTCACATTGGTGGGAACACTATAGAACAGGAGTATCTTAAGAGTTGAGGGAGTAAGAGCACATCTACACAGTATGTTTCATTCAGTGAGAAACCAGTTTCACTTTTATGGCTTCTCCCTAAGAAACCTGAACACAGTAGTTTTACTAGGGTAGTAAGGTGATTCTTACCACCTTCATAGAACTACAGTTCCCAAGGTTCTTTGGATGGGAGCCCTAACCATGAAGCCAAGCTGATACTAGTTTTTGTTTCTATAGATATGTTATTTGCGTTAAGAACTTACATTGCTTTTTTGTTGTAACCCATCCACACTAATTTTCTTATGGTGGTTGCTTACAGTTCTAAGCAAATGAAAAGGGAACCCTCCCCCATCCCCTCAGGGCGTTACCTTAGCCTGCAAGCTCTGGTCAATGAAGGAGGCCACTGGATATTTCTTACTCATCATCATTAACACCTCGATGGGATCTACGTCTGGGAGGTAGAATTTTTCCTTATTTGTATTTTTAACTTTAAATATGGTCTTCCACTTGGCTGAAAAGATGAAGAGCTTGGATCAGAGACAATTTACTTATTTAGATACAACAAATATGTAAGAGCCCCACTTGAATCAAATGGAAAAGTACACCCTGTCCAGCATCCTGTTCACACAGTGGCCAACCAGAAGCCTCCAGGAAGCTCACAAGCAGGACATGAAGGCATTAGCCTTAGTGGCCATTCCATCACCATATCTTCCATAGTTTAATTATGTGCTGTATGAAGGTGTATGTTCTTTTGTCTTTCCTGACTCTCCTGCTAATAAGTTGCATTGGATGGCCACATGTCTAGTATTACGAGAGACCACCCTATCATAAGGTCACAAAGTGAGTTTGATATATTTGCAGACTAAAAGAAGAAGGGACCATACATCATGTTTAATGAACCCACAATCTAAACTTGCATCTATAGAGGTAATGCTTAAGACAAGTCCCTGAACTTCTCTACCCACTTCTACTCTTTATGTCTTTCACAACCTGGCATCGGGCAAACACATTCTAGTCCATTCTAGTTTCAAGCCTTACCTGTCCCACCCTGGGCTCTGCCAGGTTTGAGGGGCAAGGTGCCCACACAGGAACAAGGGAAACTGCCTCATCCGAGTCAGACCGTTGGCCGATCAAGCTCAGTATTGCCTACATTGACTGGCAACGGCTCTCCAGTGTTTCTCCCAGCCCTATCCGGAGATGCCAGGTACTGACCTTGGGATCTTCTGCATGCAAGGTAGATGCTCTGCCACTGAGCAACATCCCTTCCCTTCCCCTCCAGTTGCTCTCCACCTCCCTGGCTGCTCCACTGCCACCACCCTGCTTTCACCCTCCCCCCTCCAGCTCCCATAGTCCTGGGTGCTCTGCTGCTTCCTCTCCTCCCCTACCAACAGGTCATTCCTCTCTCAGATGACCAGGTGGGCCCCCTTTTCCTTCTTTTTTAAAATTAAAGTTAGTTGGGTGGGCACTTTGCACAGCCAAGTGCCTCCTGCCAAGGCTCCTGCTGCTCCTGCCATCTTCACTTCCCCAGGGTGCCTCTGGGCTGGACTCTGGGGACGTTATGATGGCTGGCATGGCTGAAGTCTCAGCAGGAGGCACTTTGTCATACTGTGCACATGCCATCATCATCTCCATCTCCATCTCCATCATCTCCATCTCCATCTCCATCTCCATCATCTCCATCTCCATCTCCATCTCCACCATCTCCATCTCCACCATCTCCATCTCCATCTCCACCATCTCCATCTCCACCATCTCCATCTCCATCTCCACCATCTCCATCTCCACCTCCACCATCTCCATCTCCACCATCTCCATCTCCACCTCCACCATCTCCATCTCCACCATCTCCATCTCCACCATCTCCACCTCCACCACCTCCACCATCTCCACCATCTCCACCATCTCCACCATCTCCACCACCTCCATCATCTCCACCTCCATCATCTCCACCTCCATCATCTCCACCTCCATCATCTCCACCTCCATCATCTCCACCTCCATCATCTCCACCTCCATCATCTCCACCTCCATCATCTCCACCTCCATCATCTCCACCTCCATCATCTCCACCTCCATCATCTCCACCTCCATCATCTCCACCTCCATCATCTCCACCTCCATCATCTCCACCTCCATCATCTCCACCTCCATCATCTCCACCTCCATCATCTCCACCTCCATCATCTCCACCTCCATCATCTCCACCTCCATCATCTCCACCTCCATCATCTCCACCTCCATCATCTCCACCTCCATCATCTCCACCTCCATCATCTCCACCTCCATCATCTCCACCTCCATCATCTCCACCACCATCTCCACCACCATCTCCTCCACCATCTCCTCCACCATCTCCTCCACCATCTCCTCCACCATCTCCTCCACCATCTCCTCCACCATCTCCTCCACCATCTCCTCCACCATCTCCTCCACCATCTCCTCCACCATCTCCTCCACCATCTCCTCCACCATCTCCATCTCCTCCCATCATCTCCATCTCCTCCCATCATCTCCATCTCCATCATCATCATCTCCATCTCCATCTCCATCATCATCATCATCTCCATCATCATCATCATCTCCATCATCATCATCATCTCCATCATCATCATCATCTCCATCTCCATCATCATCTCCATCTCCATCATCATCATCATCTCCATCATCATCATCATCTCCATCATCATCATCATCTCCATCATCATCATCATCTCCATCTCCATCATCATCTCCATCATCATCTCCATCATCATCTCCATCATCATCTCCATCATCATCTCCATCTCCATCATCATCTCCATCATCATCATCATCTCCATCATCATCATCATCTCCATCATCATCATCATCTCCATCATCATCATCATCTCCATCATCATCTCCATCATCATCTCCATCATCATCTCCATCATCATCTCCATCATCATCTCCATCATCATCTCCATCATCATCTCCATCATCATCTCCATCATCATCTCCATCATCATCATCATCGGATGTGGCAGGGACTAGCATCTGGCCCAGTATGTGACTATGTTTCTTCCCTCTGCCCTCATCAACTGTCTCTGGCTTACACCCAAAAGTCTAGTCCCAACAGAGCCACTGGAAATTTGGGAGCCCTTTTTTCCTTTGTAGTTAACAAATACATTGCTTTATATTCCAGCAGAAATCTCCAAGGAATTTACATATACCAACAAAAAAGAATCTATATAAAAAACACAGTACAAATTCCACAGTTAGAATTAAACAACAGTACTCCTAATTCCACATATTAAGCAACAGACCTAAGCAACAATAAATATCTCAAAACAGTGTACATATGTAAAATAAATAAGAGCTACAAAAAAAGAGATCCAAATGTTTGCCAAGTAACCTAACTGAAAGTGTGTGTTCCTGGTTCAAACTAGATGCCACAATCCTTTATCATTCTTTTGCAAAATTAATTTTGATCTTGTGGCAGTACCCAAAGGTCAAACTACAGTTTTGATGAATGTAGGATGCCCTGAAAGACACAGCAGAAAAATGTATATGAGAAGTGATGGGCCCCTATGAGATGCAATGGCGAGGGGCAAAGGGGCCTTCTTTGAATCTCCCTGAGGAGTTGAATGTCCAAGTAAGGAAACCAGAGGTGAGCATCTGGCTTTGGGTGAGCACTCTCTCTGGGTAAGACATTGGGGGCAGGGGGCCCTAGGAGCTTCCTACTTACAGTGGAAGTAGACAGCATTGAGAAGCACCATCTGGACATCCGAATCGAGCTCGTCCACAAGCGTCTTGATCTTCCCGTTAGTAACTTTGCTCACCCACGCATTGATGTCAAGCACAGCCTGGTTGCTGTTATTAGTAATGTGAGCCAGCTTGGTTTGATAGAAACTCTGTGTCAGGTTGAGGAAATCACTTTCCAAGGTGAGAGCTGCACAACAAAAAAACCAAAGACAGAAAAATACTCCCTCAAGACATATTCCAGGTTCTTGTGGGATATCTTTACTGTTCTCCGTAAGCCAATGAAAGAGTCAGGCATATAGCCAGGTTGTAGCAGTGGCTATCACTCCTGTGGAGCACACAGACATTTCCAGGAATGGCATGTATGGTGGAGCTGCGGAGCTGCCTTCCTGGTGTTGCTGATTTGGATGGGACTGGTGGCAGGGCAGGTGCAAGGTTTGTGCTGTGTAGTTTCACCAGCAGGACCATCAATCCAACAGTCTCACTAGTGCAGCTGTATAGCCCTAGCCTCCAACAGTCACGCTGCCTGTGTTCGCCTGATCTTGCCGTTGCCTTGTCCCATCCAGGTAAGCAGCAACGATGACAGTGTCAAGAGAGCAGTTCTGCCCTACCACACGTGCCACTCTTGAACATTTCCCCACCACATTTTCACAATTCAGCCATTCATTTAAAAGATAGAATTGGTGGTTAACAGCCACAACTAATTCAGGCATGATGTTTCGTGCTCATGGATGATTTTTTTTTTTTAGGTTTACATGGGTGCCTATATGTGGGAATGTTACATAGGAACAGATTGCCCATATAACTTCTTGTACCCAAAATCTGTTCAATAGCAGCAGTACTAACTAGGATCTGTGCAAGCTCCAGTTCTCATGGAGTATCTGCATATATAGGTGTTCACAAAAAACAAGGCTGTGAACATAAAAATGCTGCATTAGAATAAATCCAGAGATGTTACTTGAAGAAGAGAGGAGATAAGCATCGTGATTTAAATTAACCCATCCTGGGGAAAGTTTTTCATTCCTGCCCTGCAGCCATTGTTCAGGCTGCAGGTTTGGGATGTTCCTCAGGGTAGACTGGACAGGAGTTTATCTTCACTTCAGTAGGAGGATGTTTAATTCAGTGGTAACCACAAGAGACTGAACATCTGACTGAACGTCTCATTCTTCCTATTACAGAGTCATTTCAATGAGTTCAGTATTATGATCTGCAGTAAGTGGTTTAAGGATTAAGCTATAATCCACAAATGGAGAACATTTCAACTATATTCCACAATTATAAACTCAATTGCAACTCCAGATGGAAAGTGTTTTCCATATCAAAACACAAATATCTCTCTGCAAATCAAATCTCACCTGACAGAAGGCAGTGCATGGGAATCTTGAAACTAGCAGTTTACTCACTTGGTTGGAAAAACATTGCATTGGTGGAGGTCAAGGCCTTTGATTTTTGGAGGGTTTCCAGCATTTTGTGGACACACGTGAATCCTTCAGGATAGAAGAGCAGCTTCTCAAGACGGTCCTTGGTTTCATCACAGGCTCCTGCATGGCAAAGGCAGGGTTGTAGGGAGAAGGCATGTGTCATTGTGTAGGCTGAGACTTTCTTTTAGCAAGGTATATGTTAAGGAGCGGGTGACCTCTGTTCCCTAATGAAGAGCCTTCACATTTTGTTAATAGCCATCTTCACCATGAAAATTATTTCCTGATCCCCCTCAAGTATAAATCATAGGCTTAATTCTGAGGCCTGATTCAAATGCTATATTTGCAGTAGGGTTGCCTCTTCCCTGTAGTTGACTCCCATGTCACAAAGGTAACTTTAGAAGTTGTGCATCACTACCTGCACAAGTGTCACCATCCCCACACCACTAATGGAACAGCTAACGCTGTTGTGAGTAGTGTTAACATGTGATCTTGTCCAAGACAGAACTTCAAACTAATGTGACATGGAAGCTAACCATGGAGGAATGTCAATCATGCCAATGTTTGAACCAGCCTTCATGTTACCATAGCAATGTGGTTGCAGCAATCACATCTTTTGCATCCCTGATAACGTTTGAAATAGGGAGGTTGGGCAGATGGCATAATTATTTCCCACACCTGCACTACTATATGTTATTTCAGTTATCTGCCTTTCCCACAGAGTCTCTTTGTTACCAGAGCAGTGTAGAAGATAGCCTGGAGGAATGAGCAGCAACAATTCTTCTAAGATAACGTAAGAACCAGGCAACAGAGGGTTCATTTTGTAACACTCACATATGTTCCTAGGATAGGGCTGAACAGAGCAAAAGGAAAGTTAGCAAAAGAAAAGGGAGGGAACTGATCAAAAAGAGCCACAATTTGATTTTCAAAGAACCAAAGCACAGTTTTGATCAAGAATAAATTTAGATGATATTTCCATTAATTCTTATTAAAAACCTTCAGCACAGAGGAAGGTACTTGGCATCCTAGCACAATGACACATCCTGGAGAAAGGCAGGAGGAGTCCAAACCTCTTCTTGAAATAGTCTATGCTTACCTACGGAGACCTAGCTCATTTTTTAAGAACTAAATACCTTAGGTTTGAATGCATGTGCCATGTGGTGTGTGTTTGTGTGCATGTTTGGTTTTGATTGCACTGGGGTGAAAAGATATAGGGCTCCTTGCATGCTGTGTTCCTTGTAAAGATCACTGCCACACAATGACCAATACCCTTTTTGGGATGGGAATGTTGAGAGGAACTGGTGGGACAACTTCAGATGGGCTTGAAGGATACAGATTATCTGGGCCCTTTTCAATCTGACTTCAAGCCTGGATATGGCACTCAACTGGGAGAGACAATTTTACTGGGAGAGACACAGGACAAGTGAGATCCCATTGATTCTCCTGGACCTCTTGGAGGGTTTTGATACTATTCTGTTAAAGAGAATTGGGCAAGACAGAGACAGAGGTAAGACTGGGGAAAGAAACAAAAGGACAGGAGACCTATACCGGAGGAAGTGGACAAAACCAGTAGAAACTCCTTTAGGGAGGACTGGGCCAGATGTCCAGTGGCGAGAGAGAACTTATAAAAACTGAAAAAGGCATCCTGGGAGTCCTATGATGAGAAGGACCTTTAGTTCTTTGGGTACATGAGGGGCTGGAGATCCACAAGGTGAAGCTGAGAAGGAAGGAATGTGCTGGACCTCTGAAGATATCATTTAGGGAAATAGTAATAATAATAATAATAATAATAACAACAACAACAACAACAAATCAGGCATCTGGCATGTGCTGCAATTGCTCATTGCAAGAGAAACAATCATGCTGCATAAATCTTGATATACAGGTATGCCCATATTTCTACACAGAGATTATCTCCATGTAAAAGAAAAAATTAACAGATCCAGAGGTCTTAAGCTTGTAGCAATCATGTACATACTTGAAGGCATAGCCTTACCTAGCAAAAGGTTGGAGAACATTGTTGCAATGCTGAAGGGTGAGAAGATCAAGTTAGAGTCACGATTTTCATGTCGGATTACTGTTTTATAGAGCTCCACAGCAAATGTAGTTAGAGCCTCAAACAACATCTCTTTGTCCTCTGAAGTGGAATTGGTGCATGAAGCCCATGGATTAATGCCTGGTTGGCACTGTTTGGATATGCAAGTGGCATTTATGGTTTCGTCTGCTGTTGTCAGAGTTGTGGCAGGCTCTGCCGTGGCTGAGGCTCTGGCAGGCAGCTCTGTAGCATCCAGACATTCCAGGACATCGTCCTCAAAGACGCTGGTCTGTTTACATCCAGTAACAGTACCCTTTTCTTCCCTTACTTTTTTGTTAGCTTCCTTTTCCGCAGGACTCCCTTCTTTTTGTCTATCTTCTTCTCCCAGCTTCTCCATAGCATTATCATGACTCTTATCTGAAGTCACCTGTCAAATAGAGTTAGGAATATACTGTAATAGTTAGTTATTATTTAGACCATTTCTATACTGATTAATATATAAAAATATCTCTAAGTGGTGTACAGAAAAATAAACTATGACAAAAACACACAATTAAAACACCAGGGCAAATTACTAATAAATACATACTGAGATAATTTCCTTCTTCTGACACACCGCCCCACTTGCCACCTCTCAGACTTCTGGCTCTCACCTAGAACTCCACCTATCCATCTTGGCTCTCACCCAGGGCCCAAACAAACTCACATAACACCCCCCTCCCCAAAAAAATCTCACAACAAAGAAGGTTCTTGGAACCTGCTGATGTCACCCTAGTTTCTCACGTAGGGTTGCTTTTATGGGGAGGCATCAAGCCTGATGGAGCTTCCTCAGGCTGACCATAGCTATACCCCATTCAGCACTCTGCTGTCCTGTCCAGTTCCAGACTACAGCAGATGTAGTTGGATGAGTTTCCCGGGCAGTCCAAGGGAAGGCGAATAGGACAGCCCTCTACTCCCAGGTCTTTCACTGTCCTCTCACTTCTTCCAGCTGTTTAACATGGGTTAACAACATACTGCTATTAAGCTGGTGCTGTCATCATGAGCTACAAAGGCAAGAGTGTTATGCACGTCTTTCTGGTTCTTAATCACTATTGCTTGTCACTGGAGTTTCTTTCTTTAACCAGAACCTGTTCAGATATTCTTGGGTTCTTTTTCTAAAGCGAATAATTCAATAGTTATTGGCAGCTAAAATTTAGAGCTAGGTTTTGGGACCAGAAGTAAAGATAAAGGAACTACTTCCCATTCTAATCCAGATTAACAATCATACCATCTTGGCGAAAACCTGCCAGAACAATGCCATAAGTCGATTGTTTGTGGGTAAATATGGCTCAGATTCTTCAGTCTCAGCTTCTATTATGTTGGCATCAGTCATCACCTCCTTGATGCAAAAAGTCATAGAGAAATAAATCCCCATTAGATAAGTCTTTGTTCTCCAGTTTATAATAACGAGTAATTATGCTTCTCTCTCTCAATCAGAAGCAGTGTTGCGATCCGATTGGGTTCTAGCTCTAAAATGCATAATTTAATCAGTAGAGGAAGGCATGGCGGGGTGATGACACTCATCTGACCTCCAGTCATCCATGCCACTGCTGCATACCATGATGGAGAGGGGTAGGTGGTGGCAACGTCACAGCAGTGCAGACTCACTGGTGGGAGCACTGGGTTGGCTCTACTGGTGTGTTCACACTGCACCAGCAGCTGCAACTTGGGTGACTGGAGGTCAGGTGAGAGCCCCCGCCCCATCCCACTGTCTGCTACTGAATTTAACAGGGGTTGGCGGCTAAAATTCAAATATGTCTGTTTGGACCAGTAGTGTGTGTGTGTGTGTGTGTTATGTGCCTTCAGGTCGATTACAACTTATGGCAACCCTATGAATTAGCGACCTCCAATAGCATCTGTCATGAACCACCCTGTTCAGATCTTGTAAGTTCATGTCTGTGATTTCCTTTATGGAATCAATCCATCTCTTGTTTGGTCTTCCTCTTTTTCTACTCCCTTCTGTTTTTCCCAGCATTATCATCTTTTCTAGTGAATCCTGTCTTCTCATTATGTGTCCAAAGTATGATAACCTCAGTTTCATCATTTTAGCTTCTAGGGATAGTTCTGGTTCTAACACCCAATTATCTGTCTTTTTCGTGGTCCATGATACCCGCAAAGCTCTCCTCCAACACCACATTTCAAATAAGTTGATACTTCTCTTATCCACTTTTTTCACTGTCCAACTTTCAAATCTATATATAGAGATTGGGAATACCATGGTCTGAATGATCCTGACTTTAGTATTCAGTGATACAACATTGCATTTGAGGACCTTTTCTAGTTCTCTCATAGCTGCCCTCCCCAGTCCTAGCTGCCTTCTAATTTCTTGACTATTGTCTCCATTTTAGTTAATGACTGTGCCAAGGTAATCCTTGACAAGTTCAATATCCTCATTTTCAACTTTAAAGTTATGTAAGTCTTGTTATTACTTTAGTCTTTTTGACGTTCAACTGTAGTCCTGCTTTTGTGCTTTCCTCTTTAACTTTCATCAGCATTCATTTCAAATCAACACTAGTTTCTGCGAGTAGTATGGTATCATCTGAATATCTTAAATTATTGATATTTCTCCCTCCTATTTTCACACCTCCTTCATCTTGGTCTAATCCTGCTTTCCCTATGATATGTTCTGTGTATAGATTAAATAAATGGGGTGATAAAATACACCCCTGTCTCACACCTTTTCTGATGGGGAACCAATCGGTCTCTTCATATTCTGTCCTTACAGTAGGCTCTTGTCCAGAGTATAGGTTACGCATCAGAACGATCAGGTGCTGTGGCACCCCTATTTCTTTTAAAGCATTCTATAGTTTTTCGTGATCTACACAATCAAAGGCTTTGCTGTAATCTATAAAGCACACAGTTATTTTCTTCTGAAATTCTTTAGTCCATTCCATTAACCAACGTATGTTTGCAATATGATCCCTGGTACTTCTTCCCTTTCTAAATCCAGCTTGAAGACTGGCATTTCTCACTCCATATATGGTAAGAACCTTTGTTGTAGAATCTTGAGTATTACTTGCATGGACTATTAAGGCAATAGTTTGATAATTACTGCATTCCCTGGGATCCCCTTTTTTTGGACTTGGGATATATATTGAAGGCTTCCAGTCTATGGGCCATTGCTTTCATTTCCATATTTGTTGACAATTTTTTGTCAAAACTGGGCACATTCAGTCTCAGTAACCTGTAGCAACTCTATTGGTATGCCATCTATTCCTGGTGATTTGTTTCTTCCAAGTATTTTAAGAGCAGCTTCCACATCACATTCCAAGATTTCTGGTTTGTCATCATACAGTTCCTCCATGAATGAATTTGTCATCCTTGCATCTTTTATATAGTTCTTCATTGTATTGCTTCCATCTTCCTTTTATTTTATCTCAGTCAGTCAGTGTATTCCTCTGTTGATTATTCAGCATCCCTACTCTCAGTTTAAATTTTCCTTTAATTTCTCTTATCTTTTGGAATAAAGCTCTTGCTCTACCTTTTTTATTATCCTCTTCTATTTCTATAAAATAGTTGTTGTAATAGTTTTCTTTGTCCCTACGTAGTAGTCGCTGTATTATTGCATTTAGGGTTCTGACCATGTTCTGTCTGCTTTTGCTTTTGCTTTCCTTCTCTCTTTAACCATTTTAAGAGTTGCATCCATCATCTATTGATGACTAGTAGTAGGATGACATAATTTCCATTCTAATCTGTATGATCAGCCACACCTTCTGCTCCAGCAATCTGCCTTCGATTGTAGTGCATAAGTGCCCATAGCTCTTTGCAGCTTTGATTCTTCATTTTCATCATCCTGGAAGGGAAGAGGGATCCCAGATTCCTTTATTCTGCCATCTGCAATCTCCCTTATCAGCAGCCATCCCCAATCTGGGGCCCTCCAGATGTTTGGGGCTACAAAATCAGCTTACGCTTATCTATCCATCCATCCATATAATATTTTTGTAAGTTGTGACACCATCACGCAGCATGAAGGCAGCATTCCATGGGGATGGGGTGCCGGCTGGTGAGCAGCAGGCGTGAGGCAAGCAAGGGCGGCAGATCAGCGGGCAAATGAGGCGGGCATGAGGTGAGCAAGTAAGCAAGGTGGGAGAGCGAGGTGGCCTGGGCAAGCTCTGCTGTTGCTGTCTCCACCGCACTTTCCTGACAGCCTCAGTGGCACAAGGCAAGGAGGAGGAAGCAGCAGGAGAGAAGGAAGGTTGCTGAGGCGCTGCCCAGGTCATTCCCCACTGTTCCTGTGTCACTTGCTTCAGCCGGCTGCCTCCCTCCCTCCTCCTCCTCACAGGAGAAGGTCTAAAGGGGAGGAGAGGAGAAAGCTTAATGCCCTGTTTGGGGGGGGGAGAGAGAAGATGTTTAGCGACTTGTTTGGGGGGGGGGAGGACGATCTGTTTGGGAGTACCCCTGTGTGTGTGTTTGTGTCTGGAAGTTTCAGGGGGGATTGGGAGTCCCTTGGTGTGTTGTGTTTGGGAGTCCTTGTGGGAAGGTGAGGAGTCCCTGTGTGTGTGCGTTTGTGCACGTGTGCAGGGCCACTCCTTCTCCCTCCCTCCCTGCCAACCCCTCTCTCTCTCTCCCTCCTTGCCCAGCGGGCTGCAGACAGAGGAGCAGATTGCTTTCTTCAGTGGTTTGAAATGATAGCTTGCAGAGGTTTAAATCCTCCCCTTGGTAAGGGTATTTCAGGCAGGTGGGAATTGTAATTGTAGAATCACCGAGTTAGAAGCAAGGCCAGCAGAAGACATTTTGCTGCCTGAAACAATAATAAGTCCAAGTCCAAGGTGCGCAAGTACCCAAGGCTGGGCAAATTATTTTGGCACCTGAGGCAGCACAGCACACAAGAACCCCTTCTCCTCTCAGGCAGTCAAGATGCAATAACAAGTTAAATAAATAACCCTTTTCTGCCTTTTCGTGACATCCCAAACCAATTGCTTAAGGCGATCACTCCATTCCATGTAATTGTAGCAGAGCTGGCCTTACTTGGAAGGAGTGCCGCAGATCATCTAGTCCAACCCTGTGCTCATGCCAGTAACCCACACAACAACATCCTTTTTAGTGTTGTTTACTTATACCTCTATAATGGGTGCAAAGAGCTTCTACTCACCCATGAGAAACTTGGTATCAGAGTTGTGGCCAGGTATATGAGGATCAGCCAGGTCTTCATGGTGGCAAAGAGGCTGCTAGACAAAGACACGTGTTTAATTCCCCAAAGAAGATGAATGCACTTTCTCCCTGCCTCCTCCAACCTTCCCTCCTTACACGGGTACTAACGCAGTTCCTCACTAGGGGAATTCTGAAGAGTACATCAACTCCAGCCAGCTGTTTCCTCCCTGTGGCAGCTAATTCCTTGCTCCCCTTCTCTGGCTGCCTGCAGGCTCCTCTCTCCCATTTTTCGCAATCTCTGGTCACATGTCTAAAGAAAACATTAGTTTCACTATCTTCAGGGGAATTCCATTTCCCCAGCTCCTCTGGCTGAAAGGAAATTGTTAGAAGATGTGGTGAAATAAGGAAACTGTCAAAGGAGTGGAGGGGGGGCGGACATAAGAATTTGTCAAATGGAAAATAAATAAGAGTTCAAGAAATTACCTTCTCTGTGGGGTGTTCTTTAAGGTATAGGACCCAACTGTTGTGACACATCCTTATCTAGAGCTGCTTTCAGAGTAGAGCATGGGGGATGGAAAGCAGGGGACCTTATATCCCATTGGTTGGCTGCAGGCAATAGCCAGTTAAAAATTAAGAACGATTGATTCCCCAATAGATGAGAATTCCTGTAAATCGTGAGAGGGGAAATGGGTATAGGTCAGCCTGGGGATAAACAGGGTTTTATTCATTTGTGGGGGGAGCGTAGGAAGGCAAAAGAATATTGAGCCATGGCTGCCAATGTTATTAGGGAAATATTTCAGCACAAAGCCCTGTTTAGACCCTCTTGCTAAATTATGTGGGAGGAAAAATAAGACCTATTCATCAGACCAGGTTCTATATGGTTTTAGGATATCGTATGCCAGAGAGTGGAATGATAATTTTAAGATCTAATATATTTGATATGGAAATTTTAGGAGCAATTGTGTATAATAAGGTTCTGTAATTATGAAAGATGGAGAGAAATTTATAGAAGTATTTGATGATTGGAAGTTGGTTACTCAATATATTAAGAACATATTAGGAATTTCAGGGATGGGAATTGGTTTTAGGTAGTATATATGATTAAGCAACTTCCTCAAAGTAGCGGTCTGGGTTGTATTAGTAAGGCTTAATCAGTTTCAAAATCTATTTATTCATATTTATAAATAAGAACATAAGAACATAAGAAGAGCCTGCTGGATCAGGCCAGTGGCCCATCTAGTCCAGCATCCTGTTCTCACAGTGGCCAACCAGGTGCCTTGGGGAATAAATAAATGAATAAATAAGTTATTAGTTAGCCTTGAAATAATTTATAAACACTGTTGTATACTAATTCATATATAAAGCATAACAGATAGTGTTTTAAACAGGAATACTGTTGATAATGGCAATTATTAGTGTTTCACATAATTTTTTATTTTTTGGAAAAGAAAAAGGCTAGCCTGGGAAATACACTGAAACTGGTAAGAAAGTTAATATTGATAAAGAAGGCCATTATGAGCCACTTTCTGATGGCAAATGATGAGCCATTTCACGTTATAGATTTTCTACATGTAAGTACCTTCTGTAGCTGGAAATAACACCCATGAACCCAGATATAGATTCTCGTATATAATAACCATAAATGTGTGTGTATTTTACTGGTATATAAGCTGCAGCAGCTAACCATTGCTTCTCAGTGTGTGCACAAGCAGCAAAACATAATCATATATAAAGTTCACTGGGTGACCTTGGGCTAGTCACTGTCTCTCAGCCTAACCTACCTCACAGGGGTGTTGTGAGGATAAAATCATGAGGCTTGTACACCATTGTGAGCTCCTTGGAAGAAAAGTGGGATATAAGAATTTAAAGATTGAATAATCAACAGATTCGAGGCTTTAAACCAAGCTGATAGAGAACCAGAAGAGCTATGGAGTGAAGTCAGAGACATTATCAGGAAAGAATGCAAAAAGACAATGCCACTAATTCAAAAGAGAGAAAAACATCAATGGATGACTAACTAAACTCTTAAAATGGTTAAAGAGGGAAGGAAAGCAAAAGCAAAAGCAAAAGGAGAGAGAAACACAGTTAGAACCCTAAATGCAATAATACAGCGACTAGTATGTAGGGACAAAGAAAACTACTACAATAATTATTGTACAGAAATAGCAGAGGATAATAAAAAGGTAGAACAAGAGCCCTATTCTAAAATATTAGAGAACTATACAAAAGAGATGCAAGGATGACAGATTCATTCATGGAGGAACTGTATGAAGAAGAACCAGAAAATTAAGAATGTGATGTGGAAGCTGCTCTTAAAATACTTGGAAGAAACAAATCACCAGGAACAGATGGCATACCAATAGAGTTGCTACAAGTTACTGAGCTGGAATTGTTCAAATTTTGACAAAAAATTGTCAACAAATATGGAAAAGAAAACAATGGCTCACAGACTGGAAGCGTTCAATATACATCCCAATTCCAAAGAAAGGGGATTCCCGGGAATGCAGTAATTATCATATTTCAAACATATATTGGATAATGGAACGGAGCAAGGAATTTCAGAAGAAAATCACCATGTGTTTTATAGATTACAGCAAAGACTTTGATTGTGTAGATCATGAAAAAGTATAGAACGCTTTAAAAGAAACGGGGGTGCCACAGCACCTGATTGTTCTGATGCTTAACCTATACGCTGGACAACAGGCTACTGTAAGGACAGTATATAAAGAAACCAGTTGGTTCCCCATTGGAAAGGGTGTGAGACGGGTGTATTTTCTCACCTTATTTATTTAATCTATATGAAGAACATATTATATGGAAAGAGGGTTTGTATCAAAATAAAGGAGGTGTGAAAACAGGAGGGAGAAATATCTTAAGATATACAGATGATACCATACTACTAGCAGAAACCAGTAATGATCTGAAATGAATGCTGATGAAAGTTAAAGAGGAAAGTACAAAAGCAGGACTACTGCTGAACGTCAAGAAGACTAAAGTAATGACAATAGAAGATTTACATAACTTTAAAACTGACAATGGGGACATTGAACTTGTCAAGGATTATCAATACCTCAGCACAGTCAACCAAAATGGAGACAATAGTCAAGAAATCAGAAGAAGGCTAGGACTGGGTAGGGCAGCTGTGAGAGAACTAGAAAAGTTGGACAGTGAAAAAAGTGGATAAGAGAAGAATCAACTCATCTGAAATGTGGTGTTGGAAAAGAGTTTTGCAGATACCATGGACCACAAGCAAGACAAACAACTGGGTGTTAGAACAAATGAAACCAGAACTATCACTAGAAGCTAAAATGAGGAAACTGAGGTTATCATACTTTGGACACATCATGAGAAGACATGATTCACTAGAAAAGACAATAATGCTGGAAAAAACAGAAGGGAGTAGAAAAAGGGGAAGGCGAAACAAGAGATGGATTGATTCTATCAAGGAAGCCACGGAGCTGAACTTACAAGATCTGAACAGGGTGGTTTACAACAGATGCTATTGGAGGTCGCTGATTCATAGGGTCACCATAAGTCGTAACTGACCTGAAGGCACATAACACACACATAATTAATTAATTAAATGTGATCATGGGACGTACTGATCTACATGCAGATCGCCTATAGTTTTCTAGTTCAGAAATCTCAAACATCCCAGGCACCTGCCAGAACCCTGAGGATTCATCTAGAGTGGAGAAATATTGGGCAGCTGTCATTTCCACAAAAATCTCTGGGGGGAAAGGGAAAATGTGAATGTATTCAATCGATCTGGATCCAAAAATAAAATGCCATCCTTCTCTCAGCCCTCATTACTAAAGAATACACCCAGGGAGTTTGCTCTACTTTCTCAACAGACCCAGAATTGTCACACAGCTTGTGCATAAGGGGTCTCCTAGTGATTAAGCAATCCCTGGAACTCCTTTACTACCAGCAGCTGGGGTTAGGGTGTGGTCTAGGATGTGGTCTAGCCTTCCAGCTGTTGAAACCAAAACAGGTTTCTGACTTCTTGTGCTCCTTGCTGTGCACTGTATTATTGTGCTTGGACTGTTGCCTGATCTAGGCTGTGTACATGCCACAGAGGACATTTTTACCCAAAGAATCCTGGAGACTGGGAAGTACAGTTCACCTCTCAGCTATGGGTTCCAACACCCTTAACAAACTACAGTTCCCAGGATTAATGTTTGTGTGGGGGAATGTGCTTTGAAAGTGCTTTAAAAGAATGGTGTGTACACAGCCCTTGCCTTTGGATATAAATTGATTCCCCATGCTTATCCTTGGCTGGTTGAGGCCATGTTGTACCTTGAGCCCTGTTCTCTTGAGTGAGTGTTTTGCTAAAAAGCTTTTACCTCCTGGGACTGAGCCCCTGTGGGCACTCCCTAGAGCAGCCTTTCCCAATCAGTGTGCCTCCAGATGTTGTTGGACCACAACTCCCATGAGCCTCAGCCAGTATTGCCAATGGTCAGGAAAGATGGTAATTGTGATCCAACAATATCTGGAGGCACACCAGTTGGGAAAGGCTGCCCTAGAGCATGACAGTATGTCCCATATGCTGGGCTGCTCAGGCTTGCTGTTATCAGAGCATGCATATCTCTGCCCAGAAGAGGTGACAGCAACTGGTATGCCAACCTCAGCTACTTAATTGCAATTTCACATCACAGATGCCCCTTGGAGCTCTAGTGGCAAACCTTGATCTATCAGCAAGTCTGGTCCTTAATGGAGAGAGCAATTCATTCTATAATGGGTTGAATGCTAGCAGTCAGATAAATTGTCCACCAACAAAACTTCCATCTTTTCTGGATTGAACTTGAGCTTATTGGCTCTCATCCAGACCATTACTGAACCTGGATACCAATCCAGCACTTCCACAGCCCTATCTGAATCTGTTGAAAAGAGCTGAGTATCCTTAGCTTACCGACAACACCAAATGAACTCCAAATCATGCCTTCTCTTTCACAATCCGGGATCTCATCTGTTTTTCTCTCCTCATTTGTGTCAGCTCTTCACTGAAACAGCAGTGTCGGTGGGGGTGCAGGCAGGGCTGGAGATTCCTTGGTAATTGCCAGGCCGTAAGTCCTCAGCCGGCAGCTTGGCTATAAATCTGCCAGGCTAGCAAGGAGGAAGCAAGATAAGGGCAGAGACCGTTCAAAGCTTACGTGCCAAGCCAGAAATCCAGAAGAGACGTCAGTAAAGGTCCGGGTCTAGTTTGCTGAGAGATCAGTCCAAGTCAAGGTTCAGGGAATAGGAAGACACACAGTGGTCACGCCTGACGTTGTAGTCAGCAACAAGCTGAACCCAAGGTTTGACTTTTAAGGAACAGGTTTGTCAGCAGGTGTGAGCCATCAGCATTTTGGCCTTAAGTGGACAGGCCTGCCCCTCTTCTGCCTGACCTTCTGTTGTCTACATTCTGCAGGTGAGGGGGGAGTATCCTGTTCACTGTTTGCGTCTGGCTGAAGGGTTTCAGCTGTGTCTGGGGTGCTCTGCAGCTGAGGGGGAGAAGGAGCTGGGTTCTCAGGAGTTTCCTCCGTTTCTCCTTCTGGGTCTGCTGCTGTTACTCCCGAGTCATCCTCATCTGATGAGTCCTCTGACGGGGCCATGACAATTTGGTACAGATGTGTAATTTGGGGTGGTCAGATATTATTCCTGCTCACTTCTCACTTCTCTGAACAGTGAGACGGCAGCCTGACCCACCTCTGATTTCTTTTGGAGCAGAGAGCAGTGGAGGCTGATGCCATTTTTGCAATATTTGCTTTATATACAAAACAATTGGTTTGTCTCTAAACAAACAGAGCATACATGAAGGCAAACAGCATGCACAGCAACAGATCTAGTACCCCACCTCAGACCCGAAGAGAGACAACCTGCCCCTCCAAGATATTTTCAGCCTTCAGTTAACTTGGGGACCACAGCACTGCTGAAAAGCCCAGTTTAGCGGCATCTCTATGCATGCCCCAAAACTAAGTGTCTGTTTTGGCTTTGTGCTGAAAATGCATGCAGTGTCATTGAAAATGAACCAGAGAAAGCAGCATTAAATCCAACTCTCCTCCCACAGCAGTAGCCATGCAGAGAAATGTATATGTATGGACAATAACATAAGCACAAGCCTAATTAGTCCTCACAGTCTTTGCTGTATCTAATGGAAGTGACACCCTTATTTATCCCTTAATTTTAACAATAGATGTTCTCCAAGAAGCATCTTCTGTTGGTAGCTAGATTAAGTACCATTTTGGGGTTTCTTGGATCAAAGGCTTTGCCTTTTCTACAGTGGGCGCATTGGTTACCTGAAAGCATGCTCTGATTGGTAGAGGAACCCTCGTGACTATGCCACAATAGGATGCATGCAGCTGGAAAGTTGTATTGAAATGCCTCCTGACAGCTCAGAATCTGTGACCTTTGTCATTTATGTCCCTTCTGTCTAGCCCTTTCTTTATAAGACCACCCTTGTGTTGAAGCTCAAGCCTGTCTTTCCCATAATTGGGCATCCCTTGCATCCCTAAACTGTTCTGCTTTTTGGAATTCTTGAATTCCTCCACAGCTCTCTCTTCTTAGTGTCTGCTCCAACCATGTGGATGCTTGTATGAACAAGAGATTTGCTTCAGCTTCGCTAATTTCTTCTCCTTGCCTCTCAGCTGTGAATATTATTTTCTTTGGATTAGTCAGGATCCTTGCAGGAAGAGCAAGTCAGTGTTATCCCACAAGGAAAGCTTTTCTCTTTCTGGGAACTTTATTAGAAGGGTTTTAGGAATGTAGAGAGGAAGTAGGGTACTCCCTTAAAAAGGGGAAAGGCACATTAAGTCTCCCCTTACACCAGCCTCCTTTTGAAGAATTGCCGGGAATTCCAAACTCAGTTATGACTATGCCACCCCCAGTCACAGTGAAAACCAGGAAGAAGCTTCTCTCTACCCTGGGACAAGTAATTATTCCCTCTGATCTCTACCTCTCCGTCTTCTTAATCACACTGTCTTTCAACTGCTGCATCCATTTGCACTTGAGCTCCCCCCCAGTGCATTTAGGCATCCACTACAACCAACCTGGTTCTTTATTTATTTATTTATAGAATTTCTTACCCATCTTTCACCATAAAGTTCCATGGTATGGTTCCAAAAATATAATAATACACTGTTAAAATCAGTTTAAACAATTTGACTAGTGCCCACCTCCTCCACTCCATATAAGGCAATCTTTCTGCATCTCTGTGATAAGAACTGTTTAAGCTTTTGGGTCAGGGAATGTGGGCTTGGGTAGCCTGTGTTACAACTAACCTTCTTGCTATTTTATATTTCTGTACTTGTGCTTCGCGCTGCAAAGCCATTTTAATCACTGTCTGCCATCTTGTGTGAAAAAACATTTTAATTACAGTGATGTTTGTAGGTCTTGCTAATTTTTCAGTGTAAGCAAGAGCATTACAATGGCTGCTCACAAATGACTGACCAGGGGGCTGAGTGTCCCCACCTTAGTTCCAGGTATGATCAAGTGAAAAGTATTGGTGTTGCAGTCATGGCTAACTGACAAGAAATTGTTCTTTTAGTGTGGCAGCATCTACTCTTTGGAACTCCTTGCCTATTGACACCAGGCAAGTGCTGTTGCTGTTTTCCTGCTGGAGCCTGCTTAAAACTTTTTTCTTCAGGCAAGCCTATCCAGATGCATAGATCTTGTTGTGTTTTAATCTTTGTAGCATGTTATTATTTTAAAAATGTTTTTCATTTCTTGTTTTTAACTGTTTTATTGATCATTTTGTTGTCTTTTATAAACCACTTGAAGGCTTTTTATGACCAAGCGGTATATAAATTTTGAAGAAAGAAAGAAAGAAAGAAAGAAAGAAAGAAAGAAAGAAAGAAAGAAAGAAAGAAAGAAAGAAAGAAAGAAAGAAAGAAAGAAAGAAAGAAAGAAAGAAAGAAAGAAAGAAAGAAAGAAAGAAAGAAAGAAAGAAAGAAAGAAAGAAAGAAAGAAAGAAAGAAAGAAAGAAAGAAAGAAAGAAAGAAAGAAAGAAAGAAAGAAAGAAAGAAAGAAAGAAAGAAAGAAAGAAAGAAAGAAAGAAAGAAAGAAAGAAAGAAAGAAAGAAAGAAAGAAAGAAAGAAAGAAAGAAAGAAAGAAAGAAAGAAAGAAAGAAAGAAAGAAAGAAAGGTGTAATCTGTTTTCTAGGTCCCAACAAGTAAGTGCAGAGTCTTATTTGCTGTGCCTTGGGAGTAGGGATGGAGGAATACGCCCATTTCAGTTTCTCGTTGTTCAGTTCTTAATGTTGGTTTTCCATATTTCCATATCAGTTTGCATTTTTTTTTAAAGAAAAGTCATCAGCACTTCAGTGTTAATCTCTCTCTCTCTCTCTCTCTCTCTCTCTCTCTGTGTGTGTGTGTGTGTGTGTGTGTGTGTGTGTGTGTAATTTCCCTAATGCACATTTTTGCAAAGCAATTTTCCAGAATACATACACATTTTACCACAACATACACATTTTTGTACACATTACTTGGCTGGAGAGTTGCATTGTAAAAGTCAAAGAAGTGCGAATTTCAAAGGATGACTGTGTTTTGGTTTGCTTTGCGTATTGCTTGGGAAAGTGTGAATTAGGTAAGTTTGCCTTTCAACACAAACAAGATCTCAGTTTTTCTTTCATCCCTCCTTGGGACCTATCTGCTGTGGAGGCAAGAGCTGACCTGAAAGCTAATATGTGGAGAGCGGGAGACAGAGCTGGGGCTGAGAGTGAAGGAGCTGAACAATGAGTTTTTAGTTCTTCTGTCATTCTATAACATTCATGAACTGTATCTTCTCAGTACAGTACACACTCTCCACCTTAAAATACATCTGGGGTCACTTGTATTGTATTGTGTAGTGTCTTCAAGTCGATTCCGACTTATGGCAACCCTATGAATAGGGTTTTCATGAGGCTGAGAGGCAGTGACTTGCCCAAGGTCACCCAGTGAGCTTCATGGCTGTGTGGGGATTCAAACCCTAGTCTCCCAGGTCATAGTCCAGCACCTTAACCACTACACCACACTGTGTCTCCCCAAATGGCCGAATTCCTGTTTCTTTACACACAGGCACTTTACATGATTGGCTCCTCTCATAAACACAAAGGTGTATTCTTTCTCAGGTCTAATAGCTAACAATCAAGAGCGCTCTCCAGCAATCAAAAGGCCATCTCCTACTAATTACTACCATTAAGGAAACATCAACCAACCACGGCCTATAAACAAGAAATCTTCCTAGCAAAGGAATGGTTACTAAAGTTACTAAAGTCATCTTGCAGTGCTGATTTGTTCAAATTCCCCAGTTCCTTATTCAGGCTGCATCTTGGTATTGAATAAACTAAGAATTACAAATAAGGCAACCAGGAGCCATCTTCAGCGCTGTGTCCAATAGAGAGGAAAGAGCAGAGATGGCAAAATCAGTAGGATGCTTTGCAGGAACTTGCCAGCAGAACAGAGGAGAGCAAAAGCAAACAGGAATTGAACCAAGCCCTTGTGCCTTTATCCTGGGAGTGACATGGCATTAAAGGTGGCTTGCATTCATCCTTTTAAGAATGTTAAGCAACCTTAAACTGAGCAGAGTGGGTCTTGTCAAGGGTGTTTCATTGAAATGAAATTGATTGGATTTATTCCTCAAAAGACACAGCCTGTAGGACAGTATTTGGAATGGCATGGGATCTAAGCAGAAGAGAAGAAGTAAATCCAATTCCATGTTATGGTCAATAAATTGACAGAACTTACTTTTCTGACATCTGAACTGAGCTCCTCTTGATATGACAGAAATGACCAGGTGTGAACTTAGAACTGCTCTTTGAATGGGGTGTAGTCCTTAATTTGGGCTCAGCAGGAGTCCCGGGAGCTCAGCCTTGGCACTTCTTTTCAGTGTCAGGACTGAATCTTGGAAATAAAGGGCACATGTAGAGTGCATGTCCCTCACCACAACTAAAGAGTTTTAGAGGGAAAAGCTCATAACGTCAAACAATTTCCTAGAGATGAACCAATGCATCTTCAAAATAAAAATTGCAGTGTTAAGGATACTTTTAAAAAAGTGTGCCTAGTATAAGTATCCTTAACACTAATACTATGTTTGCAGTAATCAATCAAGAGTTCCTTCTGTTTCCTGTTAAGCACTTTAGCACTGAAAAGGAGACTCCCTCTAGCCTGTAAAAGAAGTGGGGCAATGGCTAGAGTGTCTGACTCGGACCTGGAAGACCAGGCTTCAGATCCCCACACAGCCATGAAACTCACTGGGTGACCTTGGGCCAGCCACTGTTGCTCAGCCTAACCTACCTCAAAGTGTTATTGTGAGGATAATGTGGAGAGGGGGAAAGCCCTGTACATGAGCTTGAGCTCTTTGGATGACCTTTATTGGGAGAAGGACAGGGGGAGTGCGACCTTGTTATTCTTACTTGATCTCTCAGGGGCTTTTGATACCACTGACCATGGTATCCTTCTGAGCTGACTTGGTGAGATGGGTGCAGGTGGCACTGTTTACAGTGTTCTGATCCTACCTCCAGGGTCATTTTCAGAGAATAGCATTGGGTGACTGTCTCTGGCCCCTGGCAATTGTGCTGTGGGGTGCTGCAGGGTACCATCTTGTCCCCAATGCTGTTTAACATCTATATGAAGTCCTTGGGAGTGGTCATCAGGAGATTTGGGGTGAAGTGTCAGCAGTATGTTGACAATACCCAGCTCTATTTCTCTGTAACATCTGAATCGGGAAAGGCTATGAAAGCCCTGGACCAGTGCCTGGACTCAGTGGTGGGTTGAATGAGGGCCAAGAAACTGAGTCTGAATCCTAGCAAGTTGCTTTGCCTGCTTTGGATGGGGAAAGAGCAGGTTCATAGTCTGGGGATGATCCTGGACCCATCCTTGTTGCAGAGGCCCAGGTGACCTCAGTGGCTAGGAGTGCCTTTTTCCAGCTTCAGCTGGTAAGACAGCTGTGGTGTTTCTGGACCGGTATAGCCTGACCACTGTTGTCCATGAACTGGTAACCTCCAGGCTGGATTACTGTAATGTGCTCTATGTGGGCTCCCTTTGAGGTAGGTCTGGAAGCTGCAGCTGGTGCAAACTGCAGCAGTGTGACTGCTCAGTGGGGCAGGGTATTGTCAACATGTCACGCCACTGCTGAAAGAATTGCACTGGCTGCCTATTAGCTACTGGGCTAAGTACAAGGTTCTGGTTTTCGTGTACAAAGCCCTATGCAGCTTTGGACTAGGATGCCTGAAAGATCGTATTACCTCTGATATACTTAGTCAGTTGCTGCACTCTGCAGATGGGGGCTTCCTGAAGATATCGTCTTATCAGGAGGTCTGTTCTGCACAAGGTAGGAAGCAGACCTTTAGTGTATTGGCCCCTACCCTTTGGAATTCCTTCCCCTTAAATATTAGACAGGCGCTATCTCTGGGTTTTTTTCAGTGCCTACTGAAGACCTTCCTGTTTCAACAAGCCTTTTAAGTAGAGATCTTATCCCAGTCTTCATCTATGTTGGAATTGCTTTTTAATATGTTTTTAAAGATGTTTTGTTTTAATATGTTTTTAAAGATGTTTTGTTTTAATATGTTTTTAAAGATGTTTTCTTTTAATATATTTTGAAGTCTGTTTTTAAGATGTTTTAGAGTTTTTTTAGTGTTTTGTTTGCTGCCTTGGGCTCCTTCTGGGAGGAATAGAAGAAGAAGAAGGAGGAGGAGGAGGAGGAGGAGGAGGTGGTGGTGGTTTGATGGGGTATTGAGTTACCCAGTGCCAATATTGCAACTTGCATTTTGCAGGCATCACAGTGTGTATTATGCATATAATGCACGCTCTCTCTGTGTGCCATGCAGATGGGCAAGCAACTGCAGTAGGCTGAATACCTACAAGTGTGTGGGCTACAAGGATTAGAGATGCTGAATATAGGGATGCTGTTCCTTCTCTGGCAAAGCTCCTTTGTCCTTCACAGATGCAAGATTGGCAGAATTTCAACAAGCCAAGCTTTTCCTTTCAATATCATTGTATCTCCTTCCCAGAAAAAAACTGTACCTCTGGGGTGTGGGGGTGGAGGTGGGGGATTGGGGAACACACACTAAACAGCAACGGTTTCCATGCAAAATCTTCTGCAATCAGGGCCTCTCTGACTCACCTTGTGGATCTTACAAAAATATATCAGAAATGCAACCTGCCCTTTGTCCAGGAACGCCTTAAAGAAGCAAGCACATTTGTTACACATAGGTTATGGTGGGTACCATTGTGACATTTCAGCCACTATAATAGCTGATCAAACAAGTGATTTAGCTGGATTCGGGAGCAATCTGGCACATCTTCTAACTCGGGCAGCTTGATTGGGATGTAGAAAGTGACTCCAACTATACAAATAATTATAGAAATACAATAGATAAAGACAGAAAAAAATACGACACTAAAACTTTGTAACTTAAAAGAAGAACAGAGCAGCAAACGCTGGGGTGGGGTGGGGAGTAAGAACAGCAGTAAAAACCCACTAACCAAGTTGCACTAAAATCACTAACAACTGAAGACCTTCCTAAAAACAAAGGTCTTTATATTGTGGTGGAGAACCATTGAGGAAGGGGCAAAGCAGAATCCTCTGGGCAAGAAACTGCAGTGTCTGGGTGCTGCCACTGAAAGTGACCCCCATTACTTTCTGCCATAGAGGTAAAGTGTGTTAGGGCAAAACCTACCTTTACCTTGCTATTGGCCATCCCTTTCTTTGTTGACAGGATCTCTGTGCACAGATGCTATGCAGTGTACGCTGACCCAGTGCACCCTCCCCAGGGTTTCCTGCACTCCACAGGCTTTCCCTTCTGATACGGTCTCCTCCCCATCTCAATGACAAGCATTTTGCTGGACATTTTAAAAAAAATGGCTGCTGATTCTCTTGAGCATTATCCAATGTCTGAATCCCTTTCAAGATTCTATGTGGTTTGCTCACAGCATCCCCTAGGAAACCAAAGCCTGTGAAGACGTTTTGCAGATAGTTTAGTAGTATAGTACATGCATTGTCTGCAGAAGGTCCCAGGTTCAATCCCTGGGCTCTCTAGGTTGGGCTGGGAGAGATCCTTGTCTGAATCCCTAGAGGAGATGTGGGGAACATATGGCATGACTGATGCTGATGAACTACAACTCCCATCATCCTTAGCCACTGGCCATGCTTGCTGGGGCTGATGGGAGTTGTAGTTCGTGGGAGTTGTAGTTCGGCAACATTTGGAGGGCCGCAGGTTCCCTTGAGAGACGCTGCCAGTCAGTGCAGACAATACTAAGCTAGAGGGACCCATGATCTGACTTGGTCTAAGGAAGATTTCCATATTCCTTTGGGCAAATTATGTGTATGTGTACATAGATGTATTTATGGATGCAATATGAAAGGAGGTGAATATGCCTGTGTTGGTATGTGTGTACATTTCTGTATGTGTTTTGTTCCCTGGGGCAGCAAGGGCATGTGAGTCTGTGACTGAGGATGATGTATGGCGACTTAACTTTCTAACAGAAATACCTGACTTATCCTGAGGGCATATTGGAATGACATACACCTTCCATTACATGTTTCATAACAAAGAGACTGTAGAATTAACACTGGAGAAGTCCCATGACTAAGGTCAAGGCTGAGGACTGGCTGCGTCATCTCTGTTACAATTGGCATTGTACAGAAGCCTATGATGGGAGACACAGATAGGCCATACAGAGGCACCAGCCAAGGGGGAAATGGAAGCACAAAAAGGGGAGAAGTTTTGCCTCAAGGTAACTGATCAGATCATTGATAGGCCTTGGTGTGAAACCAATTTTCTTAGTCCCCATCTTAGAACAAAATGTCTTGCAATGACTCACAAGCGTTTAGCAAATTTGGTTTTCCTTGCATTTGAAAACAAAAGGATAGCTAATCTTAACTTTGATACTTTTTAAAAACATTTTAATTCTAGGAAAAACCGAAAGCTGCAACTGTTTTGAAATAGGACTTTTAGGTGCGGTGCATTTTTTCTCTCTGTCTGCAAGGAGTATTGTGAACCTACCCTTCAGAAAGCTTTCTTGTATGTTTATCAAGAATTTTGATAGGTTTACAAAAGGAAATCTATTTTGCAGTGTATTTTACAAAGTTAAGGACTCAGTCTCATTAACTTCAACAAGAATGTTCTACATATTGTTCTCAGCACCACTTCCCCTAATGCTTGCATATGGTTGCATTGTAATGTGCTCTTGCTCTGTTTCTAAACCTGTTTTTTTGTATTAGTGTTCTCATAATACAAGATTAAAATGAATTTTTTTATAATAACAGGCTCCACACTAGTCTTTAACTTTGTACTTATAGCATAATCTATTTTATTTGTCTTGCACCTTTTAGCATCCCCTTGTTCACTGTATCCCTAACATTTTTTTCATATATTAAAAAAAGATGCCAGTCATTTAATTCCTGCTGTTCATACCAAATTTGCTGTTAACTTGACCTTTACATTGCCCATTATGTAAGTTGACATTCTCTTTGGATAGAGGAGGAGTGAGGGGGAAGGTCACTGCCTGGCCTGGCCCTCACATCCTCTCCACCAGTGAGTGGGGAGGGCATATGCACCTCCCCCCCCACCTAACAAGGAAGGCTGGCTATAGGGCGGCTGGCAAGTGATGGGGAGCTCAGCTGTCAGTCCCCCTATTCCCACTTAAGTAAGCCATAAGCTATGGGAAGTTTACTTTGCCCTGTCTGAGGCCGACTAGGAATGAAAGGTGGCAATAGCAAAAAGATGGAAGATGCATTGTTGGTTGTCTATGCTGTAGTGATGGTAGTCCTCTCCTCCAAACTTGTCAACGCTCATATCACTGAAACATTTGTCAGTGAAGACATTACCGTTTGGGGCCAGCGCGCTCTAAACTGGAGTGTCTTAAGAAACATCTTTGCAACACAGAGCCTACCCCAGCCTAGTGATGCTTATCCTAAGTGTTTAGCATTCCTGCATTAAATGCAGAACAAATTAATTTGTTATTTGTAGGCATGGAACAGAAGTTTGATTCAGTTCATATTTTAAGCCAAATCTACCTAATTTGCACTTTCCAAAACAATGCACAAACCTAAACGCAGCTATTATTTGAAATTTGCCCTTCTCCAAATGCTGCAACGCAGTTGTCCAACCAAGTAATATGTACAAAAATGCATATATCAGGTAAAGTGTGCATAAAATGCACATATTACTGATAATAGCATACAAAACTGTTATATTAGGGAACATTTCTTTGTAAAAAGTGTGAATTATGCAGAATTGCACGCAACAGAGAGAAAGGTAAAGGTAAAGGTGTCCCCGCACTTGTAGTGTGAGTCGTTTCCGACTCTTAGGGTGACGTCTTGCGATGTTTACTAGGCAGACCGTATATATGGGGTGGGGTTGCCAGTTCCTTCCCCAGCTGAGTGGACCTCGACCCCTTTTACCGGAGATTCGACTTCCTCCTTCTGTTGGAATCGAACTCCGGCCGTGAGCAGAGTTTCAGCTGCGTTACCGCCGCTTACCACTCTGCGCCACGGAGGATTAGCACTAAAATAGTGATAATTTTTCATGAGGACTTTTTTTGGGGGGAAATCACAAACTTAAGACTAGGGAAAATGAGAAACTGAGAAAAACCCAGATTGATATATTTGCCCATCCTTAGTTGCCTAAATATTTCCCTGTAATGTGGTGTAGCAGTTAGTGATGGACTCGGACTGGGAGACCAGGGTTCAAATCCCCATGCAACCATGAAGCTTGCTGGGTGACCTTGGGCCCGTCACAGTCTCTCAGCCTAACCTACCTCACAGGGTTATTGTGAGAATCAGCTGGAGGAGGAGGAGAACTATGTATGCACCTTGAACTCCTTGGAGAAAATGTGGGATAGAAATGTAATAATAAATAGATAATGTGTCTGTGGTATGTATGTCAACACTCTAGCATTTAACAGCTGATGGTTATCGGCTGATTTAGGGCTTATCATGTTTCATCTGTTTGTTTAATTGTTGATTTGATGATTATGTGGTTTTAAAATTGAAATGTAAATTTATATTTTTATTGTTGTACACCGCCCAGAGAGCTTTGCTATGGGCGGTATAAAAATTGAATTAAATAAATAAATAAATAAATGTTGTGTATAACCAAACGTGCACTGTAGATTTCAGATCACAGCTGTGCAGCTCAACCCAGTAGATGCCTTCTCAGTAATAACTCCCTGGTAAGTGTGTTTCGGATTGCAGCTGAAGAATCCCTGGATTACGATATACAGCTGCCTGCTGTTAATAGTAGTATGATATACAGAACATGGGTGATACAAGCAACTTCTAGCAAATAATGCAAGAGCTATGAGCCAATACTGGTTGACTGGGATTGTAGCCTGTGAAAACCAGCAAGTTGTCTAGCTATAATGGTTCTAGTCCTGGAAACAGATTCCCACATGGCCAGTCTTAAACCTGCCTAACTGGGTTCTTTGCCAGCCCCTGCCAGCCCAGTTGTTTTTTAAACTCGGTGTCAATATTAGGCAACAGGCACTTTGAATTTTTCTATAAATGTCAAATAGGCTTGTATATGCAAAAGAACGTGGCTGGTTTTTCCCCTTCTGCGAGAGATGGCATCCTCTTCTGGGAAACAGGCATTGCCCCATTCATTTCAGTTAAGATCAATTTGGTGGTTGTGGAATGTGGCGGACAGTGAGTCAGGCTGCTGCAACAGGTAAAGTGGCTTGAAGACAGAAAGGACTGGTCCACAATGTTCTGAAGAGTGCCTGCCTGGCTTATGACTAGGCCCCTACTCCTTATGACCCTTCTTCACCTATGCCCTCTTTCCTAGTTAACTGGTTGTTTTTGATAGATTGGTGTGTGAACTGAGGCACTTTAGCCATATTTCAGACAACTTAAGGATGCTCTGAGGATGATTGTTGCCACTGAGTCGGGTCTGCCCTTTTAGAATGTAAGTCTTTAGTGACACAGCAAGTGTCACTTAGACACTCATACCTCCATGCTGACTTTATTAGGCACATTTTTAAAAGGCAAAATTTTTATTTTAACTGAGTGGGGATCTTTTCATGTAAGCTAAGCTTTTGAAATGGTGGGTGAATTCTTTGCAGTCATGCCTTCAAGTGTCTCTCTGCAGCCATAAGGCCTAGAAGCACACTTTTATGTAAGAAAAAAAAGATATTTTGGGTTTTTAACATTCAAACTTTTCAATTGAAGATCAAAGCCCTGAGAGACGGCTCCCTTGCATTATAGACAGCCATGCATACTCTAAAAGCACAGTGCACTATACATGTGACAATACACTAGGCTATGCACCCACCCACTCACCCCCATTATTCCAGGAGCTAAGGGAGTGAGGAGGTAGCCTAGAGGGCCTAAACTGCACATAATTGTTGCTGGGATCCAGATCTTCTGCCATTTCTATCCTTAAAAAAAACAAAACTTTGCTTACAGGGTGGGAGGTGCACTGCAAAATGTAGTGTAATTGTGGTCTCTGCCACTCACCATCTTAATTTGCCCAGAGGCGCTCTGTACATTTATGCAAAGTTGTGTCCTAGGCCTTGAGTCCTCTAAGTACCTAGTGACACCATTGCCAGGAGCTGAAGCACATGTATTTTGTCAATACAAAATCTGCAAGCGAGGGCCTCCTGCAGATACTATATCATCAGGAGGTCCATTCCGCACAACATAGGACGCAGACCTTTTGTACTGTGGCATTGACACTTTGGAATTCCCGCCCCTTAAAAATTAGACAGGCACCATCCATCTGTGTTATCTGTTGTTCCTGGGCTCCTACTTGGAGGAAGGGTGGGATATAAATTTAATAAATAAATAAATAAATATTTTTGTCACCTTCTGAAAACTTTCCTCTTTCAACAACTCTTTTAAGTAGAGACCTTATCGCAGTCTGCATACATGCTGGAATTGTTTTTTAAGATGTTTTTAAACATTTATTTAAAAAAAATTTAAAGATTTTTTTTTGTTTTTAATGTGTTTTTAAGATGTTTTTAGTGTTTTATTGCTTGTTTGCCACCCTGGTCTGTTTCTGGAAGGGCGGGAATAAATTTAATAAATAATGTGAATGGAATGTGGAAATCAAGCATGGATGGAAGGAACGACGGAATCTGAGCAGAATGATGTGACGATGTGGCACTTGTGATTTCCTGTGATTTTGCAACTCCATTAGAGCAGTGGGCCCAAGACTGAGCCCTGGGGTACCCCACTCGTTACTTCCACCCAAGTTTGAGAAGGAACCATTGATAAGCACTCTTTGAGTACGATTCTGGAGCCAACTGTGGATCCACCTGACAGTTGCTCCATCCAGCCCACATTTAGCTAGTTTGCTAATCAGAATATCATGGGGCACTTTGTCAAAAACTTTGCTGAAGTTGAGATATGTTATGTCTAATTGTGATTCTAATTAAAAGGTTGTATCTGACTAAGAGTGTTTCCTGATGTGAATTTATTGTGGAATTGGTGCTGCTCATGCATGAAGCATGCACACTATGTTTTTGTCATCAAAATCCCATCCCATACTTTTTAAACACTTAATCCAGGTTGCTTCTACCATAGAAAAGACGGTAAGTAAAAAGAACCTGCTTATACATTTGCAATCACTGTTGGTGTAAAAGCTCATTAGCACGTTTTGGTGTGTGGGCTGGTTGTCACATGTGTGGTGATATTTTGATGGGTGGCCTCTTACACCACACTCCTACTTCTGTTTGCCCTTCAGCGGAGCACATCCTAGCCGTTTTGTCTCTGGCAGGCCAAATGATACGAAGCTGAGCATGCCTATTTTCACCAATTGCTATATGCTGAAAGCATGTTCAAGTATCAAAAACCCTACTAGGAGGAGCTGTTCTCTCAAGATCGCCAGACGGTACATACAGGGGATTACTGTAATCACAGTATATACAGCGAGCTGCTTCTTTTTTTAAAAAAAAGCATGCTGTTACACTCGGGTCCTGCTCACAGAGTTCCTATAGGCATCTGATTGGTCACTGTGAGGATGTTGGACTAGATGGGTCTTTATAAGGTCTGATTCAGCAGGGCTCTTCTTATTGACTTAATTGGGACTTACTCCCAGGTAACTTACCTAGAAACAACCCCATTATATGCAATACCATTTACTTTTGCCTAGACACGCATAGGATTGCACTGTAACTGCTGCAAAGAGACTGGATAGAGAGTACTAGGGCTGCAGGTTATTTCCTGATCCTGTTTCTCTATCTCTAACAGCACTGTGGCAGGCAGAAATGTGGTGGATGAAGCTTTCCAGGCATGGGGATAAACAGCGGGAAAACTTCCCACCGCTTCACTTCTGTCTTATAGGCTATTACTAGAGAGGCACAGGATCAAGGCCTGTAAAGAAAAAGTTGGCAATCCTGATTCGAGTTCCTTGCCTTTCCTCAAAATGAAAGCAGAAAGGGTGCTGTTCTCTCTAACCAGCATGATGGATTTTCATCAGCTGCCAGCCTTTAGTTTCACTATTTAAAATTAGGCATGTGACAAGAGGCCAGGGGCTTTGTTTTGTTTAAAAACTTTGGCTTAGCAGCTTCAAGAAGTGTATCTCCCTCTTTCTAAAACGTTTCTCTGTTCTAATAGCTAGCAAAGTTAAGATGTTTTCCATTTATGTTTGTCACAACAGAAGATACAAAGAGCAGTCCTCCGTCTGTCAAATCACTGCCAGGAAGCTCATTCTCTTCCTCATGAGTCATTTTATCTGGTCTCCTAGTTTATTCAATTTTCCAGATAACTCCATCCCCCCCCCCCACTACTGATAATCAGAAAATAGGGTGCTATTTTCTGGAAACCTCAGTTCTATTATTTTCTGCACACTGTTTAATCACTATACGAAACTGCTGGGAGACATGTATGCAGCCTTAGTCTAAAGTGTCACCATATGCAGATGATGATACCCTCCTTTATCTGTTTCTTTCATCTGATGTTAGCGAGGCTGTGGCTGTAATGAACCACTGCTTGGGTGTGGTGATGTAATGGGCCAAGTGCAATACTATCTCTCATTAATTTTTTTCATTGGCGATCACTCGTGGCTGAGTAAGATTGTCTTCCAAGATAAGGTCTTTAACGGTGGGTCCGTAAGTGACTGTGAAGGCCAATTCTAGATCCACACAGCCTCCCACAGAGAGGACATAGGTTTCCAGATGGAAGACAGTCGCAATGAGGATTTGCTTGACGTGCCTTCCTCTTAACTCATTTGTCCCTTTCGCCCTGTAGTTGTGCTTCTTCAAAGTCCATAGCACCTTTGATACACCCTCTCTCACACACCAGGGTCGCTAAGCCTGGGCCGGGGATCTTACTGTATTCCGATGGGGCAAATAATGACATCAAAACTAGGTGTTAATGTAGTTTATGAAAAGATAAGGTTAACAGCCGGAACAGCAGACAGTCACAGCCCTCCCACTGTTGGGACATCACCAACAGCCAGTCTCCATGGGTCAGATGACAGGCCTTTGTATGTCTCTCAAGTCCTGCCTGATGTTCACGAGGCGCTGCTATGGGCAAGCTTTTATAATAGGGGCCTGTATGACTCTTGAGCCCCATGCAGCTGAGATGGCCATTTTAATGTCATTTATTATGCTCCCACATTGTTTACTGCCTCTTAAGCGTGTACTGTCCTAGTCAAAACATACTGATATATAAAATATTATTATTGGACTTCTCAGATTTTAAATCTTGTGTTCTAACTTCGGTGCAGTGAGTTTTTTGTGGTTTTTGATTTGATGGGTTTATGTCTTGTGTTCAACTTCTTTTCTTATTTATTATTAGATGCCCAGAGGACTTGGTTATAGGGCAGCATGCTAATGCCATGAATGAATGAATTTATGTACAGGTAGGGCTGTAGGATGGGGACCATGTGATTGCGCAGGAGGTATGGAGCATGTATACAGGATGCTGGTGGCTTAGAACGCAATGTTACACACTTGCCTGGGCATATGTCCTACTACACACAGTGGGGGTTACTTCTGAGTTAATGCATAGGATTGCACTGTTAATTATCCTATAGTGGAGGGTGTTACAGAGTAGCGAAATTAGATATTTGAGCGTCTGAGTGAGCTTTGTGTATCTGAATCTTTGTTAAAGATTACACCTTCCCTGGAATTTAAGCTTTAAAATAAGAAATAGCTACTTTATTCTGGAAGTACATACTTGATAGGAAAGAGATCTACATCTGGCTAACTAGCTAAGTTGGAGATGCAAACACTAAGCCTAGTGTTTGCCCTCATGCTTGGAGGAGAGGGAGAGACGAAGAGGTCTGCTCTCCCTCTCAAGAGAAAGAAGTAAGGAGACCGGAAGATGTGGTCAACGTCCTAAGCATATCAGTCTAGCAGGAAGGGAGAGTCAGCAGGAGATCAAAGGATAGGTATGAGCCTAGCAATCAGGAGATCTCCTCTCTAGCTACCCTTTTAACCCCATGCAGCCTCAACCCATGAGTTCGAGTTGAACCACATATTCCAACAGAGGGTTGGGGAGGGGTCTGCACCTACATCAAAGTGTGTGTTCCACTGAAGTAATCAAAGCTTATTTAAGAGCAAACATGTTTAGGATCAGATTGGAAGAATATATAAAAAAAATATTCTCCTCATAAAACTACAATTTCTGTGTGGGTAGCCGTGCTACTTAAGGATGCAATTTAATTTGTACACACTTATTTGGAAGGAAATCCCCACCAGTAGGACTTAAGGTGCTTCAAGACTGTTGATGTTTTGGAGATGGGATTCAAATGCATCCCGGTAAATTCAGGTGGTACAACTGAAGTGGATTTGGAGCTTTTGAGTAACAAATCCACTTCCTCACTTTTTGTGGTAAGGAAAGTGATGGAAAAATGCACGGGAAAGTGTGGGATAATAACTGCTTGATATGAGGTCATACAATCTCCCTGCAAAGTAATTAAAATGAATGCCCAATAAATATGGTCATCTGGAAGAGACCTTACTTCCTCATAACATGCATAGCCACATATCACTTTAAAATAAAAAAATTGGTAGTATATGAGTCCTAAATGGCAGTCCTTGTCATTTTTTACCCATTCCAACTTGCACCACTACTATAAGGTAGAAAAAAGGGGCAAAATAATAGCAATGGCCAGCAAAGGCAAATGACCAGCAAAGTGGGTAGGTGTGTGTGTGTGTGTGCATGGTGGAGGGGAAGGAAGGATGCTTCCAGTCTCTATGTTCAGGTGGGTTTCAATTATATACCAGCAAATTCAGGTTGTGCAATTCAGAAATCTTGTGCAACAATCCCACTTCCCCCAAACATTCAGACTTGGATTTATAGCTCAAACTGGTTTTCACAGCCACCCATAGTATTGGAGGGGAGGGGCAGGATAAAGACTTCTTGAGAAAAAGGCGTATGATTCCAGTATTCTCAAGCCCCCGAGCAAGTCCTGCACTTTTTACTTAGTTTAGTGCCATCAGTAGAAATAGTTCTGCAAGGGCTGGATGCCATGTAGGTAGATCCTCTTAAATTGATGCAGGGGTCCCAGAAGTTGAACTAAGGGCCTGCCTCCTGTGTCTATCTGGGTAGGTCAATACAGCCACCAAAGATACTTTCCCCCCCAATGGTTTGCAGCCACTGACCTCACAGCTCATACATACAGCACTTTTTAAAGAATGTGGTCAAAACTGAAAGAAACTCTATTCAAAGCAGTTATTCATGTTTTTTATTTTCTTAGAAGAGTTCCGATGAAACGAAAACCAAGAATACATATTTGAAAAATATGAACCACCCTTTAACCACCATCCCATATTTAGTCAGGGTGATTGGCTAAACTAGAGTAGGAAAGAAGAGGTGGGCTTCTTCCTACCCCTTCCACTCATGCGTAAGAACATAAGAAGAGTTGTGCTAGATCAGGCCTGTGGCCATCTAGTCCAACATGCTGTTCTCACAATGGCCAACCAGATGCTTATGAAAAGCCTGAAAGCAGGACCTGAGCGCAACAGAACTTTCAGCACTTGCAATTCCCAGCAACTGGTATCCAGAAGCACACTGCCTCTGTCCACGGAGAGAGAGTACAGCTATCATGGCTAGTAGCCACTGATAGCTTATCCTCCATCAATCTGTCCAATCCTTTTAAAGGTGTCCAAGTTGGTGGCCATCACTGCGTCCTGTGGGAACGAATGCTATAGTTTACCTATGTGCTGTGTGAAGAAGTACTTTTGTTTGCCTCAAATCTTCCAGCTTCATTGCATGTCACAAATTCTAGTGTTATGAGAGAGGGAGAAAAAAACTCTGTCCACTTTCTCTGTGCCATGCCGATAATGAAATCGGAACAAGGGTCCCAATTCTATTCTGGATTAGGTAGCATAGAGTACCAGGGTTGTTATGTTGTGTTCGTCATTACCATGGGTGGTTCAAGAGTGGCTTTCTAACCCACGGGGTCTAACCTAGTTATTGGAAAATGGAAATGGACTGCCTTCAAGTCGATTCCGACTTTTGGCAACCCTACGAATAGGGTTTTCATGGTAAGTGGTATTCAGAGGGGGTTTACCATTGCCTTCCTCTGAGGCTGAGAGGCAGTGACTGGCCCAAGGTCACCCAGTGAGCTTCGTGGTTGTGTGGGGATTTGAACCCTGGTCTCCCAGGTCGTAGTCCAACACCTTAACACAGCACTGGCTCTCAGCCTAGTTATTAGGGGTCTATAAATCCGTCATCTTGCACTGGAAGAGTTGCAACACTTAACAAGCGTGAGACGGGAGTTGCATGAAACGCTGCGGCGAAACCCAGACCCGCCCACCGGTTTTGCTCCACTGTTGCCAAAGGAAAGTCTGCTCTTGCGCCATTCCCCGTTTCTTTCCGCGGTGGGGTGGGCCGTGGTGAGTGGCACCACCGGTGGGAGGGGCATCGGTAGCCACCTCACTTTGCGCAACGTCTCCGCTCCTAGAGCGGGTTAAAGCAAGATGGCAGCTGCGAGTAGGAGAGTGGGGAAGGTAGGCGGGGAGGGGAGGGCGGAAGCGTCAAGAACTTTTCGGTTCTGCGCAGTTGCCTTTTGCCAGCTTCTGATCCGCGGGGTATTTAGGAAGGAAAGAAAAGGGGATGTGGGTCCGGGACGGGCGTGTTAAGGAGAGGAGATGTAATCTGATGTTAAAGGGAGAGCCTGGTGGTGCTTGGGAGGGCGTAACGGTTGCTGTTGTCTTTCCGCTTGTTGTGGGGTGGGTGCCATGGGTTTGGGTGATCGCAGGACAGTCTCCGGAATTTGCCCGTTCCTAGACTAGGATCGGGTTGCTTCCTTTTTGTCGGACAAGGCTCTAGTGCCCTGGACAGCAAGATGAGAGGTGAAGCGTTTCTCAGTACAGCACCGCTAGGCTCAGTGAATGCTACTCCTGTTGAATGTCTACCTGCCACAGAGTGGTTCAGAAGACTGAAGCCCTAACCGGGGGGGGGTATATTTATATATGTTGGAAAATATATAAATACGCTCCTTTGGGTGTGTACAAAGTGTCTTTATTTTACCATTAAATAATACAAAAACCCCTTTTAGAGAGACTTCTAGAAAAAATGGTGAGGAGGCTAACAGACGACAAATTCCTAGGGGCAACTTCCCTCAACTTTTGCTATTAAGGGGTAGCTTGAGTTTACTTAGTCATTATGGAATTGACAAGCATCTCTCAGTAACCACTTTTAATTTGGTAATACGCAGCTGCTTTGGAGAAAAGGCTCAAAACGTCCCAGGTGAGATTCTCACTATAATTCTGAATCCTTACCTGGATGGTGGTGAAAAGAGTGATGCTGCAATAATGTTTGGAAGGGAAAATATCTGAAGGACAAAGGCTCTGCAGTTGTAAATTCATCTGTAGTGGGGAAAGACTGTCAGTTGCTTTCAGTTTCTGTTACTGTTTGTAGGGGAAGCAGCAAGGAAATGGCACAGAAATATAATGCTATTTGCTGCATTCCAAGTGTTCTGTAGCTGAGAAAAGCCATAGGGTGGTATCCAGTGCTACTCCCACTCAGAGTGGACCCACTGAAGTTAACCGATGTGTCTGATTTAGGTTCCTTAATCTCAGTGGGTCTACTGTGTGTAGGACTTAGTTGAAAATAACCCATGAAATTTGAAAAAGCTGATTTGTCTGCTATTATGATCTAAGTTGTTTGTGGAAGTTTCTGTTAGTGACTTGGAAATTACAGACAGGGAGGAGAAGACAGGACAAGGCATGTTTTTGTGTTTGTGTACACTGCTTAAAATTTGAATAATTAAGTGGTTTATACTTGTCTTAAATAAGGATGATGTACAGGTGGGACCATATTTGGAAACATCTATCTCATTTCTAGTAAACTACTGATACCCAAAATCACTATTTTGTTGTCATTTTCATAAGTTATCTTGGTGCCTGGTTTGAACAGAGGGAGAGAAATGAAGGTGATATAGTTGATTTGCAAGAAAGTAAATTACACAAACACAGATCCTGTGAAAAGCATTTGGGACAACTACTCAGTACCCTGACATGTGGAAATGGAGAGAGTGGGCTCTGGCTTCTCTGTATTTTCAAGTCTTTCATGGTATGGCAAGGCTACATGGGTAGAAGAAGAAAATGAATGTGTTCAGTAGTTTTATGTAGCTATTGGCTGCATTCACATGTTGCAATAAACCATGGTTTGTCATGATGGGAATGAGTCTAGATGAGCCTTAGGCTTCTGTGCTCCCTCCTGTCTGCCATTGGTGAAGCCATGAAGAGGAGTTAGGAAGCTTTGGCTTCTGTTTTTGATTAACCACTGCTTGTTGTCATCCAAACCCTAACAAACTGTAGCTAACTGTCAGTTGTCAAGCTGTCTTGTTTCAACAAACCATAGTTAAGATTAACCACAGTTTAGGATTTAGACATAATGCTAGAGTAAACTTAATGGAATATGGAAGTGAAAGCTTCTGCTCTCCTTGCTGTGATAGAGGAAGAGTGAGGAGAGGGCTCATGCACACCTAAGGCTTGCTTAGCTTTGTTCCTGTCATGATAAACCATACTGATGCAATACCAGCTGCAGCCATTATAACCTTCCTCCTGAGAGATTGTGGTCAAGGAAGTAGCAATGATAACAAATCAAGCCCCCCCCCAAATATCCTTATGGCTAGGGCATTGTTTAATCTAGCTCAGTGTTTTGCACACAGTGGGCCTAAGTGCCTCCAGACATGCATGCCCTGTAGCTGTGCCATAGTCTTTTGGCTGGATCAATGCCAGCACCAGCAACTCCTTGCATGCTGGGTAAAGGGGGGGCTGGTAGACAGAGAAATTCCCGGAGGGAGGAGAGAAGGAAGATCTCCTCTGGCCCTTTCCCATCAGTAGTGGTGAAGAGAATTAATTTTTAATCATCATCATCAAACTGGAAGTAGAAAGGAAGGGAATAAGAGATGAAAGCTATTTTAGGAGGAAGAAGTGAATGCAAAAGGACCAGCGAGGAGGAATGAAAGAAACTGGTGGGGGTGGGATAAGGTATAAGCTGAGTGTGAAAAAAGAATGAGAGAAGAAATTACAGGGGAAAGGTAAAAAATACTTTGAGAAACATGTGGGGAGGGAAAGAAAAGGGCCTTTTCCCTGAAGAGCAGAGCCATAGAACTCCTCGCCACAAGGAAAACACTGTGGCGAAGAATTTAGCAATTTACAGATATGGATTAAGTATCAGTAGAAAGTGATGTCAGTGATTGCCAGCAGATCATGCCAAACTCTGCCTCCATCTGCCCCCATTTTGTGACCGGCTTGCCCCCGCACCACCACTTAGTGACTGGTGTGCCTCAGTAACTTTCAGTTGTCTCAAGTGGGCCCTGGGGGTAAAAAGCCTGGGAAATCCTGGTCTAGCTGGAAGGGCATGTGCTGATTGAAATCTGCTTTGTTGGACCATTGTCACCATTAAGGCTGGGGCTATCTTGTGCCTTTTTGCTTTTTCAGGAGCTGGATGCGATTAAGAGGTCAGGGTTCCGCTGCCTCCGGGATATTGAAGTAGATGTGAACAATGTCTTCTTGTGGAAGGGACTTTTAGTGCCGGTGAGTAGAGAGAAGCTGGGGAAATGGCCAGGCCTGAATGGGCTCAAAGGCTACACAGGGACTTGTAAACATAATAGCTTGGCCATTTGGTAGAGGGAGGTTACTGCCACAGGCAATGTTTTTGGGCATCATTAAAGGGCAGCAACATATCATTTTATTTTACTGAGAGCTTCCTGTGGGCTTCTGGTTGGCCACTGTGAAAACAGCATGCTAGACTAGATGGGCCATTGACCAGATCCGGCAGGATTCTTATGTTCTGATATTAGGAGATTCAGATTTTCCACTTGAGCTTCTAAAATGCCTCCTGGCAACAGGAAGGGTCTTCATGAGGCTGGGCTCTTATATATTTTAGGTGGGGCCCCTGCAGAAATACAGGGAAGCACCACTCAGTAGCATCGTGCTGTGATTCCTGACTGTTCCTGTCCTTGTCCTCAGGATGACCCTCCATACAATAAAGGTGCATTCCGGATTGAGATCAGCTTTCCAAGCGAGTATCCTTTGAAGCCTCCGAAGGTAACTTTCAAGACTCAGATCTACCACCCCAATGTGGACGAGAAGGGTCAGGTGTGCTTGCCGATTATTAGCACTGAGAACTGGACACCTTCCACCAAAGCAAATCAAGGTATGACAAAGGGGACTGTGTGGAACAGCATGCTGGGAGAGCCAACTGCCTATTGAATGGCTATGGCTGAAGGTATTTGGCTATGCTCCCTTTGTGATCCTCCTTACTTATCCCGCAGTGATCCAGTCACTGATAATGCTGGTGAATCGCCCTGAACCAGATCACCCACTGCGTGCTGACTTGGCCGAGGAGTTCACCAAGGACCATGAGCGCTTCCTGTCCAAAGCAGAAGAACAGACCTGCAAGTTCAGTGAGAAGCGACCATGTGAGTGATGTGTTGTCCACCTGAACCAGTGCCTGGCCAACTTCCCTGCCTGCCCGTTTCACTAGCTGGCTGGGGAATCTTCCACATAGGCACTGTCCCAGAAGGATGAAAAGCATGTGGGGCCAAGGAAGCCGCTGCTGCAGTTGCTTTATCAACAAAGTAATGTACATGATGGAATCCTGGATTGCTCTGGCCCTTGTGAATAATTCTGCATGCGAGAGGGAGCAGGCCTCAGCCCTGGGCAGGGAGAGGAATAGGTTTTGGACTCATGCTTTCTCCTTGCATCAGTTGGGGCTTGGCTAGCCTTTCTTATTTCCTTCCATCACAATATGTGTGTAGTTTTGGTTTGCACTTTAGCACCCCCTGCTATAAACATTCCTGTGGAAGGGCACAAATGTCTTTCTTTAGTTTGTCTGTGGCAAGTTTCACACTGGTTATTTATTATGGAATAGCTGCATTTTGTTCATTTATTTTTTAATGGGGCATCTTCATGACATTCATGAACAAAATGTTCTCTTTCCATGTTTTCCCTATTCAGCTTCCTTCATTTCTCACTATGCCCGAGCTCAGAAAATCCAACTTTTTTTTAACACAATGGAATAGATGTGCAATTTCCTCAAGTGTAGATGACCCATTGTGCAGATGTTCTGGCTTATACAGACTGGCAATGGTCAAATAGAGACAGTGGTCTAGCTAAATCCTTCTTTATTGTTTGTCTCTCATCTCTCAAAATCAGCTATCACTTTAACCTTTCCCTTTCCAAATAGCATTGCTTATGTGTTTCTTGTCTCTGCCCCCCCATCCCCAAATTGCAGTTGAAGGAGGAATCATGATCAGTAGTTCAATGAGGGAGTGGAGATTGTATTTAACTCTTTGTTACACACAGTGGCCTCAGTGGAAATCCACACACTCCCCCCGCCAAAAAAAATATTTCTGGCTGAGGAAATGGGGACTGCCTCTGCTTCCAGATTTCTAACTCTCTGAGTAGGCATTCCACTTCCACCTTAAAACACAATAGTGAGGATTGGATGCTGCTAATTGTCCATGTGTACACTGGAAGTATCCCGAGAACAGCTTATCTTGGTTTGGATATTTTGAAACAGGTAATGATGTGATGAGCTGGAAGGCTCTGTGAGTAGAGCAGGGCAGAAATGTGGAGCTGGCAAGCAGTCTGCTTCTGTTGCCAAAAATCTATAGTTAGAAAATATTTGTTTTGTAAAAACATGTTTTAACAGCCCAGTTCTAAGCAGAACCTGCTTGGAGGTAAGCTATTCTTGGTCCAGTGGGACTTGCTTCCTAAGCAATGGTGGCTGTTTAGTTTTGGAATGCCATCCCCAGGGAGGTGTATCTGGTGCCGACATTACTATTATTTAGACATCAGGCAAAAAAATATATTCCCCAGACTTCAGAGAACACCTGTTTTCTTTATATACAGTCATGGTTTGTCTGCTTTGTTTTATTTATTTTCTATTTTTGATTGTACTTTGTTTCTCACTACAGTGTTAGAGCTACCCTGGGAACATAAAGGTATGTTGAAGGTGCAGGATATAAATTATGTAAATAGATCACTTAAAGTGGGATTTGCTTCTGAATAAACATGCAGAGATTGGATGGTGAATGCTTTTCTGTTGCTTAAATATATGCAAGCTACTTATTTTCTAATAAGAAATGCTATTCTTCATTCCATTGTCAAATGAATGCACAGTTGTGACAGCTGGTCTTTCTCATTCTAGCTCTACAGTACTCTCACTTTTGGAGTTATCTGGTCATGTTCCCTGGCCACAGCCTTCTATGGCAGCTTGTTTGAAGAATTTCTTCCTAGTGTGTTATCCTAACAGCCATGTTTACTCAAAGTTCAATGGGGTTTTTTTGTGCTTAGGATTGACTGAGTAGGAGTAACTGAGTACAGTGGGACTTCCTAGTAAACATGCATTGGATCAAGTTGCAATTTCTCTGTCCAATTCTGGTATGATTTTCAAGGAGAGCTGTTCATACTTTCTCCCTGGTAACTTTACCATTTAAAAAACCCCAACACCAACCACACAGCATAGTTGCCTTGGACTTGCAACAGTCGTGCTTTAATAGTTCTGGTGCTCTGCAAGGAGAAGCCTGATTGCAGCATGGGTTGGAGGAGGGCTTGCCAGCATTTGCAGCCAAGGGAATAGGATGTGAAATGGGTGATGGTAGACTTCTGGAGAGACTTGCTTGTTCCAAGTCGTGCTTGTTTAGGACAGAGGCTATCCGTTCCTTGGAGGCCAGATCTGTGAAGGTGACTAGTAGCACCTACAGGACAGAGATAATAATCCCTTTCCTGCACATCTCAAAAGCACACTGGCAGATAGCCGGTGTACAGCAGACTTAAGTGATAAAGCCAAGCCACTTTGGTTTAATCCAGTGCAGGAAACGGCAGAATAGAGACCCCCTGCCCAGAGTACATTCCATGTTGCCTTCTCCTGAAAAGCAAACAAAGAAAATCCTGAACCTGAGTCCTCTTTATCCTTACAGAAGCAGAGCAAGATGGTTTGAGAGATATTCTCCCTGATTTCTAGAGTGAGGGTGGCAAATCCAAATGGTTTGGAGAGCCAACTTAGCTGCCAATCAGATGCACCCATAATTTTGCATAAAACACCTGACTGGTTTTGATGGGGGAGGGGACCAGCAGTAGGACTGTGGTCAGCAATGTACTGTGCTTCCACATTTTGCTTGCCAATTTCCCTTCCAATATCAGCACTGCCCCCCATTGCCACTTCACCCCCCAGCATGGGCACCCACTTTCAGCTCGCAACCTGCCATTTAAGCCTTCTTCCTACAAAGCACTGCAAAACAAAATAGCTGTCTCCCACCTCCCAGTCCTGCCAGCCTTATCATCCAAATGCCACCACCACCAACTAATACCTTTTCCCCTTGACTGCAGATATCTATGCTTTGACACCTGTGCTGCTAATCTAAAATTGCCTGGGTGGGGGAGTGAGAGGGTAATTTGAGACATGCAATTGTGGGTCACTCCCCTTTGATCTACTAAGGACTCCATTCCCAGGGCTGAAGGTGGTTTAGCAAATTGTATAGCATGTGGTAGGGATGCCAGATACCTCACCGGGGACTCTGTAGAGCTTGATATAGCTTTGAAAAGATGGACAGCCCTGAGTTAAACCATTGCTCTGCATGAGACATCCTTCATGAGCTTTTTATAACCACAACTCTATAAGGCACTTTAGGTGTTTCAACTTGAAACTGAAAGGCATAGGTATAAATAAGACTGCTCCCCGAGATACGTTACAACTGAGCAGGAGTTCTGTCTCCCATCCTGCCCCCATTTCTATCAGCTACTATCCTTCACAACAGGCTGTGTCTTTTAGAATTTCCCTCTCAATGAAGAAATCCATGGAGTCCTCCTCACCTGGGGTAGCAGACTTCCCTCTGGTTTCCAGTAAGCCTCAAGCATAAGCCTGCCTTCTGTTCTTATTTCTTCTTGGTCTTCACCAGCCCTTTCTCCACCAAGCTGCGATAAAGTTCTTGGATATAGGTGTAGATGCATTTGTTATCAGGAACACTCATGCGCACCATGTCATCCACATCCAGAAGTTGGGCACAATCAGCAAGTTTCCTGGTAAGAGATTGCCCAAGAGCAGCCAGGTTAGTTTGACACTTTACCCTCACTGATTCTACAGGAAACCATTTGAACTAAAAACAATGATCCTCCCTGTACTTCGGAAAATTGGTGCAGGATGGAAGACGACTGCCATCTAAACCAGGAGTGGCTAATCTGTGGTTCTCTGGATGTTGAATTCCCATCGACCTTGGCCATTAACTATGCTGGCTGGGGCTGACAGAGGTTGGAATCCAGCAACATCTGAAAGACAACAGGTTCCCCACCCTTGATCTAAACCATGGCTCATCTAATGATAAGCTAGGGAACAGATTGCAAGACATCCCTATTAGTGCTTTTTGAGACCTGCATAGTTTATGCCACACTCCTCTAGCAAATGTGTAAGGTGTAAGGAGAACTATTCTGCATCCAGAAGCCACTGAGGTTAGTTTTGGTTTTGATTGTCTGGCTACCATGCCATCCCTTTCTCCAATGGCTACTGTCTTTTCCAGTACTGGTCCTTATCTTAACTATTCAAAGGTCACCTCTGTTTTCCATGTGCCTTTGGACCCACTCCTTCAAAGCTCAATGTAGCTTCTGCAAAGGGAAACTAAGAATTAAAGGATACTTTATGCAGGACTGCAGGTAGGCCAGCGTCTGATGCAGTGAACAGTCAGAGGGGATGTCCTCAAGTTCTTGGGGATATGCACTGGACATTGACAATGTGCTTGGAGGAGTGCAGTCTATACCACCTGTTTGCTTGAGCTTTGCCTCTCCTAGTTTACTACATGTAACAGGAAAGAGCTGAGTGGCTAGATCCACGAAGTGGTTAATGTCTCCTTGGAAGAGGGGCTGAACCAGACTACCTCAAGGGAAGCAGGTATGAGGCCACTCCTTTAAAAAAACCTACCCTGGGCACGATACATCATTTAGACTACCACTCAGTTGCAAATATTCACTGTTTGAGCCAGGTGCTTGAGCGGGTGGTGGCTGTACAACTCCAGGCTTTTCTTGGATGAAATTGATTATCTGTGTGTAATAATAATAATAAATTTCAATTTGGTTTCTGGACTGTCTTTGTTCACTGAGACTGGCTGTAGGAAACACCTTGACAGTGCTTAAACAACTTCAGTGGCTGCCAGTCCATTTTTAAGCACAATTCAATGCCCTGTTGCTTACCTTTGAAGTCTTGGCTTGGAACCCAGGAGGTTGGAAGTCTGCCTACTCCAGCCTTTCTCAGCCTGGTGCCCTCTAGATGTTTTGGACTACAACTCCCATCAGCACCAGCTAGCATGGCAATTTTGATTCAGGCTAATAAGAGCTGCAGTCCGAAGTACACAAGAGGGCACCAGGTTGGGGAAGTCTGTCCTAATTCCAATTGAACCTGTCTGCATGCAAAGATCGCCCTCTGAGGCCCTCCTTTAGCTTCCAGAGCATAAGTGACTGCAGAAATGGCCTTCTTGGGTGTAGCACCCTGTGCTCCCTTCATGTTTTGACATTTCTTTGGTGTCGGGGATTTTTTTTAATGATTGCACTCTGAAATTAACCTCTGCTGAAATGTGCAACATCTACTGCTTTACTGTTTTTAATTGCTCAAAATGGTTTGGCTGTGTTTTGGACTGTTATTAATGTTGTTATTCTATTTAAAATTGCCATGTGTGTGTAAACACTGAAGGGGAGGGTATGTATTACATCAGCCTTTCCCAACCTTTGGGTCCCCAAATCTTGTTGGATTACAACTCCCATCAACCCCAGCCAGCACGGCCAACAGTCAGGAATTTTGGCACTTGTAGTCCAGTAACATTTGGGAACCCAATGTTTGGGAAAGGCAGTGTACCCAAGACTATGTAAAAGTGTGGCCTGGCTCTTAATTCCAACCCAACCTGTCCTAGAGTTGTCATGTCTTGGAAAGAAGGGATTGCTCACTCAGCAGTGGAGAAGGCCAGAATAAAGTTCTCTCTGCGATTTGCTGGCTCAAGTGCAGCATAGTCAAAGGCATCTGGAAAGAACTTGTGGGTGAGAGCGCAAAAGGCCATGCCACTGCTCCAGCTGGAGGAGAAGTTCTGGATGTCCACATGCTGGGAATGAAAAAGAGAAACATTAACTGGAAAGGCCTCACCTGTCTTCTCTCCTTGGGCTTACACCCATCTCCACTATTCCCCAGCAACTGTAACAGGCGTATATTATTAGAAGCATATCTGCACTGGTTTGCAACAACAAAATTTTGTATTCCTCCTTTCCTCCAATTATCTCAAGGTCATGTGAACTGAGTTCTCATTTTTTTATCTTTATAACAACCCTGTGAGGTAGGTCAGCCACTGAGTGAGCAACAGGACTGAGTGGGAATTTGAACATCTAATCCAACATTCTAGTATTGAACCAAACTGATCTGGGCATGACATTGCCATGTATAATATTGTACTGGTTGGGAAACACAGATTTTCTTCACTTTTAAAAGATTGCAGTACAAATATGTAGATGGAACAACTACTGAGTCTGCAATATATAAAATTATCTGTCCATTTAGCAAGCATATAAAGTCAAGGGAAATGACTGGAATGATTGTTAGTGTCTACTAAAGCCTTTTAAAGCTAAGCAGTATTTCAGACAACTTTTCCCCGTATTAGTTGTGGGAATATTGTAATTATTGCTTTGAAACAGAAGTTCAGAAGTGACCGAACAGTATTTGAAAGATACGTTAATATTTGTTTGTAAATAGTGCTGTCATTTTAGTAAGATCACATTGTCGTAATAGAACAAAATGTGTTGATCTATTTAAAAAAAACATTGTGGTTGGAGTTTCCATGAATCAGACATTGTGGCTGACACCTCTGAGTACAGAGGATCACAGGTTTGGTTTATAGGTATTTTTTCTCTGTCAGTTTGCTGTTGGTGAGATTGCGCTGTTCTGGATGTATGTATGTGAGAGAGAAACAGTGCTACTATTTTGAGGAATTGCAAAATGTATCTAAGGGTGATAGACATGCAGTTAGTATCAACATAACCCTGAGGGTCAGCCTATTTACACTCTATTAGATTCCATTGTGTAGGCAGATGCAAAGAAATTAAAGCACTTAGTATTTATATAGAGCTTTTAGAATATTCAGTGTGCTTCATTCTTCATGTACGTTCTCTCAGTTTTCCAGAGGTAGCCATGTTAGTCTAATGCAGGAAACACTACAAATCATTTTGAGCCACCTTAAAGACTAGTGAATTTATTTTGGCATAAGCTTTATGTACTCCATAAAAGTATATGCCATAATAAATTTGTTAGTCCTTAAAGGTGCCATGTGACACCGTGTTTGCATTATCTCAGGTATATCCATAGTAAAAAACAGGAAAAAGTGGTGGCACAGCTACTCAATGAGGATGACAAAATGATAACAGATGACAAAAAGGCAGAAGTGTTCAATTCCTACTTTGGCTCAGTCTTCTCCCAAAAGAGAGTCTAATGCCGTCCTGGCAAACGTGGAATTGAAGGGACAGGACTGCAGCTTGAGAATGATAGATAAAATGGTCATGGAATACCTAATCACTTCGAATGAGTTCAGATCTGCAGGGCCCAATGAACTGCATCCTTGAAATTGATTGAAAGAACTGGCTGAAGAACTCTTGGAATCATTGTCTACCATCTTTGTGAAATCATGGAGGATGAATAAAGTGCTAATGACTGGAGGAGGGTTAACACCCTATCTTCAAAAAGGGCAAAAAGAAGGAACTGGGAACTACAGATCAGTCAGCCTGACATCCCTCGGAAAATTCTGGACCAGATAATAAAGTGGTCAGTCTGTAAGCACCTTGAAAACAATGCAGTTATTATTAGAAGCCAACACAGAATTATCAAGAACAAATCCTTCCAGACTAATCTTATCTCATTTTTTGATGGGGTAACCTCCCAGGTAGACTGGGGGAATGCTGTGGACATAATATCTCTTGACTTCAGCAAAGCTTTTGACAAAGTGCCCCATGATATTCTGATTAGCAAACTAGCTAAATGTGGGCTGGATGGAACAACTATCAAGTGGCTCTGCAGTTGGCTGCAGAATCATACTCAGAGTGCTTATCAATGGTTCCTTTTCAAACAGGGGAGGCAACAAGCAGGGTACCGCAGGGCTTGGTCCTGGGCCTAGTGCTCTTCAACATTTTTATTAATGACTTGGATGAGGAGGCAGAGGGAATGCTTATCAAATTTGCAAATGATACAAAACTGGAAGGGATAGCTAATATCCTGGAAGGCAGAAACAAAATTCAAAGGGATCTTGATAGACTGGAGCATTGTTCTGAAAACAACAGAATGAAATTTGACAGGGATAAGTGCAAAGTTCTACACTTAGGAAAAAGAAACCAAATGCACAGTTATAAGATGGGGGATACTTGGCTCAGCAACACTACGTGCAAGAAGGATCTTGGAACTGTTGACCACAAGCTGAATATGAGCCAACTGTGCAATATGGCTACAAAAAAGGGAAATACTATTTTAGGCTGCATTAACAGAAGTATAGTTTCCAAATCACGTGAAGTACTAATTCCCCTCTATTCGGTACCGCTTAGGCCTCATCTTGAATACTGCATCCAGTTCTGGACACTTCACTTTAAGAAGGATGCAGACCAACTAGAACAGGTTTAGAGGAGGGCAATGAGGATGATCGGGAGACGGGAAACAAAGCGCTATGAGGAGAAACTGAAAGAACTGGACATGTTTAGTCTTGAGAAAAGGAGGTATGATAGCACTCTTCAAGTACATGAAAGGTTGCCACACAGAGGAGGGCCAGGATCACTTCTCAATCGTCCCAGAGTGCAGGACATGGAATAATGGGCTCAAGTTACAGGAAGCCAGATTTGACTGAACATCAGGAAAAAACTTCCTAACTGTTAGAGTGGTACGACAATGGAACCAATTAGTTAGAGAGGTGATGGAGGCATTCAAGAGGCAGCTGGACAGCCACCTGTCGGTTCGTTTTAATTTAGATTCCTGCATTGAGCAGGGCCAAGGGGTCAGACTCAATGACCTTCCAACTCTACTATTCTATGATCTTTCAGACAAGCCTGTATGATAGGCCAGTATTTTATGCCTAGGTATTCCAACACTGAACTCTTGAAGTTTAACTGTGTTCTGATAGGTTCTGCATTTGCTTGTTAATTGATTTTTATGTGTTTATTTCTAACTTATCATAGACTGCCCTGCTCTTTGTACTGAAAAGTGGCTTAGAAAAATACATAAATTTATTATTCCAAATAGGTCAGAAAGAGGGGAGGCTGAAGCTAAGATATGGTGGTTAGGTAGGACAAAATTTGAACTGGGAACTTCCTGGTTCAAAGCTCATTTGCTTAACCATTCTGCTGTACTTGATCTCAAGATGAAATTCATAATCAGAGACGATAGGAAGGATCGACTGGTGTGTGGTCAGTGTGCTGTAAGCACTACATGCTCCAATGACAAAAAATAGACTCAGATCATCCAGCAGTGGTGCTGCTGTTTTTCTTCGAAAGCACACGAATAGTATAAACGGTGGTAGATCCCCAGGTCCAAGGAGCTGCTGTTCTGCTGCAGCCTCCATCCTGACCTTTGCTGCTGTGAACAACTCACCTATGCGTACTGAGTTTTCCACCCTGGGGCCAGAAACATACTCGAACCTGCTCATGGAAGTCAGCAGAGGCTAGAACTGTCCCTGGTGATGCCTGCGTCCTCATTATACAAAGCCAAGCCAAAGATAATAAAGCCAAGCCAGACAGGTTGGTGGCAGTACCTAAATGGTAGTTTTGCTAGTGGGTGAGGCATCAGCACATGTCCATGATCTTCAGCCCTGGTGGGGGGTATCCCCAGTTAAATGCTCTTCACCCCCACAGCCATACATGTTTCTTCAGGAGCAAATCCCATGAGTTCAATGGGACTGACTCTCATGTGAGTCATGTGGCCCTAGTGTTTCCTAGAAGCTGATCCCTCCCCCCCCCCACAAACCTCTCTCGACTTGCATTACCAATGCAATCCCTGCAAGGGAAATGAGGATGCCTACTTCATCCCTGGGGAACCAGTGAGGGTCACGAACTGAAGAAGCCCTGGAGGAGGGTGTGTGTGTTGAGTTTCTATCTTCACTGTCTATATCGATTCCTTACCTCATAGCCACGGGTCTTGGCCCGACACCATTCCAGTAACATGGTCTTCACTGTGTTTGCACCTCCCGTCCTCTTGATGTTGGGAGCTGGACCAGTTGCAGCCCTGTGGGAGAGAAGTGAGGAGGAGGATTGTGGCAGGAAGGGAAATGGCCAAAAGAGAGAGAGAGAGAGAAGATAACAAGTGGGTAGAGACAGAACAAACAAGACATACTTCTCAGGAATTCACAGATCACATAGGAGTCAACTGATTTTTTTCACTTGTTCTCATTCTTTTCTCCCAGACAGCAGTCGAGGCACAGATTTGCCTGTTTAGGATCAATGCTTAAACCAGGGATAGGTAACCTCAGGTCAGGGTGCTGAATTCAGCCCTCCAGACCTCTTGTTCCAGCTCTTGGGAATCACCTCAGGCCCCACCCCTCACCAGCCCTGCTCGACCCCCTCTTTGAGTACTTTTGCCTGGCTGGAATGTGTCCTTGAAATGTAATAGCACCTCTAGCTTTCTTGGGATGGAGGGCAGAGAGAAGTGTGTATAGAACCATCTGGCTTTGTGGTTGGAGTCTACTGTGCAAAGGTAAGAGTTGTATCCATAGCTCCTTCCATTTTCCCTATGGCCCTGCCCACCACTGGAATGTGGCCCACAGAAGGTTGTCCATTTGGAAATGCAGCCCTTGAGCTGAAAAGGTTCCTCATCCATGGCCTATTCTCTAGTCTGGTTGTATAGGTTTTTCCCTATTCGCTAATCTTCCATGATGAAATACTTTTGACAAGGCCAGTTTTAGATTTGAGGGGTCTTGGGCAAAGTGTCCTCTGCTGGGCTCTCTTATTTATTTATTTATTAGATTTACATCCCACCCTTCCTCCCGGTAGGAACCCAAAAGGTCAGGAAGAGGGGAGGCTGAAACTACTGTTAAAGTATGTCTTTTCTGTCAGTGTCCTCTGGCAAGCTTAGCTGGCTAGGGTGACATCACCCCAAGCAGTGCTATGCATCTGGGTCTTCCTAGAATGCCCCAGAAAAATGCTTGGGATGTGTGGGCACTGTGTGAAATTGAGAGAGCTACTAGCTCCAGCCATCTGGTGTCACAAGGCCAGATGAAAACCTGAGGAATGCCCAGAGCAGGCATCAACAGTGGGCCCTGCCAGAATGTTGGGGGCTCATCAGTTAACCAAGGATGACGGGTGATGAGGCTGGTGCTGCTTCTTGTTAACTGTCTTTAACATGTAACAATTTATTTCCCAATCTTTTACAAAGGCATCTTTTAAAACTCCGCCCTTTACTTTCTTAGGCTGTGCATACAGCAGGAAAAGCAACAGAGGGATGCATACTAGAAATAAAGCATGTGTCTCTGTGATACAGTTTAGGCAGCCTTTTTGTTTGCCTTGGCATTTGATGGCTCATGATGTCGGCAGGTACAATTTTAAATATTTTGGCTACTGATTATGTCGTGCCCTATTTTTAACTGCTGGATATTTTGCATTATTGTCTTGCTCTTATTCTTGTAGTCCACCTGGAAATGTTTACATGACAGGTGGTATATAAATATTTTAAAATAAAATATTTGAGTGTGTCAAAGTGCAGTACCATTTAATGAAAACGTAAAGCAACTGAAGCTGGCCCCCTGAGCACCTTAGCTCAAAGTCAGTCCCACTGAACCTCGTATGAGTTACTTCCAAGTAAGCATTTGTGGGTGTGGGTGTGGGTTTGGGCTGCAAGACTGACCCTAAGATGCACAGTGCTGTCTGTTAATTGTGGTACAAGCATGTATGCTCTGGAAAGAGGAGGCAGAGGTTGCAAATCATGTTTGTCATGGAACAACCAGGAAAGAGAGAAAAAGAAAAAGGCTGTTAAGGATTTCGACAGAGGTACACTAGAGTAGTCCCAGGCTTACCCTCCAAACTTCTCCATAATGGCTTTGCGGGACTGAGCTCTGGGTGGCATCCGGGGCCTTGTTAGCTCCCTCCTGTCAAAAGTGGGCCTCTTCTTCTTCTCCTGGGCCACGGCTGCTCCCTCAGGAGCTGGCTGTTGCTCTTGATCCCCCTTTGGGACTCCTTCAGCGCTGAGAACCAAAACACAAGTAGCAAAACAAAACAGGGAGGATAAGAGGCACTGGATAAGGGTGTGGCAGTAGGTGGGCTTGGGATTCACCTCTCAATCCACCAGTTCTCAAAATGCGAGGAAGAGAGACAGGGAAGGCGACCAAGAGAAGGGCAAGGCCTTCCCCTCACCAGCCACCACTCATGTGAGAAGTGTCCCATCAATTCTGACGACTCCCATTCTGAGGGAGGGCAGAATGTTATCATTGTAGTAATCCTCTATTGCAGGAGTGAGGGATCTGTGGTCCTCCAGATATTGTTGGACTCCCATCAGCACCAGCCAGCATGGCCAATGGTCAGGGATGATAGGAGTCCAACATCTGGAAGCTGCAAGTTCTCTGAACTTGGTCAATTGCTACAGTTTTCGCTGACTGAAGATCTCAACCCTGCCTTCTTCACATGGTTATAGTTGAAGTGCCAGTCACTGGGTCCAACACAATATTGTATATTGCCTGTCGGGTCACCTCTGGTGATTGTTTTTCCATTAGTTACACTGAAACATTTCCCCCCTTATTCTGAGAACCTGGTACTTTGGGACCACTGGCCACAAGAAAAGACACTAGGAGAAACTTTATTTTATTTATTTGACAAAATGTGTATATGGCTTAATTGTAAATAAAATCTCTAAGTGGTTTACAAAGAATATAAAATATACATTAAAATTGTCATTAAACGTCAAAGTCAAAAACATGGGGTCAGAGGTATTGTTAAAGGGTTGCCCAGGGACCCTCAGCCCTGGATCTTTTATGCCAGGCTCCAGATCTCTTGCGTACCCCCATATTTATTTTTTTATCTTACTTTGCTTACAACAGGGGTTCCCAAACTTCTGAGTTCATTGACCTCTTGATTAGCTTATAAATTTGTCATTGACCCAAACTCAAATTCTTAGGAATGCAAATGAAAGGCAACCAATGTCAATATGTGATCAACATGTATTAATCAGCAGTCACCATTATTAGGAATCATGAAATGTAAAAAAATAAAGAATACTGTTGTATTATGGAATCATCTTATTAAAATATAGAGGTTCCTCATTGGCAAGGGAGGTGCACTCTGTACATGCCCGTGCCCTGTATTTCTGAGGCTCACAGTTCCTAATTACATTTTTTGCATTATACCTTTTTGCATTATATATGTGTAAAAAGCCAGGTTTCATAGCCCACAGGGCCCCTTCAGCTCTGCTGGGGGGGGGGTTCGAAGAAGCAGGAGAACCATCCATCTATTCCATCCATAATATCTGATGGGTGATGTATCATGACATGTATTCCTATGTCCTTTCTATTTTGGCTCTGTGATATGACTTAAGAGTTTAACTCAGTCCTTCAACGATAATAACTTGTTTTAGTTAAGATGTGCCTTCAGAGTTTTATACTTTGATGTTAAATGGATATCCAGCAATTTCTTTTGTGCATATATCTATATCTATATAATTCTGTTTCATGTTTCTGCAATGATGGCTAAGGCCACCTAGAATGCATTTTATTAGCTGCAGTGTACAAGATATGGATAAATAGCATATATTATAAGGACTGTTCTGCTGTCTGAAGTCTGACTCTGTAATAGAAAATGTCTGGTACCTCCCAGACTCAAGAATTCTTGAGTGAGGTCTCCTCTATTCTTTTCTCTGCCTACACTAGACGGCTGCTGTTGATAACCTGTGAGCTTAGGTGACATAACGTTTGACATACAAGGACTCTGTGTAGATACGGGGGAAGGGCGAAAGCAAGAACCCTTGACCCTATGCATACACTGGCAAGGAGGCAGTCTTGCCCGTAACACTCATATCCACCCCTAGGCCCTTTTTGACCTCTAGGTCTTTATCCACCCCCTGCACACCCTGCACAGACCCATCGACCCCAGGGAATCAATACTGTCCACTTTAGGAAGCCCTGGTTTACAGGGTGGCAAGGTGCCCTGCAAAGTGCAGTGCCACTGGCAAGACCCCTCCCCCACCAGCAGCTCAGCGTCTTAATTTGCCAGAGGCTCTCTATACATTCATGCAAATTTGTGTTGTGGGCTTGTAAGCACCTTGAGCCATTTAAGTACCTAGCAGCACTCCTCCATGTGGTGACAGTTATTGTTCAACATCTTTGTCACCACAAACATTGCTAAGCATTGCTTTTTGTGTACTCCCCCCCCCCACCAGGGTGATAAAGTTCACATGATATAGCCCTCCTATGTCAGCCTTGCTGTCAGAGACTCTGTCTCACCTGGTGGTATCCCCAGTGGCAGCTTCCGGAGCAGCTGGGCCTGAAGTAGTGCCACCTAGATGAAATTACCAAAAGTTGTACTATTAAAAATCTCACCCACATTAAAATGATGTGATAAATGGTGTGTGGAGACTGAATGAATAAACACATATACAAGCAATACTTCTCCATAATTGTGCTCTGTATAGCTGGCCCCCACCCCCCAAGCTGTGCTATAGTTAGAGAAATGTGATTGAAGACTATGAGGGATACTACCCTACTGGGGAGCATACAGTCATGCAGGAAGTTCCAGTATTTTGGAAGGAGAGTTTCTGCTTGCTTCCAGATTTATCTCCAGAACTATGGCTAGAAATGTGTGTGTGTGTGTATAGTACATTGAAAGATAAGTTTCTCAGGATTCAGTGGGTTTCCAGATTCCATGCCAGGTAGCATCTCAGTCAATAAATCAAAGGTGCCACCTCCAACTCTATAATGAAGTGTATTTTGTGCTACTCATTGAATTCTCAGTGTGCTCAATCATGTTTTCCTCACCTGTCTCCATGCTTTTGAACTCTGTGGGGCTCTGTGGACTCTCATCAGGTGAGCTTGGAGAGAATTCTGGCCAGAATTCTTCTTCCTCCTCTGGTTCTGGTGAGAAAGGCTCATCTGAAGTGCTGCCAGTTCGACTCTACATGCCCGAGAGAGACCAGCCAAAATGATTTTTTGTAAGCTGCTGAGGCCACATGTGATAGGGCAGAGTAAAAAAATTATAAATGAATTGTCTCCATGAGTTGTAGGATGAGGCATAACCTTGTTTACCATTCCCAAGTTCTTTCCTGAATCCTCACATTTTCCCAGAAGCTATTTGAACACTTCTGCCGGAGCTCCTATTAGGATATCTGAGTATGCATGTGTTTGCAAAGGAGCCACTTATGCATGGAGACAGAAACAAGTAGCTTTCACAATTGAATATGCATGAACTCCCTCTAACATCAATCTTGGTGTTCTTCCATTTTGCTTTCTAGCTCAGAGCTGATATAGTCATTTGCAATTGCAGACCTGCTTAGCCTCTGCGTCTGGTCGCTGCCTGGATGGAGGACCCACTGGGAACCCTGTGTATGCCACCTTGAGTTCCAAGATGGAAGAAAAATGGGATATAAAGGTACCAACTACTGGGAGCAACGTCTTAACGGAAAAGCAAAAAGTCTTGTGGCACCTTTAAGACAAATGTGTGCAATAGACCTACACAGAATGACTTTTTGTGAATGTGTGTGCTGACTGGGGCTGATAGGAGTTGTAGTCCAAAACATCTAGAAGGGCGAAGGCTGTTGTAAAGCAAAGAAACAAACAAGAGCTGAAAGTGAGATAAATCAGTGAAGAGGATGAGAAAGCATAAGACTAGGGTGGAGACTAAAGTGTTTTGCCTATCTGCCCACAGATCCAAAAAAGAATCACATAATTTAGTAGGTAAAGTGAAGACATGAAGGGGGGGAGGGTAAAGTTGTACTTGGTACATGAAAGGGAACCATTAAAGGGATAATGCTTTTAAAAAGTGGAGGATCATGACCTGAAATACACTCAGTTCCCACCTCTTTGCTGGAAACGCTGGTATTTCTCTCCAAGGCATCAGCTTTTCCTCCTTTCTCTTCCTGCAGTTCTTTTGGTGGTGCAGAAACATCAGCTTCTTCTTTCGGCTCTGTTCCAGATACACCCACGGCCACTTTATCCTCGGACTCTGCCCTGTCGGTTTCGCTGGCTTCCTCCACTTTCTCTTTGGCCTCAAATCCCTGTACCTCCTCAGCCCCCGAAGCCTTTCCTTTGAGTGCATTATCACCCTTAGTCTCATTCCCAGCAGCCCCTTCTTTTTCTGCCTTACTCTCTCCATGAAGCTCATCCCCAGTCCCAGCAGCCTCTGTTTTCCCTGCCTCGCTCTCTCCCTTAGACTGAATCAGAGCATCTCTTGACTCCTCCTTTCGCTCTAGTCCATTGATCTTCTGGCTATCCTTCTGCTCCTTGGTGCCTTCAGTCTCCATGATACCACGCTCCTCTGCTGTTTCAGTGGAGTATGAAACAGGTAGACCCTTCCAGCTCCAGTTCTGGAAATATACAGCACAATGGATAAAATATGAAAACGAGTGCTAAAGGACACCATTGTTTTATACAACCATTAGCGTTCCCCCAGATGAGTAGGCTGCACTTGATTTCTCTATCCCTGATTACTGTGTGCTTGATAACTGGCAGCTAAACGTATGAACTGATTCCATTGAAAAGCGCTGGATTTTGGAGGCAATATGGCAAATCTTTCTATGATGCCCTATTACACATGCAAGGCATCGGTGTCTGCTGCAGTCATCAAATGATCAGCAAGCATGTGTGGAGTGGCTCACAGAATAGGCCTGGGGAACGTGTGGCCCTACAGATGTTGTTGAACTCCAATTCCCATCAGTCCCAGCCAGCACAGCCAAAGGTCAGGGGTGATGGCAGTGGCGAGTCCAATATCTGGAGAGCCACAGATTCCCCATCTCTGCCCTACACCTTTGGAATACAAAGATTTCTTTCTCCAGTTTCACCAAGGATTCCACCACCTGTGTTTGGGAGGGGGGGGAGGTAACAGGGATGCCCTCTTCGGGGTGTATGCTATAAATACTCTTTAAGAGCTATGGAAATATTAAGCTACACAATAGGAGCCCAGCCAAACTGGGGCTCCTGGTGTGTGATACAATTACCTGAGAAGGTAATTACACCCAAGGCAGTAAAAATACCTTGTTGTTTCATGCACTGGCTGCTTTATATTTCTCTGCCACTCAGAGCAATAGTGTGACTATCCTTTTACCACAAGATGGTAATAGAACTATAACCCAAGTTTTCAGCTTGAAGGAAATTTAGAATACACAGCCACTTTAGAATAGCATCTGGATAACCTCTTCACTTCCGAAATCCCAGCAGAAGAGGCTGGGCTGCACTGACATGCATCCACCTGTGTCTATGAAGAGGAAACAGCATAGCCTATAGGTCTGGAATGGGGGGGGGGACAAGAGATGGCTCAGTCCAACATGTGTTCTAATCCAGCCTTCTTTCTATGGAGGTAGGCAGGGCCATGCAGAAGGCTAAATGCATCATGAGAATCCATGGCTAGCTTTGCAGGACTCCTCCAATACATTTTGCTGCCTGAGGTGGAGCAGGAAATAGCAACCCACCCTGGTCCCTCCCCAAGTCAAGGTACATAATAGTATGCAAAGCTAGTCAAGTTCTTTTGGGCTCAGAAGGCTGCAAATCCCATGAGTACCCCTCCTCTCTCTGGTGGTAAAAATATAATAAATAACTAACGATTTGCTGTCCATTCATGACACCCCAAAACAGGAGCCTAAGGCAGCCTCCTATCTCTGCCCAATGGTAGGGCCAGCCCTGTAAAATAGCAGCAACTTATTTGAAGCAAAACTTTACAGATCTTTTAAGGATCGGTGTGTGTGCGTGTGTTAGTCCCTGCCCCCCTCCTTTCTTGTCACTTAGTAAATAATCTTTAAATAAAACCTGCTGACAAATGCCATGAACAGCCAGTGACTCAGGCATGAAACGTGCAATTGGCAATTATGGGGCGAAGGGGCAGGTGAGTTGCCATGTCACCTGCTAAAAATACCCCCCTGACATTTTCAAATACAGTTGAGAGGTCAGGATGCCCAGGATGTTCCAGCAAAGAGTGGCTCTGAGCTTAGTCCCTCCCCCCGGCCCAATAGGCTGCAATCCTACATCTTCTTACTGCTGGGAGTATGTCACATTGAACTCGATAGGATTTCCTTGTTAGTAGTTATGTATAGGATTGCACTGAAAAGGAAGGGACTCTTTCAGCTACGAATGCTACATATTCATACCAGTTTTTCATAGAGCTTGTTATGGCATCCTACATGCTGTAAGGAACCGTGTCTAGGGTTTGTGTTTGAAGGAGCGGGAGGGAGAGATTGGTGTCTGGAATGTTAAGGTAAGTGGGGGGCAGGGGAGTTGAAAGGGAGCACAGAGTGACCGTTGGGGCGGTGGGTGAGGATTTTGTCAGCTGACAGGTGGGAAAGAGACGAGGGATTAGCTGGCTGGGAATGCATTTAGATTCCTGGGTTGAATTGCATTCACCCCAGACTTCAGTACGCTGTCAATTTGATTTTATTGTTCCTCATATAAACACTCTGTCACTAACTCTGGGTAATTGTCAGTGCAACCCACGCTTAAAGAGTTTGAACGCCTACCCCATGCCTACTTCACAGAAAGATTGTGACTGTGTCCTATACAGAGACATATTCTAGGAAGCATTCTGACACTATCAGAGAAGGAAGTTCTTGTATAGGAAATGAGAAGAAAAAGGAACAGGGAATTGCAAGTGAAGGTGGATCACTGGGCCGTTTGTCCAATAAAGCTGTATTAGCGTCTGAAGTATAAAGACATCTGAGCAGTTATTCAGAAACAACTGCATATATCCTTGGCCTCTTCTGCACATCAACGTTCCCCCAGTCCCTTCTTGGTCAGTCCTTGCTGTGATCACATTCCTGATAACATGCCTCAGTTGCAGCTCCTTGCTTGCTGTAGCAACCCTTGATTTCCTACAAGTGCACACAACATTTAATGGAATCCTAAACTCCTGTGCTGGCTGGAATGGTCTGATTATACTGAATCAGACCATTGCTCTATCTCACTTAGTGCTGTCAACAATGACTGACAGCAATTCTTCAGGATTTCAAATGGGTGTCTCCCAACCCTACCTGGAGATTGAATGATAGGGGTATACAAAATTATGCATGGTGTGGTGAAAGTATATAGAGAAAAGTTGTTCTCCCTCTCTCATCACACTAGAACTTGTGGATTGAACTTGGGACCTTCTGCAGGACAATCAAAAGGATGAAGGGGATGGAATAATTCCCCTATGAGGAAAGGTTATAACATTTGAAGCTTTCTAGTTTAGAGAAAAGGCAAGTAAGAGACATGATTTCTTGTGGGATCTGTATTCTGAACTATCCACATGACGTCATTGGCATTAAAATGCTAACCCATATTTTCTCCCCATTTAATCTGCATTTACCCTTTCTGGGGTAAATCTGATGTTAAAAAAAAAAACCCTGTTACCAATGACTCATTTGCAAATCAAGTCCCCCGTCTGGAAGCACCCTGAATAGGCATACAGTAGGGCCCCACTCAAACAGCAGGTTACGTTCCAGACCCCCTTGTAAAGCGAAAACTGCTGTAAAGTGGAACTCATTGAACAGAATGGTGCGCGATGCCTGAAAACCGCCATAAAAGTGGAACAAGCGCTGTATGAATGGGGCTTTAGTCTAATTGCATTTAATTGAGACCACTATATTAGCTAATCGCTGTAAAGCGAATCGCTGTAAAGCGGGGCCCTACTGTATAGGATTGCACTGTCTTGATGTACCTTACTTCCCCACACATACAAATAATAACTGAAATGTTTTAGCCTCAGTCCAGTAATAGTTTAGCTCTCTGTGGCCAATGTGTTAAACCAGAGCGACTCAGCAAAATCCTTCTTTTCAGAACCACAATTCAGAGACCTTGCTGCTGCTGCAGTCCTCCCCTAACAGCTCCCCTAGGGTAGCTGCCATTTTAGAATGGACAGAGATTCTGTGCCTTTAACCAAGTGATGTTAGTGTGTCTTCAGATGTCGTGGGACTGCCATTCCCATCAGCTCCAACCAGTATGGTCAGTGTTCAGGGATGATGGGAGTTGTAGTCCAGCAACATCTGACAGACACCATGTTGGCTACTTCTGCTTTAACCCATTGCACAATCAGCAAAAATTAAGCAGGTACAACACTGCACGTTACTACATCTCTGCCAGAAACGACTTCTACATATGACTGACAGGCAGAAATTAAGAAGGTGAAAACACAGAGCCACTGTCCATAAGAATGCAACTTCAGTGTATTATTTTAGGGATGCATACCCAGTCTTTCACTGAATTCCCAATTTAAAACAAAACACTGATGACAACACAATTTAAAAGAGCATCATAAAAGCAATTAGCAAAGGTATAACAAATACAAAGCACTGTTAAAACAAGTAGAGGTAAAACAGGTAGGATTTAAAAGCCTGGGAAAATAGAAAGGTCTCTGGCTATGAAATGTCATCAGAGTAGGCACCAGCTGAGCCTCTCTGAGAGAGTATTCCACTGACAAGGCCTCTTCCCTGCTAGTCATCAGCCACAGCTCAGGTGGTGGGGACAGCTGAACAAGGCCCTGTGTTGCAGAGGTGCTAAGCAGTCCCACACAACTTCCTCTCAAGCCTACTTTTTGTGTCTGTTTCCATGCCAGCGTTCTCTTCGGTCCTGCCTGAACAGGAGAGCATTTTCTCCTCCTAGTCTACATTCACAGTGAGGATTAACCCTCCTCCCATAATTCTCTCTAGTGTAGATCCAGAGCCACGTTTTGGCCATCTCTGCATGTCTGCTGAACAAGCACTTACCTGGGCACATGCATGCAAACTGCTCTTTTTTCAGCCCCCACTGAGGACTTTGGAAGGGGCTTTGGAAAGCAGGCTGCACCTACCAAAAAGCCAGGCTTTCGCTCAGTCTCGCTCACTGTCTCTCCTTCTCGCGCTTCCTCTTCCCGGCCTCCTCTCAGCCTGTCTTTCCCCCTCCACTGTGCCTGCAGTGCTTTTTCTCATTGTTTACTACTCTGTTGATACCCCCACCCTCCCTACTGTGATGGGTAACTGGATGCTCCTATTTTTATCAGGCGGCCGACAGGTGCTTCTTTCAATCACAGCTCCCACTTCTCAGAAGGGCCAGACGGAGCCAGGAGAAGGTGAAGAGAAGTCCATTCACTTCCAGCAGAGATTCTAGCAGTCTCTGGGCAACTCCAGTCTTGGTGATGAGAATCACAGGAAATATTTTTTCCCCTATAAGGGGAGAGTGCTGTCTAGTGAAGTGCCCACAAGAGACCTGGTGTCCTGTGGATTGCTATCTTGAGCCATTGGGCACGTGGAAGTGCATTTGGGGTGAGATGCATTTCATCTGTGGCAAATGTCCTGGAGCTATTAGCATATCTGACTTTCTTCATAAACCATGAGACATTCAGATGAAATGGGGAAGATTGCCGACAGGGATTCAGAGACCACACAAACACATTTATCTGGCAGAAAAGAAACTCTTTTCAAGAGGATACTTGAAACAAATGAAAAGTTGCAGTCCATCTGTTTAAATCAGGATTGTCATTTGCACCCAATCTGTTATTTAATGCAAACTGCTGTCTGTGACTAACCTAAATAAATAAGAACAGGCATCTGGGATTCTGTTGTTGTAGGTGGGGCTGGAAGAGGGTGGCAGTGGTGAGGCTGCCTGAGAGATTGAAAGACAGTCTTCTTTATGCCTTCCCCCTCCCCACTCTTTGACATTTTATTATATTACTCCCACAGCAAGGTCCTAAGACTCTCTCCATCTTTTTAAGGTGAGGAGGAATTCTATAGGAGTAGAATATTTGGAGGCAAGTTGAGCTATTGCAGCTTCATAAAGACACATTTCTACCTTGACCTATCTGGGCCAAGGCAATAGGGGGCTTTAGATCGTAAACCAGCTCAGCACAAGGCAACAGTATTTAGATATAGCATGAGAGCAAAGCAGCCTTCTGTTTAAATGGCTGGGGCATGTGAGAGGCTGAGAACACCCCTTCCTCTAGGAGATAAGAGCAAACAAGCCTCAGGACCTGAGCCTTACATCTCTCCTCCCACACATACACAGCTGGTCAGAAACTCCACAGAATGCAATGGAATTTAATCCCTGGTAAATGTATTTGAGATTGCAACCTTATTTCTCTAAAGGGACAAATTAATCCCACAGATAGTACTTAACCTCCATGTTGAAATCACAAAAACTGACTAACAACCTAGACATAAGATTAGATTCCAAAGCATGTTAAGATCCTGATCTGAGCAAGCCCTAGGAATCGAATCCCAGCATTTCAGAGTCAGTCAAGTTCGCACAGGGAAAGGTCTTCCTTACTGAAAAAGACCTAAAGAATATTTCATTGACAACACAAGCTGCACAAATATTATCATCACCCTTTTTTGCATCTTTCACAGCCTTACAGAGCATGTTTCCTGTAAACATTGCTATGGGAACTAAATGGTGATAGTTCTCTGCTGGTAGAAACCCATGGCTTGAATCCATTGTTTGCCAAGGCCTTTACCCCTTGTAGGCCTATTTTAAAATGTCTTCCTGGGGTGACAGTGAAAACTATATGGGATTAACCTCTTCAGCATAACACTCACTCAGTTCACTCCAGTAAACTCTCTCTCCTTCCTCGGCTTTTCATTTCTGAAGCAGCTCTGACCTCTTGTGGCCAAACTGGGACTGAATAAGCCCCTAAACTGAGGCTGTGTAATAGCAGCACAAAGGGGAGTGGGGGAGAGAGTGAGTAGGAAGAACTGGGCTATGCCCCAAAGAAGAAACGGTCCTGCAGTTATATCACATGACCCTTTGTCACCTGCAATAGGAATAGCAGATTTAGTAACATGTTATGAAGCTTTTCATTTATTATTGCTATTATTACGATTACTACTACTACTATTATACCCTGCCCTTCTTTTCGTGAAACCCAAGTTGGCTTACATATGGCTACTCCCATCCAGGCACCGACCAGACCTGACCCTGGGGCAAGGAGAGGATACATTTGGGCAATCTGTCAGGGTAGAAGAAGACTCACTTGTGGCTGGTACTGTATGTCCAAGAGCTAGTAGAAGTATAGGATAATCATACATTTCAGAATATAAAAACATAAGAGGTGATCCTGCCTCCTTTCTCCCCAAACATTGGTGTATAACTGCCCTCCCTACTCGCCTTTCTGATGCCTTGTGGCTGTCTGCTGCTGATTTATCTTTGTTACTACCCTAGTGGTAAAATGATCAAGTTGTTATAAAAATGGTTCATATTCCCAGCTGTCTGTCTGATTTGTTGTATGATTTAAGCTAGGCCTCCTCCCTTTTCCATCATGCCTCAGTTTGTTGTCCAAAATACATGGAGAGTAACTAAAGTGACCAAGAGTGAGCTTCCCACCAAAAGAGCAGACATTGTTGGCTCATGATGAGCAGCAGAGGGAAATGGCAGATGTTGCTTTATTTGCTGCTTACACAACAAGACTACACAAGGGTGGGATCAAATTACATAAGACATAAAAAAACAACAAAGGCCACTAAAAACTGTTGCATGACAACATTTAAATATAAGCATGCAGCAAAGAGTTGGCTCCAAGCAAACTGTTGCAAATTGCCTCAAGAAACTCGTTCCTTTTGCAACACTTCCAATATCTGGTCCACAAGTGGGCAGATTCCAAGTAGCTGGAAAGAAAACTGAGCCAATTTATTGTTGGCATGTGTGCATTGTTGTGTGAAACAGCATACATTACGTTGGAGTTAAGTTGAGCAAGAAACTTCTTCAGAGCATGTTAAGAGTCTTTATTGAAAGACATTAAGGCCAGAGGCTTAAGAGTAAATACATGTAGAGATTCTTCAGTCACCCCCCTTCTGGTACATCTCTCTCCATAGATAAACACAAAAGACAGCCTCTCAGCTCAGAGGCATAATTCAGAAGAGCGACAACACATAGACTCTGTTAGAACTTTCCCAGTCGCTATCAGACGGCTACCATAGCAACGGCCCTGGCCGTCCGTTCCCAGACAGGGCATAGACATAACTCCCCCTTAACCACAGTTACGTCTTCACACTTGCAGGCTTCATGGAAAACTACTAGAGACAGTAATGCCTACTGGTCACCAGCCCAACATTTATCCCTTGGGTGTCAAAATTCAGCCTTGATGAAAATAGCTCCAATGAATGTTTCATACGATTCACCTAAAATCTTTGCAGCTGTCTTTGTTAATGCCCCACTGCAAGCTATTTGGCTTCATGAATTGGTAAGCATATAAGACAGAAGGAAATGACTGCATCTTGCCAACCCTAGCTTTTCCAGCTCAATGGATCATGTTTCCATTTTACAACGGTGTTGTTTGAAAATGGCCAAAAAGTGCATGAAGACAAGTGGGAATTTAACCCATAAATTTAAGGAATTTCATCAAGGTTCCACACCAGTTTACTGGCTGTGCGGTTTAAGTCTGTGATGTAACTATGTTCTCAGGGGAGCAACCAAGTACATGTCTTTTCTCAGTGCACAGCGTTCAGGCTTTGACAGTGACTAATGGGTAATAGCAAGACAAAATAAATATGAACCCTGGGTAACAGCATTGTTTCCTTCCTTGACAACGTAAAGAAATAAATGTATTTTGGTGAACAACAAGGGGTGTGGGGAAATCTAAGGATTACAATGTGCTGCAGTTTTGCGCTACATGGAATGATCTATAAGACCTACATCACTTATGCACCCGATTCCTGAAAGTGCTGCCAGATTAGAAATATTAGTTTATCCTGTACCAAAATGGTTGTCCCTTTGCATTATCAATGTGGTTTACTTTTTTAAAATCCTGTCAATGAGGTTTTCGTTAGACTTGTATGCTCACAGGATGTCCTGCACAAGAATACTTTCAAAGTAAAAGAGAAACGCAAAAACAACAGGGTCCAGTAGTATCTTAAACACTTAACAAATGTATTTTGGCATAAGCTTTCAGGGACTAGAATCCAGGGACTAATCTTTCAGGGACTAGAATTGCATGAAATTATATCCTCTGCTAGCAGATGACATACATGTGTGTGTACACACACCTACACACACACACAGGTGCAGAGGAAACAAAGAATTCAACAGTGGAGTCAAAAATCATGAAATGTAAAAAGTACAGTTTGTGACAATTCAGCTGAAGTTCAAAGGACATGTAAAATAAGCACAGTGACCATTCACAACAGCAGTATTTGGGGCGAACAGTCATCCTTAACATTGCTGAGCTAATGAACGTCTCTAGGGGGCAGTAACCATAATTACACATTCCCCACATACTGAAATAGTGCAACCTCATTTATATACTTTTTTTCAATTGCACATGAAACAACAAAACTGGACTGCAACTCATAGAAGCCGAGGGAGGTTTCCTTGCACTAGGTCACACTGTTTGTCCAACTAGCCCAGTACCGCTTGTTCTGACAGGTTACAGCTCTTTGGCAGAGGTAATTTCCATCACCTGTACTAGAGAGCCTCTTACCTAGATCCAGGGACCTTCTGCATGTGAGCACTCGGCCGCTGAGCAGTAGCTCCATTCCAAATCACATTGTGTGATATGGCATCACTTTTTACCAACCAGAATACACAAGAGTAATCCAACTCAGTCTACACATGCAACTTTAGGTTGGCATGAGGCCTAGTAGTTTTCCATCAAGTCTGAAAGTTTTGAAAGTAAAGAGGAGTTATGTCTTTGCCAGTCTGGGAACGGACACCGTTGTAAAATGGAAACATGATCCATTGAGCTGGAAAAGCTAGGGTTGGCAAGATGCAGTCATTTCCTTCTGTCTTATATGCTTACCAATTCATGAAGCCAAATAGCTTGCAGTGGGGCATTAACAAAGACAGCTGCAAAGATTTTAGGTGAATCGTATGAAACATTCATTGGAGCTATTTTCATCAAGGCTGAATTTTGACACCCAAGGGATAAATGTTGGGCTGGTGACCAGTAGGCATTACTGTCTCTAGTAGTTTTCCATGAAGCCTGCAAGTGTGAAGACGTAACTGTGGTTAAGGGGGAGTTATGTCTATGCCCTGTCTGGGAACGGACGGCCAGGGCCGTTGCTATGGTAGCCGTCTGATAGCGACTGGGAAAGTTCTAACAGAGTCTATGTGTTGTCGCTCTTCTGAATTATGCCTCTGAGCTGAGAGGCTGTCTTTTGTGTTTATCTATGGAGAGAGATGTACCAGAAGGGGGGTGACTGAAGAATCTCTACATGTATTTACTCTTAAGCCTCTGGCCTTAATGTCTTTCAATAAAGACTCTTAACATGCTCTGAAGAAGTTTCTTGCTCAACTTAACTCCAACGTAATGTATGCTGTTTCACACAACAAGGCACACACGCCAACAGTGGTAGCAGAGGATGGTTTCGCTCCACAGCGCATTACACCGGAGTAAGTTGCTGGTCTGAACGGCAGACGGAGTTCCAGAGAGGGCAGCTTGATTGATTGTACCAGACGGAGGTGAGCAACATGGCTGTAAACCTGTCTGGGGGAGGCTTGCCGATGGAACGGCTTAATGAAAAGAATTTTGCCAGCTGGAAGCTGAGGATGAGGGCTTTGCTGATAAAAGAGGATTTATGGGACACAATAGATGGACCCACTCCGGCGGTACTGACTGCGGTTTGGACGCGTAGAGATCAGAAGGCGCAGGCTTTTATACTTCTGGCTCTATCTGACTCTCAACTACTACACGTGAGAGATGTTACAAACACCAAGGAGATGTAGGACCTGTTGGAAGGCATTCATGTGCAACAGACCGCGGGATCTAGATTGTGTTTGGCACGGAAGCTTTATCAAATGCGCTTCACGGGTGAGTGCGACATGAGTGAGCATCTCACGGAATTCAGACGCCTGTTTGCTGAGTTGACAGACCGAGGCGTCAAACACTCTGAACTTCAGAAGACCTATCTGATTCTGGCTTCACTTGATGGGACTTGGAATAATATGGTCATGGCTTTCGAAGCCATGCCTGACGTTGCGTTTATTGAGGAAAAATTGACCCAAGAATGGCAGCGGAGACAGGAGGCGAAAAGAGCCGAGTCGATGGAGGCTGTCAGGAGGCCAGAGGTGAAACATGCCGTGCCGAAGGATAATAAACAGGAGCAGCAACAGAGGCTGAAGGCTTGTTTTGTTTGCGGAGATCGACGACATCTCCAGCGGGATTGTCCAGTCAAGCGAAACTCCAGGGACGGAGGCTTGAAGCAGGGAAGTGTGAACCTTGTTTGTAAACAGAAGTCTAAAGACTTGGAACAAATTAACTTTATTGTCGACAGCGGAGCGAGCCATATATTAATTAAAGACAGACATTTGTTTTACGTTTCAGAAGAAGTGAAAGACTTTGTTTTACTTGCTGATGGATCACGGAAATCCGTAAAAGCTAAAGGTCTGGTGAAATTTGACAAGCTTGGAATAATGACAGACTGTTTGTTTGTTCCGGAATTGGCTCATAATATTTTATCAGTGGGCAAACTGGTGAGTTGTAATTATTCAATTTTGTTCCACAAAGACCAATGTTTTATAATGAGGGGAGATGAAGTGTGCATGCAGGGAAGCCTTAATGATTCACAGTTTGTAATAAAGAGCAGTCAAGCAGGGTGTGCTGTGTTAAACGCTGAGGTACAGGTACATCAGGGCTGCGTCCATGAATGGCATCAAAGGCTGGGGCATGCAAACCTTGACACGATAAGGAAAACTTTGCACAGTGAAGACATGCGTTTAAAAGATTGCGGACAGTTAATGGATTGTGATTCTTGTAATCAAGCTAAAATGACTATTGCACCAATAAACCGGGAGGCTGAGAGAACCACAACAGCTCCCTACCAGCTAGTACATGTTGATTTAGCAGGGCCAATAAATGCTTCACGAGGAGGTGCGAAATTCTTCATGGTACTGGTAGATGATTTTTCAAGATTTTGTCATGTTTTTCTGTTAAAGCATAAAAGTGAAGCTGAGCAGAAGCTGAAACTGTTCATTAAGAGAATCGAAACTCAACACTTGGTCACGGTGGGGGCTATACGCTCGGACCAAGGTGGGGAATTTACGAGTAAAGCATTGAGTGACTTTCTGGAGAGTAAGGGAATAAACCAGAATTTCACTGCTCCACACAGCCCGTTTTCCAATGGAACTGCTGAGAGAAAAAATAGGGTGCTTGGGGAAGCAATGAGAGCCATGCTGCTGGATTGCAGTTTAGGGAATTCTTTCTGGGCAGAAGCAATTCTTTATGCGAATTACATTCACAACAGGGTGTTACACAGTGCTATTGGAATGTCTCCTTATGAGAAACTTACTGGCAGAAAGCCTAGAATACAACACATTCAAAAATTCGGGGCAAGGTGCTGGATCCACATTCCACAGGGAAAAAGGAGGGGCAAGCTTGCGCCCAGAGTACAGCAAGGTTTTGTTTTGGGATTTCAGAATGCATATTACAGAGTTTGGTGTCCAGAAACACAGCAGTTAATTCTGAGCAGAAGCATTAAAGTCTCAGAAAAGCCTTGGGATCAAAGGGAGACAGTCCTTCTTACAGGAACAAATGACACACAAACACAAACACGAACACAATCACAGAAATTTAAGCCAGATGTTGACATTAAAGTGGAAGGTACACAAATACCTCTCAGAGATGCTTTGATTGAGCTCATTTCTGGAAAACGCAGATCAAAGAAACGAAAAGCTGAGGAAATGGAAGCTCCTGCGCAGGTTGTGCCAAGCACAAGCACAAATGGGGGGGCAGAGAGAGCCGAGGCTCTGGTTCCTTTAAGACGCTCCACGAGAGCGAATTTAGGCAAACCGCCTGACAGATTTACTGTGGGATTAATAACAAGTCCTGGAATGAATAAAGTTGTAGACATGGATCCTGAGACACTTTATTTGACATGTGTTGAACCAAAGTTTGAGTGAATAAAGTTTTGAACTGTACTGAGATGTAATTTTGAACTGTACTGAATTGAAAATGTATGATGCAATGTACTGAAATGTATTGCAAGAGGTATTGTAGAAATGTATTACTGTATGAAGATGTATTGTTGAGATTTCTTTGTAATTGACAGACATGATGAGAAAAAGGGGGGCTTGTTGGCATGAGGCCTAGTAGTTTTCCATCAAGTCTGAAAGTTTTGAAAGTAAAGAGGAGTTATGTCTTTGCCAGTCTGGGAATGGACAGTGAAGGCTGTTGCTATGGTAGCCATCTGATAGCGACTGGGAAAGTTCTAACAGAGTCTGTGTGTTGTCATCTTCTGAATTATGCCTCTGAGCTGAGAGGCTGTCTTTTGTGTTTATCTATGGAGAGAGATGTACCAGAAGGGGGGTGACTGAAGAATCTCTACATGTATTTACTCTTAAGCCTCTGGCCTTAATGTCTTTCAATAAAGACTCTTAACATGCTCTGAAGAAGTTTCTTGCTCAACTTAACTCCAACGTAATGTATGCTGTTTCACACAACAAGGCACACACGCCAACACTTTAATGGTTAAATATGGGGCCAGTCCACCATTTCTGTCCCCAGGCTCTTTCTGACATTTTGTGCTTTAAAGGGATTACTTGTCCCATTTCATGGTGGTGCATCTTGAACTGCACAAACACAGCATCTGTCTGTGCCTGCATCACTTCCTAGCACAGAAGCTAATCAGTCACGAGCCAAATCAAATTTCATTTTAGCACTGACCTACAGTAAACCCAAAATGCAGAGAAGCATCTAGTCTCAGAAATCGTGCAGACAAGCTGTCCTCTCTAGACTATCTTCCTGCAGGTTCAGAAAAGCACAGAAATGGCTCTTTTCAAAAGGAGGCATCTCCAATGAGCCCCAGCTCATTTAATTGGCAAGGCAAATGTGTTTTTAAATTTGTATATTTGTTTTTAATGTTTTTAATTGTTGTAAACTGCCCAGAGAGCTTCGGCTATGGGGCGGTATACAAATGCAATAAAAATAAATAAATAAATATCAGACTTAGCTGTTCAGTGTACAGTTTTAAAGCCTCAAATTTAATGGGATTTCCCCAGACATTAGGGCACTTTAGATTTAAAAGCCCTGGATTCCTTTTTATTGCAAATAAGTCATTAGATTTATTCTAGGCCTGAGAAAGCAGTGTCAACCGGAGCTTTGAGGTGAGTAGGAATATGGCTTTTTCCATTTTTCTTCAAAGCTGTCACTACAGAATATATAAAAAGGTTATAGACAAAGAACTTTTTGTGGCTTTATTGGGTTTTGCTCTTTTTTAGCCCAATATCAATTATTTGGTCATCTTTCAGTTGTGCCTTCAGTGACTAACAGCTGCCACTCTTTCTGCCTGTTTACAGGGATTATCACATACATGTACCCTGGGGTTTTTCTTGGGCGGGCATGAATTTTGAGAATGCTGCCAAAAGTCTGTAGGTGAGCAAGAACATCTACTTTAGAAATGGAAAAGTTTCGGATGGTTATGTTTCCATACATGTCAACTTATGAATTTGGGTTAAGCCCACAAATGAAATCAATATAACTGTGTGACTGATTACACTTAAATGAACACAGTCAGACTTACTTCAGAGTAAACGATCATGCACAGAACCCACCTTCATCTTGTTCAGAATAATGGAGTATTTCAGTATACAAGATATAAATCAAATAAGTTTGGATAGTTGTTAAGGAAAGTTTGAAGCGCAACGTGCTTAATTTAGCTTATGTTTCGTTTTTGTAATGAATTATAAGGTATCTTCATATATAGATTCCATCTTTGTACTTCCGCTGGGGATGGAGGGAAACCCTGTCTTGGGCACTGTTGCATGTATTGTTGCCTGGCAATGATCAAAGTGTTTTGACTTGTAATCCCTCTCTCCTTATGCCTTTTTTTTAAGAGAAGGGCGGACAATGAAAATACTAAATAAAAATACATGAAATAAATCATGTAGGCATGAGGCAAGAAGTCCTCACGTGGCGGGCGTCCGACGACATAGGTGCTTCTAAACTATCCACAGCGCCCGAGACGTTGCTTTCCCATACCAACGACGGTGTCTGAGGAAATCCGAGCCTTGAGTGGATGGAGCACTGATGACTCCGCGGTAGTAAACAATACAGACATTATCTCCAGCGGGGCAAACCCTCCTTATCTCTGCTCCTGGCCCGCCTCCTTCTCTATGATTACACTTTCGTAAACTCTATGGCAATGTGAGCGGTGGTCTGTCCAAGCGTCCAGCTTGCCGCTCCCTCCTCTCTTTGGTTTGAACTTTCGTTCAGAGAGATAGGAATATACCCTTCTTCGTTCCCTTCCAGCTCTGCAGAGGTTCGGACGCGGCATCCGCACCCTTAGCCAGGCTGCTTTAAGTTCAAGCCCCCCCCTCTCGAAAAACTGCTGCCTAGAAGGCATTATTCCTTTTCCGGAAGTCTCTATGGCATCCAAGAAGGGAGTGAAACGAGAGGCGCGCTCGCGGAAGTGTGTGTTCCTCGTGTTTCCGGTTGGTATCGGAGGCTGAAGGTGAGTTTTCCTCTAGTGATCTTGGAGAAAGACTGTGTAGTTGGCGGAAATTTATCTACAGAGCAGCCCGCAGGGAAACGAGGGGAGGAAGCGACCGGCCTTTTCTGCACACTTCCCCCCCACCGCCACCGCCTCTTGGGTCGTGTTGATGTAGCACTGGAAGGGGAGGGTCTGGCTGGGAAGTAACGAACCGGCGTGATCAATGTCGCTACCACTTTTCACTTTGGAAAACAGACAGGCTAGTTCCCATAACGCATTTTCCCACCCCACACCAGCAGCAACAGTGCTAATAATTTCAAGGATGTTCTTTTGGATCCAGGTCAGGTATCCCCTGTTAATGCAGGCTCAGGGAAACCGTGATCCTCCAGGTGTTGTTAGATTATCGCTCCCGTCAACCCTTACTATTGGCTGTGCTAGCTGGAGCTAGTGGGAGCTGCAGACCAGTAACATCTGGAGGGCCTTAGGTTCCCTGCCCCTATTTTAATAAGTCAGTACAGTGACACTGTTCCCTGTTGTCACAGCATTCATCTATTAGGTGGAGTGTGAAGTGACTTATGTTTACTCGCTTCTATTGCCAGAAGTGCAGATAGGCCTGGCCACTGAAAAACTGGGCAGGGTTCTAAGGTACTGACCAAGGGGCAACCTTATTTATAGTGTGTGTATGCCTGTGTGTTGAATTGCTGGGTTTTGATGTTTTGTGTTCTCCAGCAGCATCAAGGGCAAATACTTTAATGTGTGATGGATCCTGTACGGGCTCAGCAACTGGCAGCTGAGCTGGAAGTGGAGATGATGGCTGATATGTACAGCAGGTATTGACTAAGCACGAGGACACTCTTCAATGGTACTAATTTGAAATTTCCAACATGAGAGCTATATGCTATGAAAATATAATTTTTGTGGATGCACAACATCAGGCATTATATGCAGTGGTCTGTGCTGTACTTTTCTTTAAAAATCCCAGACTTTTTCTAAGATGATTCTTCTTTTAACCCCTAAATGTTCTACATTAGAACCAATACTTTACTATTGTACAGGACATGGGATAACATAGTAAAATTGCCTTTTCAGATCAGAGTAAGGCCTGTCTAAGTCCAGCTGGGAAGCTCACAAGTAGAGCACACAGACAAACATCCCATCACATGTTGTCAGTCCTAGCCTAGCATCTGGTGTTCACAGGAATAATGTATCTGAACAAGGAGGCTCTGTTTAACTATAATGATTGATAGATCTGTCAATGACTACCTGCCATGGATTTGCCTAATTATTTTTAAAGGTTATTCACTAATAGGCAAAAAAACCCCTTGTGGTTTAAGAACGTACCTGTAGCCAACAGATATTTCTATCAAACTTTTAAAAAAAGGGAATAAGGGCAGCTATAGTGAATGCACTAGGGGAGCAGGAGACCTGACCTCTCCGAGATATTGTACTGCCCTGCAAATTTGTAAAAATGCAAACACCGTTTGGGTTGGTCTTTCACAGTCCTATCCACTTCCTGTGTAGCTTGGAAGAATTTGGTAACGTGCCTTTGAGCATATGGTGAGTGGTAGCAACACCTGCAAGGTCAATAATAGGATTACAGGAACTCTGTGAACATTGCTGATTTTTAATTAATTTCAACGAATTATGAGAACTCTGACAGAAAAAAGTCCAACGGGTCTGGGTTTTTTTTCTCTTTTTACACTTTGAAATCTTGATTCTCTCTGACTGCTTTGTGTATCACCATGGAAACACAGAGGGTTGTTAAGGAGGTGTTTCCGAGTTCAAGACTATAAGTTTTGTAAGGTTGTGTTTTGAAATGAGCTTATGGGAAGCATCAGAATGGCCTGGGGGGTGCTTACAATTTAACATTGTGGAATGCGAAAAATCCATGCTGACTATAGTATACAGCCACTCTTGTGGCTGTATAATTTAACCTGGTGGCCATCATCATCACATCTTGTGCCAGAGTGAAGAACTTCCTTTAGACCATCCTGAACCTACTGTTAGCCTATTTTATTGGGTAACCTTGAGTTTTCATATCATGAGAGATGGTAAAAGATCTCTCTATTCATTCAAAATATTATAAACCTCTGCCATGTTGCCCCTGTAGCATTTTCTAAACTAAAAAGCCCTAAAAGCTTTAACCTTTCCTTGTTAAGTGATCCAGGTGACCCTGCCCAAGGGGATTATCATCTATTAGATGGACAGGACAGGGATTTGAAAGCAAGAGTGGGACTGAGAAATGGGAGAGGGACATCTAATTTCTTTTCTGTCACTGAACTCATATGGGAGCCTTTCTGTTTGCAATGCTTTGGCACTGTTGGGCCATTTGTAAAGCAGAATGCAAAGAGTGTGATGTTACTGAGGGGGTAAGAGTGCTAGTCTAGCAAGTTTTCTGTCTGTCCTGAATATTCTAACATTCAGCTTCATTGAATGGCCCCAAGTTCTGGTGATTTAAGAAATGGAGAAAAACTTTTCTTTATCCACTTTCTCCATTATATGCATATTTATCCCCTTATTCTAAACTAAAAAGGCCCAAATGTTGCAGCCTTTCCTCATTGGAGAGTTGCTCTATCCTTTTGGTCACTTTGGTTGCCCTTTTCTGAACCTTTTCCAGCTCTACAGTATCCTCTTTGATGTGAGACAATTAGAACTGTACAGAATATTCCAAGAGTGGTTGCACCACATATTTATATAACAGCATTATGATTTCGGCACTTTTATTTTCAATCCGAACATAGAATTTGCCTTTTTCACAATTGCTGCGCATAGGGTTGACATCTACATTGAACTATCAAAGGTCTCATCCCTGATCATTCACTGCCAGTTCAGACCCCATGACCGTATATGTGAAATTAGGATTTTTTTGCCCCAGTGTGCATCACTTGCTTACATTGAATTGGATTTGCCACTTTAATGCCCATTCACCCAATTTGGACAGAACATTTTGGAGCTCCTCTCAATCTTTTTTTGTTTCAATCACTTGAACAATTTAATATCATCTGCAAACTTGACTGCTCGCCCCAAACTCTAGATAATTAATGAACAAGTTAAAAAGCATAATACTGTTCCTGAGGGCCCCACCTTCTACATCCTCCCACTGGGAAAACTGCACTTTTATTTCTGGTCTCTGATTCCTGTTTCGTAGCCAGTTACTGATCCATAAGATAACATCTCCTCTTATTCCCATAATTGTTACGCTTATTTACAAATCTTTGGTGAGGAACCTTATCGAAAGCTTTTTGAAAGTCTAGGTACACAGCATCAATTGGATCACCTTTTTCTGTTTGCTTGTTGACATTCTCAAAGAAAATAGGTTAGTGAGACAGAATTTGCCTTTGCAGAAGCAGTGCTGGTTCTGCTTCAACAAGGCTTGTTCTTCTATATTCTTAGTGATTATATATTTAACAATGCTTTCCTCCAGTTTTTCCAGAGCAGATGTTAAGTTAACTGGCCTGTAACTTCCCAGATCTGCCCTGGATCCCTTTTTAAAAATTGGTGTTATGTTGGCAAGTTTCCATTTCTCAGGTATAGAGGCTGATCTTAGGGATGTTACATATTTTGTTAGTAGATCAGCAGTTTCACATTTGAGTTCTTTAAGTACCCTTGGGTGGATACCATCCATACCTGGTGATCTATTTGTTTTTAATTTGTCAGTAAGGCCTAGAAGATCATCTGTTGTTGCCACTTTTTGCCTCAGTTCTTCAGATTCCCTTCCTGTGAGAGTTAGTTTAAGCACAGAGATCTACCCTTTATTTTCTGTTTTGAAGAAATATGCCAGGGTGGGGAACCTCTGACCTGCGGGACAACTTCGGCCTGCCAAGGTCTCAATTTGGCCTGCCAGGCCATTCCTGACAAACCACACCCACCTGCTGCACAGTTGATGTCATATGATTTGCCCCAGGATCAGGAAGGGGTTTGCGTTAAAACCTCTGCTAAAAAGCGGGGGGGGAATTCAGTTTTAGCAAGGATTTCATGCCAACCTCTTCATGATCCTGGAGCAAGTCTCTTCGAAGGCACACTGGAAGTAGGCACACCTTCAAAGAGACTTGTCACCTAGTCAGGCGATTGACAGACAAGTGGCCTCACCCACCTGTCAGATTGGGCCGTCAAGGGATAGGGCAAATATAGATCTGGTCCACCAGGGTTTCCCATCTCTGCAAAATGTAAATAATTCATTCCTTCTTTACCACACCTTTAACTCCCTCATTATCTGAAGTTTCAACAGCCTCCCTAGCTAGTCTCCTGCTTCTTACGTCTTTAAAGTCATAATCATTCCCCTCATTCTTGGGGCACTCTCCTCAGCTCCTATTGGCTTTTCTTCCACAATCAGTTTAAAAGCTGTTCAGCCATCTTTTGTATTTTAAGTGCCAACAGTTCTGGTTCCATTCTAGCTCAAGTGGAGCCCGGCCCTTTTGTTCAGGCTTGGCTTATCACACAGTATTCCTCAGTGCCTAACAAATCCAGCCCCCTGCGCTTGACACCACTGTCTCATTCATGCACTGAGACTATGAAGCTGTACCTGTCTAGCCAGCCCTCCATGTAGAACCGATAGCATTTCAGAGAAAGCTACCTTTAAGTTCCTGGCTTTCTATCTCCTATCTACATTTCACATCCAGGACCTCACAACTGTATTTCTCCGTGTCATTGGTGCCAATGCTCACCATGACCACTGATTCCTCCCCAGTACTATCTACCAGGTTAGCTAGACAATGTGCAACATCCACAACCTTCGTGACAGGAAAGCAATTCACCCTGCAATCAGCATGTCCTTCACACACCCAGCTATCTGTGTCCCTACTGATTGCACCACCGACTACCAGGATCAAGGGGGATCCTGGAGGAGTATCATTGGCATGAGAGGATAACTCTTCCTGTCCCAAGGAATGGGTCCTTTCTAAGAGATCATTTCCCTCTTCCTTCCCTTAGAAGCAGCGGAGTTGTCACCTTGGGAACAGGACCCAGGTAGCATGTTCCTGAAGGTCTTGTCCACCAGCCTCTTTGCTTCTCTCAGCTTTTTTAGGTTAGCCACCTTGCCCTCAAGAAAACAAACTCATTCTCTGAGGGCTAGGAGCTCATTACACCAAGCACCCACCTACAACCTTTGTTCTACATTCTACATTCTGTAGAATACATTGGAATTGGAAAGCCCCTGCACCCCTACTGACTTTTATCAGGGGAGTGGACAGTGGGTGATTAAGTGGGAGTGGATAAGTGGGGGTTAACTTGCTGTTGAAGTTTTCTTTTAAAATTGAAAATAGTTTTAACTGGTTTTACACTAACTGAAACTTGAACTGAGGCCTACTGTTTGACTTTAGCTTGTGTGCTGCACTTAAATCAGGCCTGAACTGTGCTTGAATAGAGGCTTTTAAAGTGCAAATTACCCTGTAGTTTTTAAGTTGTAACATACACTCTGGTTTTGAAAACCTGAACTCTTTCTAACTGGTTTTAAACTGAACTGAACACTGGAACTTTCTGATGAGTTACATATTAGTTTATATGCTGCCTTTTTTTTAACCTAAAGAGCCTTAACCTTTTTAATCTAAAAAAACTGAAATCTACACTGACCTTGATGTAAAAACTAAGCCTATGTTTTTGAATCTAAGTTTACTCTCCCACTAGGTTGATCTGTACTAGGGTTGCCAGGCTCAGGGCCTGAGACTGATCCTGTATCTTTAGGAGAAGAGAAAGTCAGCCAAATGCAGGTGTTCTTGCAACCCTGTAATGGGAAAAACCACAAGGTGGAATTCTCCCTTCCCCCTGCACAACTTCTAAAGATACAGAAGACCTCTTGGTTGCCAGGCCCGGCCTCCAAGTGGTCTTCTGTATCTTTAAAAGTTGTGCAGGGGGAAGGGAGAATTCCACCTTGTGGTTTTTCCTATTACAGGGTTGCAAGAACACCTGCACTTGGCTGACTTTCTCTTCTCCTAAAGATACAGGATCAGTCTCAGGCCCTGAACCTGGCAACCCTAGTCTGTACTGTAGAGAACTATATATATCTGAGATTGATTTGATTTTTTTTAACTCCCTCTCTAAAATTAGAATTTAATATATATTTCTGGTTTACTATGGCCCCTCAAGACTCCGGTACTTGGGTAGAGCTGAAAACGGAGCTTCTACAGACTTACCACCCCTAGGATTTAGCTCCTGAACTCTTTAAATTTTACAGGATTAGGCTGTTAGTACACAGTGCTCTTATTACAGTTTAAACTGATGATTTAAATAAACAGGTGGTACTTACCCTCTAGTTGCTTAGCTGTTTAACTTGCTTGTTACCTTGATACTTTGCCACTGGGACTGAGGCACTTTGTTTGCAAGAGATCTTTTTCAGACACCAAATAAGGCAAAGGAGTCAGGCAGGCACGCTTGCTACTGCAATCTTCAACTGGATGAAAAACATTTATTGAGATCTTTCTAGCCTGGAAGGCCTGCAATCTGATTCTGTGCACATTTATTCAAAGGTTAACTGGGGGTTACACCCAAGTAAGTGTGGAGGGATTGTAGTCATGCAGACTGTTTCTGTGCACGTATTCTTGGTTGTGGCAGCTTAGATGTACCTGAAACATGTTGGCTGCTCAAAATTAATCCTTGTTTGTCTTAACAGACATCTTGATCATGTCACTGTAAACGGACACACAGTCTGTGACAAAATGAATGTGCAGGGTAGGGGGGCATAGATTTTAAGAATGTTGTACAATATTTGTATGCTTATATAATTGTAAGCTAGTGTTTGGGAAATTACTTGCAGTAAGCAATCCTAACCATCCTTACTCAAAAGTAAATTTGAATTTAATGGGGCTTACTCCCAGGTAAGTGGAGTTAAAGTTACTGCCTTAGAATCTTTATTTACTGATTTACTAAAGAAATATTTTAATTGACAGAAGAAATACCCCGCAGTCAGTGAAGGAAGATGAACTCTCATCAGTTGAGAGAGAGAGAGAGAGAGAGATGACAGATGATAAGGGCTATGAGAGACAGCAGAAGGAAGGAACATTGCATACCAAGGGTGGAATTCTATTTAGTCCTACGTGAATTAGACCCACTGAAGTTAACAAAACAAATTTAGGTTCATTCATGTCAATAGGTTTACTCTGAGTAGAACTTAGTTGAATAAAACTCCAAAGGATTAATTGGAAGAAGATGTTTACGCTAAAGTAAAAGTTATCAGAGTGGAAGTACTTTACATTTAAGAGGGCAGAAACAGTTAAGATTTGAACCTGCTACAACAGAGAAATAGAGATATCTTAACTAACTTTTTAAAATCTCAAAGTATATGTTGCTGAGTGAGATTTAGTAGCGGTTTTAATTTGAATGTATTGTATTTGTTCTCCTTCTCAAGAATAAACAGTTCCTTTTTAAAGAAAGCAAGTTTGTTGTTCACCTCTCACATCTCATAAAGACCTACCAAAGAGGTGGCAGAAAATATGAAGTTCTTCAACAAAGGACTTGACTAGATGGCATGGTGAATTTGAGACTGCATATTAAGAGGTGCAGTTAAAAAAAAAACCTCTGGGGGCAACAAAACCTCTGAAGAGGTAGGCCAGCAACATCTGGAGGGTCACAGGTTTCCCATCCCTGCCCTTGATAGTGATATATTTAGCATATTTATTTAAGTATTTATAATCCACGCTTTTCTTAAAAGTGTGTCAAGGCAGTATACAACATGCAAAACTATAATAAAACCAGTAAAAGCATCCATAAAAACACCAATAAAACAGTAAAAAATATTTTCCTTGTATTCACTAAGCAAAGGGACATGTTTTTTCTGAAAAATTAAGCACTGGAAAATGTTCTGCCCGACATCAGTAGCAGGGAGGAGGGGCTGGATGCACTGTCTGGAGCCACTGCTTTAGAGGAAGGGCTGTTGCTCAATGGAAGAGCAGAGTACCAGCTCTGCGTGCAAAAGATCCCAGGCTCAGTTCTGGCATCTCCAGGTAGGGTTGGGGAAGACTCCTCCTTGAAGCTCAGGGGACATGCTGCCAGCCAGTGGAGACAATGCTGAGCTAGTTGGAACGGTAAAGTAGCTCCCTTAATTTCTATGAACCGGGGCAAAACAGGCAGTAGCTGAGTGATGTGCTATTACCCATTTTGCCTGAGTGTCATATAGGTTAGAAAATTTTGAACTTAATTTTAGCCTAAGAAATGACAGCTAGCTCTTGGAGTGGCAGATTCCAGAACTCTGCATACACAAAACAAATAAACCAAAGTAGGTTTTGTTGAGGACAACTACGTCAGAGATTCTCAGAATCTTTTGTGGATGGGTCGGGAACATGATGGATTTTAGGCATCAGTAGATGGCTTTAGGTAAGCACTGTGGGATGTTTGTTTTCAGCTTTTTCCAACCTTTGGGTCCCCAGATGTTGTTGGACTACAACTCCCATCAGTCCCAGCCAGCATGGCCGATGGTCAGAAATGATGGGAACAGTAGTCCAGTACCATCTGGGGACCGAAAGGCTGTTTGGCTGAATATAAAGCTGGCTTGGAACACCTCAAAGACTACTAATTTGTCATGCCCTACTCTTTTCTTGCTCTACCCCAGAATGACCAATGCCTGCCATCGCAAATGTGTCCCTCCACACTACAAGGAGGCTGAGCTGTCCAAGGGGGAGTCTGTCTGCCTGGATCGTTGCGTCTCCAAGTATTTGGACATCCACGAACGCATGGGCAAGAAACTGACAGAGCTCTCAATGCAGGATGAGGAGCTGATGAAGAGGATGCAGCAGGGGGCTGGGCCAGCGTAACAGACATACCCCTTTGTTCATAGGCGACATGCCCACCTACTTTCCTTCTCCTGCCTTCCCTCACTTAGTGCCTGGACTCTGTGTTCACCCCTCCTTTTGCCAATAAAACATGAATGTTAAATTTTCTCTGTTAACTGCCAAGTATGCAGGAGCTTTATCTTCCCTTTTTAGGCCTGCTGGAAAATGGGGACAGCCTATCATTCTTTTGTGAAGGGAGATCATCTGAGCGGTGGGGTCCGATAGGACTTTCTTGTAGATGTGCATAAAGTTGGAGGCTGAAAAATAAATGCCTTTTCGGCATGTTTTTTCATATGGATTTGCTTATCCAAAAGCCAGTTTTGCAGGTGGTTTGGGGTGACTTTGCTATTGGCTGCTTCAAAATGGAGCTGGCTGCAATTGCAGCAGCCAGCCACTAGAGGGAACTAAAGTCTGCAAGATCCCAATTTGGGGGTGGGGGCACAGGGCTTCCCAGAAGTTCAAGAGAGAGAGTGGTAACATGCTGATGAAGGGATGAGGATGGATGGCATCTCTCTGCTAAGAGTTGGACATAACTAAACTTTAATAAACTATGCACTCAGAAAGAAGGCCATGTGAGAATTTTGGCACACTGAAAAATTGGGTATGTGACTTCTGATAAAAATAAATAGGTACTGACTGGTTTGCCAGCTCTTATCATGTCTGCTAAAACAGTTATTCTTCTGATGTGCTTGTTAAACCAACTCCATTCTGGTGCTTTTTCCTGGAGTCATTGAAGCATTCTCTGTACAATTTGAACTGGAGATTAAATGTCCCCTCATTTTCTCTTGTCTGGTGCAAAAGAGGTGACATACAGTAGGGCCCCACTCATACGGCGGGTTACGTTCCGGACCCCCGCTGTAAAGCAAAATCCGCTGTAAAGTGGAATTCATTGAATAGGATGGTGTGCGATGCCTGAAAACCGCCGTAAAAGTGGAACAAGCGCCGTATGAGTGGGGCTTTAGTCTAATTGTGTCTAATTGAGACCGCTGTATTAGCGAAGCGCTGTAAAGCGAAGCACTGTAAAGCGGGGCCCTACTGTATTGGTGTTTTTCATTAAATTGCTATTGCCTCTCTTTCCAGCATCATTGTAACTAAATAGCAAGTGAACAAGCGTGTTTCTGGTTTTGCTGCATTTTATTGCGTCCAGCAGGGGGCATATGAAAGCACAAGGCTTTTTTTCTCTCGGTCACAACGTATGAATAACAACTTTGAAGCGCTGTTAATTTTTTTATGAGTATGGCTCATAATTGGGCCCCTTTGATTTCTTTTAGCCTCATTCTGTATTTTCTAATTAAATAGCAGCTGTGTTTAACCAAAGGGTGACTTATTCAATTAGAGATGCTTACAGCAATTAGAAGTTATTTAAAACCACATGCTGGAAGTTATTTGGCAAGCCTTCCTTGTGGTTTGATGCCTGTGTAGGGCATGATGTTGTGCGGCGGCTGCTTTTGCGGAGCTCTTGAGTATACCCTGCAGTGGCTGGAAAGGGCAACAGGAGTTGTAGTGCAGCGGTGGCAGCAATGAAGATGGCTAGTAAAATTCAAGCCTTCTCATATCCTGCTTGGAAAAGCTCACAGCCTCAGCAGGATTGAGTATATCTGGATGAGAATCTGTGGCTCATACTTCCTCGAGATTTTCTGCCGCAGTGAGCTTCAAATTTACACTTTCAAGCGATACTTTCTGCAATGCCCGAGACAATCCTACATCTTTGCTGTCAGTTGAACCAGATTCTGAGTCATGGTCTGGGACAGATTGTGGGCTTGTGGGATCTACTTTGGTTCTTACTAGAATGCCAAGGTCCACCAACAGGAGAGGAACTATGTGTAGGCTGGGGAACCAGTGGCCCTCCAGGTGTTGGACTCGCAGCTCAGTCCTCCCTGCCCATTGGCCGTACTTGCTGATGCTGATGAGAGCTGGAATTCTTGCTGTTCACACTTACCTGAGAGTAAGACCCCATCTACACTATATATTTGAAACAGTATCATACCAGTTTAAACAGTCAAGAAACCTTCAAAGAAACCTGGAAACTGTCATTTGTGAAGGGTGCTGAGAGTTGTTAGGAGACTCCTATTTTCCTCGTCGTTATGTGCCTTCAAGTTGATTATGACTTACAGAAACCCTATGAATCGGTGACCTCCAAGAGCATCTGTCATGAGCCACCCTGTTCAGATCTTGTAAGTTCAGGTCTGTAGCTTCCTTTATGGAATCAATCCATCTCTTGTTTGGTCTTCCTCTTTTTCTGCTCCCTTCTGTTTTTCCCAGCATTATTGTCTTTTGTACTGAATCATGTCTTCTCATTATGTGTCCAAGGTATGATAACCTCAGTTTCATTATTTTAGTTTCTAGTGACAGTTCTGGTTTAATGTGTTCTGACACCCAATTATTAGTCTTTTTCATGGTCCATGGTATGCGCAGAGCTTTCCTCCAACACCACATTTTAAATGAGTTGATCTTTCTCTTATCTGCTTTTTTAACTGTCCAACTTTCACGTCCATACATAGAGATTGGGAATACCATGGTCTGAATGATCCTGACTTTAGTATTCAGTGATACATCTTTGCTTTTGAGGATCTTTTCTAGTTCTCTCATAGCTGCCCTCCCCAGTCCTAGCTGCCTTCTGATTTCTTGACTATTGTCTCCATTTTGGTTAATGACTGTGCCGAGGTATTGATAATCCTTGACAAGTTCAATGTCCTCATTGTCAACTTTAAAGTTACATAAATCTTCTGTTGTCATTACTTTGGTCTTTTTGATGTTCTGCTGTAGTCCTGCTTTTGTGCTTTCCTCTTTAACTTTCATTAGTATTAGTTTCAAATCATTACAGGTTTCTGCAAGTAGTATGGTATCGTCTGCATATCTTAAATTATTGATATTTCTCCCTCCAATTTTCACACCTCCTTCATCTTGGTCCAATCCTGCTTTCCGCATAACATGTTCGGCGTATAGGTTAAACAAATAGGGTGATAAATACACCCTGTCTCACACCCTTTCTGATTGGGAACCAATCGGTTTCTCCATAGAATCATAGAATTATAGAGTTGGAAGGGGCCTTGTAGGCCATCGAGTCCAACCCCCTGCTCACAGCAGGAAATCCACAGCTAGAGCATCTCCATATTCTGTCCTTATAGTAGCCTCTTGTCCACTGCATAGGTGGTGCATCAGGACAATCAGATGCTGTGGCATCCCCATTTCTTTTAAAGCATTCCATAGTTATTCATGATCTACACAGTCAAAGGCTTTGCTGTAATCTATAAAGCACAGGGTGATTTTCTTCTGAAATTCCTTGGTCCGTTCCATTATCCAACGGATGTTTGCAATATGATCTCTGGTGCCTCTTCTCTTTCTAAATCCAGCTTGGACATTTCTGGCATTTCTCACTCTATATATTGTAAGAGCCTTTGTTGTAGAATCTTAACCATTACTTTACTTGCATGAGATATTAAGGCAATTGTTCGGTAATTACTGCATTCCCTGGGATCCCCTTTCTTTGGAATTGGGATGTATATGGAACGCTTCCAGTCTGTGGACCATTGCTTGGTTTTCCATATTTCTTGACAATTTTTTGTCAAAATTTGGACAGATTCAGTCTCAGCTTGTAGCAACTCTATTAGTATGCCATCTGTTCCTGGTGATTTGTTTCTTCCAAGTATTTTAAGAGCAGCTTTCACCTCACATTCTAAAATTTCTGGTTCTTCATCATACAGTTCCTCCATGAATAAATCTGTCATCCTGGCATCTCTTTTATAGAGTTCTTCAGTGTATTGCTTCCATCGTCCTTTTATTTCATCTTGCTCAGTCAGTGTGTTCCCCTGTTGATCATTCAACATCCCTACTCTTGGTTTAGATTTCCCTTTAATTTCTCTAATCATTTGGAATAGGGCTCTCGTTCTTCCCTTTTTGTTGTCCTCTTCTATTTCTATACAATAACTATTGTAATAGTTCTTTTTGTCCCTACCTAGTAGTCATTCTATTGTTGCATTAAGGGTTCTGACTGTGTTTCTATCTCCTTTTGCTTTTGCATTCCTTCTCTCTTTAACCATTTTAAGAGTTTCTTCAGTCATCCATTGGGGTCTTTCTCTCTTTTTAACTAGATGTATTGTCTTTTTGAATTCTTCCCTGATAATGTCTCTGACTTCATAGTTCTTCTGGTTCTCTGTCAACTAAGTTTAAAGCCTCAAACCTGTTCCTTATTTATAATAATAATAATAATAAAACTTTATTTTTACCCCGCCCTTTTCCAATAGGACTCAGAGCAGCTTACAACTAAAAACAATATCATTAAAACATACAGAGTATATTATTAAAAAAGAATTAAACTATCAGGGAAAATTAAAAACTATAAGATAAAAGTTAAAACAGCGAACAATTTAAAATAATAAAATCATATAATATGATCACCAAGCCTATAAAACATTAAACCTGGTCGTTCTCTGTCTCAAATCCTGCTGAAATAAAACAGTCTTTACTTGTCGCCGAAAAGACAGCAAGGAGGGAGCTGATCGTACCTCACTCGGGAGGGAGTTCCACAACCTAGGGGCGACCACCGAAAAGGCCCTATCTCGTGTCCGTGTCAAATGTACTTGCGAAGGTGTAGGGAACACAAGAAGGGCTTTGTAAATTTGACCTTTATATTCTTCTGGGATGTTATTTAAATTGTATTTTGGCATTATGATTGCTTTGTTGTTCTTCTTTAGCTTCACTCCGATTTTCGATACAACCAGTTCACGATCTGTACTGCTTCTGGTCTTGTTTTCGCAGAAAGTATGAAACTTCTCCATCTTCTGTTACCAATTTAATCTACTAGCAAAAAAATCAATTTGATTCCTATATTGACCATTTGTTGATGTCCACATGTACAGTCGTCTTTTCAGTTGCTCAAAAAATGTGTTCGCAGGAAACAAATTATTAGCTTCACGGAATTCAATAAGTCTTTCTCCTGCTTCATTTCTGTCTCCTAAGCCCCATTTCCCCACAATTCTTAGTTCTTCTCTGTTTCCTGCTTTTGCATTCCAGTCCCCCGTGATTATCATCACATTTTGTTTTGGTGTGCGATCAATTTCTTCTTGTACTTCTGCATAAAATCTCTCCAATTCCTCTTCTTCTGTGTTTGCCGTTGGGGCGTAGACTAGGATGACGGTTGTGTTAATAGGTTTCCTGTTTCATCTCATTGATATAACTCGCTCAGACCTTGCTTTGTAGCTCCTAATTGCTTTTGCTACATCACTTCATTAGAGCAACCCCATTTCTTCTTAATTTCTCATTTTCTGCATAAAATATTTTGTAGTTGCCTGATTGAAAATGTCCCATTCCCGTCCATTTTAGTTCACTCACACCAAGTATTGTAATGTTGATGCATTCCATTTCTTGCTTGACAATTTCTAACTTTCCCTGGTTCATGCTTCTCACATTCCATGTTCCTATTGTGTGCGTCGTACAACTCTGGACCTTTCGCATTTGTGTACATTAGCCTCTAGGCTTCCTTCTGGCTTTGACCCAGCTGTTTCATTAGTCACAGCGCTACTGGTACTTGTCCTTTATTCTTCCCCAGTAGCTCGTTGAGTGCCTTCTGACCTGGGGGTGTCATCTTCCAGCACTAGCTTGTGTTGCATTTTGGATACTCTGTTCATAGGGTTTTCATGGTAAGAGATATTCAGAGGTGGTTTACCATTGCCTTCCTCTGAGTTTGGATGCATCTTAGTCTGGTGTTTCAGCTGTGACCATTCCGCCTTGGGTGCCTGTGACGATCCCTCCTTTGGCTCCCCCTGTCAGGTTCCCACCTGCTTGTGGCTACCGCCTTTCACTAGGCACCACCTCAGGACACCACCAGTCAGGATCGTCATTTTTATTTGTTCTCACTCCGCTCTAGCACAGATCACACAAGATCCCACTGCTAGGCAGCACCCCAGTCATTCCCTGTAAACAATACTGCTAGAGACTTTGCCTCAGTCTCTCTGTAGCTTGTTACTTTGTGTCTGGGTGCCCTTGCTGTCCACAACCCCCTTGTATCTTTGTCTATAAAGCATACAATCCTGGGTTGCTCTGGATACTTGACATTGTTACAATATCTCCCTTCACTGCTGCCACCATATGATACAGTTTCCCTTCAGCCTTGGTAATTACCCTGCCCTTCTGGTCTGTGTATTCCCAGGCAAGGATCAGGCTTTTGGTAAACCAATAAAAGTATTCATTTGATAACACCAGGAAATAACAAGATTACTTTAGGAATGGTTAACAAGCGTATGGTTTCATATAGTGTCACTCTTTATATTTCTGGTCATATATATACTGTCTAAATATCAGCCAAATATAATCCAACCCTCCCTCAGAACTTTGCCAACCAACCCATCCAAATAACTCTCCACTAAAAACTCTCCAACAACTCTCACCAACCGACCCCCTCTCAACTGTCATCCTCCCATTTATACCTTCAGCCATTCAAACATTCAGCCAATCATCATCCAGCATTCTCCAGCCTTCCAACCCATGCTCTTCCCCCCTCTCATTCAATTCACTTACCATATATCCCTTAATAAACCCGTACTTACCATATTTACAGGTTTTAACATATAAGGACATCACAGTGCCCCTGCTAGGAGTCTAGCCTCTTGGTCTAGACTCCTGACGACATTGCTCTTGGCTTCTTCAACACTCTCAAACCCCCTCACCACGTTAAGGTGTGCATCCTAGAGGGGGCCTATTTTCCTCACAGAGCTACAATTGCCAGAGTTCCTTGGGAATAGGGTTCGATTGTTAAACCACTCTGGAAACTGTAGCTCTGTGAGGAGGACATATGGTCTCCTAACACTCTCAGCACCCTTAAACTACTGTTCCCAGGATTCTTTGGGGGAAGCCGTGACTGTTTAAAGTGGTATAATACGAGGTCTAGTGCAGATGGGGCCTTAGTAGCTATGAACTCAGTGGGGCATGCTACCAAGTAGACCTTCAGAAGACTGTGCTCTAATAGGGTGATGAGAAGGTGGACATACACTTAGAAATAAGAAACAGGGTGCCTCTGGACACCTCAGCTCAAGAATTTGTTTTCAATATCTGAACTGAGCTTGCAGTTCTTTCAACCCAAACCCCACTTCTAGTTTCCTCTCAAATTCTCTTGATATATAGCAGTTGAATGTGGGGCTGGGGGGATAAACATTTTTGTTACTGGTTTGAAATGACTGGGAGTCAATTGCTGATCTGTTGCAGGCCAGATATCTACTAGAAGGTCCTGATCTATTATTATTTTTTAAAGTTTGTTTTAAGAACATACACGTCACCTTTCAATAAAAAAATATTTTTGGGCATCTTACTGATAAAACAAAATACCAATTTACCTGCTGCCCGCCCATGATCTAGGGCTCATGGTCAGTTCACAGAGGCACTAATCTGGCATGGGGAACATCAAACCTGGAGGTCTGACTGCGGTCCTCCAGACTTCTCTCCCCAGGCCACACCACTCACTGGCCCTGTTTTGGACCTGGAGTGTTTTTGCTTGTCTGGGTTGTGTCTTGAACTCTGCTAATGCCCCTTGTTTGCCTGGGTGAAGGATAGAAAAGAGCATGTAGAAACTAGTTTTCTGTGCAAAGATCAAATTTATATTCCTTGCTTCACCCATTTTTACCTGTGATTTGCCCACTGCTGGCTTGTGGCCCTTGGAAGGTTGCTCAGGAGGGAAAGTGGCCCTCAGTCTGACAAAAGGCTAGCCCATGGGTCTCGCCATCCCCCTGTGTGAACTGAGAATGTGCTCTAGGACAAACGGAATGAACCCGCAGCTGTAAATTACAGAACACCAGAAGCTCATCTGCCAGTACAGATCTTCTCTTTGGGGGAACTCTCCCAAGATTTAGGAGGAATACTGTTCTGTGGGCTTTTCTTGGAACTCGCCCTCACGTACGTCCCTGCAGAAGCGGGAACAAAAAGGAAGCAACTTTGCAGAGTTCATCGGAAAGGCCCCGAGTCACCAATGTCTGGAATTGTTTTTAAGAGTCCCAACTGGCTTGACTTCCTATATCCTGGTTTCCTTAGAGATAGGATTTGTCCTCCCTTTCCCCCACTCCACAGGTCTGTCTTCTATTCCCGTACTTGTACAAGCTTCCTGGAGTCACTGCTTAAGTGTGGGCTCAGCTGATCCCCTGGTGGTGTTGCTGGGATTTCATTCTGCGCTGGTGCTGTTTCCATCGCCTTCTTGCATGTGATGTCTATCGATGCCCGAGTTGTATCTGGCTGTGCTTATTAATGCATGTCCCTGCTTCCATTGTAGGAGTGTCAGTAGCTGGCAGGGCAGAGCTGGTTATCGTGCCTGCGCTTTCTAAATGCAGAATGCTGGGTTGGCCGAAGGAAAGCAAACCTGTGTTTGTTCCACCAAAATGAAAACTGTCCCTTAAGCTTCAGGCAGTCTTGCCTGATGCTTACACATCCAATTAGGCCTGGAGCCGCTTCCCTCGGGCTTCTTCACCTTGCTTGGCATTCATATTATACATAATCTATGCACTGTTGGTTATGACCTTTGAAACTCTTGTCTGCAATCCGGGGCATGTAATTCTGTAGCCCAGCTCACCTCCCTCATTAGCCACCTACCTTGACTCCTCCAGAGCTGCCCTTTCCAGATAACTTAGTTGCATTTCTAGTTCCATTTGCCTTCCAATTAAATTGGGACAGGACTAACTCAGCATCACTTGCTTCGAGGTTATTTCTGTTTTATGTATTCTATCATCGTTACCTAGAGGTGCTGCATCCAACAGCATTTTTCTGGTATGGACTGAAAGAATTTGACACCCTTCCTATCGAGGAACTCCTGGAGAGGGATTGGGCGGAGAGCTTTCAGGCTGGATCTTATGTGTTCAGTCTGTTGAAATTGCCTGGAACAGGCTATGTTTCTTAACCCTAGAAGAATCTTGGCATTATTTCTCTTCTGGAATGATTCCACATAGCGTTGTCATAAATAAAATGGAGGAATGTGGATGAGAAAGCTGTCTCATAAGGTGAGCTGTGTGTCACATTCTGGAAAAGGGCACTCAGAATGTAGCAGCGAATTGTATCACAGTGAACGAAAAAGCAAGGGGTGTTTCCAAAGGAATATGTGGGTGTTCCTGTGCTATTTGTTGTTTTTATAAACAACATGCTTCAGAAGGAGTGGAAAGGATGTTCATCTAATTGACCAGGAATACAAAACTACTAGTCCAGATTCTGAAGGTCGGCATTAAACCAGTCTAGAGGTAGCCACTGTGCTGCCCTCCCGATGTTGCTGGACTGCAATGCCCACCTATTCTTGACCGTTGGCCCTGCGGGCTGGGGCTGATGGAAACTGGACTCTTCCAGCCTCTGGAGGGCACTTTGTTGGCTACCCATGAACTGGAAAATGAAACTGATAAACTAGAGCTCTGAGCCGACCACAGAAACACGACATTCAACGAACAACATAAGAGGAGCCCTGCTGGAGCAGACCAAAGAGCCAGACTTGGAGCTGCGCAACCAGGGTTCAAATCTCCACACAGCCATGAAGCTCACTGGGTGACCTTGGGCCAGTCACAGTCTCTCGGTCTAACATACCTCACAGGGTTGTTGTGAGGATTAAACAGAGCACCCTGTATGCCACCTTGAGCTCCTTAGAGGAAAGGTGGAATTAAAATACAATAAATAAATACAATAACTAGTTCAGCCTCCTGTTTCCCACAGAAGACTAAAGCAGGACAGGAGGGCAATGATCTTCTGCTGTTGTTCTTCAGTGACTTCTTATTCAGAGGCACGCTGGTTCTGATCTTGGAGGCAGTGTGCTGCCTTCATGACTAGTAGCCATTGATAGCTGCCTTCTCCCTTCTGGAAAGAAAACTCAAAGGAACAAATGCAGAGATGTTTCACAAAGGAGAACACCAACAGGCCTGTCCCATTGGAAGGGAACCCCCCCCCCCACACCATTTGATACTTTGTTATCAAGGGGGCATGACAACGGAACAATGCCAGACGTTTATTTTTTAAAGGGTTTCTGTCCTGCTCTTCTTTCCAAAGGAGACCAGAGTGGCCCACAGCAAGCGCAGTAAAAGTATCACGGGCCACAGAAAACCAATAGCAGATAACACAGCAGCCAAAATATAACTGAGGGTTCAAATTAAAAATAAAATAAAATAAAAGGTTAAACTGTCCTCCTGATGTAAGCAATGAGATGTAAGCAAGTCTCCTAGAGGAAGACATTTCAGTGGTGGGCGCCAGAGAAAAGGAAGGCCCTCTCACATGCTGCCATCTTAAAAATACTGAATAGCATGGCAGAGCAACAAAGGGGGGGGGGACTTGTGATAACATTGTATTGGGTTGAGAAAAACCACCATTATCCAGGGATGAGGAACCATTTATGCAAATGCCTCCTGGGGAAGCGCATGACTCCCTAAGGCTGATAGCAAGGACTCACAAGCTTGACTCTGTGCTACACTAGCCTTTGGCAAGCTGGTGCCCTCCAGGTATTTCGGACTATAGCTCCTGGCAGGCCCCAGCCAGTAGGCCAGCCTTTCCCAACAGGTGTGCCTCCAGATGTTGTTGGACCACAACTCCCATCAGCCTCAGCCATGATGGGAGTTGTGGTCCAACAACATCTGGAGGCACACTGGTTGGGAAAGGCTGTAGTAGGCTGATGGGAACAGTATAGCCCCAAACACCTGGGACCAAGTTGACAAAGCCTGTGCTCCACTGTCTCTGTGACTGGGTGAGGTCCAGTGGCATTCTTAGGGATCCTCCTCATAGGAATGGCAAATTCTACATCCCAATCCCACATGCTTGGGAAAGCTTCCCCCCCCCATTGAACTGTGGGTTGCAGGAGTGACAGGAAAAATGCCTTAGGCAGAGTTACTTTATTGTAGTGTGGATCAGTATTTTGAGCAGCCTTTTCTTAAATTACACCTGCCGGAGGGAGCTCCTTGAAAAAAGCATTTTCTGAACAAAAGCTCAGTTCCTTCTGTACTTCAGGGCAGCAGCACTGAATGTGTGCAGAGAAGAGAAGGGGAAGGCATAAGAGTGTGCAGAGAGGGTTTTATTTTTTAATGACTCAGTAGCAATACAGAGTAACGGTAAACCTAGCAACTCGCTATCTTGCAACACTCCCTTTGCCCCATGCATTTTTGTCCAGTCCAACTGCATCGGTATATCGAAAGAGCTGAATTTTTAAGCAATGCTTGCTCTGAAAAGGTCTTCAATATTTGCCGTTATTTTGTTTGTTGTAATAATTTCATATTTGCACGCACTATGGACAATAACGCACCGCGGTGCAAATATTACTGTGCTGCTGTTGCACACAAACGTAGCCTCACGACAGCCCTGGAAGGTAGGTCCGTTTGATTTTCGCCATCGAGGAGCTGAAGCGGAGAGAGAAACAGAAGCTCAAAAGGCCACCCAGTACATATGGCAGAAGTGTAGGATTCGAACTCAAGACTCTCCCAAGCTTCAGCGTTGGCACGTCACCTGCGGCATCCCATTGGCTCACTCCAAAGTGTGTGTGAGAGAGGCGCGAATGTGAAGCGCTAGAAGAAGGGGCTCGACCCTCCCGGGGAGAGAAAGCAGGCGTGTGTATGGGGGGGGGGGAATTATAGAAAAGAGACAATGCCCCAGGTGGCAAGTGGCCAGTTCCTTCTTTTCCTGGACTCGAGGTCTTTTGGCTCCACTTTCTCCCAGGTTCTTTTCCTTTTGATACAAGCACACACGCTGATGCCCTTATAAAGTAATACACGCGCATGTATATCTCTCCCCCCCCAAAAGGCAAACTGCCCCTGCAAGTGGCGCGGCATGCTTCTTTCTCCGGGGCGGCGGACTATCTCTCTGCAGAGGGCAAAAAGAACCGCACCACCAGTACCAACAACAGGCGACGGACTTTTCAAGCGCTGAGTAATCTTACCCCAGGAGGAGGGCAGAGTCAAGAGATTCCACTTCGCCCCCCCCTCCCCGCCAGCACTTTGCCGGCGGCAACTCATAGGAAAGGAAGGCGCGACTCCATTGCAGCCCGCCGGAGATCAGGAGCCGAGGGTGAGTTGATCAATTTGGGGAGGGGGGGGAGACGCAGCTTGGGGGGGTGCTGGATCGGAGCGGGGAACGAGGGTATGCGCGCGAAAATGTGCGCTGCAGGCGGGGCAGCCCTGGGTTAGCCCTGAAAGCCTGCTTTGTATCGCTGTTTAGCCTTTTGCCAGGCGGGGCTGCCTTTCCACGTGGCAGCAGCTTCCTCTCTAGGCTGAGCTGGAGAGAGGGCAAAATAAGTAACTTCGGCCATGGGTGGACTCCGTCAGCCGCCAGATATTTTCGGTGTGCTGGAGTTGGGGGAAGAAGGGCCGCTCAGGCCTGTCAGAAAGCGCGAAGAAAGAGAAGGGAGTGCGTGCGTGTGTGTGTCACCCAAATGGGGGTCGGAGCCGCTGAAGGTAGCTGGAATTGGGGGAAAGGGAGGGAGGAGCCGTGCTAAAATCAATAACCCCCCCTTCGCCCCAACTCACCAATGCAGTAGTTGCTCTTGAATGGCAATAGGAATTGATGGGACTTCTAACTAAAGGGATGTCGTGGAAACGAATAAAGTGGCAGGATCTTAAGAGGGACTTGCGGGAACCTTGCCGGGGTGTGTGTTCATAAATTGGAGGGTGGGTGTCGTGGAGGAAATGGAATCCCTGGGTTAGACGCGACTGCCTTGCAGTGTTTGCGTACTGGGGGGGGGTTGATTGTCTTTGCTGCTTTTTGGGGAGGGAAGCTAGGGCGAGCATGATTTGGCTTGCATTGGGAGCAGGAGTCGTCCAGGGAACTGTGGCTTTCATAAATGGCACCCTCCCCTAATTCGAGCCCTGTTCTTTTGCAACAGCTGGATTGCCTCGACTTCATTCCAAACAGATGTTGGCTCCTTTACCTCTTAACACCTCCTTGAAGGAAGGAGATTCCACAACTTCTTGGGGCAATTCTCTCCCCCTCCCTCCGCTTTTTTGCCATTAGGGTGCATTGCCTGATGTTCTTCAACATAAACTGTACCTGGCTTGAACCTGTTCCCTTTTGTTCTCTCCCAAACTTTAGCACGGCCTTTGCATACCTGTCGCCCTCCAGCTGTTTTAGACTACAGCTCTCATCAATTGTGACTCATAGGACTGTATCTCACCTGCATGGATCTTTTCCCAGGGACTGCGCTGGCCATTTGGGTCCATAGGGGAGGAAAACCCAGTTGTGCCCCTGCACAGTAATAGTAACTGATAGTCTGCTGTGTGCACTGCTGCCCAAATCTGGCTCAACCTGGCTATTAGGCTCTCTCTGCTCAAGCTATTGAGACCCCATGATGTCTTAATGAGATAATTTCCTGTCCGGAGCCATTGCTGAGGTGGTAATGACCAGCTGGAACCTGCCCTTCTCTAAAAGCAATGTGCTTCCCAGATGGTTTCCCGCCATATGCTGGTAGGGGAAATCGGGTTTTATTCTCTCCGTAGGTGCCCATGCTTTGCGATCTCTTCCTAAAGGTTCTTCTGTCCTGGTGGAGAATTGCTCACTCCCCCTCCTATTATGGCACAAACATAGTCAAGAAAAGGTTTTTGAATCCACATTAGGAAGGTTTGCTTAGACATCCCAAACTGCCACTTTTTCTCATGGCAAACCAATTCACCCCTCACATGCTGTCATTCAGCTAATGTGTGTGGGAGAGCGATTGTAGACATGGTGTTCATACATCCTTATTTTGCATCTTGCCGACATTTAGATTGTCAGATCCTTGGGACAGGGACCTGTTTCTTTTTCTTTTGTTTATGTTAAAGTGTCATGCACACAGGTGGTACTTTAAATAATAATGAACTAATATTGAAACATCCTTCAGATATGTATATATGCCTAAATATAGAGTTTTTTAGAAGGTCGCTATCAAGGTTTGGAATAAATTATGCAACTTGTCTTTAATATTCTTAATCTTCACTTTTTTATATATGAAGAACATCAGAAGAGAGCTTGCTGGATCAGGCCAGTGGCCCATCTAGTCTATAATCCTGTTCTTTCAGTGGCCAACCAGATGCCCACGGGAAGCCCTCAAGCAGGATCTGAGCACCACAGTACTCTCCCCTCCTGCATTTTCCAGCAACTCGTATTCAGAAGCACACTGATTTATTTATTGCATGCTTATGATTTTCACAGAATTTGGGAAGCTTCTTTTTCTCTCCCAAATTCCTTTTAGCTAGAGTGACTAGCTAAAGGCAGACAAGACTAGAACTGTCTGGAAGAACACACAGCGTTCAGAAAAGCTGCACCTAGTGAAATCCCATATTCCACACAGCTGTTAGGCGTTTAGGAGCTCTGCCCTCTTGTACAATCTGATCACCCTACCTAAGAGCTGTGTGGAACAAGAAGGGAAAGCTTGATGGGCAGCAGGAGATGTCCTGTTGCAGTTGTGATGTCTGGGGCTGATGGGAGCTGTAGTCCAAAACATCTGGAGGGCAAAACTTGCCAGGTTAGCAAAGGCTGTCCTATGGCAGGCTTGGTAGACCATCAGGGGGACAGTGCAGAGTGCAACAGCCTGACCCTCCTATGTTTATTTCAGCTCCCTTCTTAGTTAACAAACACTGGTGCCCAGATGTTTTTCCAAGTTTTTCCTGCCTCCATAAGGAACAGGAATTTGCTTTCTTTTAAAATGAAATTTCAGAATCTCTGGTTTTGGGCTAGAATAACATGCATCACTGTAGCGTATTATTTATTTCACAGTGAACGCTGCTGGATGAGATACGGAGAAAATATTTATGTATTCTAGGTCTGTAAATCATATCCCTTTCTTCTATATCACAGTATACTCAGAGAGGCTGTAAATAAAAACATGGAAACCTACTTTCAGTCAAATAGTTTTACCTTCCCACTTGTCTTTTTGAGGCGACTGCCTGAGGAAAAGTATGGGGCAGGAATGGAACATTTAATCCTTGACACTCAATTCTTCCCTTAGGACACGGGGTGGGGAATCTTTTTCAGGCCAAGGGCCTGAAGAGGGTGGGGCCAGATCCAAAAGTGGGCAGGGCCAAACATGTACACAATCACACACCCTTAACACATAAACACATTATACGTATGTATATCAGTTGAGGAACGAATGGAAGGGGTATTTTAATCTCTTACCATGTGTATGCAAACACATATGCAAACACATATCCACACAGTCACACACATACAACACACTTAACACATAATCACACACACCGCCCCTTTTTTCCTCCTGTTCCACCTCCCTCTTCACAGAAATAATGCATGTGGGGGGTTTAGACAAATCCATGAATGATAAGGCTACCATTGGCTACCATCCATGATGGCAATGTTCTCCCTCTACTGTGAAAGGCAGGATGCCTCCAAATGCCTGTTGCTGGGGAGCAGTGGGGAGAGAACTGTTGCACTCAGGCTGTGTTTCTGGATTTACACTGGTTGGTCACTGTGAGAACAGGATGCTGGACTCGATGGAGCACTGCTCTGATCCAGCAGGGCTCTTCTTATGTTAGCTCCATCGTGGTGCTGGGATGGGGATGAATCCTAAAGTTTAGGGTTTTCCCACTCCACCTGGGAAACTCACAGTATCTCAAGGAGGCTGGCCATCCTTCCCTTCTTTCTGTTGAGTGGATCAGCTCCTTTCTTTTAATTCCCACAATGTTCCCTTTGTTCCACAACACATTCCTGTAATAACGCGTTTCAAGCGACAGCTGCATTCTGGCAACATTCCACAGGCAACATCTGGGTTTAAGGTTCCCTTTAAAAAAAAAACACAGCTTCCATGCTAAATCATGTGGTTGCTACATTTTATTGTTTTTCATTCTACTTTTGGAGCTATCAGCATCTCTCCCCCCTGATTGTGCATGGATTGAGTGTCCTTTCTGGATTTCATTATCAAGCTGTTTGCTTCCCGTTCTGCCTCACTACAGGAAGTTTTAAATCATTTGTGGGCTACCCTGTGTCTGGGGAACTTCAGAAGTCTCAACTCCAAACATTCAGAATCAAAAGGCTACCTTCAGAACTCAGGAGGTCAGCATAACACTTGGAGCCTTTACAAGTAAGGATAAGGTTCTGTGGTTGGGCAATCTGGCTTGTGCCCTTTTAGTTAGTCACACGAGGGAGCCAGGTTTTCAAGCTTTCCTTCACAACTTCGAATGCTTGAGCCTTCTGCTTGTTCAGAACACTTCACCTGCATTTTCTCAGTAATGCTTACAACAGTCCTTTAAGGTAGGAGAGTATTACAGTCATCTCCATGTTATAGGTAGGATCTGAGATGTAGTGAGTTGCCTGCTTAGTGAATTTATGGCAGAGGTGAGAATGAGATCTGGGTCACATCCACACTATACATTTAAAGTACATGGCTTCACCCAAAGAATCCTGGGAACTGTAGCTTACCTCTCATAGAGCCCAGCACCCTTAACAAACTACAGTTCCCAAGATTCTTTGGAGGAAGCCATGTGTTTTAAATGTATGGTGTGGCTATGACCCTGAACTAGAGACCTCCTTGCTTCACAGCTAAAGCCTTGTGCAGTTGTTCAAACTGCGCAAGGTTAACATATGTAGTTGGATTACAGCTGCAGGGCCCATTTCTGATGTATATGTATTAAATGTAATGTCTTCAGGGAGTCCATGCACATTCAGTTGTATGCACACATGCTCCATGCAGACATTTAACTGGACATGTGTAGATCCTCTCCTTGTGGGCATTCACTGAACACAGCTGGAACAACTGCACAGGACTACGGTCTCTTAGCCACTATGCTACAATAGTTTATTTGTAATTTTTATTGATTTATTACACTTCCATCCTGTCTCTCCTTCAAGAAGCTCAAGGTGGTGTGCATGGCTCCTTCACCTCATTTTATCCTCACAACAACCTTGTGAGGAAGGGAAGGCTGAGAGAAAATGACTGGCCCCAAATCAGCCAACAAGCTTGATGGCTGGGTGGAGATTGAACCCAAGTCTCCCTGCTCTAACCACTACACCGTACACTGGCTCTCAACTGCAGTTACTTGAGTTAAAAACTTGAGTGTAACCCAGCCAAAGTTGTACACCTTTTCCCCTGTTGATTTCATGTGCTTAAAACTCAGATTGTGGAGCATACAGATGTTTTCCTTCAAGGAAGTCACATTTTCCCAATACCCAAAATGCAACTTACCATTATTATTTGTCATTGTAATTTTTTTAAATTTATAATCCACTCTGTCCCTTAAGTTGTGGATGGTTATTTGTAAATAGTTCACATTTCTTTTTTAACATTCAATCCCTCTTCCTAGGGAACTCGGGGAACTGTCACTCTGTGAGAGGAGTTGAGGGTCTCCTAACAACTCTCAGCACCCTTAACAAGCTACAGCTCCCAGGATTCTTTGGGGGGGAAGCCATGACTGTTTGAAGTGATATGATCCTGCTTTAGATATATAGTGCAGATGGGACTCTAGGGAGGGTAGTTGGTGCTCTGCAGTAGAGAGCAGCTGGCAGTTCTGCTAGATGCTCTTGCTGGGAGGGTTTGCAACTTCCTTTGCAGCATTAATCTCTCTTCCTGCTGCCTGGTTGTCCTTTCCTCCTTTCAGGAGCTGTGAAGCAACTGACAGTGTGGCTAAGTTCTCTGTGGGAGAGCAAGGGGCCAGATCCTAGTAGCCAATACGTTTGTGGCTTTGGGGAGTGGATGTTCCTCCTTTCCAGTGTGAAATAATGAAACTGAGGTTATTCTACTTTGGACACATAATGAGAAGACATGATTCACTAGAAAATACAATAATGCTGGGAAAAACAGAAGGGAGGAGAAAAAGAGGAAGCCCAAACAAGAGATGGATTGATTCCATAAAGAAAGCCACATACCTGAACTTACAAGATCTGAACAGGGTGGTTTATAACAGATGATGTTGGAGGTCACTGATTCATAGGGTTGCCATAAATCGTAATCGACTTGAAGGCATATAATAACAAAAACGCCTTCCTTACTTTAACTCTGCTGGCTGTAACCTGATCTTCCACTTTTAACATTTAAAAAGCAGCAGAAAGGCGACCCCCAGCCCAAGGTATCAGCATGAAGGCAGGATGTTGCATCAGGACTGGCACTAGTATAGTGCATAGAATAGAATGTGTTGTTTTCCTGATGTCTGGATATTCATGCACTTCTTTTATTCCCAGCTAAATCATGAAGCAGCATCTCCTATTTTGCTTTACACCCAGTTACTTTCCCGTGACAAGATAAGTCCCTGGTTATTGTTGCCAGTGGGGTAGTGGATAGCACGCTCCTATAGATCTCTTCTTCACTCCAGTTTGCAAAGCTATGTGAGACCCGCAGAGTGGAGGGCCTGTGATTTTTCTCCTTAAGGTCCTCAAGTATTGCGAAGACTGCAGAGTGGGAAAAGAGATGTCAAACTCTTTTTGCTTTCAGCCTGGTCTCAGAGCCAGAAGGAAGATGGCGCCAACCCTGCTGCAGGCGTACCGCCGACGCTGGTGGATGGCCTGCACCGCAGTGCTGGAAAATCTCTTCTTCTCAGCAGTTCTGCTGGGCTGGAGCTCCTTGCTCATCATGCTCAAGCAGGAAGGATTCTACTCCTATATATGCGTAGGTGAGATGGGGTGGCGTGGGGAGTTCCAGGGCCCTGCCTGCAAGTTTATGAGGTGGGGGGAGGGTTAGACAAATTCATAAAGTTGGAGGGGGTGGGCAAAGGTAGGGCATCCTGAGCACAGCCCTCAGCAAAGAGTATCCAAAACCATCTACAAGACCCCTTCCTCACTCTCTGCTCTTTTGAGGTCGACGGGCATCGCAGGATTGTCAGGATGTTTCTGACATTTTCGAAACCGGTCAGACTTGTTCTAGCAATGGGCCTTGGTGAGAGCGGGGAGCACACTTTATGAATGAGCCTGATTGAGAATGTTGTCCTGTGAGAAGAGACTGATCAAGAGGCTCACAGCAAAAGGACGCATCAGCTTCAGCCTTGGCAGGACTAACATTCAACTGCCTGTAGCTCTACCCCAGCCTTTGGCATCTGACAGAGAGGGATTTTAGAACCCATCCTATCCTCTTGATTGTAATCTGTTTTAACTGTTTTTAATATTGTATTTTTAAATTGTCATAACCTGCCCTGGTACTTCATGGTGAAGGGCAGGGAAGAAATAAATAAACAATACACCAAATTCATGTGGATGCAGTCCCCTGCCCCCCCCCCAAGGATGTGGGGTTTGTGTGACTGACTGAAAATGGCAGAATATGCATAGCAATGCAAGGTGGGCATGTTGTTGTTATTTACATTTATATACGACCTTTCCTCCAAGGAGCTCAAAGTGGTGTACATGGTTTTTCCCTCTCCATTTTATCCTCACAACAATCCTGTGAGGTAGGTTAGGCTGAGAGGTAGTGACTTGCTCAAGGTCACCCAGTGAGCTTCATGGGGATTTGAACCCTGGTCTCCCAGGACCCAGTCCAACTCTAATCACTAAACCACAGATAGATTTATTACACTGAGGGTTCTTGAGCGCTTCCACACAATGGCTTGCCACTGCTACCACTGTGGCGCATAGAGTGGAGCACAGCATTATACGTCCACATCATGTGGAATTTACTGATGTCAGTGCCTCATGTTCTGACGGTGGATAGGGCTGATGTGGAGACATGCCACATCTTATGCAGATACAATGTGGCAGGTAGCATTGCCCATCAAGGCAGTGGCAGGCATAAGCAATCAGAGACAGGCTGTTTCGAGCATTCTCCAAATGATAACCTCATTGGACAGGAAACAATTTGCCTGCGCTAGGATAGGGTGGGCGTGAAAGTGAGGCTTATGCTGGAGAGGGAAGAATCTCTAATCCAAGTTGCCTCATTCCCTTCCCAGATGCAAATGGCACCAATGCCGCAAATGGCACCAATGCCGCAAATAGCTCAGCTGCAGCTGACTCGTCCTACTCTTGGCCCAGCTGCGTGGAACAGGAGGAGATGCTCAACCTGGGCTTCACCATTGGGTCCTTTATGCTGAGCGCCGCCACTTTGCCTCTGGGGATATTCATGGACCGGCTTGGCCCCAGGCCTCTCCGCCTGGTCGGCAGGTATGGAGCAAAGTTATAGGGCAGTAGTGGAGAACCTTTTTCAGACCAAGGGCCGCGTTCCTTTCTGGGCAACTTTTTCAGGGCTCCGTGCCGGTGGTGATGGGGGTTCAGAGGCAAAAGTAGGTGGATCAGCTGGTGTAAACGTTAGCTTTGTACAGTAGGCTAGTTTCTACACTCATGCACAGGGTGTGAAGCAGGGCCAGTGAGGGGTGTGAGCTGGGGAGAGTTCTGAGGGCCAAATAGATAGGTCTGGACTGGAGGGCTGCACCTCGCCCATGGGCTCAAAGTTCCCCACCCCTGATCTTGGGTCTGGGGCAAATCTGCCTGGCTGAAAGAATCCTCAGGTGGGGGACAGTGCACTAGGGGCCACTGGCCAGTGGGTTCTTGTTCCAAAGGCAATTGACAGGGGTTTAGAGAGAATGGTTTCCTGAAACAGAAGGGCCTCCACTGGATAGGCAGCAGGGAAACCAAGAATGGATTGTGGTTTGGGAAGTCGGGGAATATGGGTGAGGTGTTTGGGGGTGTGTGATTTCCTAAAATGGTTGTGGGGCATCTCGTTGAAGGCATAACTTAGCCCCATGCTATTCTAATTCTTATCTATTGCTTTCTCTCCAGTGCCAGCTTTGCTCTTTCCTGTTCTGTCATGGCCTTGGCTGCCTCTAACCCACCAGGTGAGACTGGCAACGTGTCACTCAAATTGGTTTACTTAAGGGTTGCAGTGTGGAGAATCTTTCCTCCTTTCTGTCTTAACAGTCCTGTAGCTGCAAAGGAGGGTGACTACAGCTTCACCCATCCTGATGGTCTCCCGTCCCATTGCTGGACCAAGCAGGACTCTTGAGCTGCCCCCATGGTAGGCAGGTGTGGATCAGGAGTGATGGGACTTGTGGAGGAGAGGTGCTGGAGAAGCTGTGGCTGCCTCCTTCCTGGCTGCAGAGATGTTAAAAAGATGGGATGCTTCTCTACATTGCAGGCTGGCAAACCGTTTGTCTACTCCATCCCTTCTCTTAGCAAACTCACGTGGGGCTCTCAAGCCCTTCTGCTGCCCCACTCCATCCTCTGTGCCTTTTCTTTCTGCCACCCCCTTCTTTGTGGCCACCACCCACCTGCTCACCACACGTTTCTGTTCTGTCTCCCCAGTTCTTTCCCCGCTGATTTTCCTTGGCCTTTCCCTCAATGGCTTTGGTGGGATCTGCCTGACCTTCACCTCCTTAACCGTAAGTATGGGGGAAAGTGACGGTGGATTAGGCCGTTTGCTATATAAAGAGATGGGAAATATGTATCTCTAAATGACCAAGTGGAAATAGCAGGAGGTACCTCTTCCATATTTGCCCCATGCACACTGAAGAGCCTTTCACACGGCTTGAGTTCAGGCTGAGCTTTAAAGCAGGGAAGTGAGACCCTGTGGCCCTCGAGATGTTCTTGGACTCCCATCAGCCCTAACTAGTGTGGCCAGTGGACAGGAATGATATGAGCTGTAGTCAAACAACCTCTGAAGGGGCCAGGGATTTCCTATCCTGCTTTAGAGCAGAGCTTGGGAAAGTTACTTTTTTTAAACTACAACTCCCATCAGCCCCAGCCAGCATGGCCACTGGATTGGGCTGATGGAAGCTGTAGTTCAAAAAAGTAACTTTTCCAAGCTCTGCTTTAGAGTCTGTCTTGCACTGTCACTTGGGTAATGATCCTGTCACAATGTCATTTCTCTCCATTTTCACAATAGCTGAATAGATCGTGAATGGCTTGGCTGTTAGTTCCACTTGAGTCAGAGGAGTAACAGTGTCCCAGGAAACCCCTTCTCAGTGTAGAGGCAGTTCTTTTCTTTGGGGAGCTGAGGAAGCCTACAGCAGCAGTGGTGCAGAACTAGCTGCTCAGCACTGCTTCCTGCAGATCATGCACTCATTCCATATGTGTAGGGTTACATTGTCAGAACTGTACATCCACTACTGCCCATGATCTGTCCTTCAGTCATACTTCAGTCAGATATAAAACCCATTGCTCAAAATAAATTATGCAAAACAAAATATGCAAATGCATATGAATATTTATTGATCTGTGTGATTTGGCTTGGGATTTGGGTTTCCCTATAGAAGAACTTCAAGACACACACACAGACAGAGTCATCACTGAACCCAGGCAATCTGCCTTCTCCCAACCTGGTGCCTTGGACTACAACTCCAATCATCCCTGACTGTTGGCCATGCTGGCTGGGCTGATGGGACTTCAGCCCAACAACATGTGCAGGGTACCAGGTTATAGAAGGCTGCAGTCAATAGATAAAGGCTTAATTTCCCCTCCTAGGGAGGCAAATGAGGACAGGGCTTCTGTATCTTTAATAACAGTGTGTATTTTGGCACCTGTAGCTTTTCGTACAGCAAGTGAAAAAAGTTGAACCTACTGAAGTTCCTGGCTTTGTACAGCTGTTAAGCATACAGAAGCCCTGCCCCTGTCATCCTAGACAGTAACTGCTACTTGTTTCCAAGGAACAGAATAACCAGCCACAAGGAAGGAAGCACACGACAATTGGCTAACAGGCAAGACATGGCAGGGGCAGGCCTGGCCTCCAAGAGGTCTTCTGTATCTTTAAAAGTTGTGCAGGGGGAAGGGAGGATTCCACCTTGTGGTTTTTCCCATTACAGCGTTGCAAGAACACCTGCGCTTGGCTGACTTTCTCTTCTCCTAAAGATACAGGATCAGTCTCAGGCCCTGAACCTGGCAACCCTAGTTAGGAACATAGGAAGTTGCCTCATATTGACAGACCATCTGCTTGTCTAGTTCAATATTGTCCACACTGACTGGCACCGACTCTGCAGGATTTCAGTCAGGGTTCTCTCCCAGCCTACCTGGAGATGCTGGGGATTGAACTTGGGGCCTTTTGCATGCAAAGCAGAGGTGCCTATCACTGAGATACAACCCTGCAGTTGCACCATACAGCACGGATCCAGTGTTTTGTAGCACAGCCACGGTGGAAAAATCTGGCTCCTAGGTAAGGATCTTCATGGATCCCCATTGTTTTTACACAAAGTCACCCCCACACTGCCATCTAGGGGCTATATTGTAAGAATCTGCATAATAAAAATAACAGATCATTTTGTGGCACTATTCTGAGATGATGGTGGATTTGACGTGCTTGCCTGTTTCAGTTGATGAGGCTACATGAGGACCTGAGCCTCTGGTCTGTGTTTTGCCATGAAGTGCTACTTCTGTGATATTTGTGGTGTACGTTGTCAGTGCACATGGATGTGAGCTGAGATTAGACAGTGTATTTCTTTGGACTGCCTATAAAAATCACTAGCACTTATGCCTCAAGTGTACATTTTTGTACAGTAGCAGCACCATGAAGCATTAGATCTGTATTTTTTTACAGATGAGTCCTGTTCAGTTTGGCACCCATTGTAGTGGTAAGTGCAGTATAAATGGCAAATGGTGAAGGCAATACACATGGATATGAGCTGCTTGTGCCTTGCCTGTGAAGGTCTTGAGGACCCATGCCTGGGATCTAGATTTTTGTGCCATAGTGGTTCTACAAGATGCTGGATCCATGATTTTCACAATGCAGTCCCTGGGCATGGATATGAGCTGTGAGTCGTTGGAAATGTTTTGAGATCTCCACGTAAAAGCCATGATGATCCATGACATCATAGAAGGGAGATCTGGGTATTAACTGCTTTTTATCACATATTAAAAAGACTGATAAAGATCAAAGGATTATTATCCAAAACATGTGAGATCTTGGTGGATCTGGATATAGGATCAGACAAGGCTAATGTCAAATGGGAATAATTTCAGACAAAATACAAGTTCATTGTTGTGTGCTACCCAATAGTGAAATGTTTACTTTATAAGAAAATGTTTTATGTGTTTTTGTGTGATGATGTAATAATATCTGTTCTATGTTTCTTCCCACTGTAAATATAATGTAACCATTTCTTCTAGGAACAACAGATGAGGCCTTGTGGGCATAACATTTTCCACAAGTTGGAAGTATTCCTCCATTGGTCATCTGGGCCAGATATCTGGGGTAATCCGTTTGGAAAATTTGCCCTACTGTGGCATCCCATAGAACAGGATGGGCGCGGAACCTTTTTCAGTGTGAGGGCTGGATTGGAACTTGCCCAACCTTCCAGGGACTGCATTCCAATGGAGGGTGGTGCAAAACAGAGAGAGAGAGAGAGAGAGAGAGAGAGAGAGAATGCACATACCTCTATTCCTCCATTGACAGAAACACACAGCGCTACATACATGCATTCACACACTCATACATACGCTCCTACACAGCAGACATGTATGCATGCAGGTGCACATACACACACGACCAGCATTTCCAGGCCCCTCCACTCCAGCAGTGGTGTGGGTGTGGGTGGCTGGAAAGATCCAACTCTATTCTTTAGAAAGGATCTGGCCACACCCTTTGGTATCTGGCTTTGCACATTGTTGGCACCGCCAGAGGATCTCTAAAGAGAGATTTTATCTACCAATCTTTGTGCTCAGCACCATGCTGCTGAGATTGGAGATCAAAGATTCCTTTGCTGCCTTTTTACTGTCAAAGAGGGCTTATCTCCCATCTTATCACCAGTGGAGATGGAGAAACTGTCCCACACCTGGGCCTGATTCTCACAATCTGAAGGTGAAGGAGTGGACCTTTCTATGGGCTGTACTACTTCTGGCTGCGAAGCAGGGTGAGGAACCTTTTTCCAGCCAGAAGGCCATATTATGTCATGGGCAACTGCCGTCTAGGGGCAGCCTGCCAGTGGTGGGTGAAGCCAGAGTCAAAAGTGAGTGTGGCCAGAAGCCAAAGTAGGTGGAGCAACAGATGAGATTCTAGCCTTTGCGCACACATCTCTCCAGTCTCCATCCAGGAAGCGAGATGCATTCTCACAGTTCAAGGACATGTTCCAGCTAGGCAAAAGAGCTCACAGGGGCCCAGAGCAGGATTACTGAGGGGTTCGACCTGGGAGTGGGCTGTAGCCTGGGGAAAGTCCTGAGGGTAAGGCAGAGAGGCTTGATGAGCCGCATTTGGTTCCGGAGCCTGAAATTCCTCATCCTTGCTTTAAAGGGACTCGCAAAACAGAATACTCCTCCACAGAAGTAAACCCACCCACATAGAAGAGAAATGTCTAGCATAGCCCCCTCCTTGACATTTGTTTCCCCTCTTTGTATAGAGGAGCACTTGGCCATGTAAGCCTCTGTCCACAATTGGACGTGGTACAGGCCAGAAAGAGGCATCTGGACGGAGGGTTGGGGCTGGGGCTGGCATCTCCATGGGATAAAAGCATGAAGAGCGAAGCAGTCTCCCCATGAGACCATCATTAAAAGCCCAGGTGTCTGTTTTCTGTGAGTCTCTCAGTCCCGCTAGGTCTCTCATATGCTTTGTTTCTCTGTGTTGGGATAATTTATGTGATTTACTGTGTCTTGATAACAAGTTAATTTGAAAACAATCTGGTCTCATAAAGCTTGGCAATGAAGCTGATGCAAATCAGCGTGGTGGAATTCAGCCCTGCAGGTGGAGACATCTCTTTGCTGTGCACGCAGGTGTCTTCTTTCCATGCTCTTGTAACATGTGAGACCTTCTCTGTTGGTTGCAGGAACGTGTGTGTGGCTGTGTTTAGGTCTACAACTTGCCTGTATAAGTGTAGGGTGTGTGTTTTGTATTGTGTCTGTGTGTGTCCTCTTCAGGTGTCAGGAGGGACTTGCAAGCTGCCTCCTTCCTGTTTTGTGAGATTCCTGGAAGTGCTGTGTGTTGAGAGTAGAGCTATGTGGGTGACATGACCTGGCCGGGGTGACCAAAGGTGTCCCTTTGCCAGCCGTGTGGAAGAGGGCCTTTTGACAGGTGCTGGCATCTCGTCATCTGGGGCTGAGAAGCACTGCACCTGCTGGAATTCTCTTGTGATTTTTTTTAAAGGCACAGGAGCCCTTTCCTCCCTTGCTCTGGTCACCGCAGCACTAGGGAAGCCTACGCTGCAAGGTCTGTGTCGTGGCTGTGACCTTGTCAGGAAGAACAACTTTCCTCTTTCACAGATTGTTTGTCCTTGTCAGGTCAAGCCAATCCATGCTGCCAGAAAGAAAGGGGAAGCAAGTGATTCTGGGGTGGGAATATCTGGCCTGGTACTTACCTCACCCCTTTTGTTGTGGGGCTTTGTGCCCTGTTGTGTAATGCTTTGGACAGGCATAGTGAATGGTGTCTGTGTGGTCTTGCATCTTTCCAGCCCTTCACAGAACACACAAGGAAAGGCGATTACTTCACTATTAGATCACAGTGCCTTTTGGAAGAGGCAGGCCAAACCACCCACAGGGTACACATACATAGGCCAGGAAGGTGGCAGCCAGCCAATGAGAAAGCAGAGCTGAGCACCCCACCCCCTTTTCTCTTGCCTTAGGCAAGGGCATGTGTTAAAGAGCTGAAGCGTGGCAGAGCCACCCTGTACTCCACTGTTTACCAAAGCCAAGTGAAGGGTTGGCACCATGCCATGTCTCAGGGCTGTTCCAAAGGTAAACAGGGAGGAAACTAGAAGGTTCTCAGTCAAAGCATATTCACCTGGAGTGGCGTGCTAGTAGCTCAGTGGGTAGAGCACATGCTTTGCATTCAGAAGGTCTCAGGTCCAGTTCCTCACATCCCAAATTAAAATGGTATCTAGGCATCAGGCTGGGAAAGGCATCTCTGCCTGAGATCTTCGATTGCCTCTGTAGTCAGAGCAGAGATAATACTGAGTAGGAGGGTTGATGGCCGGACAAAATAAGGCAACATCATATGTTCAGTTATCTCTCTGATTCTGGTGCAGCTGTTTCTGAGTAAGGATGTTCAGGATCACAGCTGCTTTCTCCCCCACCTTGCATGCTAGAGACTCTGAAATCAATGCAGAAATTGGAATTTCCCTTCTGGAACTCCGCCTCCACTCTTGGAGGCAGCATGCTTTTGAATATTTATTTATTAATTTTATTATACTTATATACCGCCCCATAGCCGAAGCTCTCTGGGCGGTTTACAGTAACTAAAAACATTAAAACAAATATTATTTAAAACAGATCTTATAAAAACAATTTAAAACACAATTTAAAATTTTTAACAGTATAAAACACATGCTAAAATGCCTGGGAGAAGAGGAAAGTCTTGACCTGGCGCCGAAAAGATAACAGTGTTGGTGCTAGGCGCACCTCGTCAGGGAAATCATTCCATAATTTGGGGGCCACCACTGAGAAGGCCCTCTCCCTTGTTGACATCCTCCGAGCTTCCCTTGGAGTAGGCACCCGGAGGAGGGCCTTTGATCTTGAACGTAGTATACGGGTGGGTTTGTATCGGGAGAGGCGTCCCATCAGGTATTATGGTCCCAAGCTGTGTAAGGCTTTATAGGTCAAAACCAGCACCTTGAATCGAGCTCGGAAATATACAGGCAGCCAGTGCAAGCGGGCCAGAATCGGTTTTATATGTTCAGACCGTCTGGTCCCTGTTACCATTCTGGCCGCTGCATTTTGCACAAGCTGCAGTTTCCGAACTGTCTTCAAAGGCAGCCCCACGTAGAGTGCATTGCAGTAATCTAATTTGGAGGTTACCAGAGCATGGGCAACTGAAGCCAGGTTATCCCTGTCCAGATAGGGACGTAGTTGGGCCACCAACTGAAGTTGGTAGAAGGCACTCCGTGCCACCGAGGCTACCTGAGCCTCAAGTGACAGAGATGATTCTAGGAGAACCCCCAAGCTATGAACCTGCTCCTTCAGGGGGAGTGCAACCCCATCCAGGACAGGTTGGACATCCACCATCCGGTCAGAAGAACCACCCACTAGCAGCATCTCAGTCTTGTCTGGATTGAGCCTCAGTTTATTAGCCCTCATCCAGTCCATTGTGGCAGCCAGGCACCGGTTCAGCACATTGACAGCCTCACCTGAAGATGATGAAAAGGAGAAATAGAGCTGCGTGTCATCAGCATACTGATGGCAACGCACTCCAAAGCTCCGGATGACCGCACCCAATGGTTTCATGTAGATGTTGAACAGCTTGGGGGACAGAACTGACCCCTGCGGAACCCCATACTGGAGAGTCCAGAGTGCTGAGCAATGTTCCCCAAGCACCACTTTCTGGAGGCGACCCGCCAAGTAGGAGCGGAACCACTGCAATGCAGTCCCTCCCACTCCCAACTCAGCCAGTCTCCCCAGAAGGATACCATGGTTGATGGTATTGAAAGCCTCTGAGAGATCAAGGAGAATCAACAGAGTCACACTCCCCCTGTCTCTCTCCCGACAAAGGTCATTATACAGGGCGACCAAGGCTGTTTCCGTGCCAAAACCAGGCCTGAAACCCGACTGAAATGGATCCAGATAATCGGTCTCCTCCAAGAGTGTCTGGAGCTGGCCTGCAACCACTCGTTCAAGGACCTTGCCCAGGAATGGAACATTTGCTACCAGCCTATAGTTATTAAGATTTTCTGGGTCCAGGGAGGGTCTCTTCAGGAGTGGTCTCACTACTGCCTCTTTCAGGCAGCCAGGGACCACCCCCTCTCACAGAGAGGCATTAATCACCTCCCTGGCCCAGCCGGCTGTTCCATCCCTGCTAGCTTTTATTAGCCAAGAAGGGCAAGGATCCAGCACAGAAGTGGTTGCACGAACCTGTCCAAGCACCTTGTCCTCAAGCTGCACCAACTGAAACTCATCCAAGAAATCGGGACAAGGATGTGCTCTGGATACCTCGCTTGATTCACCTGTTATAACACTGGAGTCTAAGTCCTGGCGGATGCTAAAGATTTTATCCTGGAAGTGCCTAGCAAATTCATTACAGAGGGCCTCAGATGGTTCTACCTTGTCCCTGGGGCCAGAGTGTAATAGCCCCCGGACAATTCTGAAGAGCTCTGCTGGGCGGCAGAGTGATGATTCGATAGTGGCAGCAAAATATTGTGGGTTTTTTTGATGCCCCTACTGCCCCTAAATACAGCTTACCATAGGCACTTACCAGTGTATAATTGCATCCACCAGGAGTTCGTCTCCATCTGCACTCAAGCCGTCTCCGATATTGTTTCATCGCTCTCAGCTCTGGGGTATACCATGGAGCCATACGAGCTCTACACAGGAGAGGGCGCTCAGGAGCAATCATGTCAACCGCCCGGGTCATTTCTGTATTCCACAGTTCAACCAGGGTTTCGACAGGCGCGCCAGCCCTATCAGCCGGAAAACTCCCCAGAGCCCTTTGGAAACCATCCGGATCCATTAGTCTCTGGGGGCGGACCAACTTAATAGGTTCCCCAACCTTGCAGAGGGGGAAAGCCACTGTAAGTCTAAACTTCAGCAAGCAGTGATCTGTCCATGACAGAGGGACTGATGTAAGGCCCCCCACATTCAGATCACCAACTCCATGGCCAGTTGCAAAAACCAGATCTAGAGTATGCCCTGCTACATGTGTTGGGCCAATGGCGTATTGGGACAGTCCCATGGTTGTCATGGAAACCATGAAATCCTGAGCCGCCCCAGATAAGGTGGCCTCAGCATGGATGTTGACATCCCCCAGAACCAACAGTCTGGGGAATCTCAACAGTACACCCGAGACCACCACCGTCAGCTCAGCTAGGGAGTCTGTTGGGCAGCGGGATGGACGGTACACCAACAGAATCCCCAGTCTGTCCCATTGACCCAACATAAGGTGCAAACACTCCAGACCAGTAGTCACTGAATACCAGTTGCTGGAAACCACAGGAGCTGGTTAAGGCTACAACCTTATTCACACTCACCTGGGAATAAGCCCCATTGAATGTACTTCTGAATAGATGTATATAGGATTGTGCTGTAACACATGTTGGACAACTAGGCTGTGATACATTTATGCTGAATATGCCTCATCTGTGGTAAATGAGAGATGTGATGATTGGGAAAATGTAGAAGATTCCTGCTTTTTGGTGCTTGAAGTGGGATGTCCTCCGTTGCAGCCTTTGGAGCTATAAATAGGGGCTTCCATGATGTTCTGTAAAGTTCTTGAATAAGGTAGTCTTTCCTTTGAAATAAAGGACTCTGGCAACCCTAATAAGAACACCTTCAAAGGAATGGCAGCAGGGCATTTCTATTAATTGCTTTCTCCTTTTGTCCCTCTTTAGCTGCCCAACATGTTTGGAAATCTACGTTCTACCTTCATGGCACTCATGATTGGCTCATATGCTTCCTCCGCTATTACGTTTCCTGGTGTTAAGGTAATGTAGCTAAAGGGTGTTGCAGCAAACTTGAATCACCCCAGCTTCCTGGTGCAGTGTGTGGAGTGTTCCCTATTACTGGGCACTCGAGGCAGCCCCTGGATGTATGCCTGTGTGCTTCTTTCCTGGCTGATGAAGACTTGATACAGAGAGGATAGGAAGATTTTTCTCTATTAAAACTGTTAGGATGGTGAAGGGAGGCATGAGGTGGGGCAGGGCAGAATCCAGAAGACATGATTCCTGTGGCAGCTTTGAATATTCTATCACAGTGGTGGAGTTTGTATGTGATGCTAAACCATGGTTTGTTCAACAATCCACAAGTTGTCTCACAGATGAGCAAACAAGCCATGACTTTTTTCTCTGACACTTGGTTCCCCCCCCCAGCTGCTCTTGCCTTGCTCATCTGTAGCTTGGTGGACAGACCATGGTTAAGCAAGACTGTTGGATTCAGACATAACACCAAATACAGTTTTAAAAAGCCATGGTTTCTAAACCAACAACTAACCTTGGCTTTACATTGTGCTTTGTTGCTAGAAAACAAACCATGGTTAGTCCCAAACCCAGCCTAACAGACTCACCACTTTGAGTAAACTAACGGCTTACCACCTAGTGCCCCCTAGATGTTGTGGGCTGCAGCTCCAATCATCCCTGAGTATTGGCCATGCTGGCTGGGGCTGAAGGGAGTTTATGCCCTCCAGATGTTGTGGATAACATGTTGACTATCCCTAGCTTAGCACTATGCGTGAACCTAGCCAATGGGGGTGGGGGAAACGTGCATGAGTCATGTGTCATCTCTCACCACTTCCAGGTTCCATGCTAAAAGATGGGATACATATTTCACACTGTGACGAGATGCACATTCTCCAATGTGTAGACAGAATGTGCATTTATCTCTACAGGAGGACTGTATGTATATTCCTTCCCTAACAGACTAACCATGGGAAGCCCCATGCTCCCCTCTTCCTGCTATGGTAAAATGTCTAAACCCACCTGAGTCTTCCTCCATTACCCTTTCTCTTGTTCCACCCTTTAATTTCTATCTCCTGTCCCTTTGCTGTTAGATGATCAATGACAGTGGAGTTTCCTTCATCACCATTATGCTCATCTGGTCAGGCCTGGCTTGCCTCATCTTCCTCAATTGCTTGATCAACTGGCCCCAGGAATCCTTCCCAGCTCCCGAGGAAGCCAGCTACACGTAAGTAGGAGCCACGTGGCAAATCAGTCCTACCTGAGAAAAGTTGCTCCTTTTCCAGTCACTTTGGGTAGATTGTCCAATAGGCACAGGGTGTTGATTTCATGGGGGTGGAAATGTGGCCATTCCAGCCACAGTATCTCTGTTACACTGAGTAGTCTTCTCTCATTTGGCACCTCTAGTAAATATTAAAATGACAGAGAGGGACACACGTATGCATGTTAAGTGCTGCAGAGCCTTCTTTGCATTCTCTTTACTCCTGCAACTGCATTGACTAGCTGTTGGCTGCGTACATTCACTACCATGTCTAGGATTTACCTGTGGAGAGCAGTGCTCTTTTATTGCTTACTAGCAGAAGTGACCAGTGTGGTGGGGCAGAGCTCCGGAGCTGTCCTCCTGACACTGCTGTCACTACAGCTTACCTGGATGGTGGTTGCGGTGGTAAGGTCGGGGCTGTGTGGATGCACTGGCAGAGCCAATCCAGCATTTCCCCCTGTGCATCCGTGCAGCCCTGCTGTGCCCTGCCCCAGCTCCATTCAGGTAAGCTGTAGCAATGCTGGTGTCGGAAGGGCAGATCTGCAGTGTTGTTTCACCACACTTCTGCTTACTGGCACATGCTGGAAGCCACATTGTTAGTGCAGTGGTAAAAGCTGTAACCTGGCTATAGTATTCCCATCGGTTGTATTGCGGAAGACAGGCAGGCATTCTAAAGTGTGGTGGAAGGGGTTTGAGCACATGTGATCTGCACTTTTGCAGGCCTGGCTCTAGGCTTGAGCCAGGGGCCCTGGGCAAAGTATCCTCTGGTGGGCTCATTTCTGTCAGTGGGCCTGGACACGATTCTGCTGTGGCAGCATACCAAATCGCACAAGGTGACTGGGTCTGACCACCCATTTAACTTCTGGCCACAATGCTTCAGAATGATCCTAGGAAAAGGGGCATTGTGGGAAATCAGAAAGGTGTCTGGTGCTGCTTAGAATGTCACGCCAGAAAAAATGAAGGGGGGGAGGGCAGGAATTAGCAGTGGGCCATGTCAACTGCCCTAGGATGCCATGTTGAACCCAGGCCCTTAGGCATTTGTGTTCAGGGGCAGGACACTTCTACCACACTTAGAATATATGTCTGTTTTCATTCTAAACAGTCCACAAATGTTGAGGCTCAAATCTCCCTCCCCCCTCAGCTCATATTTTGCTTTGGGTCTTCGGGGTTCTTCCCTACACCAGGAATGAGCAGACTTTTCGCTTGCAGGATCTACTTGTTTTTCATTAGCTTCCTGCCAATCAGCTGAAACTCTTGCATTGAGGTGTTTTGGAAGGAGGGAAGATCCCTTTTATCTGCTGCAGTTGCAAAAATTCCCATGTTAGTTTGATACTTTTGCTTTACCTTATGTGAGGTGACAGCACCACTATAGTCTTTTCCCACTCCATGCTCCTGAGATAGGAAGAAGATCAAACTGAGCAGCTTAGCTCTCGATCACAAGCTGACGGGTGACCAGTTCTATGTCCATGTGACTGCTGTGGGTCAGCGGCTGAGCCAGAGAGCACCACATCCGGATGGGGGCAAGGAGGAGCTCTACCCATCTATGCAGGACCTTTGCCGAAGGGACACAGAATCCTCTCAGCGTAAGTGCCCCCAGTTGCATCACCACCTCCACAACTCAACAACAGGAAGAAAATCCACCCCACCTTACTGAACAAAGCCTGGCTAGATTTTGGCCCCTGCACAGTCTTTCAAGGCTTCTCCCAGGCTGTTTGCAGGACTAGGGGCTTTCTGTAGGATTCAAGGCTTCCTGAGGGATGGGGTATGATGATGCATCTGGGCCTGATTTATTCTTGCAAGGCCTCAGACCTGTTGCATCAGGTTGTGTTACCCAAAGTGGCTGCTACAGCTGAGAAGAGGGCTTGGCATCTGGCTCCATCTATTGGTGGGATCGAGCAATTACATTTTCTTTTAATATTACTCCTGCTTTTATGAGGAAAAACAGCATCCAGTTTAGGGAGTGGCTGGGCTTTCTCTGCCCTTATAATGAGAAGGAATTAAACTCTAGTCTAGTAGGATTATACTCTAGCTCATGGAAGCAAATAGGACTGAAGCCCATTCCCAGTTCAATCCTACAAAACCCCTGTGACGTATTCAGGCACAGTGAATTCACTATAGACTGTCCCCTTTAAATAATACCACCTGTCTTCCCTTAGATGAGGAGAACCCCTGCTGCAGGCTTGGATTAAGAGCCTTGCCAAGGAGATGTGTATAAACTTGTAAACAGACCAGTTGAAGTTGCCAGTAACTGTCTTGAGTCTGAGTGCCAGAGCACTTGTTGATCTCTTTAAGGTGTAGCATACAAACCTGTGAGTCACATACATTCCTCCCTATCTACTAAACCGTACTTCTTCAAGAGCTGATACAACTTCCTGTATTATACAGCCACAAGAGTGGCTGTATACTATACCCAGCATGGATTTTTCACATTCCGCAATGTTAAATTGAAAATACCCCCCATGCCATTTTGCTGTCTCACATAAGCATATTTCAAAACAAAACATTACAAAACTTAATAGTCCTAAACTCAGAAACACTTGCTTAACAACTCTTTAATTTTTCCTGGTGATACACACAAAGTCAGAGATAATCGAGAGTTCAAAGTGTAAAACGAGAAATAATATCCAGACCACTGTTGGACTTTTTTCTGTAGTGGTCTCATAATTTGCTGAAATTAATTAAAAATCAGCCATGTTCACAGAGTACAAAGTTAAAACAAAAGCATGGCTGATTTTTAATTAATTTAAGAAATTTAACATTGAAGTCTATTATAACATCAGGCATGCTCAGTGTTCTAAATTGTCAGTGTTCTAAAAGCCAGACTCAGAGCTGCTTGACTTGGCTAATCAGGGAGCCACACCCATGCCAGACATTGATTCCACTTTAAACAGTCATGGCTTCCCCCACAGAATCCTGGGAAGTGTAGTTTGTGAAGGGTGCTGAGAGTTGTTAGGAGACTCCTTTTCCCATGACAGAGCTCCAGTGGCCAGAGTGGTTTAACAGTCAGCCCCTCTTCTGGGATTGTAGCTCTATGAGGGAATAGGTTCTCTCCTAGCAACTCTCAGCACCCTTCATAAACTATACTTCCCAGTATTCTTTGGGGGAAGCCATGACTGTCTTAAAGTGAAGTAAAGGTCTGGTGTGGATGTAGCCAGTGACAGTTTTGGTTTAAATTTGTGTGGCAGACTACATGTGCCTGTTGTAGAATAAAAAGGTGGGGAAAACCTTGAAAAACAATGATATTGTTCACAGATGTTTCCTTTTGGAGAGGAAAGGGGCTTTCCCTCTGCCCAGTGCCCACGCACCCAATCTCCTCCCCTCCCCCAAGTCAGTTTCACCTATCCTAAGCATGATTGCACAGGAGTAAATCCCACTGAACTCAAAAAGCATGCAAATTATCAAACCTGCTTTCTGCCCTATCCCCTCCCTTTTGCCCTTCCCCTCCCCCTTCCTTTGCTTCTCCTCCCTCCTCCCGTTCCTTCGCCTCCCCCTCCTCCACGGACATTTTTACCTATTCTAAGTATGATTGCATGGTAGTAAATCCCATTGAACTCAATAAGCATGCGGATGATCAGCCCTGCCTTTCTCTTCCAAGCTACACAGGAAGCGGATTTGGCTGTGAAAGACCTACCCAAATTGTGTTTGCAATTTTACATATTTGTAGGGCAGTACAGTATCTCAGAGAGGAAGCCAGGTTTCCTGCTCTCCTGGTGCATTCACTATAGCTGCCCAATTTTCCTGCTTTTTCAAGTTTGATAGAAATATCTGTTGGCTATAAGTATGTTCTTAAAATTTGCCTCTTAGTGAATTACAGGCTGCATTCAGACAGCAGTTTATTCTGTTTTCCCCACTTTTCCATAGCAGATAATTTCCACATTTTATATGTTCTTTCATATGTAAAAATGTAAAAGCCACTTCTGGAAATCTAGCAGAATGTAGTGGAAGTTTAGCGCTCATTTCCATGTTAATTACTTCCAGAAAAATCTGTTTGCAACCCAATTAACCCAGAAAATTGCAGGAGTAAAGTGGTGAAATTTAGGGCAGTATACAAGCATACAGTTCTTTCCTACCATTTTCACGGGGGAATCATGGGGGAACAGAAGTGTGCATATGTGGAAAGGGTGGGAGAATAGCAACATGTCCAATGGCATGCATAATAGTGTCACACCACACCCAGGCCTGGCAGTAGCGGGTGGCCAGGGTGGGCCCTGCCAAGAGCCCCTGAAGGGCCCCTTCTTAGACTGGGAGGGTGGAGCTGCACAGTCTGCATCAGCATTGGGTTGCAGGACCTAGCACCCCGATGCTGTCGTGGATCACAGAGTGGGAGCTCCCAGGCAGCACACACACACACCCTACAGGCAGTGTGGGCTTAAATAAGCCCTTCTACCCCACCTACCTACCACATCAGTGTGTCAGCATACACATCTCATGCGTTGCCTACGCATGCCTGCCATCACCCAAGATGGTGGCGGGGGCATCCCTAAGGGGTTGACACCCCTGCCGCCATCTTGGGTGATGGCAGATGTGTGTGGACAGCATGCAGGGTGTGCACACCAATGCGCTGGCAGGTGGGGTAGGCAGGCCCATTTAAGCATGACATGGGGGTATATTGGTCAGAAGCCATATTTCCATAATGCAACAGGTACTGAAGTGTGAAAGGAATGTTAGAAATCAGGACAGAAGTGCTACCATTTATAATCAGTAAAACTAACACAATAAACCCTGTGTGAATGTAGTCTTTTTTCAGTGAAACTAATGCTTTGCTATGAGAGCTTGAGATTAATCTTGCCCACCAGCTTTGTTCGTGCTTCCCACCAGCACACACAAAAAGGACTGTTCACATTGCCCCCTGTCCATGTCTTCACTGAAGCATGAGTAGGGAGAAAAGACTGCATCCAGCCAACGTGCCCCAGGTCAGCACTGGGATGGGGCGGGACAGCAAGGGAGCAATCCCATGCCCCCCTCGCAGGTTCAGTTAGCACATTAGGCCTTTGTTTTATTTTGATCTGCACTACCTTATTAGATCCTTTCGGTCACTGTGTCACAGCAAGCCTCTAAATTAGGAAGGCCTGAGATACTGCAGAATCTCCCAGCTTCCCTCAGGCCCAGCCAGCATGGCCAGTGGTCAGGGCTAATGGGCGTTGTAGTCCAGCAGCATGTGGAGGGGCCACAGGTTTCCCATCCCTGATCTGTGTTCTGCTCCTTTTGGCTACAGGCGCCATCCCCTTCCGCCGCAGCGTCTGCTCTCCCATCTTCCTGTGGAGTCTCATCACAATGGGCATGACCCAGCTGCGTGTTATGTTCTACATGGCAGCCATGAACAAGATGCTGGAGTTTGAGGTGATGGGCGGCAGGAACATGTCACTTGGTGCGGTCTGCACCCCCCCCACCTCCCTCGTGATGCCACTGCCAGAGGAGTTGAAGCGTAAAGCTGAGGAAACAGGTAGGAACTCTAGTGGGATGAGCTTGGTACAAACTTCTTAAGGGATACATGTGATAAAGATACCTTATGTTCAGCTCTCTGCCTGCCCAAGCTTTGGGTTGTTTGGGAACGTCCCTTTCCTAGGAAACACAAGCCTCGGAAAGGGACTGCCTGCCTCCTTTTAAAACCTCTTCCCCCCTTTTCTATAAACATAAAACGGTTCTCAGCCTGCTTCATAAAACTTAGTAAGTCCAATGAGCAGTTTTCCCCAGCGGCAAGATGCGAGTGTTGATGGAGCAGAATCCGCCCGTCTTGACTGATAATAGAAACTTATTAGTATTATAATCACCTTTCATGTGCATCTCAAGGCAATTTACAAACATGCCATAAAAACAGCTAAGAAGTTTTAAAAACAGTACAAAACAACAACTAAAGATAGCTTTAAACACAGTACAAAAGGAACGTCTAAGACAGAGATCTTTTCATCCAGCTGGAAAAGCTTGTTGAAGCAAAAATGCCTTCAGTTGTTTCCAGAAAGTACAGATAGTGCGCACTTGTCATATCCCGACAGGGATGCTGTTCCACAAAACAAGGGCCAGTCACACTGAAAGCCCTGCTCTTGAGTTACAGTGGAGCCGGTTTCTGATACTTGTGGGACTTTAAGGAGAAACTCTCCTGCCGAAGGCAGTGACCTTCTGGTTATATAGGGGCTAAGGCAGTCTCTCAAGTAACCTGGTCCTGAGCTGTATTCAAAGTGGAAAATGGAAAAATCAAGTGTTCTCCTAAGCGAGAAATATCAGGCTTCCTGTGTTTTGTCCAATAAAGTGGGCAACGTTGGGAGTTGGGAAAGCTGATGAGTGGTAGCTTGAGGTTTTAAAATTTTGCATTCTTCTTCTTTTTATTTTAATCTCTGATTGTAAACCACTTAGGACAGGCATTTGCCCAGAAAAGCAGCCTCAAATATTTTAAATATATTTATCTGGGTCATCTGGAGAAAGTGAGGGCCAGACCAGATCAGCTGAAAGAAATAGAATAGGCAGCAGGGATAAAGATGAAAGGATGAAATTGTGAGGATCCACCAGCCGATGACTCCAGGCTGGGTGGGTTTGCTAGTCCAAAGAATTTCACCATGGCAATTGGTAAATTCTTCCCACACTGCCTACACTGCAGTTTATGTAGGGGAGGTCCATGCAGAGGATCCTTATTATTTGTTACACGCACGTCCCACCTAGCCTCCAACAAGTTCAGAGTGGTAAGCACAGGAGGTTCCAGATAGCCATTTGGCCAGTGCTGGTTAGTTGCAGGCAAGGAACTCTTACCAGAGGCCTTCAGACTATTCTCTCATTCCTTCTCTCTTTCTCTTTGCTGGACAGTTGGCTTCTACTCTTCCATCTTTGGTGCCATGCAGTTACTGTGCCTTCTCACCTGCCCCTTCATTGGCTATGTGATGGACTGGCACATAAAGGACTGTGTAGATGGGCCAGGAAGCCTGAACAGTGCCGGATCTGCTAGGTGAGAGAGTCACAGTTTTCCCAACTTCAGAAATAGCATATATAGAACGACTAAGCCTGGATGCCAGTGCTTTTGGTGTGGGGGTGCTGGCGCACCCACAGGGGGCTGACTGTTTTCCTTTTCTCTTCCTAGAACTGAGACGAAAGGAAAGCCAACCATAGTTCGTTACCGTAAGCTCCAGAAGCTCACCAATGCTATCTGTGCCTTCGTCATCACTAATCTGCTGCTGGTGGGGTTTGGTATCACTTGCCTAATCAACAACCTCCCTCTACAGGTAACTTCTGCCTCGCTGCTCGTTTCACCCATGATGCTCCTTGGCACAGGGCATCCCTCTGATGATGTGGTGTTGCTGCCTTAGTGCGGTTTTCATGCCCTTGCTATTTCCTAATCCTGCCCTTTGTTCGATTGGCCCTGTTTGGCTTCCTTGTCTTTCTTGTTTTTGTTTTTGTTTTGTTTCTTTCTCCACAGTATGTGACCTTCATCCTTCACACCATGGTCCGTGGCTTTTTCCATTCTGCTTGTGGGAGCCTCTATGCCGCTGTGTGAGTTATGCCACTGTGTGGAATCTCTTTGCCCTCCTCACTACAAAGTGTGGTCAACACCAGCCTTGCCCAACCTGATCCCCTCCAGCTGCTGTTGGACCCTCAGCTCCCCTGAGCTTCAGCTGGCATAGCCCATGGTCAGGGATGGTGGAAGCTGGAGTTCAGCAGCGTCTGGAGGGCATCAGTGAAAGGAAGGCTAGCCTACACTGTGCTGCTTACATTATACCAGGGATGGGGAAGCCTCCACTCCACAGGCCAAATAAGGCCCCTGTTCCTCTTTCCATCTTAACTCCTAGTACCTTCAGATATGGATAAACCCCAGTTTTGCTCTGGCTCCAGTTCCCTCTCCAAAGGCTACATGGCTAAAGTGCAGGGATGGGATGGGAGAGGGGTGGATGAAATGGGAGAAACAGCCAAGTGTGCCTGTTTCCGTTTCATTCCTAGTTGCAGCTTCCTTTTTGGAGCAGCAGAACAAGACGGCAAGCTTGCTGGTGCAGATGGGGAAGAGGGAGCGCATTACATGCATTTGTAAAAGAATTGTGTGCATCTAAGTGTGTGTGTGTGTGTGTGTTTGTCACACATACTGGTAGGATTGTCTGCCACCCCAAAGTCTCATGCTGTGACATCGTGTGAAAAGCAGCTCTGCTCTCCTGCTCTGATCATTGAAAGGCCTCTCTGCTGACAGGCAAAGGAAGCTGGAAGGTATTGAAGTCATACACACAGGGAAGGAGGAGCCCTGTTCGTCAGCTTTCTTCTCCTCTTTGACGCAAGTTCTCTTTTTCCAGCGGCTGCTTATCCTCCCTAGCAGTTGGGAAGGGGAAGAGAAGGGTGGAAGGAGCTGTGATAACACATCAGTTTAAATTTCCCTTCCTAATGCTGAGCATTCAAACTGCTCCTGCTTTTCAGTAGGAGCTGTTGTTCATGCCCCTACCAACTTTTTCTATTCACACATTCCTTTTATCTAATTGTTCAAAGGCCCACATATGTGTTTCATTAACTGAGGTTTTGAAGTCCTTATACAGGCTTTGCCAACCTGGTGCCCTCCAGATGTTTCAGGCTACAGTCCAAAACACCTGGAGGGCACCTGTACAGTGAAGGTTGCTTTAAAATACTGTTTTTTAAAAATTATTTTTGGAACAATTGATTCATTTACCAAATATCTGGAAGATGTGTATATGTGTTTGTGGGTCTTAGGAGCAGAGAAAGATTGTTATTTGCTTTGGTAGCATTTTGAGTCTCACCTTCTATATACAATTTCTGATTGTTAGGTATCCATCCAATCACTTTGGAACATTGACCGGTCTACAGTCATTGATCAGTGCTGTATTTGCTCTCCTCCTGCAGCCACTCTTCATGGCTGTGGTGGGGCCACTGTGTGGTGATCCTTTTTGGGTACGTTATGGCTTCTCTGGGTAAAGACGGAGGTTACATTTTAAGAGTGATCATAGGGAGCTTTTCACTAGCAGTGTGAATCCAGTTTATACAGACATATATGCCAGCAAGTTGAATGCTAGATTGGCGAGCTGTTCCTCATACCAACAAGATGTGTCAGGCCTCAGTTTTCTTGCCCTATCCTTTGTGTATCACGCAGGCTGTGCACCTTAAAAACACACACAAAACTATGCATTTGTGCATATATACATTTACCATCCATCTTACAGAAAAAGAAACATTTTAAAAACAGTTGCAGAACTGTTCTGTCAATGTGGAAGAGGTTGGTGATGTCACGTGTGCTAAGCAATAAGTGCCTGCTGCAGCCCACTTTATGCTTTGACTCTTTCTCTAGCATGTTTGTGCAGTACAGGAAAAGGAAAAATCACATGACGGTGGCTGAGTGGGTATGCATCTGCATGTAATTATAAGTAAAGGCACCAGGATACATCCTTCTAATGTATTAATGGGGTGGTATTAATCATTTCCCTTCCCTACTCCTGCCTTCCTATTTTGGGCTGGGACTTTAATTAAAGCGAAGGTAGGACTCCACTTCGGGGGCAGGTCAGGAGGTGGAGCCACCCCTCGTCAACATTTAGCATAAATGCACATCACTGGGTATGCACCCAGCTTACTGTTCTTCCTTGCCCTTCTCCCCAGGTGAACCTTCCTCTCCTCATCTTCTCTTTCATGGGCTTCCTGCTTCCTGGCTACCTCTACTTCTACCGCCGCAGGCTCCTCCAGGAACTAGCAGCAAAAAAAGGGATTCCAGACCAGGCTAATGGCGCCCACTTGAAACTCCAGGACAGTGCAGCAGCCAATGGCTTGCTGAGCAATGACACAACTGCTATATAAGCCAGGAACGGGGAAGGTGGGGAGCTTGTGGGTGACAGAGAACAGAACGTGGAACCGGAGTGCCGAGCAGATGGAGTGAGACACTATTAGAGAAGGGAGGGGAAAATACTGTGACAATTTTATATTTGGGAACTATGAAAATAACTGAGGTGCTTTTCATTCTCAACAAATGCATATCTATATTTATATCTCTATTATATATATGTATAGAAAGAGAACTCTATTTTTTTTTTGCAGAGTATTTTAAACAGCCTTATAAGTAGATACTAGGGCATCTGTCAATGAGCATTAGAGGACTAGAATAGTTTATAAAAAGGTCTCTCTCTTGTGAAGAGGTGTCCAATCATGGTATCTGTGTCTGGTTCACACTATGTAGCCAACGCTTTACAAGCATAGCATTCTTAGGCTGTGGTGCCAAATTCCCCTTATCAGGTCCCTCCACTCCACACAGTGGTTATTGCAGATAAAATCAAAGGATGGATTAAGCCAGCCTTGCGCAGCCTGGTGCCTTCCAGATGTTTTGGACTACAACCCGCATCAGCTCAGCCAGTTGTAGATTTGGAGGGCACGAGGCTGAGAAAGGCTTAATTAAACACACACCCACATCAGTCCAAATGGAATGTTTTTCTGTTAATTGACTCTGGCTAGTTAAAGACGTTTCCTTAGCTTCCTTGTATTCTGGCAGCTGATGTTGGGGTGGCTAAAACATCGTAAATCTTCCCTTCCGTCTTCCAATCCTTCTTCACCACCGCCGCCGAACTTTATGAAAATAAGTTATCTTCTCATTAATTGTCTCCCAGAGACTAGTCTCTGATGGCTTCTTGAATTTGGTGTGTGCTTGGACCTTCTCTTGACAGCAGGTATGACAAAGGGTATAAAGTACAGAACTGATGCTGGATTACATTGAGGAAGACTAATTTAACAGGAATTGTAACAGAGGAGAATAAGAGTGTCAGTTTTAATGGCCGCCTTTTGAATGATGTCCTGGCAAGAGGGACTGTAGCTCTGCTTTCTAGAGGCTGGATTTTAGCTATTATGCCAAGTATGTTTCCAGATCCCAACAAACGATGACTTATTTATTTATATTTAAATTTCTGTTGTTGCCTTTCTACCAAAAATGGTCCTCAACACAGCTTACATCAAAATAATAAAACTGTACAATCAACAATAAAAAGAAACCAATTTTTGTTCTCCTTTATTTGCAGTATTTAAGCTTATTAGTTGCTTTACACAAGTGATTCAAAGCAACTTACAAATAATAGTAAAATACACAACACAACATATGAAACACAAAATAATTGAGAGTAACGTACAATATGAACAAATGAAGTCATAAAAACAATATCTCCATCCATTCCCTAATATAAGTCTAAGCGCTACAGACTGCTGCCAAGAGAAAATGGAGTGTGTGTGATACATAGTGTGCTACCCTGTTGCAAAGAGAAAGAATTAACACTCAAATGCCTGGGAGAAAAGAAGCATCTTCACGAAGCAAGCCTTTCCCTGGGGGAGCATTCCATAGACAGGATATTTTGAACCTGAGGCAAATTAAAACCACTAATGGCACTCGAGAGATAAAAAAGCAAGGTTTAAAATAATAAAATCTGCCGCCCTGAGCTCCTACTGGGAGGAAGGGTGGGATATACATCTAATAAATCAAATAAATAAAAGCCTGGTAGAAGCAGTAGTGTGGTGGCAAACGCAGGGTCCCTTTATGATAGTCACACCAGGCCCTCTCACAGCCATGCTCCCTCTTCCACTTTCCCTGGTCTCCCTTGCTTCTGTGTTATCTCTTGAGTCTGCACTCCGCTTCAACAGATGTTCCTAGGAGCCAATCATCATGAAAGGGAAGATTGTGTGTTAACTACAGAGAAGAGTCTTCTCAGTGGCTGACTTGCCTCCTTTCAATCTGTTTGGCTCCAATCAGTGTGAAAGGACAAGGCCTCTTCTCAGTGGCTAACATGCTCCCCGTTCATGATGATTGGCACTTACATAGGAATCTGACTGGGATCCTGCTCCCAAAAAGGTAAGAGGTCTATGACCCCCCCCCCCTGCAACCCTGGACAACTACACCCGGGTAGAAGAGACTTTTTTTTTTACCAAAGATAGCAGCTAATTGGGACTGGTGGACCTCTCTTGTGGATGAGTTCCTCAATGCCAGAGACAGCACTGAAAATATTCCTGGTGTTTTCCTGGGCAAGGATAATTTCATTGCTGATAGTGCTGGTATTTGGAGTAGTTATTCTGCAGCAGCTCTTAAATCACTGGTGTGGGGAGTGGTGGTAAGAGAAGAAACACATATAGGAGAAGGTGCTATTAAGGTATCCTGAACTCAGGCGACTTACGGCTTTAGAGATGGGGAACCTATAGCTCTCCGGATGTTGGGCTGAGGTTGATAGAAGGTGGAGTCCAGCAACAGCTGGAGGGTCACAGGCTCTCCACCCTTGGCTTTAAAGGTCAAAAGCAGCATGTTGAACTTGGCTTAGAAACAACACAGTACCCAGTGCACATTTCTTTTTAAAGGACGGATGCTACATGCAGATTGTGGCATACTCCAGCTAAAAGCAAGGCAGCCATATTTTGGACAACTAAGTATCTGAAGCATTTCCAAGGGCAGGGCTAAATATAGCACATCACAGCAGTCACTTAGGGAATGTTGTATAAATTTGTATAGATATTAGCAGAGATTGTCAACGGTCTGAGATGCTGTGTGCCAGTGTGTGCGTTTACCTAAGTACTGTAGCAGGCTTTTACCCTGCATCGATATCACTGAGACTTAAGACTTAGTAAAATAAGAAAAGCTACTTTATTTATAGAAATACATAGTAGATAGAAAGGCATACCTAGTTCTAACTAACTAAGTTGGAGGAGCAATGCCCAGGTTTGGGAGTTGCCCTCATGGCTCAGGACAGAGAGAGCAGAGACAAAGGTGTCTCCTCTCTCTCGGACAGTTGAAGAAGAAAGGAAGGGAAAGGGTGGAAGGAGGAGGGGCAGATAAGCTTCCCTGAGCATATCAGTCTCAGAGCTTGGAAGTAACTAGTTACAAGTAACAAATTACTTGTAATTCATTACTTTTTTGAGTAACGAGTGGGTAATTCCTTTACATTTTGATTGTAATAGAACTAGGAGTAATTTTACTACTTTTGTGGAGTAATTGTAACGTTTCCAGAATTACTTTTGGGCATTACTTGGGGGGAGAGCAGGGGAAGTCTTCTGCTCCTCTGATTTGTAGATGAAAATCATGTGCCTCAATCAATCACAGAATCATGGGCTTCTGTGCAGTGTCGCTCTTTCCTCATGCTCTGTGGATGGGTAGGAGGCGACAAGGGAGGAGGGGGAGAATGAGACGGGGTGGAGTGGAGAAAACAATTATTTTTAAAAAATGGGTAGTGGTGGTGAAGAATGGAGTGGAGGGAAAAAGGATCCGGAGGTCAAGAACATGGATAAAGGAGGAGAAGGAGGCAGCAGCTGAATGGAGATAAAGAACTGTGGAGGTGAAAGATGACTGTGTGTGTGTGTGTGTGTGTGTGAAAGATGACTGTGTGTGTGTGTGTGAGCGAGTGAGAGTGTGTGTGTGTGTGAGAGAGAGAGAGAGAGAGAGAGAGAGAGAGAGAGAGAATACTGTGTTTGCACTTGGCACACAAAGTGGCCTCCACCACTCTACTCTCTGGCTACTGTGCTGCATTTGCAGTATTTTAACTTTTTTGCATCTCAGGGGAAAATGTTTGCTTGAGTGAGTGTCCCTTAGTTGGTGGCAGGGCAGGGTCTGAGAGGTGGTTAAGTGAGAGATTATGCTGGCTGGCTGAGGGGGAGGGATTGCACTTGGTTTGATGTGCAAAGATCTGAGGCCTCTGCCTCCTCCCCTCTTCCCTTACCAGTGGAGAGACCACCATTGCTATCTTATGGATAAAAAGAATTAGTCTACTACCTCTGTATGTGTGTGTTTATTTTTAATGTTGTTTTAGGCTACGCAAATGTGCAGCAGCCAAGGCCAGCACCTTGTAGGCTTTTTTTTAAAGTAACTGAAATGTAATTGTAGTCATTACTTTGGAGGAAAAGTAAAGTAATCAGTTACTTTCAGAGCAATTGTAATTGTAACGGTAATCACTACATTTTTGGGCCATGTAACTGTAATTTATTACTTTTTTAAAGTAATCTTCCAAGCTCTGATCAGTCTAACAACAGAAGGAAGTTGGAGCATCACAGGTAAAGGTAGTCAAGCCTAGCCATCTGGAGGCACCTAACTCTATCTCCCTTCTGGAACATAAACAAAAGAACAAAACAGGAGTTGCTCTTGCCTCACTTCCAACAGGGAAGGCACCAGAGCGTACACAACAGTGGCCAAGTCTTTAGCCTTCAAAAAAGGGTGCAACTGGTAAATCAGCCAAAGCTAAATAAACCCCCCACACTTCTGGCAATGGCCATCACCTGGATGTGTAAACATAACGCTGAATCCAGGATCCCTCCTAAGTTGTGATTCTTTTAAAGGAGCAGGCACAGTTAATTCCCCTGATAGCACATCTCCCCACCCTTGGCAACTTCATTTTGTCTGCATTAAATTCCAGTTTATTCACTGTCATCCAGTCTATTACTGATTCATGAGACCTTCCCACACCTAATGCAGAGGGAAAGGAGAATTATAACTGAAGATCACCAGCATCCTGATGCCACCATGCCCCAGTCCCTTGAATGGCTTCTCCCAGGAGTTTCATATAGATGCTGAAAAGGAGGAGACAAGATGGGAGCTTGCAGTACAGTTCCCATAAGGGAAGAGCACTTTCTAGAACTTTGCTGTGACAGAGAATGAAACTATTTCTAACTTCTCACGCCTTCTGCCCCCAGCTTATGCAAGCACTTCAGAAGGGCACTATGGTCAACGCCTACTAAGAGGTCCAGGAGAATCAACAGGGTCCTCCTGTCACCCAGTACAATAGGGGTGGGGAACCTGTGACCCTCCAGATTTTGTTGGACTCTTAAAAACAGGTACTGGAGAAAACTACAGATGAGAAAGTGACAAAAAAGCTACATGAAACATGGTATGAAAAGACTTATTTTTAGCAGTGTGGAGTCCAAAAGCAGGCCAAAAATGTCAAAAATTCTGTGTTGGTAAATGAGAAACAATGTTAATTTCATAAACATGTTATGTTTGGTAAGGACTTGCATGGTTGTAATTCTAAGGGTCCCCAGGCCATGGTGTCATCCAAATCCATTTTAAACCTGAAAAACAGCTTTTAGAAACTACGGAAGTAACCATTCTAAAATGGAAGAAAGAAGATACAGTGATGTCAGGAAGTAGTTTAAAAAATCTACAAATATTTACATAAAATCTGTTAACGGTGGAGACAAGGCATAGCCGCTCAGGAATGCTCTTTCAATAATCTGTCTTTGCAGTCTTTTTCACCTGACTTGGGAGATAAGCATGGGTCTTATACCAGCTTCTAATGATGTAGGAATTACTCTTCAACAGCTCATGCCACAATAAATCAATATCTGAAGTGTCACAGCACTTGTTGTCATCTTGGTCTTATTTGACTAGGGAAGGCTTCTGTTTGACACACACATACGATCAGCTAGAAAAGGCAGACCGCGTTAGGCAGCAACTGACAGTGCAAGCCTAGGCATGTCTAACTCAAAGTCACACTGAGTTCAACATGACTTCTTACCAGCTAAGTGTGTTATGTTATGTTAATGTTTATTTATACCCCGCCTTTTGGCCAAAAGGCCCTCAAGGCGACTTACAGAAAAAGTAAACACAAATATAAAAATACAACAACAAGGCAATACATCAATCAAGCAATACATCAATCAAGCAATACATTGTACAAAAAAATTAATTAAATAGCAAATAACATTATATAAGTGTGGTCTGGTCCCTGCACTGCTGGCAATGAGCCTTGGTGGGACCAGTATCAAAACTAGAGTGAGATGATACATGCACCTGCTTCAGGGGCAACCTGGACAAGGGAGCAAACAGTGGCAATATTTGCAACTAGCAGTTATGTTAAGCTATGCTGTGTTTCCTTTCAGTTGGAATAAACATGCTTTTCAAGGGCGAAAATGACAAGCCAGAGCGATACCACCGGGCACTGTTGCACTCTTGGCTTAAGCCCATTCAGTTGTTAAGGAGAGAGCTCATGTCCATGCAACTCTGACCAGCTACAGCTGATTGGATTACAAGTATATAAAGCACATTTTCACGATTTTTGCACCACCACTTCTGAGTGGATTTGTTATTATAGGGCAGCAGGAACAGAGCTGGCATAAGACATTTTGCTTCTTGAGGCAAAGGACAAGAGAGCATCCCTCTCATTCCATGTATAGAAGCTGCCTGGACTGGCAGATGAATCTTACTTTGATAATGAGGTAGCATTCTTCACTTCATGTGAAGGTAGAAGACTCAATAAGGGGGTGCACAGCAGGCTGTGCCACACAGACAGAGCTCTGATTGCCAACAGAGATGAATGACCAGGGAGGTTAGGAGAAATGGGCGGGGTGGTACCTCCACCTGGGACAATTGCCCCACTCTGCCTAATGGTGCCTGAGCAGAAGGAGTGAGAATTGTAGAGATATTGCTTCTTTGCTTTTTTTGTTTTGTTTTAGCTCTCCGAGCACAGTATTTTATTTGTGGGGAAATGTAGCCTTTCCCCCCCAGACATTGCATCTGTTGCTACTGTGACTTCAGTATGAGAAGGAAAGGCCATAGCTCAGTGTCAGAAATCATGCTTTGCATGTACAAAGGCCCAAATTCACATCCAGTTAGAGGTTTTCAAGTAGCAAGGCTGGGAAAGAGCTCTGCCTGCGACCCTGGAGAGCTGCTGCCCATCAGCATAGACAGATCTGGGTTATATGAATAATTGGTCTGACTCTGTATAAGACAGCACCTTCTGCTTAATTAATTACCATCCCATCTTTCCGATCCAAAAATCCCCCAAGGCAGCTTACAAAAAACAGTATCTCTGTAGTTAACGAGGGCTCTACAGGTGTAATAGGCACCTACTGGATATTCCCTGTGACATGTTGCTTGAGTAGCAAAGCAACTTCCTCTAACCCTCCCTCCCTTTTTGGGTCCTTCTATTTTAATATATAAAATCCATCAGCCAGCAATCTTGTTACTTCCCCTCTGTCTCTTCACCATCCCACCTTTCTGCAAACCCCTTTCTTTGCTGCTTCACACACACACAGCCAGTTTATCTTTTTTCTTTTAAATGGGAGGTGATCACAGCCTGATTCTCCCTGGTCCCACTGAGTACATGGAGATAGCATATCTGATCATTCCTCTGGATAGAGGCTTGTGGGATTATCACATAGATTAAAAATGCAGTTGGGAGGCGCGTCATCTGAGCAGGGCACTAAATAAATATATGCTATGCAGGATCAGTTCTTTTGACCTCTTTTTTAGAAGACAACTATAAGAAGGCGAGGCAAGCATGCCAGTAATAGTTTAGAGTGGAAGCACACACACACAAAAATCTCACATGGGAACAGTGGAGACTGGTGGCTCCTATGTCAGTGGGGCTATGAATCCACTCCAAGTTTTAGTCTGAACTTCCACAGAGCTGTCTAAGGTGCTGATGCCTATTCCCAAAATAGATCTGGCACCATGGGCAGCTCCTTGAAAATTCAGACTAAAACCCAAATTGGATTCACCACCCCACTCACATTGGAACCACCAGTGTCCACTGTATAGGAAGCTGCTTTATACCAAGTCAGATCTTTGATCTATCTAGCTCAGTAGTTCTGAGTTAGGAGTTCTCAGACTTTCTACTGCTAGGGCCCATTTGACATGGCTGAAAACTGCTGAGGCCCACCATTCACAAAATAGTGGCAGATGGAGACATCTGGAGTTTGGCATAATCAGCGGACAATACCTGAAATATTGTCTTACCCCTTATATACCCAGTCGATCACTGCGCTCTGCAGGTGAGGGTCTCCTGCAGATACCATCTTATCAGGAGGTCCGTTCTGCACAACATAGGAAACGGACATTTAACATGGCAGCACCTACCCTGTGGAATTCCCTCCCCTTAAATATTAAGCAGGCGCCATCTCTGTAATCTTTTCAGCATATATTGAAGACCTTCCTTTTTCAACAAGTCTTTTAAGTTGAGACCTTATCCCAGTCTGCGTCTGCATTAGAATTGCTTTTTAAGATGTTTTTAAAGTTGTTTTTAAAGATGTTTTTAAGATGTTTTGTTTTGTTGTTTTTAAATATATTTTTAAGATGTTTTGTTTTAATATGTTTTTAAGTCCTGGGTTTTAGGATGTTTTAAAGTGCTTTGAGATCCTCCGTGGTGCAGAGTGGTAAGCGGCAGTAACGCAGCCGAAAGCTCTGCTCACAGCCAGAGTTCGATTCCAACAAAAGGAGGAAGTCGAATCTCTGGTAAAAGGGATCGAGGTCCACTCAGCCTTCCATCCATCCGTGGTCGGTAAAATGAGTACCTGGCATACGCTGGGGGATAAAGAAAGGCCGGGGAAGGAACTGGCAATCCCACCCCATATACGGTCTGTCTAGTAAACATCGCAAGACGTCACCCTAAGAGTCGGAAACGACTCGCACTACAAGTGCGGGGACACCTTTACCTTTACCTTTAAAGTACTTTGAATGTTTTTGTTTGCTGCCCTAGGCTCCTTTTGAGAGCCTAGGGATATAAATGTAATACATACATAAGTATAATTACTGACATCATTTTCTACTGATATTTAATCCGTTTTTAGACATTGCTAAATTTTTTGCCACAGCATTTTGCTTGTGGAAAGGAGTTCCATCAGCTTTCCTCCAGCTATGTACAGACATATGCTCTGGAGGTACAGTGACAGCCTTGCCATTTTAGGTAGAATTTGTTAATCCAGAGGCGCTAAGTGGAGAAGGCCTTTTCTTTTATACTTTTCCTTTCCCAACCCAACATGTCTCTCAAAGATCTTTTTTAACATCCTCCTGTAATTTCTTCTCCAATTCTCCTTTCTCACTCAACTTTTATCTTATCCCCCCTCCCCAAAAGCCCCAACTCTCTGCCAGTTTCTTTCATACCTCCTCCCTGGCCCATTTACATTCACTTTCCCCGCTATAACAGCTTTTCTCTCTTATCTCCTTTTCTATTCCCACTTTGTTCATATACTATACTATACTATACAAATTGTACTATACTATTACTAAATATTGTCCTTTTATCTTACTTTCTGATTTCCTTCAACATCGCCTCTGGCCCTTTTCTCTCAGAGGCATGAGGCCTGCCTTCTACCCCTTGTGCCCCCCCAAACCCTCTCTGTCTCCCAGCCACTTTTACCCAGCATGCAACGAGTTGCTGGTACTGGCAATGGTCCAATCAAACGGCTAAGCCGTGGCTATGGGACGAGGCAGGCTATGGCACTGAGGCTCATCCGAAAGTAGCCAAGGCCCACTGGTGTGCCCCTGGCCCATTGTCAGAGAAACACTGGCCTGTACCGATGGGCAGCGACTGTTTGGAGTTCCAGACAGGGGATATTCCCAGCCCTACCTGGAGATGGCAGGGATTGAACCTGGGCCATTTTGCATGGAAAGCAGATGCTCTACTGAGGAGCTATGGCCCTTTCCCTGTGGACCACTTCATTCATTTACATCTATAATTCATACCCAGCACCTTCAATGTGACAGCTAATACAGTCCATCATCTCATTCTTGGTGAATGAGATAAAGAGGAAACAGATTAGCAACCTTTATAACATGTGGGTAGGCTCTGAAAAAGGGAAGATAAATATTTTTCATTTCAGGTGCTTGAAATAGACAAGTCAGGTCTTGTTTTGAAAAAATAGATAACCCCCATGATTAATGAAAAACTTAGTTTGCAGGAACATTTGACAGTATCTTTCAAAAACTGTCTCTCTCCCACAACACACACCCTTGTTTTCTATAAGTAGCAATGCTGGGAAAATGTCAAGCAGCTTTGCTCTGGTTTCCATTATTCATAACAGCTCGATTGAACTGAAAGGCAAAGCATCAGAAGAAAATTCTTTCAACAGAGGGCACAATTAATTTGGCAAACTGGTGGCTACAAAAGACAGGAGACCTAGAACCCGAAGATTTAAAAGAGACTAGGGATAAGACTTTCATCAGCACAGGAAGCATTATCAGGGTTTAATGCAATAATCATTCAGTGTTAATTACAGAATTAGAGTAACTATATTCCAAAACAGAGAGTGCTTCTTCCATTGAAAGGGTCTGAAACAACATGATATTCAGGAGTGATTTTTATTTCCAAACTGTGATTAGAGAGGCTATGCCTGTGGAAATTACAGCTTCTTTGGAATATGGTCACCCAGTAGAGCAGGGCTGGGAAACCTCAGCCCTGGGGAGGACGGCCTCTCCCTAGGCAAGCCCCTTCTTGGCACACCCCTCACTGGCCCTGCTCTATACCCTTTTGCTCAGCTGGAATATGTTCTTGAACTGTGACAATACTTCTTGCTTTCCTGGATGGAGAAGTGTGTGTATAGAAATCTGGCTTTTGCATGGCTAGAATGTAAGCTACTCTACTACACAGGTAAGAGTCACACCTCTTGTCCCACCCACTTTTTGCCTCAGGTCCTGCCCACCACTGACATGCAGCCCCTAATGTAGTCCTCAGGCTGAAAAAGGTTCCCCACCACTTCTGCAGAACATAAAACGAACCCCCCCCATTGTACACAACTCTTATACGTGTTTTTTTAATTAAGCTGCATAGAAATGTACATAAATTGAGCAGTAGGGCCACTGCAGAAGCATACTCACCGTGACTGAGGCAGAAGTACCAGCTTCTCTCCATGGTCCAATTCAGGGGAAACCAGTTCGGCCAGTTTCCTGTAGAAGTGGTGGTGTTCAGTGCTTTAAACAAAGAGGCAGAAAGCCAGGGGTGGGATGGGATGGAATGATTGCAGGGTCAATCAGAATTCAAAATGAAGGCAAGTTCAGCTATTTTTGCAACGTGGAAGGGGAAGATCAGAACTCACTGCACAACAGAAAACAAATGTCCTGATCCCTCTTTATGATGTGTCTGTATAGGGTTTGGAGGCTAGTGGATGAAGTCACAATACCAAGTGACAGGGCAGTGACTAATGTTGTGGTACAGGCAATAGTTAGAATTAGACTTTCTTCCTAAATACGTGCTATATTTGATCAGTAAAACATTTTCCTCAATCTGTCCCAAGGTCTCTTTTCAGTTCTATAAAACTGTGCTACAGGAGGAAACGTGGGGCCTGGGGCATTTCCTCCTTTCAGCCAAAGTAGATGGCTGAGCTCACAGGAGACGTCACATCCACACCATGCAAATAAGCACTCTTATACCACTTCAACAGTCATGGCTTTCTCCAAAGAATCCTGGGTAGTTTGCTGGGCGTTGTTAGGAGACCTTTAACAAACTACAGTTCCCAGGATTCTTTGGGGGAAGCCATGACTTTTAAAGAGGTATAAGAATGCTTTAAATGCAAGGTGTGGATGAGTTATGTCACTTCAGTCAGGCCATCACTTTTATATATGACTATAAGATAGGGTTGCCAGGTCAGAAAACATCCCAAACCCTGAGATTTATGGGAGGGTAGTGATGTCACAGGGCAGGCCCAAATAATGTCACAGGGGTAGGCCTGAGTGATGTCACAGGGTGGGCCCTAGTTATGTCATTAAGTATGATACATTAAGCATCAACCATAGTTGCTTGGAGCATACAATTCAAACAAAATGGGAGCACTCAAAGAGTAAAGATGGATGCCCCTGAAGGCTGTGATTCTAAACATACTAAGCCCCATAGAACTCAATAGGACTTACTTCTGAGTAGATATAGTTTGGATTGTGCTGTTGGTAAAACTTGATTAGGGATCCTCTGCAAAGATATTCATATCCAAGCAGGGCTGACAACCCCCTCCCTGGAATGCCCTGGCCTACCTTTTAACATAGCTGCTCCTAACTTCTTTACAGATTTGACTCTTCGCTTCAGAAAGAGGTCTGAGAAATGAGTAAGAGTAAGAAGATTCTCTACCCTTTTCTGTCTACCCTGTGGGCTGCTATAAACTCACTTTGACAGCCAACCCAATTCCACTGAGTAATAATTGACAGAGAGAAAACACACATGGTTTGGTCTACCTTCACAGGCAACAGACTGGGGATAATCACCACACTTCCCAGTATGTGAATTCTCTTTCACCACTATTGGCCAAGAAACAAACAGCCATGCAACCAACAAAGTGCATCATCGGTGAGTTTAAGGGGGTTGAGCTGAGCACATGGAACCACTGTTGTTGCTTCTATGGATGTAAGGGAGTGAGGTTAAAGGTAAATTAAATGCAAATAGAAAAAGAAAAGTCAGTGATGATTCCTAAATGCAATACCATACCAACCACAACAAGATTCCTCTGAGTAAGGCAGAAAACTCAGTATCCCACAATCAGTCAGGATGCCTCACCAAAAACCAAAACTAAAGAAATCCTGGCAGCCAGTCAGCCAAAGTCACGAGTTCTGTCAAGAGTGAGACCCTATCAGCACATAATACCTCTGCTCTGAAATTTACACTGGTTGCTGATTTGCTAAGGCCAAGTTCAAGGTGTGCTTTCCATGCTACAGGTGCCACATAGTACTTATTCTGCTCTTGTAAGAAATCAGTCCATTTGTGTCCTAATGCTTTGTCCTATGCTTTGGAACTCCCTGCCTATTGACATTAGGCAGACGCCTTCATTGTTCTCTTTGCAGCACCTGCAAAAACATTTTTGTTTAGGCAAGCCTACCTAGGCATGTAGAAGCTATTATGTCTTTTATCTGTTTTTAACTCATTGTTCGTTTTATTATTTTGAATGTTTTAAAATACCTGTCTTTAACTGCTTTTGCCAATAATTTTATTTTAATTCCTTCAGTAAATCGCTTTGAGATTTTTTACAATAAAGCGGTATATAAATGTTGTAAATAAAATGCATGAATAAGTTTTGGATTTACTGTGGCCCGTGGGTCTCTTTCAATTTTTAAGAACAAAGCAATCTGCCTTATATCAACTCAGGCCATTTGGTAACATCTAGCTCAGTATTGATCACATGGACTACCATTGACTCTCCAGGATTCCAGGCACTAGTATTTTCAAGAAATTGAATTTTGGACCTTTGCATGCAAAGCATATGTCCTGTCACTGAGCTACAACCCTTCCCCATTTAAAAACATATCTTTTAAAATTGTTCTATTCACTAAAGAACGCACATCCTACCTAGGACAGATGCACACCATTCATTTAAAGCACATTCAACACACAGTTGAAGCACATGAATCACACCACAGAATCATGGGAACTGTAGTTTGTTAAGGTTGGAGGGAACTATAACTGTGAGGGGGAATCTACACTTCCCAAGATTCTTTATGGGAAGTCATACACTTTAAATAAGTATTGGATGTGCTTTAAACATATTGTGTGGATCTACTTAATAAACATTGCCTGCACGTAAATAATTTTAATTAATTTTTAAAAATGAAAATAAACTATTAAGTTCACAGGGTGACCATGGCCTACTCATCATCTCTCAGCCTTATCTGCCCCTCTGGATGAAAGCAACAGAGGGGAATTATGACTACTCCAAGGAAGAAGGGCACACTTAAAATATAGAGAAAACAATAATGTACAATCATAGTGTGAAATCAAATAATTATTGGGACATAGCATACTGTATTTATATAAACAGGACTGCCAAAGATGTTTATTATTTACACAACCTGCAAAGATATTTATAGTTGCAATCCTATGTTTGTTTACTCAGAACTAAGTCCCAATGTATTCAATGGGGGTTACTTAGAGAAGTGTGCACAGAACTGCAACCTCAAGTGATAAGGAATTTCACTCACCCAACCCAAAATTCAGAATCATGCCACTTTAAACTGTTTTGTTTGTTTGTTTATACTTGTTTTTATGGTTATCGGATTTTAAAGGGATTTATTTCTCATTGTGAGCTGCCTTGGTTTCCAGTTGGCAACCCTACCTCACAGGGTGTTGGAAAGACTCCATACACACACACACACACTAGAGATGTAAAAATACATACAACCCATTAGTTTATTGTCAAAACCAGTTGGTCATTGCAGAACATTAAAAAAAATCAGTATTAGTTTCCTACATAATAAAAGCAGTGACACCTATGTAAGCCCTGCCTAATTTCTTTAAAAATAGTATTGGATGGAGAAAGATTTGTAGCACAAACACAGTTCTTTGCTATGTTCACACAAACGTCCCATTAATTTACAGCACAACCCTAACTATGTGTAATCAAAAGTAAGTCCTATTGAATTCAATGTGGTTTACTCTGGGTATGTGGGATTAATACTGCAGCTTTACTCCCAGAAAAGCAAGTATTGGATTAAAGTTTCATATAGGGTTTTCAAAACACTGTCCTTTTCAACAGCCCAGGAAAATTTAAACTTGTTTGACTCCTGCACGCAAGAGAGAAAAAGACTGAAAACTATATACTTATTCAATTTATGAGATTTTCAGATAAACAGGAAAAAACAAGAGTTTCCTTGCCTTGAAATGGGGTCTAGTTACTGCCTTAATCCCTTGTCAATCATAACTCTGACTTCACTTACTGGTAAACCTGACAGGGCAGGGTTAGAGCAGCCAGCTACGTGCTCATTTAACAGAAGTGGGGGGGAGGGACTAACATATTGGTGTATATCTTGTGAACCAGGCCACCTAGAAACTTACTTTTTTTCAAAATGAAAGCTGAGAGTCCGGAGATTAAGGTGACTAACCCAAAAACCTGGAGAGAACCCCAAAAATCCAGAGTCTCCAGGTGAAAACAGGAGATCTTGAAACCTTAAATAAGAACCTGTCCATTGTGAAGCTGCATTAGGCCACATTCACACCATATGTATATTTCACTATTATTCCGCTTTAAACAGTCTTGGCTTCCCCCAAAGAATCCTGGGAAGTGTAGTTTGTGAAGGTTGCTAAAAGTTGTTAGAAGACCCCTATTCCCCTCACAAAAGCTACAATTTCCAAAGTGGTTTAATAATCAATTCCTCTCCCCGGTGAACTCTGGGAACTGCAGGTCTGTGAGGGGAATAAAAAGGTAAAGGTGTCCCCGCACTTGTAGTGCGAGTTGTTTCCGACTCTTAGGGTGACATCTTGCAATGTTTACTAGGCAGACCGTATATATGGGGTGGGATTGCCAGTTCCTTCCCTGGCCTTTCTTTACCCCCCAGCATATGCCGGGTACTCATTTTACCAACCACGGATGGATGGAAGGCTGTGTGGACCTTTGTTGGAATCAAACTCCGGCCGTGAGCAGAGCTTCGGCTGCGTTACCGCTGCTTACCACTCTGCGCCACGGAGGGTCTTGTGAGGGGAATAGGGGTCTCCTATTCTTAATAGGAGTCTTAATCTCTTCAGAGACAATATGAGAAAAGGGTGTAGACCCTTACAAGGCACACTGCCTGTCTGAGTAACTGAGCCCAATCTCTGGCTATTATGCAAAACAAACCAATATTTTACTCAGACGCATCTGGGCCTCATCTGTGTCAGACCACAATGGTTCAAGTTTAAAGGTGCTAAAAGATGCTAAAGAAACAGTTCAACACACAAGGCGAGAATTAGCAGAGGCTTTGATAAGAACAGAAGAACATAGGTGAAATCTCACAGATCTCAAAAAGGCCGACATCATTGTCTCTTGGTCTCTCTTAGTGTTGCAACTAAGCAGCGGCCCTGACCTAGCAGGTGTCATGAAAGGGTAGGTGGGTTGCTAAGATGAGAGTTGAAGATGTGCTGTTCTAAAAAAGAAAAAAGGTTTCTATTTGAAAGGAAGCAGCTTCTGCAGCTGTAGATCAGCCAGAGACAGAAGCGGGAAGCTATTGAGGTTTACTTTGAAAAGGGGGGGGGGAGAGGATGGCAGCCCTTTCTTGCCATTATAGTTCTATAACTGCGCCAGATTAAAGATGGTAGGAGCCCCCAAGGTATTTGGTTTTGCACACAGTGAGAAGCTCATTTCAATTAAAAGAACCCTGCTTTGGCTTGTGTGGCTTCCTCTATGTATTTTTAACATCTGATTAAATCACCAGCTGGCAGACTTCTACACTTTATGGTACATTATAGTTAACCAAAAAGACCTGTGTGAAGCATACTGGTATATGTTGCGTAGTTATTTCTTTTAACTGTCAGCCAGGCAGAACTGTTGCTTAGCATTCAGCCCTGCTGCAAAGAACGTTCTTATACACCATTATAGCATCGTGGACAAGAGGGTGAGCCAGGAAGTCCTGTAAGATTCTGTCCCTTCTTGCCATGACTGCCCGATGAGGTAGGCCAGGAGGTCCTGCAGCAGACTCCAGGAGGCCATCAGGCTGGTGCCATTGATGTGCATCGCCCATGGCCATGACTGCACAGAATATTTCTCTGCTGCTGCAAAAGCAGCAGCACAACTCACCACCCTTCTGGATGGCACCCCAGATAGCATTTTAGTGGCAGGCAGGCCACAGTGCCACTTTTCTATGGGAACAACTACTATGCATTGTGGCCACCCACCATCTTAATTTACCCAAAATGCAATGTCCTGATCTATAGATCTATGAAATCAATAGATTATGTACATATAGGCTGTGTGTTATAGATTTCATAGATTTATTTATTTATATCCCACTCTTCCTCACAGAGAAGCCCAGGCTGGCAAACATAAAAACCAAACAATTCAACAAGGAAAGGATGGTAGCCTCTCTACAGATGGGTGTCAAGCTTCAAAAGTGGCACCACTCACCATTAAAATGGCCATTCAGGAGTGCAGTGAGTGGCTATCTGATGGTGAGTGGCCCTCAGTCAGTGCCCATCCTATATGCCAGTGATGCAAGGAAGGTCTCCCTCTAATATGCTGCCACTGTGTTTCTCTTTCTCCCTCTCCACTTGGACAGAAGTCAAATCTCAAGAATCCAAGAAAATCAGTTATTGGGGAAAGAGAGAGAGAGAGAGCATCCAGCTTTCACCCCAGAACAAAACAGCTTCCTTTTCTCTCAAAATCCCTTAGACACACACAAGTAGTGAGGAGTCAGATGGTTAGGCACATGAGGTGGTGGTGGTAGATTTCTCTGACCCTGATACAAACAAATGTGCAAGCCCCAGCAGCCAATTTTAGGAGGGTTTATTAGGAATATGTTTAACAGAATAAAGGGAAAAGGCAGAAGACTGGTTTATGAGAATAAGCAATATAAGAAAGCTTATTTCCTGGAGTCAAAACACACACATTACACTACCATCACCTCAATAGTAAACACGTGTAGGAACATCAGCCGTCAATGGTGGTGAGAGATGATGAGAAACCAAACAGTAGGCACTTCATTCTGTATTTATGGGATTCAGGGCCTGCCCTGCTGACAGGGGTTTCTGCAGGGGCTGGGGGGAAATGAATTGAAGCTGCAGATTCCCATTCTAACTGATTAATAAACATAGTGAGTTTAACAGCTTTTGGGAGAACAAACCTCTGCCTCTATGAAATGGTGGTTGAAGGAACTTTATGTTTTATCAAGAGACAAATGTGGTTAGGTTAGGTTTCCATGATAATTCCTCCGTTCAAATATCACCTCGTTCATAAACTCACTAACAAGACTTATCTTCTCTCAGCCTCATCTCCAAATTATGGCCTAAATTATTTGCTAGTTTTAGAGGGCTGTTGTGGGGATTGCTTAGGTAACAGATGTGTGGCATGCTTTGAACAGTTGAAATGCACCCCATAATCATCAGTATTGGCAGATCTACTATGGGACCCCAAGCAGCATACATGATTCCCCTCCCCTGCATTTTACCCTGATACAACAACTCTTTGAGGATGAAATATAGTGACCGGCACAAGGTCTCCTAGTGAGCTTCATGGCAGAGCGGGGATTTGCACCTAGATTTTCCCAGCCCTAATCCAGCACTCTAACCACTACAGTACAATGGCTCCCACTATTGGAATATTATGGCCATTTCTCTCTTCTCCGTACCATTTCTAATGTAAATAACTCTTTGTGTTTTCATCTCCATTGCCTATGGTGATGTAAGCACAATATGATACTTTCGAGGTGTATATTGTATATTCCAACATGTTTTGTGAAAGCTGCTCATCCAACTCCTATATGGTTCCTTCCCTTGCCAGTTCTCTCAAGAGGACACCAAAAGGCTTTGAATTCAGTGTGCTGTGGGCCCATTCTAACTGATTAATGAACATAGCAATTTAGGAAAATTGCTTTATGCTGAATCAGACCTCTGGTACATCTGCGTCAGAGTCAGTATGGCCTACACTGGCTGGCAGCGGATCGTCACGGTTTCAGACAGGGAACATTCCCAGTCCTTCCTGAAGATGCTGGGGACTGAACCTGAGACTGTTTGTATGCAAAGCAGATGCTCTACCAGTGAACTATGGCCCTAATCTCACATGTGAAGTACATGTAACCCTAGATTTAAATTAGGTGTGGTTTATTGGTTGGAAGACATATCTCCATGAACATTCAAGAGAGATTCTGTGCCTTTAACAGATGCCAGTTTCACTTCTCCCCCTACACAGAGATGCAGCAAGGAGGCAAAGTGCACTTATGGAGCTTCCCACTTTGCTGGATTAATAATTCCCCCACAGTGATTAGGAAAACAGATCTTTTTATTGGTAGTTTGGGAATGAGGGTTGACATTTGCTCAAGGGAAAGAAGAATTTAGCACAAAGTTTTTAAAGTGACCATTCCAGGCCCTCAAGATTGAAGAGTGGCTGAGAAGAAAGACATGAAAACCTCAGAGCATAAACATACGGATCCTCCTGGGGAATGGCCTCCGGCTGTAAACGGATGTTTCTTGGCCAGAGGGAGAGCTAATGCTGCTACAGTAGGCAATGCCAGCAGGAAGATATAAAGCCTCTCCACAGCCCCGTTAGAGACCTATAAGAGAAAGAGTCAAAGGTAGTAACACAGCAAGGTGATGATACAATTTACTAGGGTTGTGCATCGGCTGTGTGTACATCCTGAATTACAAGGTGTAGCACAGTAATTCAGGGAAGGTTCTAACATTTCAGCCAGATTGCATAATTAACAAGGGACCTTGAGTCATATCAGGGCCTCTCTAACCTTTTGAATCATTCAGTGGCCTCTGCTGTCCAAAAAATACATGGCTGTCCACCCCCCACCCCCCTGACAGGAAACCATGCTGACTGAGGAAATGCTCAGAGCTGAAGAGGGAAGGTGGTGGGTGGGCGAAGGGGGATACTATTTTGTTTTGATTGACAAGTCTGTTTTCCCCCACAATGAATCATTTCCCCAGGGCATTCCAATCACAGTTTGGGGGACAGATGAAAACTAATTTGTTTTTTACGTGGATCTGTGTCTTCCCCTATGCAAGGTCGCAAAATCAGAGGGTGGGAATAGAAGTCTACCCCCACCAATAACCCTTGGGGTAATAGGATCTTTGCTGGGGAGGTGACATTTCATCCACCCTGGTCTTTCCTAGACAGCCATGGTTTCCCCCCACAATCTCTATGATTCCTACTGTACCCACCCCAAAATGGTAAAGCCTATCCCGGCTGGAGAACCACTGCAACTATCATTCTGAAATATGGCAGACTTCAAAATTTAAAGGCGCCCTGCATGAAAATCCCTGGATGTACCTGCCTACAATTTGGCAGGCTTAATCCATTCTCAAGGGGCTCCTATGCATGCACATTTCATTCACTTCTGTGAAAAGGAAAAAGTTATAGCTGTTTTTAGATTCCCCATTATGGTGGATGGGAAAATGGGGTTTTGTTTTTAACAGATCTAATTTGGTCCCAAATAATTCATAGAATTGGAAAAACACAGATGGCTCCAAAACAGATTGGGCTGCTTCTCAAAGCTACAGATAGGGATATAAGTTGAATCTTGTGGCTGGTGCACATCCCTGCCATTGACAGTAAAGGGTATATTCTGTCAAATTGTCCCAATAGGGTAGCGGGGGCTCATTTTTTGGTAGTCACCAAAGCCCTTGGATACATGGAAAATTGTTTCCTGTAGCCAAGGAAGTTGTACTCTCCACATTTCACTAGGTAAAATGGGAACCTTACCTGTTTTCTTACAGACTGTGTAGATTCCCAGAGCAGTGCCATAGGCAAAGCTCTTAGCAACCAGGAGCAGGAAAATGAGCTGCCCTGTGTGAAGGCTGATTTGAATCTCAGAGAGGCTTGAAGCTGATGTGGGAGAAAATGGAGAGAGCCAGTTACAGCAGTAATAGGAATCCGAAGCCTACCCACCTCCACAAAGATGGACATTTCAGACTAGTATTTCAGAGGAGCCTGAAAGGGTTCCCTCCCTCCCTCCCGCAACATTCAAAACTGAAGGCTAGAATCCTATGCATATTCCTTTGTTTTTGTAAACTGCCCTGAAGGTTCTGCTGAATGACAGGGCATATATTTTAGATAAATAAATAAGTCCTAGGGCTGCCAGGCCCTACCATTAGGCAGAATAAGACAACTGCCAAAATCAGGCTGGGTGTCATGAAAAGGCAGCAAACAGTTATTTATTGTTGTTATGTCTGTACTCCCACAGAGAGTAGCTTGTAGGAATTTCTGCCTCAGGTTCCAGAACAAATTGGCTCGCCTTCAGTATTATGCATCTTGCTCTCTCTGTGTGTGTGTGTGTGTGTGTGAGTGCGCACACGTGTGCACGTTTCTTCCAACTCTCAGCATACATGAAAGAGTTAGCAATGATTTAGGGGTGCTTCAAAGGACACTTAGGAAAAGTAAAAATGCTCAACCTCAGGGAGAAACCAACATCCAATCATGAGAAGGTTTTGTCTTCCAATCCCTTCCTCTCTTTGTTTGTTTATCAGGGTGGCTTTCACAAATCCATATTAAAACAACATTGTAAAATACAAAATTACAATCAGAAAACAGCAAAGAAAAATGTATCTGTCTTGATCATTTGTTCCAGAGTAAAAGTTTACTGTTTTTCCTTTAAATCAGGCCTGTATTCTGAACAGCACCCTTTGAAAACCAAGAGGAAGGGTGCTTCACCTCCCACATGTTGTGGGATCTCCAACCTGGCACACTTAATTGCCACTTGCTCTGCCTGTTCTTGCTTACTTGACTGCTGGCTCAATTCAGTTTTCACCCGATCTTCGGCCGTTGCAAAGTCCCCTTGCGCCACTTGGCATGAGTACTCATGGCTCTCCTGCCACTCTGCAGCTGTCATGCTCAGGCGACTGGAAATCCCAAAGTTGCAGCTGCCCTGCAGGGTGCGGACTGGGTCGGTGGCAACGGCTAGGCGAGGCACCTCTTGGTCATCACGTTTCCATTTCACATCCATGGGCCATGGATAGGAAAAGCCCTGGGCCACACAAACAAGGGTGATGTGGTTCTTATGGCACAAGGGGCCCAGGAGATGGGCACTTGGTGATGGGTGTGGCGGTTTCTCTTCACAAGCTGGATCTGCAAAGAGAGAAGAGGATTTACTTGTTCCACATGGGCATCTAATAAAGAGGAGGCCCCAGCCAATCTAGCCCTGTGATCAGGAGAGTGGGTGGCCAGGAAAGGAGTACATCTGCTAACAGCAAGGCCACACTTGGTGCCTTCAAAGTCACTCGTATAATGCCACATGACATTGCTTGAATGAGTGGTTACTTCCACATGACTTAATACTGATTCAATACAACTTTTTAATCTAGGCAGGGAACTAAAAAAAGCAGGGTGCTTTTTAAAAGGTAGATTTAAAAGGTGCAACAGTGATCTTAATTTAAGTATATTAGGCTGCAATCCTATACATGGAAGTAAGTGTAAGAAGTACATGAAAGGCAGGATTGTTGCAGCCAAGGTTAGTTAACCCTGAGATGTGATTTTCTATAGGTGGCATCTCTCTGCTTCAATTGGGAGGTTAATAATAATAATCCTTCCACATAAGTGTCTGAAAGCAATGTAAGAAAAAACAGCTAAAACTGTTAAATACAATACAAAAAAAAACAATTTACTTTTAAAAAACCCAATATAAAATAAACAGCCTTGGCAGTGGATGCCATGTCCTTCTGTTGTGTCTGCTTTTTAAAATATGTCTACACTGCCCTGCTCTAGTTTAAATAGCATCAGATTTTTTAGGTTCTCCTCAAGGTTTTTATGTGAAAGATAAACAGAGTCAAACTACTGAGAACCCTAGTTGATAAAACTGGATCAAATACTTGTTGCTCAGAATTGATTAGAGTGAAGTTTTATCTTAATTGCAAAATGAGTTGTTTCAAAGCCAGCTTTTTAAAAAACTAGATGCAACAATGGTGCAGCTAGGGTTTCATGTCACAGCTGAAGTCTAGAGTCCTGCTGCCACCCCATAAAAACTGCCTGATGGATCAGGCCAGTGGCCCAGCTAGTCCAGTATCATGTTCTCAGAGTGGCCCATGGGAAGCCTGCAAGCTAAATCTGAGCCAAGAGCACTCTCCCCTCCTGCAGTTTCCAGCAACTGGTATTTGGAAGCATACCGCCTCTGACAATGGAAGTAGAACATAGCCATTGTGTTAGTAGCCAAGTGACCACCCTGAGAGTGGCAAATGATGAGGCCCCACATCAGCCCTTGGGCCAGCATGGTCATACCATGGCCCACTGAGGGTGACAGTTGTTGCCACAGCATCCTTATTTTAAATATATATATAGTCATTGGGTAAATGGCCAGTTACACACATAGCTACAGATGCTTACTTTATTATTTTTATTTAAATATCTAATATCAGTTCCTGGTGTGGTGTAGTGGTTAAGGTGTTGGATTATGACCTGGGAGACCAGGGTTCGAATCCCCACACAGCCATGAAGCTCACTGGGTGACCTCGGGCCAGTCACTGGCTCTTAGCCTCATGAAAACCCTATTCATAGGGTCACCATAAGTTGGAATCGACTTGAAGGCAGTACATTTACATTTTACCACAAAATGATGCTTATTCCGAGGTAAATGTGTTAAGTATCTATGCAGCAGAAACAAAACTCATTTTATTCCTGCAGTCCTGATGGTGCTATGATTTAGGAGAGTTTAAAATGTTAAACGGCACATGCTCAGAAGCATCTTTTTTAAAAAAAAAATTGGAGCATTTTCTTTTTCTTTTTTTCCTTGTTTGGATTTTGCTCTAGGATTGTCAGGAATGTAGACGCAGGTGTAAACCATGGAATGGTGGAGGGAAAGGAATTGTGTGTATCACAACTGAAGGAAGTTGTACGATATACTGTGTAGAACAGTTTCGCAATATACGCCATCAAATCATTATGTCCAGGGTCTAAAATTATCTAACTGCCTCACTGCTTTGAAACAAAAAGGCCGACTCTGAATGTCACAGCTCTCCGGGTCCAGAGCAGACCTCGTAAGAGTGACAAACGCACCTGCCAGCCCCGTTTCCCTTCCTTGCTCTAACTAATGAGGATTTGTCTGAAGATTCTAGCCCTCATGAAGGCAGAGAAAGTGTTTCCTATTCTAGAGCACCAGCTTTCATTGGCCCAGCGAAGGTGGTAAATTCTGGTTTTCCTAGGGGACTGCAATTTTTGCTCCCCCCCCATCTGCCCCTGGAGCTCCGGTAACTTTCTTCTCGCAAGGCCATTTCTCTTTCTAGCGGATGCACATTTCTTTAGGCTCCGAGTCGTTTCCCGGCTGTCGGGTTCTGGCCTGGCTGCTAGACACTCCCTGACGAGCTGCCGTATACAAAGGTGCTACTTCGGCTCCAATCTCCCCCCTTCTAAGAACCCCAACCCCTTTATTTTGAACTGATGCAAAGCCAGAAAGGCAAGTATCCATTCCCCCTGAAACCGACGTGAACTATCAAGGACGACTGCAGAAATATTTTTTTGGGGGGCGGGGAGGTCTATAAATTGTTACTACAGGTCATAGACAACCCACTCCATCCACCATTACATTTAGAACTGGGGCGTGCGGGAGCGCTCCCTTGCCGCCGCCCCGACCCATGTGAACTGTCGCTCCAGCCATTCGGAGCAAAGGGGCAGCGTTTTTGTTACTCCTAAGGCCTTTTTCTTTTCTTTATTTCTTTTTAAAGGAGATCTGCGGGGAGTTGGGGGGGGGCTCGTGGCAATGGGCGGATTCGGGCTCCCTCCTCTCTAGCCATTTCATAAGGATAAGATTTTGTGCCTTGTGGGGGACAACCTCGATCTGCTAATAAGAACTTACAGGACTAGCACCCCCATATAAAATAACTTCCCCGTGGCGATTCCACTACATCTTGATCCACTGCTCTGCCCCACCCGTCGAAGAGACTAAAGCAGCCAGCCTTGTTCTAATGGAATTTAATAAGATTGGGTTAAGCGATTGGGGAGGGCGCGGGGGCGGGGAGAAGAGGCGAAGGTGATGAGAGTCCCCCCCCCTTCCTCTTACACCGAAGGAAGGTCCGAGCGCCTTTCAGACTGACCTTTAACGAGGAGCTGCGTCCCGGTATCAGCGAAATAAGCTTGGTCTCACGGCGCTGCCACCTCACAGGGCACCTTTGCAAAATCTCCCAGGCCGCCCCTAGCCCTCCAGAAGGCTCCTTTCTCGCCCTCTCCCCGACCTTGCTCTCCGAGGGCGGAGTGGCCCAGCTCGGCGGCGGTTCCATCCGAAGGCAGCCAAGAACCAGGCCCTCAAGGGCTACTCAAGTCCCTCAGTACTGCCCAGTGCCCTGGAGGATTGGGCCGGGGAGTAGGGGGCATCTTTCCAGAGAGAGGGAGAGAGAGAGAGACCCTCTCGACCTCCCCAGGGCACAGTCCCACTAAATCCAACCTATCCAACCCGAACGGGCTCCGCTTTCCTGGGGTTGCCGCTTCGCTTTGAGGATTTTCCCATGGGCCCCTCAATCGCCAAGGCCGTCGAGTATTGGACGCGACGTGTATCACCGTGCGCGCTGTTGGCACAGCAGGACGCGGCGCGACTAAAACTCTCTCTCCGCTTTCTCTTCCCTTTTCCTGCCGCTCCTGCCAATCTAACCCTGAGCTGCTCGGGCGACCCTCACCCCACGCCGGAACCAGCCAGCCAGCCGTCCTGGGGAGAGGAAGATTCGTCTTAACTCAGTTTTTCCATCCAGAACCTGCTCCATGATCAGACCTTTCTGCCTTTGTCTGGAAAGAGCACTCATCTGTAGGCAGAACAGCACTGTTAAGCTGTGATCCTAGAACCATTTATAAGTGGGAGTAAGGCTTATGGAATAGAATGGGACTTCACTTCTGAATGACATGTATAGGATTGCACGTCTTCATGGAAGCGCAAAGTAGAGTTGCCAGCTTTTTCTTACTTACACCTTACTCCTGTGCCTTTAGCAGTAACTGGCTGGTGTGACACACACGAGATTAAGCAGGCAGACCTTTCTTCAGTCCTAGCCTCTGCTTCCATCCCACTGGCACCCGAGTTCCACATTTGCTCCCGATGCAGCTTGATTCCATGCAGAGTTAGGCACGCCTGGACTCATTACTGATTTCACCATTTTGGAAACAAACAAACAAAGAAGGGGGCTGTGTAGGAAAACAGATGGCAGGGAAAGAGTTAACTGTCTCACTCTCTTTTATAAAACAACACACTCCTTTATCTTCTATCCAGATTATTCCAGGGAGGAAAGAGTTAGTTGTGTGTTTCCGTGAAGGCAGTCCATTTCCATTTTTTTTCAAGGAACCCAAGTTTTTATTTTTCTCAGGGCAGGTTACTGTAAAGGCGCTCCCTGCCATTGTATCACGGTGCTCCCTGTATACCCACAGTGGTAGATTGCTTTGCAGAAACTCCCTAGACTAGAGTCTAGCCAGGTTTACTCCAAATGAAGTTCCCTTAAATTCAATGGGCCTCACTCCCATAAGTACTACCCTTTCCGTGTGCGCACCTGGTAGGCCTCCTGTACCTTAAACAGCTGCCTAACAGACAGAGATTCAACAGGTACAACTTTGAAAGGCAACAGTATCTTGGAGAGAAAGAGGGTTGGCAACACTTAAGCAGCCTTCCCTAACCTGGTGCCCTCCAGATGGTTTGGACTACAATTCGCACTAGCCCCTAGGAATATGAATATGGACGTTCCATTCTGCTGTAATGGCTAATAGCCATAGAAATGCCTCTCCTTCATTAATTTGTCAATTCCATTTTTTAAGCCAACCCCAGCATCCAAGCCTGGACCCGTTCCCCTAGGACAGAAGCCTCACTGAACTCAGCGGGACTTACTTCTGAGAAGACTTGTAGATGAGCCTGTTGATACCACATCTTGTGGAACTGAACCCCATGTTAAGCAGGCATTGTGTGAAGAAATACTTCGTTTTGGTTATCCTGAACCTATTGCCAATCAATGTTACTGGATTATCCCAAGTTCTAGTGTTATGAGAGAGGGAGAGAATTATGTGTAAAAAACAAGTACTCAGTCTCTGTTGATTCTAGAACAAAATGTGCAGCTCTTGTAAAGGAGGAAAGCAGAGAGGTCTGATTAAGACTTTAAATATTGGGAACTCGTAAAACTGGGTGTGAATTGAGCCCAAGCTACACATTACATCATTCACCAAAAGTGTGTTTTAAGCTGGCCACTTCTATTTTGAAGAGAAAGCACCCCTATGTGGACCCAATCCAGAATGTGCTACAAATCTGGATTGGGTCGGCATCTGTTTCCTGCCAATACTCCTCCACTCCTCCAGCAACATGCACTTTAGGGGGAAAATAGCAGGGTGTTGTATAATGTTTCCAGCATCACTGCGGGACTCTGATCTGGATGGTGGCCCCAAGGCTGCTTTTTCGTCAAAATAAAAGCAGCCACTTTAGGCTCACCTGTTTAAAAGTGTATATAGTGCTTAGCATTGTACAGTCATGAGAGTGGCTGTATACTATAGCCAGCATGGGTTTTTCGCATTCCGCAATGTTAAATTGAAAATACCCCCCTTACCATTCTGATGCTTCCAATAAGCTCATTTCAAAACAAAACATGACAAAACTTATAGTCCTGAACTCAGAAACGCTTCCTTAACAACCCTCTAAGTGTTGGACTTTTTTTCTGACAGTGTTCTCATAATTTATTGAAATTAATTAAAAATCAGTCATGTTCACAGAGTACCTGTAATCCGTGCCCCATACTCTGACCTTCATCTTCTGCAGTTTAAAAGCTAAAAAATGCCTGGCTGATTTTTAATTAATTTAAGAAATTTAGCATTGGAGTCAATGATAAGCATGGGCATGCTCAGTAAGAACCAAAGTCAGTGTTCTAAAAGCCAGACTCAGAACTGCTTGGCTAATTGTGGCCGTACCCATACCAGACCTTTATTTCACTTTAGACAGTCATGGCTTCCCCCATAGAATCCTGGGAAGTATAGTTTGTGAAAGGGTGCTGAGAGTTGTTAGGAGACTCCTATTCCTCTGACAGAGCTCCAGTGGCCAGAGTGGTTTAACAGTCAGCTCCTCTTCTAGGGATTGTAGCTCTGTGAGGGGAATAGGGCCTCTCCTAGCAACTCTCAGCACCCTTCACAAACTACTGTGTAGTTTGGAAGAATTTGGTAACATGTTTCTCTGAGCATATGGTGAGTGGTGGCAACACTTGCCATCTCCTACCCTGGGCTCCTGCTGGGAGGAAGGGTGGGATAGAAATCAAATAATAAATAAATAAATAAATATGGAGAATTACATTTTTGTATGTTTGTTGGTGTTTTTACTTTGCTACTTTTCTGTTACTACTCTTTCTGCAGAGAATCTAACCTAGAAAATTATATTTCTCTCATTATTCATCCTAGAAATCTGTGTCAAATTTATTTTTATTAATTTCAAAGCTTTTTCTTGGTCAGTGTCATATGAGGATAAAGACAGCCTTTTGTGTTTCAAACTAGAGGTTATGTTCTATTTCTATTTTGGGTGCATTAACAGTTGAATCTGAACCTTCAGTTTGATGTAAAATCAGACTGATTACAATATGTTGCTACTTAAGCAATGAATCTAGCTGTGCGAAAAAAACAAACTTGCCCTGCCCAAGATGCTATGCTTAAACTACTCCACTTAAGGAAAGGTGGGCATGGTCAATTAAAAACATAGAGCACACCTAGAAATTTGCTAGAATATGTTTCACCTCCCACTGTTTTTTCTTATTTTATTTATTTATTTATTTATTAAATTTATATACCGCCCGACTAGCAATAGCTGTCTGGGCGGTGAACATAAAATAGCATAAAAATACAATGAATAACAAAATAATACTAAAATACAATCAACAATCCAATACAATAAACATTTTTAAAAGTAAATCAGTGTAACTTAAAATGCTTCAGAGAATAGGAAGGTTTTGACCTGGCGCCGGAAGGAGAGCAGAGTCGGCGCCAGGCGTACTTCCTCGGGGAGACTGTTCCATAGTTCGGGGGCCACCACTGAGAAGGCCCTAGATCTTGTCATCACCCTCCGGGCCTCCCTGTGAGTTGGAACCCGGAGGAAGGCCTTCGTAGCAGAACGTAGTCTTGTGCAGACTGAGACACTCCTCATGTCCACTGGAAACTATTCTGCAGAATAGTCAGTGCCGTTATTCCACAATTGTTTTTGGAGTTTTTTAGTATTGCAAAGTGTTGCTTCACATATGCACAGAAACAGAAGCAAAAGAAACTGATTTACTATAGGAAACTTCAGTAAAATGGCAAAGTAAATCCAACATATTTAAAGTGATGATCTGAATTGTACCAACTGTCTTAATATTGTTGCTTCCTCCCTGCTAACACAAGATCAGCACAACACATGTCTTGTTTCTGTTATTTGGGCTGATTGCAGGTGTTGCCACCACTCACCATATGCTTAGAGGCACATGTTACCAAAGTCTTCTAAGCTACACAGGAAATGAATTGGACTGTGAAAGACCCAACCCAAATTGCATATTTATACATTTATAGGGTAGTACAGTCAGAGAGGAGGTCAGGTCTTCTGCTCCCCTGGTGCATTCACTGTAGCTGCCCAATTTTCCCGCTTTTTAAAGTTTGATAGAAATATCTGTTGGCTATAGGTCTTAAACCGCAAGGTTTTTTTGCCTATTAGTGAATATTGTTTGATCTTAAATTGCCATCTTAATCTGGCAGGATCCAGGGCTTTTACCTACTAGATGGGCAAAAGTTTAACAGTGGAATATTTAGTCACAGCATTTTGCATGCTAGAAAAGGTAACTTTTGTTTTGTTTTACCTTCCACCCAACTGATAAACACACAGGAGTCCTTATAAGAAACATCTTGGAGGGAGGGAAGGTCTTGAGCTCTGTAGCTCTGGGATTCAGACAAGAGGCAGAGAAATAGGGTATACTGTCAGGCATCCTGCTTATTCAGCATTCATCCTGCTTTGCTTGCACAAAGCCTACAAGGTGGTTATACAATGCCTGGTCTTTATGGAGCATTTGTTTATGGGATGTTTTATGACAATGAACATTCATCCTGATCTCATCCTGATTTACTTGTGGGGTGTTTGCACATCTTCCTGTTAATCATTTGTTCATCCCATACTTTTCAATCCATTCCCCGGTCATTTTCTTAACTGCAACAAGTCCAGTTGTTTTTTAAAGTGGATTTGTTGCACTAGGGTAGCAAATCCACTTTAAAGAGCCCATTAATTCACTTTAATTACTCAAATGGAGAGTTCCAGGATGCAATTGAATCCCTCTCACAAAATACAAGGCTGGAGGTGTCCAGCAACTGGAAACATTTGATGGAGTGACACATCTGATGGAGTAAGACAGGGAGAAGCAGGTGCAAAAAGACTTGTTTGTGGGATAGGTGGACTGTGTCTTGTGGATTTCAGCTCTGTGAAGGTTCTTAGGATGCGGATCTCAGCATTAGCACATCTGTTCACCCCAGATATGTCGACAATGAGACCCTCTGCATGCTGTTGGCATGGGGAAGTGTAGTGGTGTTTGAACAGAGCTGGCTAAGTGTGTCCTGACAGCTAGCCTGCAAGTGCGGAGTGATGCTGAGAAAATGCTGCGAGCATGTGCAGCAGGCGTATTATTGCCTGACAAGTCAGTTTTATGCCAGATCCTCTTGCTGCTAGACTCACTGTGTCCTTTGCAGCACAGAGATACAGCCCTGTGTCAGTAGACTGGAGGTCCTTTAAGTTAATACTTGATTTTCTGCCCTCCCGTTTGCCACTCAGACGACTGTTCAGATCACCATTTGGAATATCCAAGGTGTCAAATGTACTGAAAGTCCCGAGGTGCTGAAGCTCTGTCTGTCCAGGGAGTTGGCGGTACCAGTAGAAATAATAGTTGTCTTCATTGACAGTACAAGTCAGCTCCAGGGTCCCACCTTGTGGGTGGCTGGCAAGTGGTGGTTGCTGGATCACTTTCACTCCGGAATCTCCAGCTACTAGACCTAAGAGGAGATAAATTGGTAAAAGAAGATCACCATCAGTGGACTGTGGACATATCACAGGGAAAACAGAGAGGGCACCAGATGGCCCTGTCCTAGCAGGGGCATCTAAATATTAGTTGAGAGTCCAAATGTTCCCCTGCCCTCATATCCCCAGCTACTTACCACATTGCAGGGCCCAGAGGGAGAAGAGCAGGTGTTGGAAGACCTCACAGTGTGGCTGAACCAGCGGAGCTGCCATCTGAGCCTTGAACCAACTGCAAGTGTGGGGAGGAAATGGATATTGCTGACTTCCTGCTCTCCCCTCTCCCTCCTCTACTCCTCCTGAAGCAAGACCAGTGGCTGAAACTGTTTTTATTTGTATATTTAGTTTCTGTTTTCCATTGAAAAACAGCTTGGCAGAAATCATGAGCAAACAGTCATCCGTTAAGGCAGCAATTCACACCAATTCATGAATGGTAAAATGATCTTGATATATTCAAGAAATGATATATGATGACACAGCAATTATACTTTCCTGGGATTACATATGATGTAGTTGTAATGGCTATTTCAAGCGAACTCTTTTTTAGGAAATATCTGAATTATGAACTTTAATCTTAAATCAGTGCTATTTTCCTGAATTCACATCAACTCAACCTTGACTAAGGTCAATGTGAGCAAATGCAGAGAACAGTGTCTTTAGGTTGGCCTGACACCCTAGATGATTTAAGGAGACCTCTTCTGAACAGGACAGCCCAAGGAGAATATAGGAGGCCTTCCTGTGCAGGGGTGAGAGTCTGATTGATTAATATGGTTGGGCTTAGGCTCACACCCTTGTGAGTAGTTGAACCTGCTTCTTTGGATTCTGGCACTCTCTGAAGTGTCCCACTACATTCTATATCAGATTCTGTCTGTGTGTGTAACATTTGGGGTAGGCTCGGCTACAACTAGCAAGGGGAGTGTGGTGGTTATAGGGAGCATAGCAATCATGTGCTTCTTTGACTTTGATGCTTTCAACAATAATTTCAGAGTTACAACATACACAAATTGAAACTATATAGCTATTTCCTGCTTTTCCCATTCCAGCCAATGGAGCATTTCAACCACGCATACACTTAGGACTTAGCACAGGGGTGAGAAACGTCAGGCCCAGGGCTGAATACAACTCTCCAGATTTCTCCCCAGGCCAGATCCTCTCTTTCCAGGCCATACCTCTCAGCAGCCCAGCTTCATGCCCTCCTTTTGTCCTCCTCCATTGTCGGAGGCAGTATGCTTCTGAATACCAGCTGCTGGAAGCCACAGGATGGGAGGGTGCTGTTGCACTCAGGTCCAACCTTTTGGTTGTCCTTCGGTATCCGGTTGGCCACTATGAGTACAGGATGCTGAAGTAGACGGGCCACTGGCCTGATCCAACAGGCTATTCTTATGTTGTTTTTGCCTGGCTGGAATGTGTTCTTGAACAGCAATAATGCCCCACCACCACCAGGCACTCAGCATCTTGTGGCTACTGAGCAGACTCAGTCCTCATTGGGCTGTTTTTTAAACTATGTTCCTAAAGTTTTTTTCTACTTCTGCAAACCATGGGTTCTCCTGGGCATGCTGGTACCTCCCTCTTGTTTCTCAAACCTTCTGTTTAGGCTGCGGTCATGTTAAGGGAATGATGGCGACTATGAGAAGGTGAGTGTGTCTAAGGTGGCCACCTTTTTCTGACAGGGCTCCTATGGGAAGGGCCATAGCTCAGTGGTAGAACATCTGCTTTACATGCAGAAGGTGCCAGGTTCAGTTCTCAGCATCTCCAGATAGGGCTGGGACAGACTCCTGTCTGAAACCCTAGAGAGCTGCTGCCAGTCAGTGTAGACAATACTGAGCTAGATGCACCAATAGTCTGACCCAATATAAACAGCTTTCTATGTTCCTGTGGTTTTAACTGCTATTTGACAGTCAAAAACTCAGCAGAGGAAGCTTTCCCTTCACTGAATTTCCATACCAGAAAAAGGCGACTTGTCTGCTGCTCACCCAGCAGTTAAAGGCACAGAAGGGGGGAAAGTGTAAAGAGGAAGATGGCAAATCCCAGAAGAAAGAGGAAGCCTTGTTATGATTCTTCTGGGCTTCAGAGAGAAGCAGGCACTAGAAAGGTCTGCAGTGTTATCATTTGTTCATTTATTAAACGTATAACCTGCCCTTCCTCCTGAAGGGCCCCAGGGTGGCAAACACACAAGCGATAAAACAACTAAAACATCTAAAAAAGATTGTCAAATACAGATGCAGACTGCAATAAGGTCTCTACTTAAAAGTTCTGCTGAAAAAGGAAGGTCTTCACTAGGTGCTGCAAAGACAACAGACAACGTCTGCCTTGTATTTAAGGGGAGGGGATTCCAAAGGGTAGGTGCCACCACAATAAAGGCCCGATTACTATATTGTGCAGAACAGACCTTCTTAGAAGACGGCACCTGCAGGGGGGCCTCTCCCACAGGGTGCAGTGGTTGAGTGGTTACATAAGGGGTGAATCGATCTGTGGCATCAAGAAAATGAGTCTGTGTCTTACAGAAAGTTAGGGTATGTGGTCATTACAATTCCAATTTATGCAAAAAAATTAAAAAATTTTTTTAAAGTTTTTTAATACATACAATAACAAACACTAAATTTGTACATATAAAGTTTTTAAAGAGACAGGAAGAGTATCTCCTGAATCAAAAGTGCCTAAGTCTTTAGTCCATACTCATGAATGAATACATACATTGCTGCTATAGTGCTTTTTATATACTGCTGGTACTCTTGCTTGTAGGCTTTAAATCTGTATCTCAATGGAGCAAGATTCGTATATTATGGCCAGACGCGTTTCGACTTGTGTGTCTTTTTCAATGGCCTTTCAAGCACATATTAAAAGATTTTCACTTGGATGAAAAGTAATAGGTGCAGGATAGATGCATTTCCATTAGTTCTTTTTTTTATCCAGTTCCTCTGGACAGTTTTTATCAGCAGCATTCATATAGAAAACCCCTCAAAATACACGGGGGTGACACAGTTGCATCTCTTATGGTTGATTTTGAACTTCAGATCCTAATAATCAAGAAAATGAGAACATCAGCAAGGATGTGTGGGAGGTTGGTGTGGACTTGTTATGGATAGGTGAGGGATTGTTAGGTAGGCTGAATCAGCAGGATTGTGCTTTGTGACTCTCAGACATATGAAGAAATGTGGGTTGTGCGTTTCCATGTTAGGGTCTTTGGATCACCCCTATTGGCTCTCTGTGTATGTGTGTGAGAGAGACAGAATATTTGAACATAGCTGGCTGGTTGTCCCTGAATATTCATGATTTCTTGCCTGCAGTTAGCAGGAAGTGATGCCACTCACGTGCAGGGAGTATGGGTGGTATTCAATTAACTAATTGCATGAGTAGAACAACTTCTTCTTGTGCAACAGGGCTTCCCCCTTCTCTTCCCCTCTCTCCTTCCCCCTCTTACGCACCCTGCAGCATCCCCAGATGTGCCCCGCAAGCTTGGGACAACCCCCAGAACAGATTTAGGGGGCACGCGTGGGGGGGAGAACATTCCATTGCCCAAGGAGAAATCCTTGCATTGACTGAACATATGCCTTAGCGCTATGCTGACTGTGACCCTGTGTGCTTATCACCAGCACCTGAGGAGACACGTTATTGCCTGGAAGTCAGTTTTGTACCAGCTCCTGTTGCTGTTAGATTCACTGTGTCAGCCGAAGCACATAAATACAGACCTGTGTCAGCAGACTGGAGGCCTGTTAGTTTCAAACGTAATGTGCTTCCCTCCAGTTTGCCACTCAGCCGATTCCCCAGTTCACCTTCTGGTTTCTCCTCCAATTTGTCACCAAAGGCTTTGACAATCCCAAGATATTGTAGCTTTGTCTGCCCAGGAAGTTGGTGGTACCAGTAGAAATTATAGTTCTCTTTGTTGACAGTGCAGTTCAGCTCCAGGTTGTCATTCTGCCGTTTGCTGGCAAGTGATGGTTGTTGGGTCACTTTCACAGTAGAATCACTGGCTACTAGACCTAAGAGGGCATAAATGACGGTCTGTCAGTTGGTACGAGAAGATCACAAGTGACTGTGGACAAACTCAAACAAAGGGAGACAGTTAGAGAGGGTACCAGATCGTCCTGTACTGGCAGGAACATCTAAATATTAGTTGAGAGTCTAAATGTGCCCCTGCCCCTGTATCTCCTGATACTTACCACGCTGCAGGGCCCAGAGGGAGAAGAACAGGTATCGGAAGAGCCCACAGCGGGGCTGAGCCAGAACTGCCACCATCTCGGCCTTGAACCAACTGCAAGTGTGGGAAGGAAACGAATGCTGCTGATTTCCTGCTCTTTTCCCCCCACCCCCAAATAAAGACCAGTGACAGAAACTTTGTTGTATATTTGTTTTCTGTTTCCCATTCAAAGACAGCTTAGCAGAAACCATCATGAGCAAAAATTCATCTTGTTAAACCTGTAGCTCCCAGCAATTCATTAATAATACTATGTTAAAATATGTGACACACCATACTTTCATAGATTATATATAATTTAGTTTGAATGGCTATCTCAAGCAAACTCTTCTTTAGGAAATCAGCTATTTCCATACTTCAGATATGAAACATGATCTTAAATGATGATATTCTCCTAGATTTATAACAAGTCAACCTTGACTGGGGGCAAAGGAGCAGAGTAAAAATGCAGAGCAACACTGTGTTTAGGCTTGACTGACACCATAGGTAAGTCAATGAAATCTCTTCTGAACTGGAGAGCCCATCCAAAATATATGAGGCCTTCCTGACAAGGGGTGAGAGTGACTGATCGGTATGGCTAGACTTAGGCTCATACCCTTGTCCGTCGTTGAACCTGTTTCCTTGGTTGCTGGGACCCTCTGAAGTGTCCCACTACATTTTAACACCAATGGAGTCTGTGTACGTATGCAACATCTGAGATACGGTCAGCTAGAAACAGCAAGGGTGTGTGTGATGGTTATAGGGGGCATAGCAATCACGTGCTTGTTTGACTCTGAAGCACATTAGAGTTTCACTTTTAAAAATGTCAGGCTTGCAGTGTATGCAGATTGAAGCTTTATAGCTATTCCCTGCTTTTGCCATAGCAGCCAGTGGATCATTTCAACACATACTCACGACTCCAGGGCACAGCCCCTCTGCCCAGGCCGCACCTTTCAGCAGCCCTGCTCCATATCCTCCTCCAGTGCTTTTGCTTGGCTAGAATGTGTTCTTGAACTATGGTCATACCTCTTGTTTAATTGGATGGAGGCTGGGGCCATGTGTGTGTGTGTGTAGACACCTCTGACTTTGTATGGCTAGAATAAAGCCTATTGGACAAATCTCTATGAAATTACTTTTCAGTATGGTTGCAAACCATTTCCCCCTCCCTCTACACCTGTGACTTTAGAAAGAATAGGGAAACCAGACTGCTCTATCAAAATGTTTGCTTGCATAAGAGAACAAATAGGTCCTGCAACAAAAGGTTGTAGTGTGGATTGCCCCGTTGCAGGGGTGCCAGCCATATCCTCTTCCAAAACACATCCATTTTTGCCTCTCCACCAGTTTTCTGCCCCCTCCCCAAACAAACAGGCAATGGGCATCCTGTGGCTTCTGAGTAAACTCAGTCCTCATTGGGATGTTTTTAGATTATTTTCCTAGTTTTTTTTTACTTCTGCAAAACTTGCGTTCCCCTCCTGATACCTTCCTCTTGTTTCTCAGAGGTCCTGTTTGGGCTGCAATCCTGTTGACACACTCACTAGCAGAGTTTGCTATTAGAAGGATGGATGGTGATGTATGGGCCGGCCCAGATATTGGCTTGAAATATGCATGAAATGTGCTGAAATAATTTACATTTATTTACATTTGCTTATATTTGCTTAAACGGCTTAGTTTATAGCTTAGTACTGCATAAGTGGCATAGAGGAAAAATGCTCTCTTGAAAATGGGCTTTGCTTTCCCTTCTGAACAAAGTAGTGTTTTGCATGAGAATGCTGACAGTATATGATATGATATCTAGGCAGTCAGCAAAGTCCAGCCTTTTAAGAGGAAGTTCCTTATATGGTATGGTTAACACCACAACATTCAACTAGTTCTTGACACTGGTCATACTTGCCAGCTCTAGGAGAAGGCATAGAGAGGCAGCTAGTGCTGCTTCTAGCAAGCAGCATAATTGATAAGGCCATAGGAACACGCCTTCCCTTTGATAAGAAAGTGTATAAAAGGCCAGGTTTTATAGCACTCAGGATCCCTCAGTTCTGCTGGAGTGGGGGGGTCAAAGAAAGCAGGAGAACCATTGATCTATTCCATTCATGACATCTGATGGGTGATGTCTCATGACATGTATTTCCAAATCCTTTGTAACTTTGGATCTGTAATATGATTTAGAGTTTAACTCAGTCTCTCATCTTTTGTAACTTGTTTTAACTAAGATGTGCCTTCAAAGTCTTATACTTTGATGTTAAATGGATATCCAGCAACTCCTTTCATGCTGATATGTATTCCTATTTTTCTGTTTCTGCAGTGTTGGCTAAGCCCACCTAGAATGCATTTTTAGTTGTAGTGTGTGAGATGTGAATAAATAGCATATTGTTATGAGTTTGGGGGGGTTGGCATGGATGATCCCTGTGGGTCCACTTCCAGCCTCTGATTTGGAGACTTGCGCCTGGGGGAAAAGAAACTCGCTCTGCTGGTCAGATGAGTCTATCCTTTGTTAAACATATAGAGTGGTCAGGTAGGATAATGGGATTATTGGTTGCCCAGAAACTGGTGAATGGGCCAGGGAGACCCTTTTGTCATTGAAACCCTTCTGGAGAGCATCCCCCCCCCTTTCTGGAGCCCAGGAGAGGCTTGTAGTTTTTAGTTGTGTCTGGAGAATGTTTTTTTGGGAGACTGGAGGCAGGCAGAGAGGCTGGCTCTCTGCATCATGGCTATAGGATGCTTCCTGTAACACTGATGGAAAAGCTGGATATTGGACTGCTGATGCCTTGAACCCCCTCCATCTTAAGCTCAGGATGGAATGTGTGTAAATAAATAAACCATATTTCATAAAGACACTGCAGTCTCCACTGACCTTCTTCCCAAAGGAAACCAAACCCTGGATGAGAGCAGGGATCCCTGAGATCTCACTGCTCGGAGATTGGGGAGGCATGCAACAATATATTATAAAGACTGTTCTGCTGACTGAAGTCTGACTCCTAAATAGAAAATTTCTGGTACCTCCCAAGACTCAATAATTCTTGAGTGGGGTCTCCTGTATCTTCCACCTACACTAGATGACTCGCTGTTGACATCCTGTGAGCTTAGATGAACTAACATTTGACATACAAGGACTCTTGTATGGCTAGAAGGGAGGAAGAGAGAAAGCAAGAACCCTGTGCATTCATTGGCAAGGGAGCTGGACTTGCTGGTATCAGTGATGATTGTGTGAGAAGGTAAGGCACCTTTTTCTGACAGGGCTCCTATGGCAAGGGCCATAGCTCAGGGGTAGAGCATCTGTTTTACATGCAGAATGTTACAGGTTCAATCCTCAGCATCTCCAGTAAGGGCTGGGAGACACTCCCTGTCTGAAACCCTGGAAAGCAACTGCCAGACACTGAAGACAATACTGAGCTAGATGGCCCCGTGATCTGACTCGGCATAAGGCAACTTCCTAGGTTCGTATGCTTTTAACTGCTATTCGACATTTAGCAGAGGAAGGTTCTCCCTTCACGGAATTTCTGTACCAGAAAATGGCAACTCGTCTGCTGCTCACCCAGCTGTTCAAGGCACAGAATTCCCATCAGGAAGAAGGTGGCAAATCCCAGAAGAAAGAGGAAGCAGCATTATGACTTCTCTGGGCTTCAGAGAGAGGGAGAGAGGCAGTGCAGGCTGCTCCATTACTCTTTATGGGGTATGGAAGCACCAACCTTGGCTGGCCTTCAGTCACCCCTTGTCTTCCTGCCTTCTTGCTTACAATCAGTCCAGGGGGTGGCACTGGTGGTCAGCTTTCTCCTCCTTCGACTCAGTAGAACTCAACAGGGAGGAGGATGGGGACAAGACAGGATTCCTTGGCTTGGCTCCATCTGTTATTGGCTCTGGCTCCATCTGCTGTTGGTCTCCCTGCCTTCTTCCCCACGAGTCTGCATGGGCACCAGTGATCACTGGAGAGAACCAGGGAACAGAGATGTCTGTGACAGCAAGAAAATGAACAGAAGCACTGGTGTGAGGGGAAGGCTTGTAAGGGAGGCAGAAGCCCCCCACATGGATTGTGCCTCATGACTCTCAGCCATACGAAGAATGTCGGTCGTGGGTCTCCACATTAGGGCCTTTGCACAACCCCTATTGGCGCTCTCTCGCTCTGTGTGTGTGTGTGTGTGTGTGTGTGTGTGTGTGTGAGAGAGAGAGAGAGAGAGAGAGAGAGGTCCATACCATTCATTTAAAGGACATCTAATGCACATTTAAAACCCATGACTCTCCCTGAAGAATCATGGGAATTTTAGTTTGTAAAGGGTGCTCGGAATTTGTAGCTCTGAGGGGAAAACCACAGTTCCCAGGATTCTTTGGGGGAAGTTATGTATTTTAAATGTACGTTGGATGGGATTTAAATATATGGTGTGGAGAGAGAGAACAGAGTTGGCTGACAGACATGAGAATATGTGATGCCTTGACTGCAAGTAGTGGGAGGTAATGCCACTCAAGTACAGGGAGTCTGTTTATCAGCAGCACCTGGAGAGACATATTATTGCCTGGCAGTCAGTTTTGCACCAGCTCCTGTTGCTCAAGATTCACTGTGTCCTTTGCAGAACACAGATACAGTCCTGTGTCAGTAGACTGGAGGCCTGTTAGGTTCAAATGTGATGAGCTTCCCTTCCGTTTGCCACTCAGCCGATTCCCCAGATCATTTCCTGGCTTCTCCTCCAGGTTGACTTCAAAAGCTTTGAAAGTCCCGAGGTGCTGAAGCTCTGTCTGTCCAGGGAGTTGGCGGTACCAGTAGAAATAATAGTTGTCTTCATTGACAGTACAAGTCAGCTCCAGGGTCCCACCTTGTGGGTGGCTGGCAAGTGGTGGTTGCTGGATCACTTTCACTCCGGAATCTCCAGCTACTAGACCTAAGAGGAGATAAATTGGTAAAAGAAGATCACCATCAGTGGACTGTGGACATATCACAGGGAAAACAGAGAGGGCACCAGATGGCCCTGTCCTAGCAGGGGCATCTAAATATTAGTTGAGAGTCCAAATGTTCCCCTGCCCTCATATCCCCAGCTACTTACCACATTGCAGGGCCCAGAGGGAGAAGAGCAGGTGTCGAAAGAACCCACAGTGTGGCTGAGTCAGTGCGGCCGCCATCTCAGCTTTGAACTAACTGTGAGAGACAAACTGGTGCTGTTGATTTTCTGCTCTCTCTCTCTCTTTCTCTCTTGTTTGTGTGTATGTAAAATGAGGGATCCAATGTGAAGATGTTTTGAATATTTACTTTCTAGTTTCTATTAGAGTATCTTGATAAACATCATAAGTTTGAACATTTTTCTTACTATTTTTCTATAATAGTAACATAATTACTTAATACACGTGGTAAAGGTGTTGTTACTGCAATGCAAACTGAAGATGTAGGGGATTTTGTATGTTTTGATACTAGGCATCCCTGAGGACTTGCAGCTTCTGTAGAGCAGTAAAAGAACCAAAAGACAAGAATCTTCAAAACAGCAAGGTTTATTAAAAGACAACGAATCTGAACATTTTAATCAGAGCATTAAGCAAACAACCCCCCTACAACTTTCTAGCTGTGTATGAGGAAAGTGGGGACAGGGAGGGAGAAGGCGAATAGGCAGGAATAGGATTCTGGTGGTGAGTTTGTAAATGAAGGACTCTCTGTGATGATCTGGATGGGGAGGAAAGCAGATTTTTGGGGTGCACAGACATAGGGATTTGAGAATGGAGAGGGAGGCTTGGGGAGGGAGAGGAGCATGAGGAATGTTGCTAATTTTGTGCAGAGTCCACAGTTTGAGAGAGTTTAACATGCTCCCCTTTCACAAAGGTTGGCTTGTACATAGGGATCTGGCTGGGACCTTGCTCACAGAAAAGTAAGGAGTGACATCCCCCACGAACTTGGATGACCACACCCCTGGTTTTTTATATTTAGTTTCTTGTTTTTATGGAAATGTTTGAAATGACTTACACCGTTGAACATTTTCCTAAAATGTATCTTTTTTTATAAATATATGTGGTAAAGGCATTGTTATTACATGCGATAGCATGTGCATGCTTATAGGCATGCAAACTGAAGATGTAGGGGGTCTTCTATATTTTGGGACACTTAGTGTCTCTGAGAATTACCAGCTTATGTAGTAAAAGAAGCCAGAGACAAGAATCTTCAAAACGACGACCAGGTTTTTTAAAGAGGGTTTTTAATTAGAAGGTGAAATGCTAGTCAGCATTTACAGGGTTAATGAAAGCTATCAATTATATGTGAAAGTGTTTTGAACAGACAAGCAAACAGCACTCAGTGATTTTCTGGTGTGTATGGCACAGGAAACTGGGGAAGGCAAATAGACAGGAATAGGATTCCATTCAGGTGGTGAGATTGTAAATGAGGGATTCTCTGTGATGCTCTGGATGAGGCACAAAGCAGATTTTTGGTTTGCACAGAGTGTTTGAGAGTGGGGGTTTGAGAGTGGAGAGGGAAGTTTGCAGAAGAGGAGGAGCATGGCGAATGTTGTTTCTATTCATTTGATGGAACTTTCTAATATGTACAGTTATATGGAAGTGAGCCCCACTTAATTAACTGGAATTCACTGTCAGGTAAATTTGCAGGATTGTTGTCCCTAGATATGTGAGGGCCCAGGGGGAAAAAAACTGGAAAAATCCAGGGGGAAATTGTGGGGTTCATTTTTTTTTTGGTTCTGAATTTTGGTGGGGGGGTCCCCAAAAAATTAAAATTAAAAACAAAAGAAAAAATCATGGTTTCCCCCCTAACTTTTCCAGACTTCTTTTTTGGTGGCCTTTCTGTCTCTACTTGTTCCATCAAAATGAACAGGACAAATGATTTGTCATTATTAACTTCATCTGGACCAGGGCTAATGGGACTGATCTATTAATGTTTTAATTGCTGAAGAAAACTGACGACCAGCAGGATGATTCCTGACTTGAGGAAACTGCTACTGTACAGGCAATGCAGATGTATGGCTCTTTCCTCTATGCCAGATGTTGAAGAGGAAACCTCAAGATGGTTTTCCCTAACAGTTTGCATCCTACCCTAGCAGATGCTTTGCATTGCAGGGTGAGATGCTATGGTTTTTTAAAAAACAAACTCCTGTCAGTAACCAGTAGAACCATAGACAGCTGAAATTGACAGTGTTGGAGTAGATGTGTTAAGTGCTAGGTTGAAATCCATGTCAACACATATTTTAAAACAGGCTTTTTCTTAATAGTGATGGAAGTGGAATATGTTCATTTTTGAAGCCCTTTTTGCATGTTACTATAATAGGAAAATTCTATTTCCCCAAATCTGAAGGAGAGAATATTTTAAAATGGCTTTTCCTTTTTTGCCAATGAGCACCAGGCTTATCACAGTTGAGCAAGGTTTCTTACACTTCAGAAACTGCCACTTTCATTCTGTATTCTCAGAAAATAAATCTACACTGAAATGTTTGCAATGCATGTAGGTATATTACATAGGCTATGCAATTAAATATCAGAAAACAAACTCTTAAAAAGTATTAGTCAGCCTTAACAGAAAGCTTTTCTTTCCAGCAACAAAACCAGACTAATTTGAAAAAAAAAATGGCTGAGAAGACAGATATGGAAGCTCCAGAGCACAGTATGAGATTTCCAGCTGGAACGGCCTCTGGTATAGTAAGTATAGCCACTTCAGACTGTCATTATTTTGTGAGTGGGATTCAGTTGCATACTGGCAAATTCATTTTGCGCAGTCAAAATGGATTGGCACTCTTTTCTGGAAACCCACTTCCCAAAACACTGGACTTTTGGGGGGTAAAAAAAGTGATGGGGAAATGTACTGGAAAGTATGGGACAACCATTGTTTGATGTGATACTGTATGATCTTCCTGCAAACAAATCAGGATGAATGATCCATGAAGGGGTCATCTGGAAGCAACCTATGTCAAGGTTCATTTGCCTCTTTGCAGTTGTCTTGATGTCTACTGGGGGTGCTAGAGCCTCTTCAGTTCACAAGACATTATGAACCTATATGGGGGGAGGGGACAGGCAATAGTTAAGCACAGGGAGAAAACAAGGTGGTAATCATCACAACTATTTACCTGACAGTGTTGTTGTTGTTATGTGCCTTCAAGTCGATTATGACTTATGGCGACCCTATGAATAGGCAACCTCCAATAGCATCTGTCATGAACCACCCTGTTCAGATCTTGTAAGTTCAGGTCTGTGGCTTCCTTTATGGAATCAACCCATCTCTTGTTCGGTCTTCCTCTTTTTCTGCTCCCTTCTGTTTTTCCCAGCATTATTGTCTTTTCTCACTGTATGCTGAACAAATTATTGAGAGCGTTGGATGCATGGAACTTTTCCCTGGAATACTAAGATATGAATAGGCAAGAAGGGCCCTATACCTGCTTTCTTACAGGCTGTGTAGATTCCCAGAGTAGCATGCCACAGGCAAAGCCCTTGGCAGCCAGGAGCAGGAAAATGAACTGCACCACGTACAAGGCTGATCTGAATCTCTAAGAGGCTTGAAGCTGATGTGGAAGAAAATTGAGCGACTTGGTTACAACAAAAATAGCTCCTGGAGATGGGACATGGGACTGACATTTTTGGAGGACAACTTCTCTTCCCAGCACTCAAAAATGAAGGCTAGAACCTGAAACTCCAAGTGCACTCCCTTAGTTTTTGTAAACTGCCCTGAAAGCTCTGCTGAGGGATGGGGTACATGTTTTAGATAAACAGGAAGTCTTGTGGTAATCACCCTCTACCTGCTTTTTGTTATGTGCCTTCAAGTCGATTATGACTTATGGTGACCATATGAATCACTGACCTCCAAGAGCATCTGTTATAAACCACCCTGTTCAGATCTTGTAAGTTCAGGTCTGTGACTGCCTTTATGGAATCAATCCATCTCTTGTTTGGCCTTCCTCTTTTTCTACTTCCTTCTGTTTTTCCCAGCATTATTGTCTTTTCTAGTGAATCACATCTTCTCATTATGTCAGATTCATCAGTTTCTAGTGATAGTTCTGGTTTAATTTGTTCTTTGTTGTTGTTATATGCCTTCAAGTTGATGCCGACTTATGGCAACCCTATGAATCCTTTTGTTGTTGTATGCATAGGATTTTCATGGTAAGTGGTATTCAGAGGGGGTTTACCATTGCCTCCCTCTGAGGCTAGTCCTCCCCAGCTGGCTAGGGCCTGCTCAGCTTGCCACAGCTGCCCTTCCTTGTCCGCAACTGCCAGCTGGGGGGCAACTGGGCTCCTTGGGACTATGCAGTTTGCCCACGGCTGCACAGGTGGCAGGGCACGTCACCTCTGAGCCACTCACTTTGGGGGTGATCTTTAGCTGGCCCTTGACACCTAGGAGACACAAGCAGGGATTTGAACTCAGACTCTGGTCTCCCAGCCAGGCTCTCCTCCACACTGTGCTATACCAGCTGTCTAATTTGTTCTAACACCCAATTATTTGTCTTTTTCGCAGTCCATGGTATGCGCAAAGCTCTCCTCCAACACCACATTTCATATGAGTGGATTTTTAGCATGTGTTTCTAAATTGTTTTTTAAAAATGTGTTTTTAAATTTGTATATTTGAATATTTGTTTTTAATGTTTTTAGTTGTAAACCGCCCAGAGAGCTTCGGCTATGGGGCGGTATACAAATGTTATTATTATTATTATTATTATTATTATTATTATTATTATTATTATTATTATTATTATTATTATTATTAATAATATTAATAATAATAATAATAATAATAATAATAATAATAATTTTTCTCTTATCCACTTTTTTCACTGTCCAACTTTCATATCCATACACAGAGATCGGGAATATCATGGTCTGAACGATCCTGAGTTTCGTGTTCAGTGATACATCTTTGCATTTGGGGACCTTTTCCAGTTCTCTCATAGCTGCTTAAGACAGAGCATTACAGATGTAGGGGAGGTGAATGTGTGTGGGTAGAGCAGCTCCGGGACCTTCTCTGAACAGGCATCCTGACGTCATCTGCCAAAGCGCGAGCGGACTGTCTTTGCTCTGGTAAGTGAATGAGGTGATAATGAGGCTTTCAAGTTTCACTATTGTGCGTGCCAAAGATTAGCATAGAGGATGCTAGACAGTGAGGAAAACAATCAAGCGGAGGCTGGCTGCTTCTTTTCTTTGATGGGGTTCCTACTTCACCTAGCAGCAAGATCATCGGCATCCCTGATTAAAAGAAAAAGGGCTGCCGAAGGTCTTTTGTTAAAGCTCAGTGTGGTGAGGCTGAACCTACGCAGTCCGGAGTAGCGTCCAGGGAATACTCGGGGAATGGCGGAAGTAGCAGGCAGAATCCCAAAGGGAGGGAAGAAAGGAGACCCAGAATCGGAAGCTGGTGACTTCTGATCCCCCTGAACTATCGCAGATAATACTCAGCGTCCCCTCACCGGATGGTGAGAAATAAGAGCGCAGCAGGCAAGTGGGCGAGTCGGGAAAGGATGGGTTGGCGGGCTGGGGCTGGGTGGGGGACCCTTCTTCTTTGTCTTCATGATTGCTTTCCATATTTCAAGTTTGATCCCTGTTCCAAAATTACTCGCACGTGGGCTGTGGGCACAGTTGGGGCTGGAGAGGGCCCCAAACGTGCCACCCCGTACTGGCCCCTGGGCTCTCTGTACTGACGAGACCCTCCCTCAGAAAATCCCCTCTCCCGGGGACGTCCGCTACCGGCTTTACCGAGCAGGCAGCAGATCACGCGGAATGAGAGGGTGAGCCCTCTCCTCTCCCGCGAAGGAGGATCTGAGTGTCAGAGTCTAGGAGCTGCGTCCCAGAGTCGACCCGGTAAACTGAAGGCGCCGCCCAAGGGCCAGGTTAACATCTTCCGGGCTGATCGTGGCCCTCCGCGACGGCTCCTGGCTCACCTCCTCTGCGGAGCCAGTGCAGTGCATGCCCGCCTCCACCCGGTTCCGTACAGAAGCAGCGAAGCCCCTCACCCATTCCTGCCAGGGAAAAGTATCCTAGAGACAGAGCACTGCTAGACCTCCCCCTCTGTGCCCTAAGCCGGACCCTCATCTCTAGGGCAGTCTCTGCCCCCATCGTCCCCTCTGCGTCCTCTCAGTCGCGTATTGGACATGTGTACCCCATTGCAGTGCCTGGCACTCTGAGGTGCCGCTTTGTGTAAATGCTCAGGGCTCCTGCAGAGGACCCGTTTGTGGAGCATTCAGCCTGATCTGCTTGCACAGAGCTTAGGCACAGATGAGGCGATGGCCAGGCTTTGTTAAACATGTGTTTTGATTTCTTTGTGGGAGTCATAAGACAATTAATCCCGACCTCCTGTTTATTGAGCATTCATCCTGATTTGTTTGCTGGGAGGTTAGACAAAGTTGGCTCTTTAATGAGCATACAGCCTACATCCTGATTTGTTGGGGAGGGGGCGGAGAGGCGACAGGATGTTGTGTCACACAGCAAGTGCTATCCCACCCTTTCCAGTCCGTTTTCTCTTTGCTTTCCTTATCGTAAAAAGTCCAATCTTTTGGGGAAGTGGGTTTGTTGCACAGGACCTCCCAATCCATTATAACTGGGCAATCTGAATTTGCAGGCATATGTTTGAATCCCGCCCCAAAACAGCCACAGTCTGGAAGCACCCAGTGAACGTTCATTCTGATTTGCTTGCATAAATAGAGGTTATATGGTGTCTTTAGTCTTATCCAGAGTAGTTTTTTTTCCCCAAGAGTGAATTCTGCAGCATGTCATTGACCCTATAATAGTTCGTTCATAGATTTATACTGGACTGCACATCATTCTGCTTTATTGCTTGTTCTCTGATGCTTCTCCAATGCTATTGCATTATTACTACCTGGAAGGGCACTCTTGCACTATAGCGCATAAAAGGAGGACAACAACCCCTCCCAACATTTGTGGTATAAAAAAATTACAGGATTTCAGCAGGAAGCTACAGGAAGCTGGAAACAAAGCAGTATGTCCACCCCAAAACTTTTTCAGGTGCAAGCAGTATTGAAAGCAGTATTGTACATACCATCATGAGCAGAAATCATGAATGCACAATTAAAAGGATGTCTGGAGGAGCCCTATGTGAACATTCCTTCTGATTTGGTGGGGTGGGGTTAGATGAAGATGAACATTCATCCTGATTTGATCCTGATTTGCTTGCACAGAGGTTATTCCTGTTAATCAGCCATTTATCTAACACTTTTTAGTGCATTTCCCTAATACTTTCCTAACTGCTAGAAGTTTTTTTAAAAGATATTGTGGTTTTGTGTGTGTGTGTGTGTGTGTGTACCTGAGCAACAGACAGTTTTACTCCACTTTAATTGTGTGAACCTAAATTTCTGCTATGTGATTGAATTTCCTCCACAAAAGGCTGACAGCCTCACTAGACTTCCTGGCCTGGGGCAGTGAGGGTACACAGGCAAGGGGCAGACTTTCCCAGTGCATGTCTTTTTGGAATCTTTATGTACACTGCTTAGAAAGTCCAATGATTAAACATATGCAAATAGCCAAAATACATAAATGAGACCCACATGTGTGTGTCTGGGTTTAAATGCCAGTTCTCGATGTGGATGTTGTTTGACTGGAGAACAAGTGTTGTGATGGTGTCTTTTAGAATTGCCTGAATTTTCAGGAAGATGCATCTGGAACAGTTTTGATCTGACTTCTACACAGGCTCCAGTCCGGCGTCCTTGGGCAGCACAGGCCATATCAGTGTGTCCCTTGTCCACCTAATGTCTCCCTGTAGCCAGTCAGCTGTCCCTGGGAAGCTGATAACCAGAGTTCATGAAGATAACTGCCCTCCTCTCTGTTGGTTCCCAACAAGTGCTATTCAGTCGCATTCTGGCTTGCTAAGATGGACGTTCCATATAGACATCATGACTAATTGCCACGGATGGATCTCCCCTTCACGAAGTTGTTTAGGGGTTAGACAAGTGGCCTTCATTGCAATGCAATTTGTGGCATTAATTCTGCACTGGCTGAGGGGTTGCTTTTTCTCATCTGGCCTGTATCTACTGCCAATTTATTTCCCTGCATGACTCTGAAAGAGAAGATATCAGTGGTGGCAGGCTCTGCATAGTGCTGGCTTCGTGTGAGTGAGGTTGCTGGTGCTGAGCTTGCTTGTGTAACCTAGTTGTAGAGTATGACGCCAGCTTGCCCACTGATTGTGGGGAGTGAGTGCCTTAGCTTTTTCAGCAGCACATAAGAGGAGCTGGGGGTATTTGTTGCTGGCACTCACTTTTGCACCAGCCCCAGTTCCTGCCTCTCTCACCGTGGCCCTTGCAGAACACAAATACAGCCCTGTGTCACTAGGCTGCAGACCTTGAAGAACAAGTTTCATTTTCTTTCCTTTTTCCAACCATTCTCCTCTCAGCCAGTCCTTTGGGTTGTGTTTTTTGAGCTCTTCGGTCAGCATATCAGAATGAAAGTAGAACGCCCCAATCTGTTGTAGCTCTTTCTCCCCAGGCAGCTGGCGATACCAGAAGAAATTGTAGCTTGAGCTATCGGAATGCGAGCAGCTGAATGTCAGGTTCATCTCTTGCAAGAAGCTGGCAAAGGGTGGTCCCTGGGTCACCTTCACGGTAGATCCACTAGTAGAGGGTGGGGGGGTCCCTTTCATTGTGGATCCACTGCCCAGCAAAGCTGAAGGGAGAGAAATGGCAAAGTCAGCCAGGAATATGAGATAAGGTCCCTGAAGGGAGACTGTAAATTAACTGAGTCAAGGCAAATCAATGAGGAAGGTGCCACTGGACAGCTGTTTTCCCCCCCCATATTGCGTGAAACGGAGATATCTAAGGATGGAAATGGCCCAGACCCGTTTCAAGGCACTTACCACACCACAGAGCAATGACAGACCAGAGGAAGGGGAGTTCAATGAACCCTTGATAGAAGTGAGTTGGTGCAGGAGCCATGTCAGTCTGGGGCTGATACAACAACTGGAAAGAAGCCAGAAGCAGCTTGATTTCCTGTAATGTGTGTGCAAGGGTGCAGGTGGTGCTGTGGTGGCTGGAGAGGGAGACAGGATGTGCTACTCATACAGTGGCAATGCTAGACTCTTTCCTATTGGATGATAATCTCAACCCCCACCCCACCCAAATAGAGCAGAGCCTACACAGAGATGCAAACTCCACTGTGAGGCAATACCTTAGAGCCAATCGAAATGTCATGAAATAGTGAGCAAGTTTCCAAATTCTCCAGAATTCTTCATCAGGCTGGATGTTAGGCCCAGGGCAGGGCGTGGTGGAGGAGGGGGAGAAGCTGGCTTGATGATGAAGCCAACAGACCCTAAGTCACAGTCCTGAGATGGAGTGTGGGAGATAATAGGCTTAATTACATTAGGCTCTATGAGGTTTCATGTTGCACCTGGGAAACTGACCACCTAGAAGAGCCTAATCTAAATCACAATGCAATAACCACATCCATCTCTACTCAGAAGTAAATTCCAATGAGTTCAGTGAGACTTACTCTTAGGTACAGAATTCTGTACTCTTTGTACAGAATTGCAGTCTCAGTCTACTCTCTTATCCCACACTCCAAATTAAAATAATGACTAAATGCAGACTTCCACTGTTTCTGCATGAAGGCACCACCCCTCCCTCTTTGTTTAATATACAGCTTGATGAAGAGCTGTAAACAACTCAAAAGTCCGACTGTTTTATGATATTTTGGCAGGGACTGTCTTACTACTGATTTTGTAAGTTGCTCTGGGTGCCTTTTTTGGCCAAAGAGTGGGTTTTAAATGCTAAATGAATAGGCAATAAAGTTTTCTGTGGGGTTGCCATATTAGTCTCTTGTAGCAAAAACAAACCAGGAGTCTTGTGACTCCTTGAATACAACCAAAATTATTATAGCATAAGCTTTTGTAGTCTCAAGTCCATTTCCATCAGATACACCTGAACAAAGATATTCCCTGAAGGTAGATTTTGGGGTCCCCCCTGCAGATCAACATGGCTTCTTTTGCTTTTTGAGCAGAGATGGGAATTCAGTGGACAGTCTCCCCACAGAGCTCTTTTGCTCTTACTCTCATGGTGGGTTTTTGGTTTCTCCAAAAGAAGCAGATGGAGGGTGGTTGGTTGGCTACACCTGCTTCTTGGCTATACGTAGCTTCAAAGAACACTTCATTATCCACTCCTGGTGCTTCCCCAAAATCTTTGACCTCAGAGTGAGGTCCACATGTTTTCCTCCATGCTTCTACCATCACATTGTTTCTAATCCTTCGGATTGCAAAAGTAGGTTTGAAAAGATGTGTGCAATACCTGTGAGATTGGGGAAAGGGGCATGAATAGCACTTCCAGTAGTCAGGGTATCAGTGCTCTTCACCCCTCACCATGGCTGGCAAAGGCAGAACAAAGTATGCAAAATCAGTTTCACTTCATTTCCATAATTAAGTATCTTGGAATAATCCAGTGTTTCTTGGTGCAGAATTTTGTTTTGACCCGACCATAATGACTGTTACTGATTCTTTCTTGCTTTCTTTTCCCATCTTTCCTCCAAGGAGCTCAAGATGATCTACAAGGTTCTCTCCCCTGCTGGCCCAAGGTCACCCAGTGAGCTTTATGGCTAAGGCTGCAGTCTAATACATGTCTACTCAGAAGTAAGGTCTATTGGGTTCAATGGGGCTTACTTCCAGGTAAGCATGTATTGGATTGCAGCCTTGGTGAAGATTTGAACGCAGGTCTCCCAGGTTTGAGTCCAACCCACTGGCTGTAGTGTATGAGGCATACACTATAGGGGACATATTTATTTATTTATTATTTAATTAATTAGATTTCTTGCTTGCCCTTCATCACATGGCCCCAGGGCAGGTTATGACAATAAAATATACAACTACAAAACAAACAAATCAGTTATGACCATAAAATAAGTATAAAAATAATTAAAAAGCACTTATGCTGTATGAGGCAGTAGATAGGTTAGCTTAGAGGGTAGCAGATCAAATGCCTCCTCAGTCATGAGGTGTAGTAGCTGCCTTCTTGATCTCTAAGCTCAAGACTGAAATTAACTTTGTCACTGTATAGATCCTGTTAACATTACTGAAATCAATTAGGTGTTATTTGTGAATCTTTCCCACTTCTGTCTTGTTTGTTTAGCATAAGCTTAATTAGTTATTTTTGTCATTGAATCATATTTCCACATTTTATGTAGTGGGTTCTTTAGTAGTTGGGTCATTTTCATTTGTCTCCATTTATTAGCGTATGTGATTCTAGCAGTGGTGTGACTATATAGAAGATCAATTCTCTTTCTCTAATAGGTGTTGTTTGTCTTTCTTTCTGATATTTCCAACATTGTGACGGTGCTTTGTATTTATTTTGAAGATAATTAAAGGGGAGTAATACCACCTAGACAGCATTTTTGTAGCATTTCTCTCTAAGGTCCATATTTAGAGAAAAGGTGTGAGAGAGACTCCCACAATTGCATAGGATCCTCCTCTGTCCATCTCACCATGTGTTCTTTTAATTGCTCAAATCCATACATATCTTTGCAAGATTTTATACATTGTTAAAAATAATGTACTTTTCATATTAATTGTATATGTTTATTATTGTTTATAATTGTTTCTTCCCCATACTGTGCTATATATTTTTAAAAATGTACAATTGATCTTAGGAAAGCATTTAAGAAAGACCTACTCTGAAAATGCCGAAATGGGGGAGGGGCACTTCAAACCATCATTTTTTCTTGTCTGTCTCTATAGCAAGGATGGAGAACCTGTTGGACTACAACTCTCACCATCCCTGACCATTGGCCATGCTGGCTGGGACTGATGGGAGTTTGAGTCCAGAAACACATATAGGGTATTGCATTACGCGAACTTGATATAGCTCCACATCTCCTTTTCCATCAAATTCTTTTATTTTTCCAGTTCTGTATGAATACACAAATTTTCTAAAGCAATGAAAAGCTTTTCTCCCTTCAGTGATTCTGTTCAGAGTTGGACACTTTGGTAGTCATACTTGCATGGAAGCCATACATCCTAGTCTAAATCCCCCGTCCCAGGTACTGGATATGAGCAGGTCAGATGTGAATATTCCCTGGTGGGGCAAAACCTAAGTTTTGTCCATGCTCAGAGTGCCTCTTCTTCTATTTCCATTTCACATGTGCCAAAGAAGCCATTGGAATCAGAGTTATAGTGTGGTTCATATGAATCCCTAACCAGAAGGAGCAGGCTGTTCTGAAACTCAAGACATGCCAATTCTAGACAATGCTGGAATTGCAGGTGGGAGAAGAGGGCAGAGGAGGCCTGGGCCATTTATCTTTGTGACAGCAGCCTTAGCTACTGTTTCAAAATGGCTATTGGTGAGGGAAAGGATGGTTTAGCTAAAACAGGGGGGAGGTCATAAAGTGGTACTTGTGGGTTTCATCAATCTTTCCCCTCATTATTGGAGAACTGATCGTAAACTTCTCCTTCACTTCGCAGGAGTCATCATGTATTTGGAGGTCTTGGAGAGGAGTCTGGTAGAGGGTGTGAGTTTTGCAGCATAATCGTGGATCTTCTAACCCGGGTTAGTTGTCACTTAACTTACTTTAACCCCCATGCTTTCCAGCTTGCAGCTGTAGCTGTCAACAGGTGACGATTGGTGACAAATGGTGACGATTGTAAGTTGATGGACAACTCAGTCCAATGCACTGCCTTCAATGGGACTTACTCCCAAGTAAATTGCATAATGCTGAAGCCTTTATTTTATTTTAATTTGTTTGTTTGTAAGGATTTGATAGTCACTAACAGAAGCCTTACTTAACTGTCTTGGAAACCATGTTCCTTACTTTTAGATGAGTGGGAATAGGCCATGGCAGTTGGTCTGGTGATGGAAAGGCAATCTGCATATCCTCAAAGGCATTTTCTTTCACCAGGACTTCTCACATTTCTGGATTAAAGAGTGGGCATTCCATTACTGAGCGTTGGCACAAATGAACTTTGGAATGTAGCTGTTTTGAATGGTAAGCCTAGGAAGGGACACTTTTTCAGTGTGGTGAGTGTGGGGGGAACACAAAGCAATCTAGATGAGTGTGTATTGTGGACTTGAATGGGTAACGTGTTGTTGAACTATGTATACATATATACACGTATATAGCTGAGTTTTGGTTCAGAAGGGGCATCAGGTTGGGGCCAGCCCAAGACATCTTGCTGCATAAGGCGAAGTGGCGAGAGGCACTCCATCACCAAGTGAAGGTGCACAGAACCCAAGGCGAGCCAGATTATTTTGACACATGAGACAAAAAATCCCACAAACACCCTCCCCCCTCCCTGGCAGTAAATATATAATAAGAGTAAACTAAATAATGAACAATTTGCTGCCCTTTCATGAGCTCTTTGGATAGCTGCCTTCTTCTGCCCAAAGGAAGGGCTGGCTCTGGCTCCATGGCTAGAATAAAGTTTTTAAAAACCTTCAGTAACGTTGTAGTTGTTCCAGGTTTCATTTCCAACTGCTTGGTTGCTAGTGCTTTTCAGGGAGGAGGGGATTGTATATACTCCAGGAAAAAAAGTGTGAACATACTTTGCCATCTGGCTACTGCAGATAATTATCCATATATATCCCTTTTTAAAAAATTGTAATTATGATTTAGAAGGGCATCTGAAATCCAGAAAACCCTTGAAAGCAGTTTTTCATTGCCTACCCCAACTAACTAGCCTGGTTATCAATAATTAGAAGTTCAGAAAGCATGTGTGAACTATGAATGGGTGTTCACAGGAGAAATGCCACAGAGGTGAATGCACCTACAGTTTTTGATGTGGATCAGCCTTTTCCTAACCTGATGCCCTCCAGTTGGGCTCAGACTCCCATCAGCCCCAGCCAGCATGGGCAGCACAGCGGTCAGGGATGATGTGGGTTGTAGTTCAAAACATCTGGCGGCCATTATCTTGAGGAAGGCTGGTGTAGATCATGGCACCGGCATGCCCACTGGTTATGGGAAGTGATACTGCACACAGATGACATTGGGAGTATGTCTTAGTTATATTAGCAGCACAACTCTTTCCTCCAACTCAGGGTATGCACAACTCTTTCCTCCAACAAAGGGGAATGGCTGATGGGGGGAATCAGAAGGAATGAGGGGAGCTGCCATTGCTTCCCTACCCCAGCATCTGCCACCTGGGGCAGTTGCCCCGCCCTGTCTAATGGTAGGGCTGGCCCTGGCTACTCAGAGAATGTCTCCTTAGCAAAGGCTTCACTCCTTTCCTCATCTGCACAGCCATCCTCTGCAGCACCTGTTTCTGTGATGCTGCTTGTGGTTTTGAGGCTGATTCACGGCACCTTCCGGTACTTATGTTTGCTTTGCTGACATCTTGGCCCTCGCTTCCTCTCACTGCTCTGTGGTTTAACTCATTTCTACAAGTCAGTGGAAAGAAAGTCTGATGCTATGCATGCTTTTTTTAGAAAGAAAGCCCCACTTGTATGCCAAGTTCCAAAATCTATATGGTTCCTAGGTGGAGAGAAAGGGTAGCTTAAACCAAGGCTTTGAAGATGTTGGCCAGAACAGTCTCTCTTCCCCCCCCCCAAATTTCCTCTTTGTTTTCCTGTTCCTTCCAGACCTCTTTATTCAAGGATTAAAAGGATCTAGTTAACATATTGCATAAGGTCAATGGTTTGTGGATTCATTCTGTAATGTTTGGAATCTCCTGTCATCAGTTTCCTGGATCCACATTCTAGAGGAGAAACAAATATCTCTTTTCCTGGACAAATAAAGTGAAAATCACTTTGGGTGGGTCATAAATTCATTTCCAGCTCCCTCCTTACACAGCAGATGATCACTAAGAGAACATCAGTTCACCCTCTTCATGCTTTCCCCCCACATTGGCCACCCTTGAGGGCTGAATGTGGCCTTGGGATACAGTGAACAGTCTGGGTGGGAGCTCCTGATGCTGCAGTATTTCTAAAATTAAGCAGGTGTAGACAGTTGAATGGGAGGCTTTTTCAAACCACGTACAAGAGGAGGATATATTTTGGAAGCTGATGTAGTATATAGTTAAAAGACTCTGAGCTGAGAGATCAGGGTTCAAATCCCTGCTTAGCTCAAAGCTTGCATGGTGATTATGGGCCACCCTAACCTACCTCACAGGGTTATTATGAAGATAAAGGAGGCCTATGTGTACATTGCCTTGAGCAACTGAGGTCAAGCCTGGGATAAAAATGCAATAAATAAAAATGGAATAAGCCTATTTTTCTCCCTATCCTGTGATGCACCAAGCTTGTGTGTTCTATTCTCCTGTTTCTCTCCCCAGCTCCCAGTGTCAACAGAGGGTTGAGGGAGATGCTCTCAAAACATTTTAGTGGTGAGTATATATTATTGCTCCTTTGGCTAATCAATGTCCTGACTACCAGAGCAAGCAATCAAGATTTAAAGACATTCAAGTAGATGGGCCAGCCATTAAGACATATGAGTCACTATGAAATGCATATTGAAACTGGTGCTAAGCTGGGCTGCTTCAAATCCCTCTGCAGTAATGTCGAATGAGAAGATATTTTACCAGGGTGAATTATGTAGAACCAACGGAAGGCTTTATTGAATACATAACAAGAGCACAAACAGCCTCCGGTCCAGAGACTCAGATCAGAGGAAGTTACAAGGCAGGATCTCAATGCAGCAAAGAGCAGCTATAGATTGCACCTGGGGGAAAAGGAAAAATTAAAACAGAAAGTTGTTTTATAGGCCATCTCCGAAATAAAAGGAGAAAATGTGTTTGTATTGTGGTGGGCTGCCATAAAAAGAAATGTAATTTGAAAAGTATTGGAAGTCAGCAGAGTTAACACAGCAGTTGCAACAAATCAGTCTATTAAGACCACTGGTAAAGGCAAGAAAGAAAAAGTTTATTCACTAATAGCATACATAGCCACCTCTCTGAGTGAGAGCTCAGAGAGACAACCTGGAGAGTGAACAAAGGAGAGTGTGGTCCAAGAAGGAGCAGGAAGAGATGCTTAAAAACAAACAAACAAGTTACAAGATAGTCAGTGATAAGAACACAAAACATTACTGTTTCTGTCTAGCACTCCCCAATGGTTCAGGTAACTAACTACAAGCTTTGTGGTCTCATTCCAACAGCAACAAAAAACCCCACAGGGAAATTTCAAGTATGATTTTTAGAGACGGCAGATGTGGCTGCACACTCAGAATCAACCTGGCACAGGATTGGGAAGGAGCAATAAGGATACAGGGAGGAAGGGAGGGAACCCTAAACATGCTGTCTTAAGTGGGTCACACTCCTCCTAGGAAAGCCTGCATTTTTCCTAGCACTGAGCTGACATTTCCTTATAGAAGGGGAAATCGCCTCCTTTGATTTCTCTGTACTTGATGCCTGGTGGCAGAATGTATGAAAGAGCTCCGTTGGAAAGCAAAGTGGCTGAGGTGCTATGGATGTTCTATCCGGGAAGGTATATCAAGGATGGCCTATTCACACATGCAGGGGTTCGATGCTGCAGTCATCAAGTGATGATGAATGGGCATGCATGAAGCAACCCAAGGTCAATGGATCTCAATGCCTGAGTGATGGGCCTCCCTTGGGAAGCATGGGGAATTGCCAAGGAAGCCCACACTTCTTCCCGAGTTCTCTCTATAAGTGTCTTGGCTAGACTAGGAGGCAGAGGGCCAACACATTAGTGCTATAAAGGAGATTGCAGAGTGCATCCCTTCTGTTTATTATTAGTGCTAGGGTATCCCTGAAACCATCATTTATTTCTCAAGACCTCCTATAGGAATTTCAACACACACTGTGACCTCATGCAGCCCCCCCCCCCGCCTCATTTGGTCTGCTTGCTTTTGGGTTCAGGCAAAGATGTCCATTGGAAGGTTAACAGTCAGTCATCATTGCCTGTGTTCATTGCCCTAAGACAGATGCAAATATGTGTGCTGTTGCTTGGGTAGGCTCACAGTGGCAAGGTCTTGGCAACCCGACGATGATGCAACTCTAGACCATTGTCTAGGGCCGTCTTTTGTAAGAAGCAGAATTTTGGCAGCAGTTGCTTCTGGAAGTGTCATAAGACCATCAGAAGAGCCCTGCTAGATTTGGCCAAAGGCCCATTGCGTCCAGCATCCTGTTCACACAGTGGCCAATGAGGTGCTGCAAACATGAACACAACACCCTCCACATTAGTGAATCTTAGCAACAGTAGAGGCATACTGCTCTGCAAGTGACTCTAGCATATAGCCATCGTGACTACATAGCCTCATCCCACACAAATCTGTCTCATCCTCTTTTAAAGCCAGCCAAGTTGGTGGCCATCACTGCCTCTTGTGGGAGCAAATTCCGTCGTTTAACTATGCGATGTGTGAAGAAGTGCTTCCTTTTGTCTGTCCTGAATCTTCCAGCATTCAGCTTCATTGAATGTCCATGAGCTTCTTGCTTAGTGTTTTGGTGTTTTTGATGTTTTATATGTTTTTTTTTGCTTTGTACGTCGCTCAGAGTGGCTGGGTAGCCAGCCAGATGAGCGACTAAGAAATCAAATAAATAAATAAATGAGTTCTAGTGTTATGAGAGAGGGAGAAAAACTTCTCTCTATCCACTTCCTCCACACCAGTGAGTGAACACCAGCAGCCTTTAAAGAACAAGGCTTACAGGGAGGAATGGCAGCGAGAATGTCGAGCCAGGGGCTGCTGTGGTAAGCGGGTGCTGTTGCTAGCAAAGGAGGCCCTGTCATAAGGCTTAGCAAGATGGTAGAGAAGGGACTGCCAGACCCAGCAGCTCCAGGATAATGTGTCAGAGGCAGGAAGGGGACATCATTTTCGTTCTTTATGTGTAAAATACATACCTAAGTGCTTAACGGCACTTGAGGTATGCCTTGGAGGTGTTTGAAGGAAATTGGTAAGATGATAGTGCAGTGGAAAAATATGTCCAGCAGGTGGCACTGCAGAACTATGCCACTCTCCTCAGGAGCCAGAAAGCAAGGGATTTAGTGCCCCATCAAAGGTTTGGGCGGGACCATAGAGAAAGCAATAAATTGGACCCCACCCCATGTGATAGAAAACACACTGCAGCCAATGTAGCTCATATTCAACTTCTATTCATTTATCAAAGCATTTATCAACAGATGGAATGCATAATTTAGTTAGCAATGACAATGTGTGCAGATATAAAGTATTAGTAATTTAACATTTAAATGCTAAATGTGGTATAGAAACATGGTATGTCACAGGTAATTCCCCACCCCCCAGTATTTATCCTTTATTTATCTAGGTGCTCTGTGTGTGTGTGTGTGTGTGCATAGAAGGGCATTCATAATTTACATGGCTTTTTGAGATGAAAACGAGGTTTTCAAAGGTCTGCATTATTTTCCAAGAAGAGCTCCTCAGTTACAGTGACCAATCAGACAAATGCCAACTTTAGTCACAAATGCTTCTTCACCAATTTCCATGAACTGAAACGGTGTAGTTACTAAAAATACTGGAATACACCGGAGATGACAATACAATAAAAAAAAATTTTTTTTTAAATCTTCTTTCTCACAAAAGAAGCCTTGGACTATTGTCCTAACTGTCTATATGTTCTACGTCCTGTGAGATCAAGAGGTAATCAATGAATGTGTTGTTGTTCAGTGTCTTTAGGCAGTTTTGTTCAGCTGAATTGTCAAGTAGACTGGCCCCACATTCTGACCTGCCCCCCAAGTGCTCTTCTGGTGGGTGCTGGCATGCCAGTCCCAACCGTCACTGGAACATAGTTCACCCACCATTGGAACATCATCCAAACTGAAGACAATGAATAAACAAAGTCAGACCACAGCTTCATCTAGCTCCTTATCAAGGGTGGGGAGCTTGTAGCCTCCAGACATTTTGGACTTGAACTCCCATGAGCCCCAGCCAACGTGGTCAACAATCAGGGATGATGGGAGTTGGAGTATCCCAACATCTGGAGTGCTACAGCACCCCTGCTCTACATGGACTAGCAACAGCTGTCTTGAGTTTCAGGCAGGGGTCTCCCCCAGCCCCACCTGGAAATGCCAGGGATTGAACCTGGGACCTTTTGCACGCAAAGCAGAGGCTCTACCACTGAGCTAGCCTATGGCCCCACCCCACTGTGCTATGGCCTTTGTGGTTTGTAAGGAACCATGTCAATCAGACCTGAGACTCCAGAAGCCTTAGGGTTAGGGATGCCAGCTTCTAGGAGAGCTCCTGTGCTTTCAACAGCACACAGGTAAGCAGAAGCTAGCAGGTGAATGCTAAGCCTAACTTGCTAATTTTCTTCAGGCCAGGATATTAAAACCATAGGAACAGGGTCAATTAAAAAAAGATGGGAACCCAAGTGATCGAGGACAGGCAATAAACTCTTACAATGTGTTCTTATATATGTGGCAAATCTAATCCATTTAACAAGAAATCTAGGGAGGTCATTATTAGGGGATTAATTAATATGGAATAAGGGGTGTGGCCTTAGATGTATAGGCATCTTTACACCACATACAAAACACTCATCATTTGTACTTCGTGTTCATCAGTCCGAATAACTACCATCTGGTTGTTTTCTCTTCACAATGGATTAGGAGAATGTCAGCATTACCCAGGATATGTCATTGAAGGGAGGGCAGAGGATACACTCTATACGGATCTCTTGCTTGCGGGTGCAATGGCGTGGATAAAGGGGTGATGATCAACCTATGTTGAGTGTGTCCTTAAAGAGAACAACATTCCTTAGGCAGGGCTAGCATTGCAACACAATACACAAGCAACTGTGGGTGTGGGGACTGGATTCCAGGCTAGCACTACCCCCTCTTCTCTCAGCAAACATCTTCCTCCTTGAGCCATTCACTTCTCTGGGAAGGGTCTGTGAACAAAACCCCTTAGAGAGAAAACAGGAGTACCTCTCGACATCTGCCTTGACCACAACAGAAAGTAGAGCGGGAGCTCCAGTACAGTAGTGGCAAATTCAGAAGCTCTGGGTCCCTTCGTGTTAGCCACAGCCACACATCTGGCCTTTTTTTGCTGCAGGGTTGAGAATGAGATCCTTGTTCATGCCTTCTCCCACAACAACAGACATCCCTAGGAGGCAATGAGCATGAAAGAGGAGAGTGTTAGCTACTGAGAAGAGTCTTCTTATTTGCAGACTCATCTCCTTTCACTCTGATTGCCTCTGAAAGGGCAAGCAAACATGTTACAAGACTCTTATTAGTGGACACCACACTCTTCTTTCATGCTAATTGACTTGTAGGATGCTGGAGACATAGGGACGCTGCTCCCGCAAAAGTAAGGGGTCTAAGACCCCAGACGACTACTCCTCTGGACCCAGAGCTCCCTGACACTGAGGTCTCATTCCTTCAGCCCCTGTGGCTTGGTGTTGCTGGGGTTTCCAAGTTTTCAAAGCAGCCCTTCCTGGATATGCTGAACCTCTTATGCAAAGCTTGCTGTTCACTACCACTGGGCTAAAACTTCTTCCCTGGAAGGAGATGAATGGAGGCACGTTGGGGAGGGAGAGCAAAATTAATTTGGCGGGCATTCCCTGCTCTTGGAATTTCTGCTTGGGCTTAATTCAAAGTTCAAAGATACTTCCTGCAAACGGAGACCGATGTTTAGAGATATATAGATATATAGCAAGGGGAGTCTCACAATGTGGTGCCCTCCAGATGTTGTGGACTATAACTCCCATTGTCCCTGACCCTGAACCATGCGAAAGGGCACCACATTGGCTACCTCTGATACATAGATTTGCTCCCCATGGTTATTTATTTGAAATCACAAGCCTGTTTTTCAGCCCAAATTACTCGCACCCAAAGCTGCCTTTTTACAGTTTCACAATAGGCAGACACTCAACCGGTACAGCTTTCTTTCCAATCGCTCCACTTCCCTTCCTGAAGATAGCTTCACTTATGGAATTCCTGCCTGTCAAGCAGCTCTTAAAGGCACAAAATCCTGTTGTTTATTATTATTATGGCCGCAGAAGGGGGGTGCAACGACATCGCAGTGGAAGGAGACAGCCCTGAGTGAGAAGCCCAGGGCAAGGGAGGCTGTGATGACCATTCATCCTGTCCTCCTCACCCCCCCCAACTTTTCCAAATATGCTTCGAGATAATAATGGGGAGCGGGGGAAGGCGGCAGCGATGAGCAAACGGAGGGGCTGAGAACGGGAAAAACAACGTGTTTTTTGCTGCTTCACAGGGAACAGATGGCGCGAAAGGGCTGCATCTCCTCCTGCGGGGGCCGGGATTGGGGGGATGGGAGTGGGGGCCAAGCAGAGATAGCACCGGGAAGGATTAAACCCCTTATCTCTCGGTGATCGCAGATTGGCCGGCGGGCCGGCTGTCAGGCCTCTCCCTCAGGCCACACCCCCTGCCCCATCTCCCCACCCCCACTCCTTTCATTCATCGAGGGGTCTGGCAAGGAGAGACGGGGAGGGACCAAAATAATCCCTGGAGGAGCGGTTGATTTTGACCCCGGCCTTTCTTTTGGTTTCTGTTTTTAACAGTGCCGCCAGGATGAGGACCCACGAAGTGGCGTAGGAGGGGTACTCTCCCCAGCCGCTCTTTCCAACCGGACACGCCGAGCTCCGCGTGATCACCTGTTTCCGATGCCAGCAGGACTCGGGAGTGAGGGGGAATGGGGTGGGGGAATGGGGTGGGGGAATGAAGTCACCGTAGAAAGCTTCTCCTGGGCACGTGCAGAGTACATTTTGGTCAGCGCCCGTAGTAACCACAGCCCATCCGGGAGCATCTGAGGCTTATATTAGGCAAGGCTTCCAGATCAGAGGGTGTAGATTCTAGGAAGGCAAGCTAGCTCAGTATCTTCTTTTTTAAACAGCCGCCGCCGCAGCAGCAGCACTGAAGCGGAGAGTCCTGTCCTGAGCAGAACAGCACATATCGATCCTGGCTTGCCCAACATCTTCCTTCCGAGGAAGTCGTCCTTCCTTGCACACTGCGGGGCACCTGCAGCAGCATGGCGCCCGGGGCATTGTGTGCCAGGATGCTGAGCTACCCCCAGCAATCTCACAGCGGGCTTTGCCGCCGCCACACACAGTACCTATCTCTGGGATGTCTTGATGCATCGCATCCGGTCGCCAGCCGCCACCTGGCCCAGCGGCCACCCACCCTTCACCAGAGCCTTGATATAGTCCTCGAAGCAAAGGCTGCAGTGAAGGAGGCCCATTGAAGTTCCATTGGTCAGAACCCACCAAAACATTGCCATGCTGATGGATGCACATTTTTAAAATTTTATTTTTTACCCATCCTTTCACCAAGGAACACAGGGATGGCATTCAGGGTTTCCCCTCCCTCTCCCCTTTGTTCCTCACAACAACCCTGTGAGGTAGGTTAGGCTAAGAGCAACTGGGCCAAGGTCACCCAAGGAGCTTTGTGGCTGAGTGGGGATTTTCACCCTCCTCTCGCTGTTCTAAGCTGACAGTCTCTAACCACTACACACACTGACTTTTACAGGGGGAGCTGCTTGGACAGAATCGTTTGATGTGCCAATCAAGCCCACACTTTTACTGGGAAACACCTTTCCCCCTCTAAAAATGAAGTTTTTAAAAGGACATCTATTTTTGTAGTGTTACACTAGCAAAATGCCCCTTCGTTATGACGTGACAGGTGCTGCGTGCATGTGTAGGGCCTGTATGTTAAAACACGCTCTGTGTTACTGCAATCTGCCTGTTACTGGTGGCTGAGCTACTGGATCAAAGGGCAGGTTTTGTCTCCATTACAGTCGTGTCCCCGATTGCAGCACTTTCCTCTGTTGGAACACAGAACAAAGGAACTTGGGAAGCTGCCTTATATCAAGTCAGTCTCACGGATCCATCTAGCTCAGCAGAGTCTCCACTGGCTGGCAGCAGCTCTCCAGGGTTTCAGGCAAGGAGTCTTTCCCGGTCCTACCTGGAGATGCAGGAGATTGAACTTGGGACCTTCTGTTGCAGGGCAGATGCTCTACCACTGAGCTATGGCTGTTCCCCTGTTTGGGCTCCTTCTGGGAGAAAGGGTGGGATATAAATTTAATAAATATTGGAGAAAATGGCAATTCACTTTATGTGGGAGAAAGTAGGGAGGTGTCCTAGAAGATACCACTGAGATAGGGATGGAATCTGCTTCTGCCCAGTGACCCCTAAGGCTGCAATCCTTGTAGCAAGCCCCACTGAATTCCTTAGAATTTACTTCTGAGTAGAGAGATGGTTAGAAGGGTGCGGCCAGTCACTAGGGTTGTTTATCCCTTGTTGGTCACACAGCAGTGTGAATGATATGAATATTTTTTAATATTGCTTTGGGAGAGTAAATGGAAACTCTCTTAATACAGTCCCAGATAAATATCTGCTTGAGAAGGCTGAAGTTTTGAGGACCAAAATAATCTCCACCTCCTCCTCTTAAATCTCATTTCTACATGCAAAGAAAACAGTGAACATTCAATTTAAAGTAAAGGAAAACATTTTAGTGCATTGCATTGGCTGGAGACAAAAGTAATAGTGCAGTATGAAAATGGTTCTTCAGGCAATCTGTCTGAAATGAGGGTTAGGGAGGAGCTCCGGGCCACTGAAATTTCAAAATAGATTAGGCTTCAGAAAATAAAACAGAAAAGGGACAAAAAAAAATAAAATGTGATGGCGAACAAATGATTCCGTTTCAAATACTGTGACAAAATGTTAATTACATTTTCAAAAATGTCCTATGAGAAAGACAATCAGAGGGGATGTTGCCTAGTAACAGAATATTACAAAAACAATCATCCTGGAAATCTGGGTGCCCTGACATGACTCCGTCGAATGATACCAAGTGGGACCACTCTTCTCCTTTCTGTACCTCTGATTTCCTAGTGGCATCACTGAGATAATCGGTGCAATCTCAAATCATTAAAATGAATGACGCCTTTGCCTTCAGATTCAAGGTTATACCCTTTCACTTCTCTGTTGTAAATTGTTTAATACATATGGATGCAAAGAGCTAGTTTAAGAAAAACTACAGCGTGATATCTATTATGCAATTTAGAAGATGACATTCCAGCCACTGAGACAGTTCTCTAGGGATAATAGGCAAATTAAGAATGGTGAATACAGTAGTGGTGTATAGATGCCACCTTGTTTTTCAAAGCAAAGTTATCACATATTAAGAAATAATGCAGTCCCAAAGCAAGCAAGAGCACCTTTCTAAACCTCTCTATCCAGCCTTCCTCCCTGCAAAGTAATACACAGCACAATCCTAAAGAAACTTCCCCATGGGGGCCTCCCTGGCCACTTACAGACTCCCTTTCTTGGTGCGTCCACCTGTGCAGAAATTAGTCTTGAAATCAGCCTCCCATTAATGCCAATGGAAGACTATTTCTCAAGCCTAATTGCCGCACCAGGGGGTATTTTTGGGGAGGTAGTTCACAGTATACACATTCTACCCAGAGGTCCTATTAAGTTCACTGGGGCTTGCTTCCAAGAAGTTGGACATACGATTCCAGCCTTACAGACTTTATACTTCCCATTCTCACACCAGTCCTGTGAGGAAGGTTGCTATTTGTAGTTTTTCAGATATAAAATATGGGGCATGAGCATGTGACTTGCCCACCACCATTATGCCTCTGTCGATGCCTGGCAGGACTTACTGGGTTGAAATACTGGACTTAAGTTGGTGGATCATGTTTGTATTGCATTGCACTGTATATGGCTAACCAGTCTGTGGTTTCTTTGGGAATATCTGAACATTTAAATAAATATATATTTGAAGAAAGTGACTTGTCCAAGGCCAACCAATGAACCCAGCAAGGCTATGATGCATCCATATCTTCCAGGGCACAGAATCCACCAGGCCGCATGACTGGAACCCATGCTGCCAGGCATGATAACGTTTACAATATTTTATGCCAGGGAAGGGGTTAATCCTCAGCACTGGAGCATGCAGGAGTGGGAGGGAAGGAGCTGGTTGCCACTTACTCATGACTGCAAATTCCAGGGAATGTGTTTCATGTTCGGGGGATCACAAATAGAAAGGGGAAAACGTGTTAATTAAGACAGAATACAGATGATGGGGGGGAGAGGGAGAGAGAGAGAAGAAAGAGAATAGGAGAAAGGAAAGGTGAGATGGTACAGAAGCAGGGTGGGTAAGGGTGCAAGGCCCAAGGGTTCTTGTGGCTGCTTCAGGGGAAATGCTTATATGTGCCCATAGGTGATGTGGCAACAGCTGATACAAGACATTTTGATTCCAGAAGCATAACAACCAAATGATATCTCCCATCTATGGTAATTATACAGTGGTGGCTGCTGGTGCTTATTGGGCAGAAGCCAGGGAGGCTAACAGTAGGTTCAACCAGAGCCAAAGGCAGGCGGAGCCAATTCATTCTCATTTTGTCTCCATCATCCTCGGCTGAGTTCTATCAGGGCAACACTGAGACTGAGGAAGGTGGCAGCCAGGGCCACCCCTTGGACTGACTGTAAGCAAGAAGGCAGGCAGGTGGGGACTAGCTGAGGGCTGACTGAGGTTGGTGGGGCAGTGCTCCCTTTGCCCCAATGGACCAGCCACAACTGTGAATTTATATTACATTGCTGACAATTTGCAGTCTCTTGTTAGAAGACCCCTGAGTCTGCCATTTGAGATATCCGCCCCACTGTGTGTCATTGTAGAGCCAGCTTTTCAGTGTAGCAGATGCAGATCATGTTGCAGAAAAGGAAGCAGCTGTTATTGAGGCAGTCTTTGCCAACTTGAGAGCCAGTGTGGTGTAGTGGTTAAGGTGCTGGACTACGACCTGGGAAACCAGGGTTCGAATCCCCACACAGCCACGAAGCTCACTGGGTGATCTTGGGCCAGTCACTGCCTCTCAGCCTCAGAGGAAGGCAATGTAACCCCCCTCTGAATACCGGTTACCATGAAAATCCTATTCATAGGGTTGCCATAAGTTGGAATTGACTTGGAGGCAGTCCAATTCCATTCCATTTTGCCAGCTTGGGTCCTCCAGATGTTTTGGACTATAACTCCCATAAGTCCCACCCAGCACTCAAACATGTGGAGGGCACCAAGTTAGCGAAGGCTGTATTAAGGTAACAGAGTTTTCCCGTCCCTTGCAATCAGTGGCCTTGATCAGAGGGCTCTAAGTCAGGTGAATGTTTCCCATAATATCCATAACTAAGTGAACTGGCACAGCAAAGTGGAGAGATCCTTATTTATTTATCCACCTTTCTTGGAAATCAAAGTGATATAAAACTTACTTTCCAGTCTGTGTCTGATGCAATTTCCAGAGGTGTAACTGTATTAATCTCTTGCAGCAAAAAGAACAAAGAGTCTGTGATACCTTAAAGACCAACATTTATTATGACACAAGCTTTTGTAGACCACAGTCCACTTCATCAGATGCATGAAGTTTTATCCTGATTTACAGGTACAAATGCACATGCTTTTGGGGAGGATTGTAAACAGTGAGATCAGAGGGAAATGAAATGCAGAAAAGTGCAGACCATAATAATTCACAAAACAGTTGTTGACAATGCAGACATCCTGGAATTGGTAAGCCAATTAAAACAGAACGTTCTTTGTCTTGGTTTAATCCACAAGAGATAGTACTGAATATATTGATGTATCAAGGGCTTCAGCGCTACCACTTGCAAACTGATCCAAGACAAAGGGTTTACTTTTTAGCATATGTGCTAGTTGGCACACCAATGCAAGAATGTCTGTGTTATCAAAAATGTTTTGTGAATTACAGATAATTACATAATTATCACATCAGTGCTGCTTGCTCTGCAGTTCATTTTCCTCTGACTTCACTGTCTCCCCCCCCCATGCATACATATCTGTAACTCAGAACACTTTATGCATCTGATGAAGTGGACTGTAGTCTATGGAAGCTTGTGCTGTAATGAACGTACTAGTCCAGCCTTTCCCAACTAGTGGGCCACCAGATCTTGTTGGACCACAATCCCCATCTTTCCTGACCATTGGCAATGCTGGCTGAGGCTGATGGGAGTTGTGGTCCAACAACATCTGGCGGCCCACTAGTTGGGAAAGGCTGTTAGTCTTTACGATGCCACAAGACTCTGATGCATCACCCATCAGAAAGAATGGGCCACCTCAGATGGGGGTGAAAGAAAGGTCGTGGTGAGTGTTTGACAAATTGGCTCCTTGCTCTGAATGAGCTGCCGTGAAAGAACACAGCAGCAGACGCCTCAGCCAGTGATCCGTGGTGACTGGCCCGTTAGGGAGAATGAAGCACTGCTCTACCAACCTCAGCGGGCCCCTGTTTGCTTGCTTCTTGAAACCAATCCAGGGGGTGGCTCTACCTGTCAGTTTCCTTCTCCTTAGTTTCAGTGTTGCCCTTGTAAGACTCCGCATGGAGGAGGAAGAAGGCAAAACAAGCGTGAGCTGCCTCTGCCTGCCATTGGCTCTGGCTCCACCTACTGTTGGCCTCCCTGCCTTCCGCCTTACCAGTCCCAGAGGACGCCAGCCACCATTGCAAGTTATCCTCCTCTCTTTCACTCCCCCCCTTTTACATCACACAACAGCCCCGCGAGGAGGGCATGCCTTCTAACCTTTGCCCCAGTATATTTTTTCTTCTGCAAAAAAAAAAAAGTTCATTGCTGTTGCTTTCCCCTCCTTCTCTCTCTCCATCCCCGCCCCCACAGAAATTCTCCGCCAATTGCCTGCTGCTGCTCTCCTAACCAGGTGGTGCCCCTGTTCTCTCGCTCGCTCGTTCTCCTTCCCCACCCCCCACAGGTCAAGGGCTGAAGGACATTGTGGGAAAATGAGACTGAAGTCAGCGGCTCGAGCCCGTGACCGAGGAAGAGTTAAGTCCGCTGCCCCTTCCTAAATCATCCAGGGAAACGACCAGCCGAAGGCCACGGGAGTACCTTTTTGCCAAGGAGAGGCCCCCTTTCCTTTGCCCTCTTTTCTTCTTTCCCCAAGGCACCTCCTGCTCCGGCTCTCGGCCCCCCGTCCGCATCCCTCCTCCCGCGTCTTGCCTCCTCTGGCGCAGGGCTGAGCTGAGAGACAGGTGCAGGGGCCGGGACGCCGAGAGGACGCGAGCCAGGCCGCCGGCGGAGCAGATCTAGGCAAGATGATGAAAGAGGGAGCGTCCCTGGGGAGAGAGGGAACAACTGATTCTGGAGGTCACGAAGTGGGAGGGAGGAAAGAGGGAGTGATGCGGAGGGGGATGAGTGCAAGGATGAAAGGCGGCTCTCAGTAACACGTGGTATGGGTCGTGAATAGTTAACTCCTCAACAATCTGAAGGGGTTAAAGTGTCCCCCCCCCGTTTCAGTTAATGCTGATGGGGATGTGCGCTCAGTCACAATCCTGCGCTAATCTGAAGGGTTTGATCTGGATTAATTAACCCGGAGTGGTCTCTCGTCACAGTCCACAAATATGGATTAAACTCCCCACCTTTTAAAGTGAATGCGGGGAGGGGGGTGAGCGCCCACAACGCAGCCTCGTGGAGTTTGCCCTGGAGCAGACAGAGAAAGAGTCCAGCAAAATGCTGGGCCTGTATTGTGGAGGGGAAGAGCTGGAAATGCAGGAATTGGACTGGAAAGACCAAAGAATGGCCGGTATTCTGAGAGTCAGGTGGTGAGGAGGAGAGATGGGTGGAGGGACCGTGCTGGGGAAAGCCTCCCCCCCTTCTGCCTTAAAGAACTTCTTGGAGTGGGATCAGGACGGGGAGGGAAGAGAACGGGGATGCGAAGATGACACCTCTCAGGTTTCGGAAAAGCTGACAGGGCAGGAGGTAATTGGAGTGCCTGCTCCTACCTGCCAATCCACCACCTGCACCCGCCCCCGCCGCCCCCTCCCCGGCATAGATCCACTGGCTCTCATTGTCTGGGTGCTGACAACAGAGTCGCGATCACCTTACGTCGTTCCACAGCAAAGAATGGGCACTGCCAGTCAAGGCACGGAGACGAAAAGCTTCCAGCCGACAGTGCCCCGCTAATGCCCAATCAAAGCACCAAGTTACAAAACAGCACCCCTCCCCATGCCTGGCTAGGGTTGCAGTGTCAAAATTCATCTGATCGCGATGTAGGAGCCGGAGGGGGGAGAAAGTGGAGAGACAACAGCATAGATGGTGTATCTCTCCAGCTTTCCCCACCCACACAAGAAAGCAGGGGAGGCGCCAAAGGGGGCAGGGGAAGCAAGTGCCCCCAACAAGGAGCTAACCCCCAGTCTAGTATATTTCACCACCTAGAAATATACTTTGCCCCTTCTGTGCCCCCCAATTTTTTCCTTCTTGTTTTTGCCCCCTTGCCCCAATTTTTTTTCTGGTGCCCTTGCTGGAATCCTGGGAAGTGTAATTGTTGCGCTGTGTGTAGTTGTGTTGCTTAATTTCGTTTAAAAGCAGCACCACAGCAAGCAGAGAGTAACAGCAGATAGTTGAAATGCGAGTGTGCCAGCGTGTGCATGGGTTTACCTAAGAAAGCAGGCTTTTACCCTGCATCAGCATCACTGAGAGTGGAGACTTAGTAAAATAAGAAAAGCTACTTTATTTATGGAAATACATAGTAGATAGAAATGGCATACATGCTTCTAACTAACTAGCTAAGTTGGAGGCATAACGCCCAGTTGTAGGAGTTAGCCCCATGCTTGGAGAGAGCAGAGACAAAGGGAGTCTCCTCTCTCCTGAACAGCCAGAGAACAAAGGAGAGGAAGGCAGAAGGATGAGGGGCAGGTAAGCTTCCCTAAAGGCATCACAGTCTAGCAACAGAAGGAAGTCAGTCAGAGCATCACAGGTAAAAGGTAAACAAGCCTGTCCATCTGGAGAACCCTAGCTCTATTTTCCTTCTAGAGCTTAAACAAAAGAACAAAACAGGAGTTGCTCTTGCCCCACTTCCAAAAGTAATTTGGTGAGGATGCTGAGAATTCCCTTAGAAATTGCCACCCCCACCCCCCAGGACTACAGTTTCCAAAGCTCCCTGGGTGTGTGTGGCTACTAAGCCAATATGTATAAAGTGTAGATGGGTCCAGTGAGTTGGACAGAACCTATCCAAGCACTTGACCTGAAGGAAGGACTCTCTCTCTGCATCACACACAGGCCAGAACACAGTGTGTAGGATGGCCGTGTGTCGTACTTACAGAGAACAGTCGCCTATCTGAAGAGTCCTCTGTTTGAAGGGCTGCTGGTCCAAGACCAGTTTAATGCTAAAAGAATCCTAAGAAGGGAGAGAGAAGGGGTGTGCGTGCTGAAGTTGCCCATCAACAAGTACCTGGACAGCAGACTGGGCAGGCACTTAGGTTACCTGGTCACAGCTTTCCCCACACGATTCAACCCCTACACATTAATATTTGGTAGAGCCACCTTTCGCTGCAATAATGGCTTTAAGTCTTTTGGGGGTACTATGTACCAGCTTTGCACCCAGTGTCGGAGGGATTTTGGCTCATTCTTCTTGACAAATTTGCTTCAGGTTGTTCAGGTCGGTTGGACTTCGCTTGTGGACCATAATTTTGAAAGAGTGCCACAGATTCTCAATGGGATTGAGATCAGGACTTTGACTGGGCCACTGTAGTGTTGTTGTGCTAAATTTGTTAAGCAGAGAGTAACAGCGGTCTGAAATGCGAGTGTGCCAGTGTGTGTGTGCGTTTACCTAAGAAAGCAGGCTTTTACCCTGCAGTAGGATCACTGAGACTTGAGACTTAGTAAAATAAGAAAAGCTACTTTATTTATACAAATACATAGTAGATAGAAAGGCATACCTAGTTCTAACTAACTAAGTTGGAGGCGCAATGCCCAGGCGTGGAAATTGCCCTCATGGCTAGGAGAGAGAGCAGAGACAAAGGTGTTTCCTCTCTCCCGAACAGTCAGAGAAGAGAAGAGAAGAGAAGAGAAGAGAAGAGAAGAGAAGAGAGGGCAGAAGGAGGAGGAGCAGATAAGCTTCCCTTAAGACGTATCAGTCTAACAAGGGAAGGAAGGAAGTCAGAGCATCACAGGTAAAGGTAATCAAGCCTATCCATCTGGAGGACCCTAACTCTATCTCCCTTCTGGAATATAAACAAAAGAACAAAACAGGAGTTGCTCTTGCCCCACTTCCAACATGTAGGAGATTCAGCTTTTTGTTCTTGAGCCACTCCAATGTTGCTTGTGCTTGGGATCATTGTCCTGCTGAAAAGTGATTTTCTTCCCAAGTTTCAGGTTTTTAGTGGACTGAAGCAGGCTCTCTTCCAGTATTTCCCTGTATTTTGTTCCATCCATTCTTTCTTCAATTTTAACAAGATGCCCAGTCCCTGCTGATGAGAAGCATCCCCACAGCATGATGCTGCCACCACCATACTTCAGGGTAGGGATGGTGTCTTGAGGCATGGACAGTGTTAGGTTTGCACCACACATAGTGCTTTGAGTTTTGGCCAAAAAGCTCTATCTTGGTCTCATCTGACCACAAAACCTTTCCCCACATCACAGCTGGGGTATTCTCATGCTTTCTGGCAAACTCCAGATGGTACTTTTTGAGTCGTGGCTTCTTTCTTGCCACCCTCCCATACAGGCCAGTGTTATGCAGAGCTCTTGATACGGTTGACTGGTGCACTATTGCTCCATTCCCAGCCACTGAACTCTGTAGCTCCTTCAAAGTGATTGTTGGCCTCTCTGTGGCTTCTCTCACGTGTCTCCTTGCTGGAGCGCTGAGTTTTGAGGGACGGCCTTTTCTTGGCAGTGCCTGGGTGGTGTGATGCAGCTTCCACTTCCTTTATTGATCCAGCTGTGCTCACTGGGATATCCAAACGCTTGCATATTATTTTGTACCCTTTTCCTAATCTATGCATTTGTATTACATTATCTCTCATTTCTGTAGAATGCTCTTTGGTGTTGATTTTCCTTCAGATCTACAGCCTGACCAATGATCCTTCAACAGTGGGGTTTTTATGCTGACAATGTGCCAGCAACTTTAACGCTTCACAGATGGAGGCCAATGGTAAGGTAATTGTGTCCTCAATGGGGCAATTTCTTTCATCTGTGTCAACTGGGAGCTTCCACAGCACAGGGGTTGAATACTTATGCAAGCAACATGTTTCAGTTTTTTATGTTTCTTACAAACATTTCCCAACATAAAACCAATGTCACCTTGCAATAATTGATTTTGAGTTGCAGTGTTTCAAAATAAAATATCATACAGAACAAAATTACGATGTACCATTTGTAATTCAGTAATACGAGAGCATTGGTCAGGGATCTGATTACTTTTGCAAGGCACTGTATTTCTATTTCAATGATGGTAATTATTTCTATATTTGCATCTATATACATAAATTAGCAGATGGAAATTTTATGCAGATCTGCATCCCTCTTTTTTCGTGGTTCAGTTTTCTTTTCGATAATATCTAAGTGGTCGTCCTAACAGCATGCCACAATCAGGTGTGTCTCTGTGCACCTTGGGGGGGGAATGCATTCAGAGCAAATGGTAGTGTCATGCTCCCACTTCTCCAACCAATATAAAATCTCAGGCTATCTGCTTACAGGGTGGTTTCCTTGTGTGGAAAGAACAGTGGAGGATAATTTGACATAAACTTGTTTATTGACATCTCTGCAAGTTGAGTAGAGAGTGGGATGGCACAAAGTGCTAGCTTCTAGCAAACAAAATAGCATACCCTTGCAGTTCCCTATGTCTGTGTCTTGGCAGCCCACTGCAAAAAGTCAAACTTCTTTTTCTGGCCCAACGTAAATAGTTGCTTTCCCTTGACACATTGGCCTTAGCTCTTACACTGCTAAGTAAGTGTGATCTACATTCCGGGCTGACCTTGATGATTGCCCATTCATCAGCATTCACCCTTAGTGGACAAGTCTCTTAGCAGGCTCATAATAATATTTATGATGGTTGTGGGGCAATACTTTGTGTTGAGAATTGTAAAACTGGAGAGAAGCAAAAAAGCCAACCTTATGTACTAAGGCAGAATATTCTATACTGGGCCTGAACAATTTATACGCCATGAAGCTGAACTCACCCTAGCAGTCCAGGAAGGCTGCAAAACCAGCTGGTTTATCAATATGGCTGGTGAACTTTGTTTGACCGGGTGTTCCATAAGTTGAGCCCTGGTCTTAAAAGTGGCAGCAAAACATACCTGCCTAGCTTTTTTCTGTATAGCCTCCAAATAAGGTAGTTATACCCTCTCAATGGGCACCTTGCAGGTTTTCTCTTCCTGTACCTGTATCTGTGTCCCCTTATTACTTGTAGGCATTGCAATGAATGCACTGCTGAGACATTGCTTTATCACAATGAATACTGTGGTTTTACCAGCACTTAAAGTAGTACTGTATTCTCTATAACAATTCCACAGGACTCATCCCTACAAGCAAGATAATATTTCATCAGAAATCAAGTCCATTCAGTCCTAGTACAGTTAACCTTCAGTTAACAAAGGTCTCTTTTGGTATGGCTTAAAGTAGCTCAAGTTTCTTCCAGATACTAGCGTTACTGAAATCAGACGCTTAATTAGTTATTTCCTGTTTCCTCCTGGCCACCAGCATTATTGAAATTGGCACTTTAATTATTTTTCCTTCTTTGTATTCATATCAATCCTACCATTTGCTCATTAATTGAAGAAATTATTAGCGCAATTGCACTTTAGTGAAAAAATGGAATAAAAAATATTTTATTATTCATGCAGCTGCCCTTTAGTGCCAAAAGAAAAAAAAATACAAAGACAAAACCATGGCTGTAAGAGACGAGACTGCATAGCAGATCACGGTAATGGCAGACCAACCAGGAGATGTAGGGCAAACAATGCAGAAGCATGTCACTAAGAGAGCTTCCAGACTGTCTCTATTTTCAGGAGGGATTCAGCCACATACCAGCAAATTCAGGCTGTGCAATTAAAGCTGATGTGGAGCTCTTGAACAGCAAACCTACTTCCCCCAAAGACTGGACTTTCTGTGATAAGAAAAATGATAGGAAAATGCACTGGATAAGAGTGGGATAACACTATCTTGACATACTACACCATTGTCTAATCTCTCTGCAAACAAATCAGGATGAATGTTCTATAAACATACCCGTTTTATGGCAATTTTTCTGATTTTCAATGCAATTGCAGCTTCAACCTTTCGTATGTGGATTGGCAAGGCTCTATGGGTGCATGAGTCCGATATGAAGGGAGTATTACTGATTAAACACATCAACCTGCAAAAACAGCCACAATCTTGTGCCTTTAAAGGCAACAGCACATCTTTGTGTGTTAGCACAATGTGTGTAACTGTGTGTATCTGCTTTGCGCCTCTGTGACTGTGTTCTGTAGGAGTGTGCTATGCAATGTGTGTGTAAGTGTGTATCGTTGTGACTGATTACTACGTGCAAGCGAAGGTGCATCTGTACCGTTGAAGAGAAGTGGAGAGCAGATGTACAGGGCATGTGTAAAAAGTTCTCTTGGATCCCAAGGACATACTAGGTGCCGTTTTGGCTCTTGCTGACTGGCTGGAAATTGGGTCACTGTGATGCTGTGATGTCACACTTCAGTGTTCTGTTAGAATTACAGCAAAGGGGGCCCTTGGGAGGAAGGCTGGAGCCACTGTTAAACAGTGTGAGGAGAATCACTTTAAATTTACTGTAGCCTGTGAAGTGCACCCGCTGCTGGTCTAGCGAGACGCTAACCACTCAGTGTGAAAAGCCTATAAACACTTGGTTTCCCTGTCCTGAACTCAAATGATGCCCCCTGTTGGGCTAGAGAGGAATCCTCGCGCAATTTGATTGGCAGCTTTGTGCATCATAGCAGTAACGATCATGGACACTTTCACACCTGTATAGTACAGCTTCTGAAAATCCCCCTTCGGTTCTGCACAGGCGCAAGCTCCAATACTTGACAAATGTTTCCTTTTTGCAAATCAAAACTAGTTCCCAAACCTTGGCTCATCTGTTCTGTACTGTAAGGACCATGGATTTCACCTCACCCTGTCAGTCTCCAAAGAAAAAGAAACAAATAGATGTGAGTAAAAGAACAATGATTTCTTTACATTCATTCTTAGATAAACATTTTTGTATTAGAACCATTATGGATAGAAATAAAATCTATGGCTTTTAGGACTATCTTGATTATTTTTTTTAAGGCAACACTCTGGGTGATATCCAATCAAGTTATACTCAGAGAAGACCCACTGAAATCAGTGTACTCAGTGATGGCTGGTGCCCATTGGAACTGGGGACACAGAAGGCAGGGAGGCCAACAGCAGGTGGAGCCAGAGCCAATGACAGGCGGAGCCAAGTCATTCTAGTTTTGTCCCCATTCTCTTCCCTGCTGAGTTCTACAAGGGGCAACACTGAGACAAAGGAGGAGGAAGCTGGCAGCCAGGGCCGTCCCCTGGGCTGGATGTAAGTAAGAAGGAAGCCAGGTGAGGACTGGCTCAGGGCAGACTGAGGGTGGTGGGGTTAGCCACTGATAATGTGACACTGATTTGAATGGGTCTACTATGAGTATGACTTAATTGGACATCACCTTCAGTATTCCAAAACAACAATGCACATTTTCATGCCATAGTAGGAAAAAGTTAATAAAGATGATGATGACGACCACTATGTATGCACACTTGCCTGGGAGTAAACATGCACAGTATTGCTCTGCACATGTAGAAAACAGGCACAAGGACATCAAAAAGCAATGGAAACTAGACACTCCTTGTCACAAGCAAAGGGCACCTCCTTGCTTCTTATTTTAACCAGGCAAGAAGGTTATCAGCAAACTTGTTTCATGCTCTCTCTTGGCCAAATCCAGCTGTGGGCTTGAAACGTTTGACACCTTCAAATGTTCAAAGGACATTGTTGCCCTTTTTCTTAATGGTAGCAGGAAAAAACTGATTTGGGGACAGAGATGTGTTGCCCGAGTTCCTAATGTCCTGGTCTGGAATAGGAGCTTATCCAGCTTGGAATGCTGAGCTGGAAATTGAAGTTCTTCTCTGGCTCAGAATTTTAAATGAGTTTCTGCACATATCTAGTCCGTGCTTAGGCTGACCAGGCTACTTTGTAAGCACATGCACGTAAGTTCTCTAATTTTATCCCCTTACTCTCAATGAAACTAATTGATCACTGTGAAACTATGTGAATAACAAAGCCAGCTGCTTCATAGGGTTATGTGCAGAAGTTCTTTAATGTTAGCCCCTTGCTCTCAATGAAACTCTCATTGATTGCTGTGAATGACGTGACCAAATTATCCAACCAAGCTGTCTTCTGTTTAAGGAGTGTCTCTTATTTTATTTATTTATTTATTATGAAATCTATATCCTACCCTTCCTCCCAGGAGCCCAGGGCAGCAGAACTTGATTTGAGTTAGTTCACTCTGTTGTTTCTTGCAAATGTTTCATTTGCTTGCTGTTTCCCATCTGGATCTAAAACTCTATCTTATCTTGTTACTGAATGAGCACGGGAGGGGTGGTTAAATTTCTGAGTGGCACGGAACCGTGGCTGATGCTGGGAACTACAACTCCCCAGAGGAGATCATAAGGTTCATGCATGAGGCCCCATCAGAATGCATGCGCATTACAAGCTGCGTGAAAACTCAGAAACAGACATGCTCCTCACCCCCCACTCTGCCACCGGCAGCACTCACCAAGAAAGCTTATAAAAACTAAGATGATCCTAAATTGAGCTGTGGAGAGTCCAGCACTAGTTTGAAGGCAATTGGTAACCCTAATTTCCCTTTTAATCAGGTGTTTCCAAGACATTTTGCTGCCTGAGACAAAAAATCCCCCGTCACATGCAGAAGCCAATCAGATCTTAGTTTGGTAGTAGTTTATATCCTCTATCACACCTGAAGGCATCAGCCTAGCCTAGGGGTGCAGCAGAGCAGGCCATGTGGCACCCATCACTCTGCTCTCCATCACCTTGCTGTCACTCCCTGCCCTGCAGCATCTGCCTCCTGAATCAGCCACCTCCCTCTGCCTAATGGTAGGGACGGCCCTGAGTCTGTGTAGCTGAATGGTCTGGGTGGACCTGAGAAGGGTCTGGATGGAGGTGCAGAGAGGGATTTACAAAGCCACAGCTAAACCTGTTCTATACATTTAAGAATGTAAAGGCTACTCTTTTTCTGAAACCATCAGATTTTTTTTTTAAAAGACAATAAGAAATAAATTTGACATTATCTCAGTAAGTGTTGTGTATGAATCATTTGAGTGAGGAATATGTCTGAGTCCTGGATGACTTGAATACAAAATCACATTTTCAGGCTACATCCCTCGCTGCTAAATAAGTCGCATGTCCCGTTCTTCAGAAGCAGTCTGCATTTAAATGAAAAAGAAACCAGATGTACATGGAGGAGAAAGCCCAGTCTCTTGTTTCTTATAATGGTCAGTTTCAAATGCCTTAAAACAGCCATCCCCAACACAGAGCCCTCCAGATATTGTTGGACTCCAGCTCCCATAATCCCAGACCAAGTTACAGAAGGCTGTCTTAGAAGACGTGTAGCACAATCCAGGGCACTAACACCGAATGGCAGTCTCTAGCACACATTCCCTCTTTCCAGTTGTATTCACCGTTTACCCTCCATAAGAAGGAAGTCCAGAACATCTTTGCCAATACTTACTGTTATACCCATTTTTCCATGCATTTGTGTAGTGCTCCTCTAAAGACAGTTGTCTCTCACCAAATCCTGTGGCAGTGAATTTCAAATGCTCCAGAGCAGAAAAAGGCATATTTAAGACTATTGATTTCAATGGGTCTTAGGGACAAGAAACTATACATGACGTGGGAGACTGGACTTCCTGAAGTCTTTTTATTTGCTTAAAAGCATCCGTAAGGAGAGATATTGGATGGTGGATGCAGTGCTGGTGGAAGGGAGGGGTAAGTAACCACTTTCTCCTACACCATTTCTCTGATCCATTGAGACACCCCCACCCAGGAGCTGCTATCCACCATGGGGCAGAACAAACACAGGTATCTGTATTGCTCTTCTTCTCTGGGGTGACTAGCGGCTGGGGGTTTGTGATTTGATAAATTAGGAAAACATTATAGGGATAAATATTCAACCTTCCTTCCCAGCACAGTAGCCCTGAAATATCACCCCTCCCTGCCCTGCATGGCTGCTTTTAAGCAAAGAAACATAATGGCGGAAGATCTCTCACTTCATGTTGGTTGAATTTGTTAGTTGCCTGACCTAGGGGCCTCAGCAGATGTAGCGTGCAAGGCAAGGGGACACGCCTTTGCCAAGATAATGTGTAATTCTACCCGCAAGAGAGGTCTAGTGGTGTTGTGCACATGTTTGCAGCCCGGGGAACGGAAATAATTGTGCTACCCCAAATAAATGTGTTTGACTTACTTCCCAGTGCCTTATGTTCTTTTAATATCTGCCATGTGGATGTCTCTGGAAAGCCCAAATTTCTACCTGGCTCTCAGTTCAGGGCTCAGTGGAAATCACTGGGCAGCATGAAACTCACTTCCATACCACTCCAATGTCCTCTTTTAACAGACTGTTCCATCAGTTCCTGATGATTGTGAAAGCTCCTCCATCCCTTGAATGGCTTCCTGGCATTCTCCACATCTGTCTGCCGGTCTATTCTTTCCCACTCCAGCCTGCCTGCTCCTCCTCACTGCCCTCCCTGTGAGACCAATCTCATTTCCCAGCCAGAATGAGGCCTGAAGATCCTGCCAGAGTGACCTCAAGAACCGGGGAGGGCTTCCCGGCTATGATGTTTACCTCCATGGGATAGTGTAGCTCTCACAGAGTCGGTATTATTCCTGTGCAGCTGCAGAGGGAATAGAAGGGAATGCAGCCTGCAGGCTTTTCACCAACTCAGGACTTCCAGCTGTGATTTGGCCACTGGGATCATTGAGATTTATTTGTGTTTATATAGCCCTGTTGAGCCCAGCAGAGTTGACGGTAGCTACGAGTTTCTGCCCCAAGCACTATATACACTCTGTCCTGCTGTCAGCAGCTGAATCATGTTTGGGTTATCTACTGGCTTCTTAGAGCGGGGTGGCTGACAGGAAGGGGGGTGGGAGAGAAAACTACAGCATAGTCAACCGAACACAGCAGGACCAGCCTTGAGGCACCTTGATCTGTGGTTCAGCAAGTGCTCTCTCTACCCCCTCCCCACCCCACTTCAGCTCTTGTCTCTCTCACAGTGAGGGGCTGTCCAATATTTAGTGGCACAATCAAGCTCTCAGTAGGCAGCAAAGGAACCAGGTGCCATTTTCTTGCCTTTGGTTCTAGGCTAGAGGAGGGATGTGGTGGTTTCGAATGGTTTGTGGAAACACATTTTTGCAAGGAGAGAAGGGCAGCGAGTGTGGAAGAAGGAAGCAATTTTGTGGCAGCCAGCTTCCTCTGTGGGCTGCAGAAGTTCTTCAGAACAGGGGGAGAGGACATGCATGGTGCCTGCAGTGAAAATGTGACTTGGTTTTAGGTGGAGGAAGAGCAAGAATATGGTTCAGTAAAGGGCCTTCAAGTCAAGATGAGATGGGGGGGGGATGAGATGTCTCATATACAGTAGGTGGCATCTTACACATTGCCTAAAGAGGAAATGCACTACCAAACTAAGGGCAAAAAGAGAACAGATTTCCATCATATTTGCTTATGTTACTTGGCAGAAATGCAAATTTAGAAATAATAGCTGTAATTTAAATAGAAGTACAAGAGATTTCAACACAGAGGAGAAGACTGACTGGGTGAGCTGTGTACCTGCTCAGTCTGTTACTGTCCAGGTGCTAACTGTTGATAAGTTATTTCAAACACTCCCCCCCACTGCTCATTCTCCCTTTTTATGGTTGCATTTAAACCAGACTGACACCAGGCAGCCCTTCAAACAGAATAGAGTCCTCTGCAAAACACTCTAGCAGTACATATTCAGAGATCATGCAGAGTTTGTCTTCCTCATGTGTGCAGCTGTTGAAAACTCACATGGGGCTGTAATTCCTAGATTACAAAGTATCCTCATGTGAAAACATGGATCTGTATGACTAATGATATGACACAGGCAGGAGTCTGGATCATGCCTAAATGAGGGCCTCCTTTGGGGAGGTCATCCCAGGCAAACATCATCCCCATTGCTAAGAAAGTAGGATTGAGCCTCCTGCTTCCTCAGTGTCGCTTCCAGGCTCACTGGATTCTTTGGTGCTGTTGTTTTTGGTCCTGGGCTTTTGAAATATCTTTGCCTTTCCATGTTAGCATCTAATAACCTTATGTCTTTAAGATACAAAACCATTTAGGGTGTTTATATTTTGCTTTCCTGCCACCTAATCCTCCTGATCCCTCTCTGAACAGCTGTTTCTTCCATCAAATTGGAATGCAACTAACTTTAGATTGAGTGACCACCCAATGAGTTGTGGCAAGGAGGCCAAATTCCCTGTTGACCTTTGAACCAAGGCAAGATGGGTGTGAGTGACTGAGTTATTACCAGTTCCAGTACAGTCCCCACCAACAGAAGCCACAGCATCCTCTGTCCTTGAAGGGAGGAGGGAAGAGAGAGATAGTTCCCCCCAAAGTGGGAAGGGAAGGAATATGCCCAAGAACACACAATAGGTCAGTGTCAGAAATGAAACTAAGCACTCACTGCCTATTTCAAGAAAGGCAGTTCATTGCCTCTTAAAACCAGATGCATAGAGGGCAAGGATGAACAACTATGGGCGTGTTTCAGAGAGCAGTGTAAGCAGCCATATTTCAATTCACTAATCAGTCATGATAAATGCATCATGCATTTATTTCCCATAAAAGCAAAGTTGCAACTGCTGTCCTAATACATGGGATCAAACTAGATGAGATGCCATTCCTTCCCTTAGCAAATGCGTGAATGGCTTAAAAAAAGTAAATAGCAGGTATAGAGCCCTGATGTTAATTGGGATCCTGGGGAAGGGGGCTTCAATCTCCTTGCCTCCTCCCCAGTCCCAGTATGGCTCCCCCCCATACTGACTACTTGCATTAGAAAAGTAAAAGGAGTGTACGGCCAGGGCAAAAGAAAGAAAAGCCATACTGGGGGTAAACCTTCAGGGAAGCCAGCCTCTCATCTAGAAGCCAAGGCCCTTAATCCCTGGATCTATGGAATGGTCAGAAGTATGAAAATTATGCTTTGAGTCTGCACACACACTTAGAAGCCAGCATTTAGATTAAACAAACAACATAAAGAGTAATGTGAGAGATGTAAGTCAAAGACCACAACTGGAGCTATTCAACTGAAAGACCACAGGCCATGCTCAAAGCAGGCAACTCTGCAGCCACACTTGCCATCTGACATGGAGACAGTCAAACCAAACCTAAACTAAAAAAACAAATCAAAGATTTGTTGAGTGCATGTCAACCATTACTTGAAAGCAGCCTTTCCCAACCAGTGTGCCTCCAGATGTTGTTGGACCACAATTCCCATCTTTCCTGACCATTGGCAATGCTGGCTGAGGCTGATGGGAGTTGTGGTCCAACAACATCTGGAGGCACACTGGTTGGGAAAGGCTGACTTGAAAGTCTCGCTTGAACCCAGATAGGAATAGAGAAAAGAAAAGGAATCGGGTTACTGATTCAGTGTAGGGGGATTTGACTTTAGATAACAATTGATGGTTCTCTCATTAATAATAATCAGAAAAAATGATAAAGATGTAAAATCCCAGATTCATATTCTGTGTACCTGCCCTCTGGGGGGCTGCAGGTATGATACAGACCTTTTGCTTTAATATGATAGATATCTATAGCAGGCGTGTAAATAGACTAAGGGCAGGGTTGCCATTTGAGGGGTGGGGGGTGAGGAGGTGAGAAGAGAGAAGCTGATAACTTTTCCCTCCTCCCTCCTCCATTCAGACTATATATCATTCTGGGGTTGACATCATTGGGTACCTGCTGAGGCCTACTTCCTGAGCAGGCCTCCCCCGCCCCCATTGCTGACCCCCTGATCTTGCTGCTGTTCCTTGATATCACTGTCTGTTCACTTGCCCCCCACCCCGCAACCAGCATGTAAGCAATGATCAGAGGGAGGAGATGAACCAGCAGCAGTATCTTCTACTTGTGCTCTCACTCCCCCTCTGGGTACTTGTGCAGATCTGGCCCAAAGGGAGAGAACAATTAAATGGGCAATGGAGCAAGTGGCAAGAAGGAGGTCTAAGGGCTGTAGCTCAGTGGTAGAACATCTGCCTTGCATGCACAACATCCCAGGTTCAAGCCCCGCCATCTCCAGGTAGGGCTTGGACAGAACTGTGCCTGAAACCCTGGACAGCCATTGCCATTCAGTGTAGACAAGACTGAGCTAGATGGACCAATGTGTCTCACTCAGGATAAGGCAGCTTCATATGCTCCTATGTCCCACTCACAGATGAAAGCCCACTGAGGACATGGCACCCAAGTGACCCCCCCCCCAAAAGCTGGAGCTGGTGCCAACCATATGCATTTTTTCTTTATGCTTAAATAGCAATAGTTATTTGTTAACTAATAGGCAAAAACCCCACCCCTTATGGTTTAAGAAAGTACCTATAGGCAACAGATATTTCTATCAAACTTTAAAAAGCAGGGAAACTTGGCAGCTATTGTCAATGCACCAGGAGAGCAGGAGACCTGACCTCCTGTCTGAGACATTGTACTGCCTTACAAATTTGTAAAAATGCAAACACAATTTGGGTTGGTCTTTCACAGTCCAATCCACTTCCTGTGTTGCTTGGAAGAATTGGTAACATGTGCCTCTGAGCATATGGTGAGTGGTGACAACAGCAGTCAGCCCAAATAACAGATAATCATAACTTATTGCATTCAATGGAATTTACTCCTGTGCAGTCATGCTTAGGATATTTGAAACTATGGGACGGGGCAGAAAGGGTATGGGTAGGGAGGAAGGTGGAGGGGAGAGGGGTTAGGGGTAGGGAGAGGAGAAGATTTGGGTGGGCACTGGGCAGAAGGAAAGTCCTTTCCTTTCCAAAAGGAAAACATTGTTAAGAGTATCATTATTTTTCAGGGGTTTCCCCACCTTTTTATTCTACAGCAAACACATGTAGTCTCCCACCCAAATTTAAACCAAAGCTGACCCTGGCCACATCCACACCAGACATTTATTCCACTTTAAACAGTCATGGTTTCCCCCAAAGAATCCTGGAAAGCACCAATTCCCAGAATTCTCTGGGAAGAGGGGCTGACTGTTACCACTCTGGTCACTGGAGCTCTGTCAGGGGAATAGGAGTCTCTGATTAGCCAAGCCAAACAGTCATTAGTCTGGTTTTTAGAACACTGACAGTTGGTTCTTACTGAGCATGCCTGTGTTTATCATTGACTCTAATGTTAATTTTCTTAAATTAAAAAAGTGCACGGCTAGTTAACTTTTACACTGCAAAATATGAAGGTCAGAGTATGGGGCAAGGTCAGTAATAGTATTATACAGGTACTCTGTGAATGTGGCTAATTTTTAATTAATTTCAACAAATTATGAGACCCCTGACAGAAAAGAAATCCAACAGGGGTCTGGATTTTTTTTACTCTTGTTTTGGATTTTAAACTGACGATTCTCTGAGTGTTTTGTGTATCACCATGAAAACTTAGAGGGCTGTTAAGTAAGCGTTACTGAGTTCGGGACTGTAAATTTTGTAAGATTTTGTTTTGACATGAGCTTATGGGAAGCTGCAGAATGGCATGGAGGATATTTTCAGATTAACATGGTGGAATGCAAACAATCCATGATGGCTATAGCATACAGCCATTCATGTCTGTAAATAATAACTAAATAGGCAAATGTGCAGGGCATGCACGCCAAAGTGCAAATCCCTCTGCTTAAAACAATATTTACTGTTTGTCCTGTAATGATCATATTGCTCTTGTTATCCTGAGATATAAATATGTAACCACAAACACTTTAAAAATAGGATTATATATATTTTTGCAACTGAATCTGTAATATATCCAAGAGTGGATTTCTAAATCTGGCTAAAAATCTTGCCCTTCCTGCCATAGTCTGCCATCCCTCTCCAAATCTGAAATGGGTTCCATGCTTGGGAGAAGGAGGAGGAGAGGACAGCAAAGCCATGTCCATCTTACTTGTGCCATGTTAAGTAAGGCCAGTCTTTGTAACCATTACAAGTGGTTGAAAACCATCCCTTTTCACTTATGATGCACTTTACATATGTACTGGATAGTTGTTAATTTGACAGCAAGTCCCTACCCCACCCAGAGAGTATATTTATGTTTGCAGCGTCTCCTGCAGCAGTTTCCCAGGGGCCAAACTCTGAGAAAGAGGACAATTTAGATTAATTGTTTCTGCTGAACCCTCTACTACACCAAAAGGGCCAACCAAAGACATTTTACTGCTTGTGGCAAAGGGCAAAATGAGGTTTTCCCCATTCTATTATTCCTATTTTTATTATATTATTAATTTATATACTGCTTAATTGGCAAGATGGCTTCGAAGCTGACATGGCCTTCTGATTACTGGAAAGTAGAGTTGCCCCCTCAGAATGCAGATACCACGAGGGGGAAAGGTTTTCCCTGCTAGAAAGCAGTTTAAGGCACAAGTGCTTTGCTAGAAAAAGAGTTTCCAACCCAATCAGAGAGACAACGTGAAGAGGGGTCTTTCACATGCGTTTCATTTTTGATTGTTTTCTGTAGCCTCAAATGCCACTTAAACACGGCAGCCTTTGAAATGCATCCTTGACTTGTCACCAAAGTGGTGATTTGTTTGGTTTGACAAACCACAATAGTACTCTGCAAGAGAATGTAGTTCCCTGCTAAAAGAGTAATTTATTTCCGTTTGCTTTCTTTATCAAGCAAGTGACATATACTATACGGAACTTGGAACTGCAAGCAGGCCATACAGTTGACCTCTGTAATTTGCACCATTTCGTTTCCTTTGAGACTGTCACCTTGCTATAATCAAATGCCACTCAACACCAAAGAAAGCCTTCTCTGAGCCACACCTTACACAAAGCCCTTTTCCATATGCAGCTGAACCCAGATCCTTATACAAATGCATTAACTCTCCACCTCACAGATTCCAGGAGTAAGCATGGGTTCAAATTAAGTTCTACCCCATGGCCTGTGCTCTAAGAAACCCACTATCGTGCTTTGTCAAACAAAACAGAAAGTTTAATTTTCTGCCTCCAAAGCACTATGCAGTGAACAATGATGCAGGGAATAAGAGAAAAGGCTTTCACTTCTAGTTTACTGGTTCAAACCCAGAAAAGGAAAACAGAATAGCTAGATCAATATGTTTTCACCACTTATGCGACACCATTAGTGTTGAAGCAGTTTGCAATTTAGGATGTTTCTTTGCAGGCTGATCCTCTGCACATTTACTCAGAAGCAAGTTCCACCAAGTTAAATGGGGCTTACCCTTTAGGACAGTGCTGCTTAATCTTGTTTGGGTCACAGCCCCCTTGGAGAATCTGATGAAAGTTATGGACCCCCATATATAAATTTTAAAAATCTATTTTATTGCGTTGGAAACTGATTTTTTGCACAGTTCACAGACCTCCCGAAGCCCATCCATGGACCCCAGGGTTAAGATCCCGGTCTGGAGGGCCAAATGTGGCCTTTCAGGTTTCTCTATCCAGCCCTTGAGACTCCTCCTAGGCCACATCCCTTCTCCTGCCTCTGACCTCGACTGCTTTTGCCTGGCTGGAACATGTCCTTGAACAGCGAACATGCCTCTTGCTTCCTAGGATGGAGAGAGATGCACGAGTAGAAACCTCTGGCTTTTGTGTGCCTGGAACGTAGCTGACTGTCCACACGGCACTCCACCCATGTTGGCCTCTAGTCCCATCCTCCACTGGCATGTGGCCCCTGAAAGGTTTCTCACAAGGTAATGTGGCCCTTGGGCTGAACGTTTCCCCCACCCTTGCTCTATAGCCATAACCATTCCTGAATGTGGCGCTGGTGGCTATTAATGCTAGCCACACCTACCATTAACAGGCCCCCTTGGCAAAGACTTACATTGGTCTAGCTCAGTTGAGTTTGGAAAGGAACATAATATCTTTATGACCAGAACACCTGGCTGCACTTAATGTCTTAGAATGCCAGGGCTTGCTCAAGCAAAGCTCTCTCCAGGATGGCACTTCTCCATCTGTAGCACAGAGGTCCTTTGTATGCCGCTCTTGATTGATCCAGGACATTTAGTGAGCCTTTAACACACATACCCCCAGGACTGCTCAGAAATAACTCACTCCAGGGATGTTGGCATTGCAAATTCCTTACCACATCCCCCAGAAGGGCAGAGTTAAGGTGATGAATGCATAAGATGGGACATTACCACTGACTGATTCAACCTGCCCTTGTGGGAAAAGGACAAAACAGCCTCTTCACCACTTTGAACAATGGGAAGAAAGAAATGGTGTTTGGAGCTGCAATCTACATTTCATCAGGGCTTCATTTAGAAAATGAGAAATGTCAATAGTTTTAACTCCTTCCTTTATTTACATAGTGCTGGAGGGGAGGGGGGAAAGGAAGGTCTCATTGCGCTCTATAAAGCCTGAAAACTATCATTAGTAAATAATGGATTGAGAGAGAGAGAGAGAGAGACTAGTTAATTCACAGAATAGGACACTTGTTAAACTGGCCACACAGAGTGCGCAACCTCGTATTCCAGGCTTTTCCATTTCTCTTCCATCAACTGCAAGCACACACTGCAGAATGGACAGATCACTTCCGAATTTCCCTCTCCATGTGCTACCCTTCAAAATGTTTGGAAATGGTTCCTGTTGCAGAAGGGACAAGAGCACAGGCAGTGTCGTGCATACTATGCATACACACAAAATGCAAGGCAATACAAGCTTCAGTTTGAACCACTTGTTCAGAATAAGCAGATCTGAAGAATGGCTGCCTTTGCATCATTTATTCTTTTCCAGCTAGGAACAGAGCAAGCTGCCTTATACAGAGACTGATCTAGCTTGGTCTACCTAGCTCAGTTTCGTCTGCACTGACTGGCAGCAGCCCTTCAGAGTGGCAGACTGAGACCTCTCCCATCACGACCAATTGGTAGGCAATGAACCCAAAATCTCCTGCACGCAAAGCGGCTGCTCTACCACTGAGCTACAGCCGCTCCCCTGCAGCCCTAGCCAATGCAGAGGGTCAGAGCACTCTAACTCGATCCCCTCCCCTCCCCAGCCTTGCCCCAACTCCTTGTGGAGGTTCAAAGGTTGCACCAAGCACCATTTGCCTTAGAAGAAAGCTGAGCACCCCAGGATCTTAAAATCCCACCCTTGTGCAACCTAGTGGACAGACTGCACACACAGGGCCCTGGCCACAGGATCCAGTCCACTGACTGTGGGGGCCGAGGTGTGGCTAAGCAGGGAACGAGGCCGTGTTGCACAAATGCCCCTCTGGTTTGTGAGTCTACGTGAGCCCTAATGCAGCTAGGTAGACAAGGGGTGGGATTAACTCCTTATACCAAAGTGTTTGCAGGGAGTTGCTACCAGGGAACCTCCAGGTGTTGTCAGGCTTTACCTCCCATTAGCCCCAGCCAGCATGGCCAACGTGTAGATTTTGGGGTGGGGTTGGAACGCAACATCCTCTAGATGGCCACAGATTTCCCCCATTGGTGTCCTATGTGGGGCACTGCACCCCAATGGCAACCAAACAGGGGCACAGGAATCATTACTGTAGTAACTGCATTCTATTTGTGACTCGACCCAGCACAACAGATTTTTATCATTCATCCTAAAGTCTGAAAATGCCTAGCTCGGAGGCAAATGACACTGAAATACTAGCGACCAGAACAAATGGGCCACACAGAGGTCTGTGGCTGCAGTTACTAATGAGAGCAAGTGCAGCACATCTTGTTGCATGAAGAGAGGCCAGAGCTGATGGCAGTTCTTTGAAAGAGCCAAGCCCCTTTTTGGAATGAAGCATACGAAGAGTTTCCACAGCACTTCAACATGCACGCAGCAAGACAGATACTAGGTTCGGGGGGGGGGTTGGTGGGTGGAGAAGATTAGGCAGGGGACTCACTGCTGCTACAACAGCAGCTCACCCCACATCATCTTCTGCCTGGACAGGATACCCTGCCTCCACAATCTGTGGATGCATACCTGTGTTGAAGAGAAGGGTGGGCTGGAGGTATGAGACCGTGTGTAATTTGTGAATATTTCACACTGCGATGTATCTCTCTGTGTGTGTGTCTTCCTGAGCCTTCATTCTCACATCCCTCTCTCTCCCCCTGCTGCTCTGAAATAGCATCTGGGATAAGGGGTCATGAATATTTCACAAGGATAATTACCTGACCTGGAAAGACTGAGCCCGCTGGAGTCTCGCTGGCAGATTTAATGGCACTTTCCTCCCGTTTCACAGCTCAGCATGGCCCTCACTGCAGCTTTGGCCTTTGCCTGCCCCCCTGCCAATTAACCCTAACTTCATACTCGTTCACTCCCTGCCTACCCCTTTACAATAACACCATATAGCTGCTTCCCTTGATCAGCCAGCCTCATAAATGTGCACCCCTGTCCTGGCCTACAGTTCTCCACACCTTCCGGCTCCTAAAATCCTTTTTGATGTACCAATCTATTTAACTCTTCCTGCCTCAGCCAACAAACACACGTGTACATGTATGCTCACACCACACTTGTACTCTCACATCTGACTCTGGCTACGAACAGGCTTCCATATGCTAAAAATAACCCACTCTTCCAACTCTAACATCCTGTCTCTCCCTTATGTGAAGTTATATTAAGAAAGCTGCTGCCCTTAGACTATAATACATACTCTTCTTGCTGTTTCAACTCCAGCTGTGCCAACCCCGCCCTTCTTTCTACATATGAAAGAGAGCCTCTCTAGCACCATCTCTCTCTATCACAATTTGCAGTACCCCAGGGCAATATTAAGCACTATAAGCCAGGAATTCTGGTGCCAGCCACCAGACCGATACCCTCCCTTAACACATACCCTAGGGTTCTATCGAATTTTTATTTTAGGAAGGTTGGGATCTCTCCTATCTTTACAAAACATACTTGCAGTCCATTTTGAAAACAAAAAAAATAAAAAAAGCAGACAAAGCAAAGGACTGCAGAGAGCTGAATAGTTTCAAGATTCAGCAAGCTTTCCAGTTGCCAAACATTATAGGGGAAGGGGGAGAAGATATATATTTAGCATATCAGGCTGCCAAAGGAGGACACGTCTGGCAAATAATCGAAAGAATTAAACATGTCCTGTCCTTAAAAAAAAGTCTGCATTAGGAATAGCATGCTGAACATTCTTAATTTAACATGCCATTTTAAAAGGACAATTTTTGATCCACTTCCAATTATTAGTGACAAGCCTCTCTCTTTAGAATGAGAATAGTAAATCGGTATAAATATTTGAATATGAAACACAGACCAGAACTGTGCAGAACAGGAAAACAAGGGCTCAGGAGGAGCAGGGGAATACAGGCACCCTGAACATTGCATGCCCAGTCTAGGACTGGGAGGACTCCTTCCTTCAATCCAACAGAAGGCCATCTTTCTTCTGGACAGGCTGGAAAGAATTCTTTGGATGATCTGAAAAGGAACCATTCTTTCCCACCAAAATCTCTGACCCTTTCATACACCCATGGAAAAGCCTTGTGGCAAGGAACCTGTAGCTCTCTAGATGTTGTTAGACATTCCTAACCATTGGCAGAGGCTGATGGGAGTTGGAGACCAACAATATCTGGAGGACCACAGGTTTCCCAGCCCTGCCTTACGATGACCTTTCCTCTTTACATTCCTCTCTCCCTCCCAATTGTCAATATGGTCTGTAGAAACAATTTTCTGATGGGAGGCAGCTGTGGTTGTTGCTTTTGCTGCTAAACAGACTAAGGGTCATTGTAACACCTCAAAGTCTAACACATTTATTACAGCATAAGAATGTAAGTACCACCTGCTGGATCAGGCAAGTGGCCTATCTAGTCCAGCATCCTGTTCTCACAGTGGCCAGTTGGATGCCTATGGGAAGCCTGCAAGCAGGACCTAAGCACCAGAGCACTCTCCCCTCCTGCAGTTTCTAGCAACCGGTTTTCAGAAGCATACCATCTCTGACAGTGGTGATGGAACATAGACATCAGGGTTAGTAGCCACCGACAGCCTCATCCTCCATGAATTTGTCTAATCCTCCTTTTAAAGCCATCCAAGCTGATGGCTTTCACTGTTTCTTATGGGAGCATAAGCTTTCATGGAATAGATATGGTATTATCTGATATCATAATAAATGTGTTTGATTTTAAGATGCTACAAGACTTTTGCTTTGCTGCTCCTGCTATGTTCCAACCAGATTTTATATGGCTCTTGCCCCTTTTTGACACAAAAGTCTTGGGCTACTCATGCTAGGTGCTCATCAACAACAATTCTATGACCACCCTGTTTTCTCCACAGCTACTGTGAGACCAGCTAGGGTACAACAGGAGCAGGGCATGGTTTTATGTCTTTTTTCTTAATCCCTCCAACAGCCTCCATCACAAGGAGTTGTGAGGATAAGCCACTAATGGCATCTCTCCAGTGAGGGCTTCAAGTAACATTTGGTTGATGGAAAAGGGCAGGTTAGAAAGTGTAGCTACAGCTTTAGAGTTAAGGTATTTTAATTGTTGCCCAATTTTACTATGTAAGCCACTTTGAGAACTTTTTGCTGAAAAGCAGTATATAAATAAATTATTCAGCAGGTGAAGACTGAAGCAGAGGCCAATCAGACGTAACTAAGCCTGTAAAAAACCTATGGAAAAGTGGATTTGGAAGGGGCCTGGTTCTGAAATGCCACATCCTGTTCGCTTGAGGCCACTTCATCCACTATGTCATTCTACGGGTACACTTTTACAAGGTAAACATGTGATTGTGATAAAATGTTTGTATGACAAAAGGCACAATTGGGAAGCCAGACTCAGCTGTGTTTCTTTGTCAAGTGTACACTCTCCCAGGTTACACCGCAGCAAACATAGGTCACAGCTTCAATACCAGTGAAGACCAGTTGGAGCAATGGGATTTTGAATAAGCCAAAAACCATGAATGAGTTAAACTCAATCTCTTTCAACAACCAAATGGTAGCCAAATGGGTTAGGAGCTACTCCAACGAGTATCCATACAAGAACGTTTGGTGAGGAATGAGTAACCGCTGACAGGAGAATAAGCTGCTCATCTCAAGTGGATTCCAGTCTGCCAACTGTTACAGACTTAAGCAGCTTACACCTCATAATGGTTCTCTCTGTGTATTACATTACTAATTTCCTTGAGTGACTGAGTCCACCAGACCATACTAAAATAGTTTAATAGTTCTCCAACCAACCATTTTTTGGCCTTTTTTGAGAAAAAAGGGGGGAGGGGAAGACATGGAGGCACCAGAGGAAGGACACAACCACAGAAATGAAGATTGGCTGTAATGACCGAGGGCCAATTCACACGATCGTGTTTATCATGATATAACTGCAACTGCTGCCCCAAGACTTGGATGTATGGAACAGGCCACAGAGTCAGCTGCATCGTCATGTAGACACTGTCCCTGCCAAGGAAGACTAGCTTACCTGGTGAAACTTCTCACTTAGAAATATCACCTGAACCGATTATGTGAGTTGGTCACTTGGTGTTTCAATAAAAAGAAAGAGAAAGAAAACATAAACCAGATACAGGGGAAAAGCTGGGAGGGCCCATGATCACTGCAGCCTTCTCCAGCTCAGGAAGAGGACAGCATTTCTTTTCTTTTCTTTTCTTTTTAGTTGAAGGATCCCATCCTACTGGATAAAGTGGGCACTTGTGTGCATGGGAGGATATTGCAGAAAGAACTGAAGCTCTGAAAATCAGGTTCTCATCCATTCCACACTTCCTTATCATGCACAGAAGAGATCCTTGCTCTTTCCTGGATATGGAAAACACAGAAGCCCCCATAACAGCCCGAGGAAGCAATAGCATTTAAAGAACACCTTTAGCAGGATAATTATGCAACATCCCAGAATTAAAAAAAAAGGGGTGTTCTTGCCATATATTCATGAATTATAACAGATACCACCCAGAAAGTGGCTCCAGTATTAAGTCTCACAACCAGCCAGGAAAGCAGCAGCAACAGATTTAGTCTCCCTTTGACCCTGTGATGGGGGCAGGGAAAAGGTTAAATCACTTTGGCCTCAGCTAAGTGCTGGGTGGGGATCCATCCTGGCTTGGATCTCCCAGAGTCTCGGTTCTCAAAGGCAGCTTAGCATTCAGCAGAGCAGGCCGCCCTCCATTGTCAAAACCAGGAAGGTCCCCAAAGCATCAGTAGACAGGGAAAAGAAAGCAACAGGAAGCCAACCCTAATACCTCCAGAATTCAGAGAACAACCACCAAGTTCTGGGCATCCCTTTTTCAGCTGTCCCCCTTCTTCATTGCCATAGCCCCCCCAGTAGCCATCCTCTGTTGGTGGGTCATACTTGGGGCTTCGGATGTCATTAGCTGGCACATCCCTGTAGAAGGAGGAAGGATCAGCAGGAGGGGACCCTCCTAGGCCATAGAGGTGATTGGACGAGCCATTGGAATGAGGACGGGGATGAGGGTGAACCACTCCATTTTCCCACTCAGGCCTACAACTCCAGTCAAACCCAACAGGGTGGTGATTGCCTGGAGGGCAGCCTTTAAAGACAGTTTCGTTTAGGTGGCGCATGTCACGCCCCACACGGTCAGGAGGAGAAGTGCATATGACATCCGAGATGGAGACACGGGTGTGCTGAAACCAGGCCCAGAGGGAGCGAGCCCGGCAGTCACAGGCCCACGGGTTGTTGTTGAGTCGCAGGAACTCCAGGGCGGGCAAGTCAGAGATGGTTTCCCCAGAGAGGGTTGTCAGGCTGTTGTTAAACAAGTACAGGATGGTGAGCTTGCCCAGATCACGGAAGGCCCAAGTAGGAATTGCGTGCAGGCGGTTCCTGTGTAGCAACAGACGATCTAATCCAGACAGGCCCCGGAAGACATTCTCGGAGAGCTGCCAAATCTTATTGCCGTGCAGGAAAAGATGGCTAAGGTTAGCCAAGTCCACAAAAAGATCGTCCTGGGAGATTGAAAAATAATAATACGCTATGAAGACACCTCCTGCAAAATAGGTGGCCCAAAAGACCTTCACCTGCACATGGGAGATTACAGCCTAGCTATCAGGACCATACATTTATTGCCCCCAAATCCCTAGCCTTTCCAGATCTCTCCCTCATAGTTATTCAGGATCTACTGCTGGATGAAAACCCAGAGTTTTATTATTGACTCCTACTTCGGCGGATGACTCAAACTACAAGAGAAGAGGCTTGATCCCAGCTCCCCACAACAAACTTTGTCCTCCCCCATTAAGGATGTGGCTTGAAGCCGTGACGTATGATCTGTAAATGCATTTTTGCTGCTGCAGGCCAGGCTGCAGTTTCCCTGCTCTTAAGCCACATGCTCCCAGGACCGGATAGGCATGTGGTTTTTAAGTGAGTCGCTGGCAGGGCACTGAGAACCTGTCTTCAGGGGAGAACCGGCCACACTTGGGCAGGGGGGGGGGAAGAGGGCTGAGCACCACACCAGTTCTTTGATGGTCTTCAGAGCGAGATGGTGGAGGGGCTCCATTTGCCCTCTCAGAAGAGTGAATGCATATCTTAAACCATCTATTTGAAAACAAATGTCAACACCAACACTGCTTCCCCCTCCAATCAACCCACTTTCCTGCTCTGCCAGTGAGGTGATCTTCCATCCTCAGAATACACTGGAAACCCATCATTCTCCTTCTATCCAGAAGCTTCACCGCCAATCATTTTTTCTCTCCCCTCTCCCGCCCAATGTAATAGCTGCAAAATCTTAAGAAAAGGCCCACAAGGTAGAAAGGATTCAATCCAGAGGAGAAAGGGGATCCTACTTCATTGCCCACCTGGGAACCAGCTCTCTCTAGAGGCCAGAGGCAGCGGCAGCCTTGCTAACCCAGAACCAGTCATTTTGCTCACCTGCAGGCAAAGCAGGTTGTTCTCCTGAAGGTAGAGGTACTGGAGGCTGAAGAGATTGCGGAAGATGGTGGTCGGGAGGCTGCTCAGCTGACAGCGGTAAAGGTGCAGCGACTGCAGCCGCTCCAGACCAAGGAAAGTATCTGGGTCAAGAGTGCGCAAATTGCGGTTGTCTCCCAGGTCCAGCCACTCCAAAGCCTGAAGGTGCCGGAAAGTGCCCGGCTGGATAGAGGAGATGTTGTTGGAGTAGAGCCAAAGGGTGACGAGGCTTGGCCCAAACATGCCAGCTCTCAGGGTCCCAATCAGATTGTTCTGCAGGAAGAGGCGCTGAGCGTTGGGTGGCAGGACCCGTGGCACCGAGGAGAAGTTGTTGGCCTGGCAGCTGACTGTGGGTGGAGAAAAGTAGCAGGTGCAAAGCATTGGGCACATGGCGGCTGCCAAGGGAAAGGCCAACAGGAGCAGGAATGCGGGAGCCAAGCCTAGAAGCAGAGAAGGAACAGGCATTGAGAAGCTTGTCAGCAAACCTCTGTTTATGTGGAATATCCCAGGTGTGGCCACACCTTCCCTGTCCACCACGACATGGGCTGTTTCAAGGCAGCTATTTATTGAAAATATTTATACCCCACCTTTCTTCCTGAAAGCTCAAGGCATCGTCATCATCGTCGTCATCATCCCACCCTTGCTCTAACCACTGCAGTGGCTCTCTTTAGTACTCTCCTCTAAACACATTCCACCCTGATATTAAAAAAGCTCAGTTGTCAGGCTTTCAATTAAAAACATGATTTTAAAAGATCAAGAATGTTGTCATTGTATTATTGATAGGTTACCTTTTTTAAAAAAGTCCATCGCTAGTTATTTTTTCCAGCTCTTTTAACTTTGTTCTTCAATTTACTAGCTCTCACTTTTATTTAGAAAAGAAAAGAGAAGAGAAGAAAGCCAAAATCCTCCCACTTTTCAAGAGCTGGGATGCGGAAAGAAACATCCCGAACTGTGAGACTCACAACAAAGTCACTGGAGTTGGCAACCCTGCAAGGCATAATCCCACGTGAGGAGGCATGCATGTGCGTGCACTTCCCTAGGCAAGCGAGCAGAAGTTTTCACCATGCGCATGATGCACACAGAACATCTCACGTGAGCAGGCACACACCCCATATGCAAGCCTGCCTGGTTCCCAACCTCTGTATGTATGTGTGTAGGTGGTGTGACGTGGTAAACGAGTAACACAAGCTGCTGATGCCGTTTCAGTAGTTCACACCACCTCCACTCGGGCCCTACGCTGCCTTCCCACTCTCTCCAGCCTCCATTCTGCTCATGACAAGCACCACACAAACACAGAAGAGTCCTTCAAGCAGCCACGCCAGCACCCAGAATGCCTGGGCACAGTGCCATTCCCACCAGCGTCATCATAACCCCCCAGAGCAAGAACGTGACAGTCCCCATGTTACTCCTTCAGTAAGAGACACACAACCCCCCCACCCCTAATTTATAGTTTTGATACATTCACTGTTTTGGGTTTCACATGAAGTGCAGTGGGAAAGGGTTCCTTTCGGCTAGGCAGGTCATGGGCACTCAAGGGGAAAAATCCTTTCCAATTTTTTCAGCCCTTCTCTACATTCCTCCTCAGGAAATATTCCCTCTCAGATTGGGTGCCAGGACCCTCCCTTTTCTGTCAATTGCATCTGATTGAGATGGGAGATAGACAGGGAGAGGGAACACTGTGTGAGTTTCCCTCCACAGGTCAGCAGCCTCCCAAGTGGGGCACTTCAGACGGACTCCCACCTCCCGCCCCTCCTTTTACCATAAGATTATGAGCTGAAGTCTTGCACTGACCCAGTTTAACAGGGCAGGCATGCAAGAGGGTGAGCCAGGCCAAATGACCACTAGGACAAGAGGGAATTGTGACCGCTGCTAACAGCCACCAAGGTGAGATATTGCTCCCCCAAATCTACCACAGCGTCTGTTTATTTTTCTCATTTTTTGAAATCCAGATTGTACTGAGTTTTGTAATATTGCATCAAACAAGTCGCATAAACAAATCTTCCCCCAAAATGTCATGTATAGCATGTCAAGGGAGGGTACTTTTGACTAATTGGCAGTTTTGTGACAATAACAGACACAACTTAGACAGGATAGAGTATGGGTTGTAAATCAAGGTGGGGGGAAGTAAACAGATCACCACTAAAATACTTGTCATTTTATAGATCTGAGACCCTCACAAGCATGGGTGTGTATTCCATAACCAAAGATATATGCAAGGGGGAGTTCTGTTTGCAGGATTCATTTCCACCCCCAGAAGCAGGGGAGGAAATTTGGTCTGACCTCCCTCCTGCTGTAACAGCTACCTTACTCCCCAAATCCTGGATGGGGTGGAAGGAAGCCTATGTTCCTTACAGCCATCCACAACAGCCATTTCCTCCAATAATGGCAGACCGGTTTTCCCTCAAGGGAGAATAGGGGAAAAGCCTCTATCTTGCACGGAGGGGAGGGGGAGGGGAGGAGAGAGGGAGCTGCAGCTGCTACTAATGTTGACTGCCTCTGTCTCTGGACTCTTCTCTCTGGTCCGGTGGAACGGCTGTAACCCAAGGAGTCTCATCCATAATTCAGGCCTGTGGCTTTTCGCTGCAGCTTGGGCAGAGAAAAAGCGGAGGGGAAGGGAATGGAAGCTTCTCATCTCTCCCCATAAAAGCCCTCTGGCCTCTCTGCCTCCTCTTAGGGGGAAGGGAAGCTCACAGGCAAGTTCTAGGCATGCTGCCCTCCCCATGCCCCACCCCAACCAACTGGTACAGAGTCACACACAGACTTCCCATGGGGCTACTGGAGGCTTTCATATCAAATTCCTTCTCAGTCCTATTATACCCACCCAGAGTCACTTTTCCAGTCCTCTCTCCACCCTGATCCCTGCCCACCCCAGTTCTTGTTGTCATAAAGGGGGAAGAAATACTTTGCTGGATTCCCCCCGCCCTTCCAGCAAATGCAAGATGCTCATTCATAATTTTCAAGGTGAAAAGGCTCTAGCTGAACAACTAGACCCCAAATGCATTTGGATTAGACTGAAAAGCTATTTTACTACCCTTCTTCCCAAGATGGGATGGAAGGATCCTCCTCTTTTCAGCTCTAAAAATAAAAGATCGTGTGTTCTGTAATCTCCACCCAAGCCCAGACCAGCCTCTCCATCTGTAAGACATCCCCCTCTCCATACTCCATACAGTATGGAGATTTAAAGCCCTTGATCCTTCCCTTGGAAGAAAACTCTGCCGAACATTCATTAACCTTGTGAGATAATTCTAGCCTGTACTCCTAATAGCACAAGCCCCTCCATGTGCCCCAGCTTTTAACCACACTGTTATGATGGATTACCACTCTCTTGGGATGGTGCAGGAACAACTCACCCCATGATGGAAAAAAGAGAGGGAGGGAGGGGGCACACGCTGCAGAAGCCCAAGGCAGAAGCGATACCTTTGGCAGAGGGAGCTATAAGCAGTTCCCGTCTCCTGGCATTCAGCAAGCAGGGTATGCACACCAGCTTATGAGTGTCTTTCCTTCAGTTATATGGAGCACAAAGAGGAAGATAGTGGGAGGGACATCCTGACAGACAGACCTGACTGCCAGGCTAGTTGAAAGGAAAGAGGAGTTATAGAGGAGAGGAGGTGCTTCTCCCACTGGGCACCTTGAGGGCAAGAGAACCCTACATTTGATTGTATATGAGTGACTGAGTCAGTCATTATCTCCCAGCCTAACCTACTTTACAGGGCTGTTGTGAGGATAAGAGAGAGGGAAAACCAGTTATATCCCACCTTTCCTCCAGGGGCTCATTGGAGGATATAACTGGTAACAATTCATCATAATTAAAAAATTGAATTCTGATCTAGGACCATGGTCTCTACAAGGCAGGAAGAACTGAGAGGTGGGATGGGGGGGAAGAATCAGTAAAGATGCCACCCATCACCACATCAAGACTAAGAGTATGGCTTGACCGGTGCAGTGGAGCCAAGCTAGACAGGGTCCATTTGTAACTCAAGGGGTATGAGTGAAACCAACCCCCAGCAGATGTGCTTGCTACCCCAGGAGGAAGAAGATGAAATAAGACAGTCTTCTTGAGGGCCACTCTTTCCTCCCTGTCCTGACCTCCATCTCTCAACAGTTCCAGCTCACCAGGAACTGCACTCTCAAATGGGGAGGAACAACGGAAAACACATTCTACCACTTCGCCTTTGAGCAGAGCCATGTCTTCTAAATATCAGGGCACATATTGACTGGCATACTGCAAGGGACAGAGAGTATCGCAGCCTCTTCCTCTCTCGATGCAATAGCTACCCTGGTGGTGCAAAAGAGGTCTACCTGCTTCTTTAGTTGCCAGCTATCTGTTTTGCCTTCCTCTGCTAGAAGAGAGCAGTGGTTTTTACAAAGTTTTTGTCCTGAAAGTGTTGACTATAGTTAAAGGATCTCAATTTTTTTTATTATTATGAACTTAATAGTCTTTTGAAGGAATTACTCAAGTAACGTGTGCAAAGTGTTTTCGCCTTAAAAATGTTAACTATGTTTAAACAGCCTCAGTCTTTTGGGGTTAACTAAATACTAGCCCCTTGCTTTGTTACCATCTTTCATAGCCTTTTGAGCACCATCATGTCCCCAGCACCCTCTCTCCTATTCTTCAGAGATCTTTTAAATGTGTTTTGTGTAAGATCAGGATGCAACATGCACCAACAGCAGTATTGTTGGCGATGCATCAATCAAGAGTTTCTTCCACCCGAACACACTAGAAACCTCTTCTACAATGGAGCAATAACTCTCTTGCTGCTGCAGTTGTATTCCTTATTGTAATTCTGACAACAAAGATCAGCATCTGGAAGCTGCTGGGCCAAATCCAGGCCCCAGAGGGGTGTTCTCTAATGTGCCAGTTACCAATCTACAGTATTTGCAAAAGAATGATGCAGAGGGAGTGGCAACAGGCCACTTTAGGAAGAGGAAGTCAAGGATTTGGCCCTTCACTATTATTCCATTTTCAAAGGGAACCCTCCCCCCTTTCTTCCCAGGAGGCTTAACTGCTGACCAGGGCTTTACAGATCTGTTTTATGGAGTTCTGTTTTCATGATTGTCTAGTCCTCCACAGTTCTTGGTGCCCTGGTCAGGCACAGGAGTGAAATGGGGAATGGGAGTTCAGCCTAGTTATTGTTGTTGAGGTGTGTCTCACTATTTCATCTTTTACTTATATTTTCTGTATTTCATCTTTTATTTGTGTTAGGAAAACATAACAGAAATATTTACAAAATTAACTTTAAACTAAAATTAAAAAATAAACTGAAACAAAAGATTTGTATCAAGGCCATATTCACCATACATTTATTTCACTTTAAACAGTCATGGCTCCCCCCCCCCAAGAATCCAGGGAAGTGTAGTTTGCGAAGGGTGCTAAGAGCTGTTAGGAGATCTCTATTCCCCTCATAGGGCTACAGTTTCAGAGTTGTTTAGCACTCAGTCCCGCTTCTCACAGAATTCTGAGAATTGTAACTCTATGAGGAGAATAGAGGCCTCCTAACAGCTCTTAGCACCCTTCACAAACTACATTTCATAGGATTCTTTGGGGGAAGCCATGACTGTTTAAAGTGAAAAAGTGTATGGTGTGAATGTGGCCATAGTAATTCAAAGATCTGTGTGTACTATCCACACACGCACATTAAAGTCTATTAAATAGACTCTGGCAGACTCCAGAATGGCTGAGATTTTTTTCATTGCATGGCTTGCCTGGGTGCTTAATGCTGTATGATTGTCCACCAGGAGTCACAACATGACATTATATATGGGGGCTTACTTTCTTCCTGAGTTAGTGTCACCCATGGTCACATATATACTTGTAGTTGCCAGTATGGCTGGTCTATGTATGCATGTTCCAGTGTTTACAGAATCCTGCGGCGCCACAGACGACTTGCAAGGTTCATCCAGAAAAAGATCCATCCAAGGAGCTGGGATGCTTGCATGCTTCAACACCAACTGTGGCAGGAAGCACTACTTAAAATGCTATTTGGGACCAAGGCAGACAACACACAAGCCTTAAAGTTGGGGAACCTTGATGGGTGCTGAAAACAGAAATGACAACTCAGTTATGTGTAGGCTGGGGGTTAAGACAGTGTCCCTGGGAGGGGCCAGAGGTAGCAGGTCTGACGTGGCTGGTGACGCAGATAAAGCTGAAAACAACCCAACTCCTCTTTCGTCCATAATTTAACACCCCCAAAATAAGCAGCTGTCTGTTGTTGCGTAAACCATTGGGGGCCAGGCTATAAATGGCAACAGGCAGAGTAGAGCAGAAAGCCACTGGCATCCCTGCAGCCAGCCAGGCATTGCCACAGCCAGCCAGACTCGCCTTGTGTGAACTTTGACCCTGCTCTCCTGATCCAGTGCCCCCACAGGCCAAGCATCCATCCAGCAGGGCAGCACCCTGGAAATCTGCAGCACCTGCCCATCCTTGACTACTGCCTCATTTACTGGCAGCACACATCCTCCATCCTTTATTAATTCAGCACGGATCATCCCTCCAGAGATGGAGAAGTCTGTAGCAGTGACCCTCACCCCTCCTCGCCCGGCCCTGTTTATCACCTTTACAGCCAACCTCCTATCAATGCCACAGAAAGTGGCACATCCTTCCAACTTCAGGGATACACACTTAAACCTTAGCTGGAGAAGAGAACTGGCTTTGTGGACAGGGAGGGGAAAGGTCTGGAGCCTCATCCAACCCTGCACACAACCCAACCTCCCTGCCTCTGGGCCGCTTTGGAATGGGCACCCCCTGGAAGTCAGAGGTTCCTCTTTGGCTTGTATCTGGTGGGGGTGGGGCGTGCTCATAATGTTTCTGGAGTGATTTTGAGGCAGGCGAATTATACCACTCCTGTCATCTTTCTATACCATTGAGGTGGTTTTCAGAAAGCGTCTGAAGGGTAGCCTTCCTCCTTCATCACATGGCTCGCCTGCAGCGCTTGAGTGCCTCCGATGATTTTGAAGCCACCAGATCGGGGAACAACAGTTACCTCGGAACAATCAAATCCGGTTTAACAGGATTGCCCGAAGATGAGGCCCATTATCTCCAGTCCGCGTGAACACACTAGCGCCTCAGAAGAAGTAGCCGCCTCAAGGTCTCAATGGGGCTAGAATGGGCAGGCTAAGGCTTGTGTGCATTCCCACGAGATCTTTCCCGTGTTGTGAAAGGGGTCAGCTCAAAGGGACAGGAAAAAGGATTAGTTTATTTTCCTTTCCAAACTCAAAGAATCAGCCTGTTCGGACTTCTGCCCGGCGCTGCTTCCCCCTCTCTCCTTGGACAGCCCGTTTACACGCGAGGTACCGCCATCTCCCCGCCCCCCATAAAAAATGCGAGAGCCATTCTTACTCCTCGCCTATCCGCCACAGCAAGACCAAAACACTCGCCCCATTCCAGACATCCCGAAAACGGATCGGAGGAGAGGGGGAAGGCGGTGGTCCTCACTTACCATACAGGGTGGGTCCTAGACGGAGCCGCATGGTGCTAAGGAGGCTCGGTGGAGGAGCGGTAGAAAAAGAAAAAAATAAGAGCGACAGATAGACAAAACCTCAGGAGAAGAAAAGGAACGAAAAAAGGGAAGGGAAGGGAAGGCGGCGAAGGCGGCGGGGGTAGGGTGGGGAGAGGAGGGGGCGCGCAGGCGGCCTCCCAAGTCTTGGCTGAAGAGCGCACCCGCTCCGCGACCCGGGACTCCCTAGCGAGGCTCCTGCGGGACCGAGCGCAAGGCGAGGAGGGGGCGCAGGAGCACCAGCCCTTGCGAGTCTGGCTGCCGCCCGCGGGGGCTCATGGCCCGCTCACCCGCCCCGGGCCGGCCGGCGGGCCACCCTCCGTGGCCCGGCGGCGGCGCTACCCTCCGCTCCGCCGCCGAGAGCTGCCGGACAGAGGCTTCATCCCGGGGGAGCCGCCAGGTACCATCTGCTCCGCTCAGCTTTGCTCCCTGTGCGCCGCCCCGGCACAGCCAGCCAACCAACCACTCCGCAAAAGGTAGGGAAGGCACCCGGGCGGCGGCAGCGGCAGCGGCGCCTTATTCCCCGGGCCAGCTTGGGCTCCGCCCCCTGTTGCCGCTTTAACCCTTTCCGGAGCGGGAGAGTCCTCCGCCCTGCCCACTCCCGCGCAAGCCGCTCTCGTCCTGTAGTGCCCAGCGCTTCCCTCGGTCCCCTTCACGCCCACGTACCTCGCCCCACCCGGCAGGCGTCATCGCGTCTGGACCCTGCGGGGGTTTGAATTCCCTGCCCTTTCACTTAACAGGGGCGGGTCGCCTGTGAAAGAAAAGGAGGGGCGCCATGCGCAGATACCTGATACTCCGGATTAATTAATCCGGATTAAATTCCCCTTTCCACATTCAGCGTCATGATCATTTCGTATTCTCTCGATGAATGCCCCGTCGACTCCCAAAGCGGCGATCCTATGCGCACTTACTTGGGAGAAAGTAAGCCCTATTGAACTTGGTCGGATTTCTGAAGTAAATGAGTGCTTGGGTAAAAAAAGTTTAGGATAAGGAAGACGTGTCAGGAGATTTGCGCATGCGTCCCAGATACACCTGGTGCGCTGCGCACCTTCCCGGGGTCTCCAAACTCATTACGCCTCCTGCGCGCAGGAGGGAAGGTTTAAGAAGTTGAGCCGTAGCCAGAGCCTTCTGAGAGGTGGTTGGGGCCCAGGGCATAAGCCTCCACTGGCCCACGCCGCGAGTTGTTTATAGAAGGAGGGTGCCTCTGAGCATGTGCAGATTTTCCCCCCTTCCCCTGGGGATTAACCTTAACTGGTCTACATCTATGTGGGTTTGGGGACAGAGGCTAAAGGAATTAGAGGGCACGGCTGTCTCTGTAGCGCTTTCCTTTGAACAGAACAGCCGCTGGGAGAAATAAATTTCTCTTTTCATTCCTCTCTATCTTCCGACCGCAGTGTTTGGCTCGTACTTGTCTCGCAGGGAAAAAAAGACAGCACTGTTCTTGATGGCTGAAATCTGATTTCATTACCATTGGAAAGATTTCGAGGTATTTCTCAGCAGCCTGACAGAGAGACCAGGGTGGCTTTTTAGAGGGAGTGGGGGAGGCATCGGAGTACCAGCGTCTGCTCTTCCAAATCGAAGTAGCTAAGGAGCTAAGCGGTGACCTTTTTCAAACGCAGTCTTCTCCAGTTCCCACCACACACACACGCAGAGTGGGGGAGAATCAGGACAGAGGAAAACAGAACTCCATGAAACTGCTACAGATGTGAAATAATTTACACTGAAAGGGCCGGTGACTGAAACAGGACACTTAAGAACGGGGTTGGTTCGTGTAAACGTTGGATCCAGGATCCAGGTGTGGGACATCTGTGGCGTTCCAAATGCTGTTGGACTCCAACTCCCATCACCACCCCGACCATTGGCCATGCTGGCTGGGACTGATGGGAATTGGAGTTCAACAACATCTGGGAAGCCGCAGGATCCTCATCCCTGATTATGGATCCTCCAGAAAATTGCCTGGTTTTGAAGCACAGCAACAGGAAAGGCGATTTTTAAAACATAGATCCACCCACTTGTTTTCTAGCGTGTTGCAAGCTTTCGAATCAAACGAAAGTCTATATGGAACACAGGCATTTGCAGAGCAGTCCTATCGCGTTCAATGGGATTTACTCCCATCATAGGTGTGTTTAGGATTACAGCATCCATTCAATGCTAATTTCTCTACCGCCCTTCAATAGACATTCCCAGGGCGGTTTGCCTAAAAGGCAGGTTAAAGAGCAAAGAAAGGTGCCCTCTGCTAAAACAGACACCAGCTCGACAGCGTTCCCAGATGGAAAAGGCTCGTCAGGATTATTCACCAGCAGAACGCTCGTCATTATGAGTAGCAGGGTGAGAGTGCGGGAGAACTTTTATGTCCTCTGCCGGGTGCCGTGCGTCTCAACGACTCATTTGTTTCTCCTGCGGGATCAGCCAGAGGCGCACGTCGTAACAGGTCACCCGGGGTCAGTGATGGGTGGTGGGCTGGTCTTGCCTCTCTGCCCCCTCCCCCGCCGCCACTGTCCTCGGTGCAGCTCTTGTGCCAACAGGAGTGAACGAATGCCTCTGTGCACTGGTAAAGAAGTGGTGGCTAAAACGGCTCCCTGCCACCACCGGTGGACTATTGAGAATTAAGCTTGCTCCTGTCTGCAGAACCAGTGGTGCCTTTAGGCAGTGGAGGTTGGTCCGTTAGGGTAAATGGGGCACTTCCTCACCAACGTCAGTCTGACCTCAGCCAGCCCTCGCTTGCCTACCTCTTGACTTACAACCAGTCCAGGGGATGGCATCGGCCGTCAGCCTCAGCAGGAAGGAGGAGGAAGGCATAACTATAATACGTTATCTCCACCTATCATTTCATGTGGCTCCACCTACTGTTGGCCTCCCTGCCTTCCGCCCTACCACTCTCAATGGGCACCAACCTGTACGGTAAGACTTGGGCAGACTCTAAAGCCCCCAAACGCGGCTTAACACATTTTGAAGTAAGTGAAATATACACAAGTGAAGTATGTATAGGGGCGGAGGGGGCATAAGATCACTATGTCCAGAGTGAAAAAAGTACCTAATTGCACAGCTGCCATGCTAGATTCTGTTTCCTGGTCAAGCAAGATTGTGACAAAACTTGGAAAGCCTACGATGCAGCGCTAACAAGGAGGCGAAAGGCAGTGTGGTGCAGTGGTTAGAATACCGGACTAGGACTAGGTCTGGACTAGGTTCTAATTTCCGCCACTCGGCCATGAATTTCCATCGCGGGATGCTGGGCCCTCAGTCACGGTCTCTTATCCTAAACTACCTCGAGGGATCTTTGTGAGTTTCAGATGGGATGAACCACGGGACAGGATATAATAAATGGGGGGAGGGAGAGAGCAGAAGATGGGACGGGCCTGGCTGGGCTCCCCCAGAGCATGTTTCTTCACCATCGCCCCCTGAGTGGTGGGGAGAGCCTGGAGGACCCGAAAGCCGCCACCCAAGAAAACTGGGTCACTGGCTGAAGCAGCGGGTGGCCAAAACCCAAGACAAGGCTCGGGAAGGAAAGGAGGTGAAGGAGAAGATGGAGCCCGTGCCGAGGATAACCTGGACGAGTCGCCAGCTGGTCGAAGCTCAGCCAGAGACTCCCCTGCCAATAATCGCTGCTCTTCCAGGAAAGAAAGCCGCCGCCGCCGCGGGGCCAGCAAGAGCTCCCCCGCCTCCGCCTCCACAATTTATCGCGCTCTCGCTCTCTTTCGGGCCAGTAGTTCATCCGCCAGTAGCCATGCGAAAGAGGGCACGGCCTGGGATTTTCTCCTCGCGGGACTTCGTCATCCTGGCCAAAAAATTAACAACATAAATAATAAATAAGGATTCGTCTGTCAACGCTCGCTCACGGACCGAAGGGGCTTCAGGGCTGGTGTAGCCGCGGAGTGTCCAGGGCTGCGATCCTATGCGCGCTTTACGTGGGAAGTAAATCCCGCTGGCGTCAGTGGGGCTTCCTTCCAAGTCAACATCAGAGGCGTGTGTGTGTGTGTGAGCGAAGGTTCAAGTCTTCACCCGGTTCAAATCTCAACTTGACCAAGAACTCTCGAATCTCAGGGGTGTACTCGTCCAGGGTCTCAGGGGGTCCTAGGCCCTTTACATTTTTGGGAGCTGAGTCCCAGCAGGGTCACTATGTCTCCAGCATCCTACCAGCCACGAAATGGGAGTGTGTTAGCCACTGAGAAGAGTCTTCTTATATGCTCCATTGTCCTTTCCTGCTGATTGGAGCCAATCAGAGTGAAAGGGGGCGAGTTGGCCACTGAGAAGACTCTTTTCAGTAGCTAAAACTTGCATGCTTATTGGCTCCTAGGGACTTCTGTTGTTGCTGGATAAGGCATTAACAAGGATCTCATTCTCAACCCAGTAGCAAGAAAAGGTGGAGGGGGCGTGACTCTGACTATCACGAAGGGACCCTGCACTTCTAAATTTGCCACTACACTATTGTCTACTCTAGATGGTATCTTAGGTCAGCCTCAGCTGCAGTAGGACGATAATATCCCAACCTCTCAGGATTGGTGTAGGAGAAGATGGGTTGGATCCACACTTATTAGTAATGCTTGGAGTAGACGCATTGAAATTAACAGGGTCTAACGAGTCCCGTTTATTTCACTGGGTCTGTTCTAATCATCACTGAGGTTGCAGTCCTGACCCCACATACCCCCCCGTTGCGTTCAATAGAAATTACCTGTGAGCAGATATGGTTAGGATTGGGTTGTAAATCTGGATCCCACCCAAATTATGTGAAGTGCCTTAAACTACTGGCTTACAGTGGCAAGCATGGAACCAATGTAATGTTATCCGGGTTCAGGCCTCAGGAAAACAGGTTGCTCCATTGTAATGTAAAGAAGTAGGTTTACAATGTGTATGGTAGGACATTCCTCAAGCCCATTCCCGCAATAATTTCTGCATAGATAGGAGTCCGGCCCTAATCACATGTATTTGGCAGTGATTATCCTATCCTTAAGGAACTAATGGTTTAGGATGGCCATCTAATAGTCATGCATCCAATCCAATGCATGTTTAAAGTCCGGAGTAAGTCTCATTAAGACCAATGGGGCTTACTCTGAGGTAAGTATACCAATAAGACTGCATCCCATATCATTAGTAAATTTGATTACCCTCTTGCTGCACAACTGCAAGCATGTGGAGGAATCTATGTGCTCCAGTGTAGCCATCTACAAAGCAGTGGCATGGCTAGCTTGTTTGGTGGCATGTAAACCAACTGGGATTTAAAAATGGAAATATTGCCTTTCTGAAGACAAGGATTTGTGGGTTTGGTCAATTTTGGTTACCAGAAACCTGAGCAAAACTAAAATAAACAAACTAAAAACACCCTCCAGTCAAAATTTTCATAGACTTGAACTTCTGGCAAAAGCTGAACATTTTAGGATTTACAAAAATGCTATCTTGTGACCAAAAATCAACCCACGTTGAACAGCTTTAGTTATTATAACTTGGAACATGCCATTTTTTTTTAATCGAGTGACAGAATGTACACGCAGGATCTTCTTAATCTGCATTAAGGAATGGGGGAAAAAACTCTTGGTGTAAATGATCTCATCGCGCAATGCAGGGGAGTGGGCCGCAATTATCATTTATAGGGAGATGAGCCTCTGATTGGCACGGTTAGGGAGGAGGGGGCAAGTCTGGGGCCAGGGAGGGGGGAATGTGTGTGTATGAGTGTGTGCGTGTTGGGAGGGGGGATACAATTCTACGACCCAGCCAACCAATGTTGATGAAGAGCTCTGGAGAGCGTAGGGAGGGCTGGGGAGGGGCTCTTCAGTACAATCTGGCATCGAGTTTGTTTGCCTCGCTGCCTCCGGAGTGAAATATCACAAGATGGAGAGACAGACGGTGAGGGTGCAGGTGGGTGGTGGCGGGCGGTAGCTCAGGCTGACTCAGGGGGGCCGTCATCCGCTTGGCTAGCCATATGCGGCTCGCTTAAGGAGGGAGGATCACTCCCAGAATGCACTGAGGCTAACCAAGCATGGGCAGCTGCCATCATGAGCGTGGCTTCCACTGCTTTCCTTTTCCTCCCCCGTCCTCTGTAGAGCCTTTAAATCAGATCCCCGCTTTCCTCAGTTGTCTTCCTCAAGCTATTTGCCTATATAGCCGTTCCACGTCCTTTCCTCTTTCAAGACAGTTAAGGTATCTTCTCCTTTCCTGCCTCCACATAGTATGTTGGCTTCAGATTCTCACCGGCCCATCCTAGTTGGTTGCCCATCAAGGATTGCATTCCCTCTCCAGGCACTCTGGAAGAAACTAGAGTTTCTGACTATCCAGTATCCTTTTCACAGCAATTGTGGTCTGTCAGATGCCTCCTGGAAGCTTAGAAAAAGGACATGACGCGGATCACCATCCTCTGGTGTCTGTCTCCAGCATTTGAGAAACAGGGACATACTGCTTTTGCTCACGGACTTCGTTTTTCTAATTATTATTATTTTAAACTAATAATCATTGATAGTTGGTTATCAGTGATGTGGCTAATCAGGCTAGTAACCATCACAATTTCTTATGGCCATCCATTCCATAAGTTAATTCAGTGCTGCATGAAAATCCCCTCTCCTCTGTTTGCCAGGGACCTGCTACCAGTCAGTGTCATTCTAGCGTTTTGAGAGCAAAATAAGCTTTTCTTTTGTTTTCTCTCTCCACAGTTATGATAAACCTCAGTGTAAATAAACCTTCCCCTTTAGGCTACCCCACTTACGTGGGAGTAATCTCAGTGAATTCAATAGATCTTACTTAATCCTTTCTCTTTCTTCCTTCCTTTCTTCCTTTCTTCCTTCCTTCCTTTCTTTCTTTCTTTCTTTCTTTCTTTCTTTCTTTCTTTCTTTCTTTCTTTCTTTCTTTCTTTCTTTCTTTCTTTCTTTCTTTCTTTCTTTCTTTCTTTCTTTCTTTCTTTCTTTCTTTCTTTCTTTCTTTCTTTCTTTCTTTCTTTCTTTCTTTCTTTCTTTCTTTATAATTTCCCCTTTTGAGTCCCCCTCCCCCTGCTCTCCATCTTCTCTGAGATGGGGGCGATTAGAACTGCTTCCCACTAAAAGCAGGAAAAGTAGATTCATAATAGTACTGTGATACCTGCTGTTTTTGTTTCAGTTGCTTTCCCAGCGGTTCCTAACATCACATTTGCCTTTTTAAAACCAAAAAGATGACAGCACCAGTCGACTGACTTTCATGACTCTATGATCTCTTTTAAGGGTAGATACAGTAAATTCAAATCCCATCAGAGTTTTTCCACTCCACAGCTAATGCATGTGACTCTGTGCTTATTATTTATGTTGAATCTCCTCTGCCATCTGTTGCCCAGTTACCCAATTCGAAAAGACCCTTTTGGTGCTCTTCACACAGTCTGTTTGATTTCATCATCCATGATAATTTGATGCCATCTGCAAACTTGGTTACTGTACTATTCAACCCCTGACACCAGATCATCCATGAGCAAGCTAAATAGCATAAATCAACCCAATACAGATTCTTAAAAGGATCCAGCTGGAATGGACTTGTCCACTAATAGGAAACAGTGGGAATTTCATCTCATTTCTTCAGTCCATAGACATGCCCATAAGCCACACTAGCCCTGCACCTCATTAGAGACAGGAACATAGGAAGCTATCTTGTATTGAGTCAGATCACTGATCCATCTAGGTCAGTACTGTCTGTACTGATTGGCAGCAGCTCTCCAGAGTTACAGACGGGAGATGCTCCCAAGTCCTACCCGGAGATGCCAGGGATTGAACCTGGGACCTTATGCATGCAAAGCAGATGCTCTACCACTGAGCTATGGCTCTTCTACCGTTACTCAATGATACAGAAAATATCCTCTTTACATGCTCTGAGGAATTCTTATTTCATTCTACAAGTTCATTGATTAAGCCCAGACAGTGAAGACAGCAAGGCCCAGCTGAAATTACATCTTTTCTCATCTGTTCATAATGAACACATTCCTTCAGTTTGCCCCTGAATCCCTGCACTTTCCCATTCCTTTATCCTGATTTGTATGCAACATTTGCAGTACAATACTCTAAGCATGTTTGCACAAAAGAAAGTCCAACTGAATTCAATGGAACTTACATCCATTTATTTATTTATTATTTGATTTATATCCTGTCCTTCCTCCCAGCAGGAAATCCATCTTTAATGGATTTGTAAATATTTTATTTAAAGAATTTTATAAACTGCCCACCATTTGAAAATATTGTAGAGGTGTACATTAAAAAGAAATAAAAACAAAATAAAAATAAATAGTAACTAGGTTTACTGATTTAGGTAGATATTTTACATAGGTAGAGTACTTTGCACCAAACAGGTGTTTTTTTGGGGGTGGGGGTGGGGGAGTCCACTATGCACCCAATGAGCCATCTATTCCCAGTATTTGTTCCACACGCCATCATGGCTGAATATGCAAGGAGCTTCTCTGACATGCACCAGATCGCTGCTGCAGAGCTATGAAGTAAAACTTACTAGTAATACCTCTCAAAGTTATCAGTTTTTAGACCTTTCAAGTCCCAAATTCATGCTTGCACCTTCAGTTGGCTGCCTAATGATGGATAATACAGAAGACAGGCTGGGTAAAGAGCTTGTCAAATTGCAGTGGTACATATACATGGGCCTAAGGCCCCCTCTGGTGGCTGCTGGTAAAATGTCAATTCTGGGTAACAACTTCCAGTGGAGATAGCTAAATCTTTTGCAGAAAAGCTAACACAGAGTCTTGTTTCAAATTAAAAACGCACATATTTATAATGACATAAAATTTCTGTGGTCCATAAATATTTATGCTATAATGAATCTTTTAGTCTTTAAGGTACCATAAGACTCTTGTTGTTTTCAATACCTGTTTTCAATACTTGTTGTTTTCAGTTCCAGATAGACCCCTTGTTAAAGTGCTGCTTCATACATGACTTTTTTTCCAACATGAAGAAAACCTCCATGCAGGAAAAATGTGTGCATGTTGCACACACCATCACAAACAAGTAGCTGTTTTGCTTCAGTTACATGATTTTGCTGCAAGGATGCGTCACACACTGAAATAATATTTTCATGCAGGAAATAGCATGTGCCAGCAGAACATGCCTACCATCATGTAGGGAGAACACATACAATGTCTTCATCATTGCAACCACAGAGTCAGTAATGGGTTTCCCCTACTATGTGTTTATGAAGGGAAATAAATACACACACACTTTTCACACTTAATAGTGTGCATATGTTTTTCTTATGTGGAAGTTATAAATGTGTATAAAAAAACATATGAAGCAGCCTGGAGTGGCTCCAAATATGTGTTATGACACAACAGGGAAGTGTGCAGTTTTCACAGGCTGCTTCATGATGGTGAATGTGTATGTATGGTGTGTGTTATCGTAGTTGTATGTCTGGCACACCAGGGCCTGAAGGTGAAGATGGCACACACACACCCATGGCTTGTACAGAAGTCTGATGGACTGGCAGTTGAATCTTATTTCAACACTAGCAATAGTACAGTATCCTTTCCATACATGAGAGAAAAAGGCTAACTTAGGGGATGAAGAGTAGAATGTGCAACAAAGTTCTGTCCTCTAAGACTTCATTGCTTCTTGCTCATTGCTCAGCCTGGTGTCTGCTTGCTGTCTGCTCCAACAAATGCTGCAATGCAGCCATGGTGGCCAGCATGCATCATATGAACAGAGCAATGTATGTGCATATGCAGTGCCTGCTGAAGTGCATGGCCTGGGATGGCTCCCTCTCTGCCTGCTTCCATGGTCAGAAGCCTTTCGCAGTGATGTTGTCAGTGATGTGTTGAGATAATATTATTCAAGTGAGACAGAGAGACATCAGCTCAGCTCAGGAGAAATCAAGCACTGCAGCTGCTTGAGCACCAGCTCAGGAGGGTGGGAATGCCAGGTGGAGGGGAGTGCTTGGAGAACAGGGGGGCTGCCATTGCTGCATCCTCAGCACCCACTGCCTAAGGCAGCTAGCTCACTCTTCCTAATGGTAGGGTTGCCCCTCCCTCCTCCACACAATACATATAGAATCTGATAATGTCTGGGACTATTCACAATCGTTTCAGCAGGAAGCATCTGTGGTTTTCAGTTAGATTGCGTCAGGTTTTCATTTTGCTGTAAGGCAGCAATGGTACAGAGCAGCAGAGTCAGTATGGAGAGGCTTTTTACTCTGCCATATTGCTACTGGTCCCTTAAAAGTTTCTTTTGAGGACCAAACTGGATATGATGGGGGCAGTCATGTTTGTTTATCAATGTGTTTGCTCTGACCACTATAAAGTGAAGGTGGATTGTAATTTTAACGGCAAAAGGCAGATGGGTGAGGGGAAGTGGATCTTCTCAAGCAGTATCTCTTCTATTGCTCCTATTACTTTTTTCTTAGACTGACTTCCTTCTGATAATGGAGTGAGATTGTGGTGGTGGGTAAATTCCTCTAGCGACGGAAGAATGGAAGAATACAAAAGAGAGGTAAGTCCACTCCACACACCCCATTCTTGCTGATGTAAAAATTAAACCTGCTCCCACCCACTGCTTTAGATATGAACAAACCAGGCAGTGGCCCAGCTAGATAATTCTAGAGTCTGGACTTAATGCTCTTATGAAGGGCCCTTTAGATGGCCACATGTATTATTTCACTTGTGAAGCACTCAATTAACATTTATCTTCTCCCCACCATTACCACTATCACTCCATGCTTTACAACTGCTTCTATATTCCTCATTCACTCCTACATTCCTGTTTGCCAACCCTGATTTTAAAAATAAATAAAACTGAGCATCTGCATTTTCATGTTTTAAACTCACTCAAATCACTGACATTATGACTGTGATTTCTTTAAAGGACATGGCCCCATATTAAGTACAACAGATATTCCATTAGGTGCATTGAGCCAGGTAGAAAGACAGATGTAATCCAGTTCCTAACTCTGCTACACTTCAGTGTGACCAAGAAACAGAACCACAGGGTGGGCTTACACAGGTGAAAAGACAGGAATGTGAATGAGAAATGGGGATGTGATAACGGCAGCAGGGTTGAATCTCAGGGACTAGACAGCATCCTTTCCCAACCAGTGTGCCTCCAGATGTTGTTAGACCACAACTCCCATCAGCCTCAGCCAGCATTGCCAATGGTCAGGAAGATGGGAGTTGTGGTCCAACAACATCTGGAGACACACTGGTTGGGAAAGGCTGGACTAGAGTCACCAAAAGCAGGCAGCAGGTTTAACCCCCACCTGATGTTATCCATCCTTTTTTACACACAGGGCCAGACCTACTATTAGGCAGAGTGAGATAGCTGCCTCAGGTGGCAAGTGCCATGGGGGAAGCAGCACTCCCCCCTCCCATTTTTGAGTTTCCTAAGCTAGTCTTCTCTACACCTCCTAAGCTAGTCTGCTCTACACCTCCTAATCTAGACTGCTACCTTCAAGTATGGTGGAAAATTTTGTTTCATCTCCACTGTTGAAAGAAGATTCAACTGACCGTCCAGTCAGATTCTGTATGTGGAAAGTGTGTATTTGTGCCATTTTGCCCTTTGTCTCAAGCAGCGAAATTTCTTGGGCTGGCCCAACATGAATGCTTGCTATTCACTCCAGTAGGCAAAGTAAAGTGTTGCCCTTGACTATTGTGGTGAGAGCAAAACATACTCTCTACCTTGACAATGAGTGACCTTGCCCTCACTGAGAGGGGTTCCACTAAGGGACACAATGCACCTCCCCAGATATCTGTGCAATATACTGTATACAATAGGGAGCATGTTACTGTGCTCATGTCCAGTATGAGGTTTTCCAATAAACATCTGCTTGGCTGCTATTGGAACAGAATACAGGACTAGATAGCTTTTGGTCTGATCCAGTTGGCTCATCTTATGTTTCTGTCTATTACTCATTTAGAGTCACACATAACAATAGTTCACTGGCCAGCTAACTCTTATACTACACATCCACACTCTGCCCTACATAACCACAAGCATTTTGCTGGCAACTAAAACATGCACAGCTTTCTGCTCAATAATAATAGCAAATTATGCTTTAAATTGGATTCCTGCATTGAGAAGGGCGTTGGACTTGATGGCCTTATAGGCCCCTTCCAACTCTACTATTCTATGATTCTAAGTTTAAGAGCTTGGCTACACATTTTACACACACACATACATACCCTATGTCAAAAATAATTGTGTGTATGCTGGGCTCTGACTGTTGCAAATTCTGGAGCCTCTCCAAAGAAAGGCAGAGAAAGTTTGTGTGGTGGGGAGAACACAGGCAAGCATACAACAAATCTAGGGCTGCTGGCTACATTTCTGTCTCTTTATGTTTTCTCTTTCCTTATCAGCGTCCCTGTGTATTTTCCTGTACAATTAATTACTTCCAACCTGGGAGAACTTCAGAGTTCTCAGCAGTCACTAGTTTACGTACATGCAGCCGAATCAAGCGGCAAAGCTTTCTTCGACTGTTCAAATAGTTGCTTTATGAAGAAGATTCCCTGAACACAACAAAGCAGCATGCCAGGTTAGCAAGTTGTAACAGTGGTTCAATACCATGTTGACCATTTTTATTTTATTTATTTATTTTTACCCCACTCTTCAGCAGAAAAGGCTCCCAAAGTGGCTTACAAAATATTAATAAAAACAACAAACAAGACACTCTGTGCCCATAGGCTTGCAATCTAAAGTTGTGATTGAAGATTGTGATTGAAGAAGGCATCTGAGGAAGAACTGGGTTTGAAAAGCATTGGGCTTAATGAAAATTGTGCTCTCCCCCCCCCCTTGTGCACATCCTTTCTTTTCCCAGCCTGCCAGGTTGCCTTGCTTTGAAATGAATTGGAGGGAGATGGTGGCTTGCCAAATGTATTGCAGTTATTGTATTATTGTTCTTGTGTTGTGAGACACTTGGACACATGCATGTAGAAGACTGACACACAAATTTAGCAGAACAGCAGCTCCTTACCTGCATTGCTCAGGGGAAAAAAGAAACACTCTCACATGATTGTACTGGGCCTCCTGCACATGATGCAGGATGAGATGGTAATAGAATGTAGAGGTGGTAGAATGGTCTTTCCCAATTTGGACTAGAGGGATTTGACTTTTGGATATTTCTCCACCCCCATTTGAACAAAATCCCCACAAATTGGAAGCTAGAACTTCAGGAAAGCAGGACCACCCTACCGTTGGGGAGCATAAGGCAGCTGTCTCAGCGGGTTGATTTGGGCTGCAATGGAAGGACAACAAACTGTTATTCAATTTATTATTTCATTTTTTACTGCCAGAGAAGGAAAGAGGTGCTTGTGGCGTTTTCTGCCTCAGGTACTCAAAATTACTTGGGGAAGGATCTTATCTCAGGGGTTAGAACATCTGCTGTGGAGTGCAGAAGGTCCCAGGTTCAATCTCTGTCATCTCCAGGTAAGGCTAGGAAAGACCACTGTCTGAAATCCAGGAGAGCTGCTGCCAGTCAGAATAGACAGTACTGAGCTAGATGGACCAATGTCCTCACTCGGTATAAGGCAGCTTCCTATGTTCAAAGAGCGGGATTGCAAGGTCCTACTTCCCAGGGTACTATATACACTGACTTGGGGGGGCCCATAGCTCTTCCGCCTCAAGCAACAAAATGTCTTGAGCCAACATTGTCAGGGTGGTTCAAGACCAGCATGTTGCCCACTGTGTTATTTTCTTTTTCATTATTATTATTTGCAGGGATTTTAACTTTTCTTTAAAAAAATGTGGGGGAGCATTCAAAAATTTGATCCTCTGAAGTGGTGCAGTCCATTCTATACCCTCAGCAGGCTACCACCTCATTCTGACGCGCCTCTAGAGCCCAAACTAGCTTCCACCTTGCAGGAGATGAGTGTTCTCAGAGCACTCTAAGGGCCCAATCCTGTACCCCTTTCCTCAGAAATAAGTGGGGCTTCTTCTCCCTGAGGTAAAACGCCCATGAGATTTAACCTATATGGTTCTAGGAGAGCTGACCGCAAAAGCGCAGCAGTTTTGGCGCCCGGAAGGTCGCGAAAAGAACAATCCTTCTTAAGGGGGGGATGGCTCCGTAAGAGGCGCGAGGAGGCTCTTTTCCGAGGGGAGGGGAGAGCGGGAGGTGTGTCTTTCGGCTGACGTCAGAGCCACCTCGCGCCTCGTTTGGCCAACGAGGGACTGGACACCCGCGGCGGGCAGCCAGGGCTACACGACCAGCCGCTATGATAATACTCTGGAGGCCGGATTAAAGCGGGGAGGGTGAGTCTCCCAGGAACAAAGACGCGCGTCGTTCTTTCACGAGGCCTGTCCCTGTCCCTGCTGGGAGCGTTCAGAGAGCCCGGTGCGGCTGCCTTGGTCCGGCACCATCTCATTTCTGCAAGCAGGCTTGGGAGGTGGTAGAGTTGAGGCGGGAAGAGAGAGGTCGATGCCCAATCGGAGAGGGGGGCAGAGCGGGGGTGGGGCTGATGACTGACACCGGGCAGGGAATGGAAAAACATCCTGTAGCTGAAGGAGATTGTGTGCACGCGGATGGGAAGGGAATATTGGTCTCTTCCAAGGGGGGGGGGGGACGGACGGACGAATATTGGTCTCTTCCAGAGCAGCCTGCCTTTCCCCCTCCCTTTGGCAGTGCTGGTCTACCTTTCCTGCTGTCCACGTTCCTCGCTTTGCATTGTGCTGAGTGGAAGTGGTGCCCTGAACCTTAGTAAGGAGGTACGTCTGAAACACGAAGGAACCCCCCCCCAGGGTGTGTTGAAAGAGTTATATGACAGAAAGGTGTTTGGGCTGCGATAGTAATTTTGCACGCCTACCTTGAACAAATCAGTGGGGACTTGTGAATAAATGTGCACGCGTTGGGTACTGCTGCTATGAAAATGCAGGTAGGGATGCAGCCTCGGTGCCTAACCACAGAGGGGAACATCGGAAAGTTTGGTTTGTATAGATCTGCGTCTGAGCAGTAGGGAGAAGCTGCAGCTCTTGTACCGAAAAGCTGGCAGAGGTTATAGGGCTACAGGTAATAACAGTGCAGATATGAGTAGGCAGGCTACCTGAGTAAATCCTGGGCAGTGGGGTGATTGTGATGAGGAGTTTGTATTCCATGTGTTGTGCATTTATTTCTAACATTTCTAAGCTGCTCTGTCTCCAGGGTAGATGCCACTACTGAAAACAAGCCAGGAAAATGAATGGGCTAAGATCTTAATCAAGTATAAAATTCTACACAGAATTCAAATCAGTGGATTGAACTGTTCTGGCCTCTGAAAGGCAAGCCAAATAAATAAGCCTTACGGCACATCTGGAAAATGTTCAGGGTTGGGCTTTTGAGATGCTGAAAGTTCACAGCAGCCAGCTGTAGCAGAGACTAAATTAGATGGAAGTGAAATTCAGGGCAGGACTGAATCTCTGGAGAAGGGCTGGCAGGATTAGTTTGTATCCTTTGGTACTGGCAAGTATTTGGTGGCTTTCTGGATCTCTGGGACATGCAGGAGTTTTTGTTGTGAATTACAGAGGCAGAAGGATTTTGGGTAAAGGCCTTACTCAAGGGAAGCTCTTTTGTGGGAGAGGAATGGCTTGTTTGTTTTCAGCGTTGAACGTGGTTTCAGAAAGTGTCCCGTTACAATGTCTGACAAACTGGCCTTGCCGCATTTCATATTGTTTCAACAGTTGTTTGGCGAGAGGCAACAGTGGGACAAAAGCAATATGTGAGTTCAGTGAGACCTACTGCCTTGTAAGTGTGCACTACTTTCTTTTTAAAAAAACACTGCCTGCCTCCAGTCTTTATCTCTGAGGTCCTGTCCACTGTTTGTGGTTCTGAAACTGCAGGCAAGGAGACACTGAAAGGAATCAGTCTTTGTCTGACATCTACAGACTTTCCTTTTGCTGCTTTTTGTGCTCATTAGCAAGAACATATGCCACTGCCATGTTTCTGAGGTTGGCTGAAGAGTATTTTTCACACAGTACTCCTTTCATTTCCCACTAATTCAATTATTACCGAAGAGTTTATACAGGCCCTGCTGTTCGCACTGTTCAGGAAATAGCACTGTTGGACAGTGTCTCCCATTTTTATGCCCCAGGTGTCCCCAGACTTTGGGCACAGAGCCAGACAGTTGTTTTATTCTTTCAATTAAATACTAAAGGCTGGGTTCTGGGCTGGTATAAATAAGTCTCCTTTTTGTATTAGTAGGAGAACAGTTTGTGTAAATTACTTCTTTCTATTCTGTCTGGTGAGATAAGGATGGAATTGTGTGGGGTATGGCCTATGAAGAGTTGTTGTCTTTTCTGTTCCCCTAGACTTGCTGTTCCCTTAGGTCCTGCCCACTGTTTGTGGTCCATCTCTGAAAGGGACTCATGCTTCAGAGCATGAGCCAACTTCTGTTTCTAAAAGTAAAAGAGGAAGCTCTTTTACAGACTGACCAAAACTTTGGGTGAAACCACATTCAGTTAGGCAGCATTTGCATCCTTAAATCATTTTTAATCACATTTCACAGCTATCTTTACATTTCTTTGCTTCAGTAGGATACAGTGCTGATAAATGAGCCCAGATCTCCCCCCAAAGAAACAAAAGTGGGATCTGCAACAAAATGTTGCAGCAGTGGAGAGTTTTTGTTCAGGATGCCAGCCAGCTTTTTCTAGGATACTCTGTTCCATTCCCCCTCTCTACAATTTTCAGTTATTTTCCTTTTAAAGAAAGTCAGTATTCTGTCTTTGCCCACTGGTCATACTCAGTCCTCAATGAGCTGTTTGTTTGGATCCCTACCCCCCATAGAGTTTTTTCCTTAAACATTTTTCTTGTATTGATATAAACCTTGGGGTTTCCCCAAACCTGTTTGTGCGTGAATGCTGTCATTTGACTGTATAAAGATAAGCTGTCAGTTTGCTTTTAGTATATGCACAGCAAAGACCTCTGAAAACAGAATAATCATATTGATACTACTGAATTGCAATATATTATTCCCATTTAAAACCCAGCTCAATACACTTCTATATTAGTCATAAACAGAACTCAAGTGCTGTATGTGGGGTGATGAGATGCAAAAGAAAACAGGGTTTCTATAGAAAAGGGGAATTTCAGCAAGAGGTGAGGAAAGTTGTAGTTAGTTTCCTTCTCTGTGAAATGATTAAAGGTGTAGAAGCCTTCTCTTCTTGGGGAACTGATCACCATAACTTTATGTTGTGAAACTGGAGTTTTTGTGGAAAGTTTTGTCCTGACTACCTCAGGATATGGGGGAGTCCAAAGTCTGGAAAATGTCATTCTATTTCATTGTCTGGAAAGTCAACATAGCAGCTGAAATTAGAAACAAGAGTAAATAAACAAAGTTTTGACCTAGTTATGAAGCAAATCCCTTTTGGATTAGCCTTTGGTTATCACTGAATATGAGTGATAAGAAACTTTTAAGGATGATTGGCTTGCTTGTTCATTGTATGGGTCTGATCTATATCCTAGAGTCACCGATGGACAGCAACAAGGGTGTTGGGCTCCTTGTAGGTAGAAGGGCGGGATATAAATGTAATAAATAAATAAATAATAAAATAAATATTCCCATCTCTGACTAATTTGGGGCAGACAGGATATTGCAATAATGTCATAGAAGAGGGACTTGCTAGAGTATCTCTCAACTGCTAAAAAGTTATTGGAAGTAACAATGCAATTCTATACATGTCTCCATAGAAGTAAGTCTCATGGAGTTCAATAAAGCTTCCTTCCAGGTAAGTGGGCATAGAAGCACAGAGTTTGTTTGAAACTTTAGAGTTGGAATTGACATTAAGTTATCTAGCCCTGTCTTTAGACTGCAATCCTAAATGCACTTACTAGGAATTTATGTTGCAATCCTATACTTGCATATCTAGTTGTAAGTCTAATTGGACAGTGGGACTTGCTTCTGAGTATACATGTATAGGAATGTACTGTAAGCCTAACTGAACTCAGCAGAACACATTTCCAAGTAGACCTGCATAGGATCCAATTGCACCTCTACTTAAGAGAGTCATTGGATTTAGTTGGTCTTTTGACCTATAATGGGAAAGCAACATTTAGGGCATAGTTAATAATAGGGAGGGAAAAATAAAAATGCCAAAAGGTGTATCCCATATGTAAAAAAAAGTTACCACCAGTACTTTTCCCTCCATATTGTCATCATGTCACCCGAAAGCAAATAATTTAGAGAGATGTTTCAGTGTAAAAAAGGAGGGTGTGGTGGGGGAGAAAGAGATAAGTATCTAGAAAACAATACGAATCATAAACACAAGGAAAGTTGTGGTGAAATGGAATGGTGAGCTTGGTGATTCAAGAATTATAACCCAAGGGAATATTTTGTTCAAGGCAGACTGTTAGAGATGCTTGTACCAAACTGGTTTCAGCATGATCCCTCAAACTTTAGGACTCAGAGGAAACTGGGAGGGGGGACACACCACCAGATGAAATCATTTCATTTGTAGCTACACAAGCAGGCTGATTCAACAGTTGCATTATGCTAGCAGTTGCTTCACTGAAGTTAACACCAGCACAATATAGTTGCAAGCCTATGTTCAGTTTGCACCTGTAGAAGCAAAAGCTAATATCATCACTGACAGACATTCACAAAGTGATTCCACCACCGATCACAGTGCTGCTTGCCAATGGAAGCCCCATTAGTATTTTGCAGATACCAATCAAGATGCTGTGATGCTGGACTGTCCCCTTGAAATCGCCCAACCCAGCATGCATATGTTAGTATACGCAACCAGGGAGCCAAAATGAATCCATAGCACAAGTTGCCGTAATGCTTCAGGTAGGAGGCCTTCATAGAGAACCTATGTGATAGGAATGGCTTTGTGCAGATAATTGTGATAGTGTTGCTGCCTTTGTGAGGAGAAATGGCATTCTGCAGGGAAAAAGGATAGAGGTTATGTGCGTATTGAAGAGTAGAAGCTACAATAGCAGGCTCAGAGCAGAGAGTGCTATGAATTGTGTGGAAGCTCAGTGAGGAAAATAACTCCGGGGAAACAGAAGAGACCCTCCTTCAGAGATCTAAACATAGCCCCCACAAGGCAATATTCACCTTTTGTGAGTCCTAATGGAAAAGGGTGAGGCAGTCAAAATTCAGCCCATTCTTCCCAGTCCACAAACCAACATCTAAACTATACAGAAGACCAGTGGAAGACTTATGAGGGGGATACTTGTAGTCTAACCTGTGGCATGACCCAATTTGCTTTCTCTGTGTTGCGTCAAGTCATACACCATGTACCAGAGAATGGGAGCCTATGGCCCTCCAGATGATGTTGAACTACAGCTCCCAACATTCATGCCCATTTACCATGCTGACTGGGACTGATGGGAGTTGTAGTTCCACAGTATCTGGAGGGACATTAGTTCCCCATCCCTCCTATACTCAAAAGTGACCTATGATGTTAGTTCTCATTATGCCTTTGATGCTGCTAGTGAGGGACCGCTTTCTGCTCTGTTGCTGCTTAGCCTCTGGCCCCACCTGCTCAGCTGGTTTAAGGACAACAAGGGTCTCCTTAATAATCATTCTGTCTCCTTGAAGAACTTTAGTTATGCAAATAGAGGCTGGAGAATTCTAACAGAAGACTTTTTCTCAGCACTCTTACCAAGGTGCAGGTTCTTTTTGTTAAACCAGGCCAGTTAAACTGGTATAAAACATATGTAAGTCTGTAGTATAGATGTCTACTCTGTCCCTGATTTAAGGCTACACATTATCGTGGTTGCAGTCCTGCAGATTGGAATCAATGGGGCTTGAGCACATATAACTGTTATCTGGATTATGGCCTTTGTTCTTTATCATGTGTTTAGATGCCATTGAGGTTGCTGGATTTGAGGTAAATGTTCTGCTGAATCAGAGCCTCTAGTTGTTGCTTAGCACTCGGTCTACTGACCACCAAGGGCATTCTGTTCAATGCATTTCTGCTCATGACCTTTGTGTCCTACTATTCTTACTGTTTCATGTAGTTAATCATTCACAAATTGAAAGTGAATTCTTCAGAAACTCAAAACTAATTCATAATCTGTTTTCATGTTATACCTCATGTTGATGATTCTCGTCCTTAGAAAAGAGTGCTTGAAGGTACATTTTCAACATTAGTTTAGTATGATTGTCTCCTTTTTTGATTGTCTACTGATCTTCTGCCTCTAACAGCACCTGACAAACAGAAATTTTGCAGGTTTTTTTAAAGCAAGGAGATAGAAGTGATGAGAAAAGCTTTATCTAGTTATTTACAACATGCTTGGTTACTGTTAACAGAACATAAGTAAGGCCAGTAAAAGAAAGAAAAAGGGGAAAAATCACAAACCTATCCTGAAAAGCCAGCACTGTGGGCAGATGCAAAAGAAATCAGGGCTCTTTCACCTTTAACATTTGTGTAGAACAGGGGATGTCAGCAGGCAGAGCTGGTCATGCAAACTACACACCTGTTAAAGGTGCAGGAGCCCTGCCCCCTTATGCCATCTGCTCAGCCTAAAATCTGCACTTTTTCCCCACCCCCAATAGTGGTTTGCCATGAACAGCATTTATGTGTACCTCACAAGTGATTCATAGATATCCCAGAATGTATTACTAATTCTGTTTGCATCATAAAATAAAACTAGAAGTCCAAAAAGAGCAGGACTGATTTTGGGGATGTTGTCAGTCACTGGGACACAAAAGGGAGCTCTGTATACATAAAAGAGAACTGCAAAATGTTTCTGAGAGGGGGAGGTGTGCACTGTAGAAACATGAATAGGCTGTTCATAATCCAATATTGTCCAGCATATGATCCCAGGGACTGATTTTCTTAGATTGTCCTGGTAGTGTCATGCTTGGGATTTAATGAGACAGAACTTCATTTCCAGAAGTAATTGGTAATTTATACCAGCTAAGAGCTGACAATAGAGAGTATTTTCCCAGGGTTTGTTTGTGTTTTGCTTGAAAGTCCAAGATTTTTTTATCAGATAAACCTGGGGTGACCTTGGGCCCGTCACTGCCTCTCAGCCTCAGAGGGAGGCAATGGTAAACCCCCTCTGAATACCGCTTACCATGAAAACCCTATTCATAGGGTTGCCATAAGTTGGAATTGACTTGAAGGCAGTCCATTTCCTTTTTCAATTAACATAATACATAATTTATCCAGTACTAAAGAAAATGGAGGAGTGGGGGGAAATGTTGAAGGTATGACTGGTGGGATACAGCCCAAAAGAACCATATTTCTCCCCCCCTGAAGATGTCTAAGGAGATTCTGCTTCTGTGGGATTGCTAAAGTGAACTGCACCTGGGTCTGCATTCCTGCAAGCCTAGTGCAGGTGCATAAGTAGTGGCCTTAGGGCACTGGCTGTGTGCGCAGGTTACTGTGTTTAAAATAGAAGCAATCAATCCATATAATGAGGAGCCTTTACTTGTAGCTTTCCCAAATAATTCCAGATAACTATCCACAAAAGGCATTCTTGTTTTATAGTCTCACTGGCTAGTCCTGGATTAAATGACAGAATACTTCCATCAATTTAGGTTGCTCTTTATGTCATAGTTATCTGCTGCTACTCCCATATATTACACACAGATTCTATTCGCTATGTGATTAGATTCCTTTCAATCTGCCTTCCCAACTGGGCAGCCTTATTACTTCTCTCTCCCAGTCTTTTTCTGCAAGCTGAACAGTTTGAGTGATTACAAAGAATGTACTTGACACCTTCCTTGTCTTCCTCCTTCTGTCACCTCTCAAAACTAATGGATGAATGTGGTAATTTTTTCTTCCCTATTCTACATGCAGCCTTTTTGCATCTCCAGGCACAACATACTCCTGCCACCTGTATTGGTTAAATGATTCCTACACTAGGAAGCTTTCCTTTTCTTTAAGCCCAAATTACAATGAATGTGAGCAAAAATAAAGCATGGCTGTGCTGTGACCAACTTCCACTCATTTTAATGGAGCTCGCAGAACAGAACTTCTCTTATCAATTGTGACTCATTAGGTTGGGGGTGAAGTGAGGGAACTGTGGCCCTCAAGATGATGTTGGACTCACAACTCCCACAAGCTGCAGCCAGCATGGTCAGGGATGATGGGAGCTGTAGTCCAGCAACATATGTCCTAGTGTCACAGACTGGTACAATTACTTGTGACCCACTATACTACATGCAGCTCACCATATGTGATTTGGGACTACTAGGTGCTTGACAGGCTGCCTGCATCACATTTCCAGTCCCTTAGAAGAGTTTCATATCCCCAGTATTTCAATAACACCAATTATTAAAGAAACAAACTTGAGAATAGAACTTTAATAAAAAAACTAATTGACTACAAAATGTCAAACGATATTTATATATGGTATGAGAGTATAGAACATAGACAAAAGCACAATATAGTGGTAGTAGTAATAAACAAATAACACATTTAAAAAGCTTTCTTAAGAATCTTAAAGAAGTATTTTCTTTCTATAAAGTGTCTTTCTCAAAATTATTTTCTGTATTCTGCAATTATGAAACTTACATAAAAGTAGATTAAAAAAACCCTATAGCACATCTTTCAGGGCACACTGCCCTCACTAGGTGTTTTACATAAAGTTTTAAAAACTTTGCAATTTAATCATTCATCTTAAAACATTAATTGAAAACTATCAACAGCTAAAATTCTTCAAGCAGAGCTCATTAATTAATCAAATACAGACTGGAATAAAACATCTTCAGAGATTTCTTAAACAGCAACAGTAATGAAACCACATAGATTTCCCTGGGAGGGAATTCCAAAGGTGTGGGGCCATGACTGAAAAAGTCCTGTTCCTGGCACCCACCAATCTAAGAGCTCTTACTGGCAGGCTAGAGTGCAGAGTCTCAGACACTCTGATTTTAATGCTTTGCAAGCTCATATGGGTGCATGTGCTCCTTAGATAATCTGATCTCAAACTTTTTAGGGCTTTAAAGGCCAAAACCAGCACCTTGCATTGGGCATGGAACTGGTTCAGAATAGGTATAATATTATCTGAATGCCTGGATTAATTTAATGCATAGTAATAGAAAACAGTGCCTTTGAAGCACAATATTAAAGAAGAATATACATTTATAATGCAATATGGCAGTGTTCATTCTACGATGCTGCCACATACACTCCAGCTTGATCACTGAGGTCTTCTGATAGGTTGGTCTTTACCAGGAACCCCTTTTGTGTGGTAGGCCCTGCCTTGTGGAACTCCTAGCCAACAGGAGTTTGGCAGGAGTCATCCCTGTTCGCTTTTAGACACCTTCTGAAAACTGTTATTTAAACAGGTCTTTCAAACCTGAGCTCTTTGCCAACCAGCTTTTACTGATGTGCCTGACATTTTTATTTTTAAATTATAGTATTGTGTTTTTAGGTGTATACTGGCTTATTTTAGATGAAAGTGTGGTTTACAAATATTTGTATATAAAAATAAGTATTCTTTTGTTAATGTATTTTAATATTTGTTATGAGGCACTGTTTTCAAATCTCTGATCAGTCATGATCAGTCATACCTCACAGGATTGTTGTGAGGATTAAATATGAGTGAGGGGTGGGGAGAAGCATGTATGCTGCCTTGAGCTTCCTGAAGGAAAGGTGGGATATTATTTAATAAATGATAACCTGTTCTGTTGTCTCTGGTCAAACACGTTTTTTCAGGTTTTAAAGCACTGCGTTAACCAAGTGTGTATACCATGGGCAGTGATAACTCTATTAATGTCACTTTCAGCTGAGAGAAAAATACTGCTTGCCTCTAGCTGTAGTAAACTACTCTGGACAGAAGAACAGGTACCATGCCAGCAGTACAGTTATAACTCAGATTGGAAAAGTGTAAAGAAAGAAAGAAAGAAAGAAAGAAGTGATAAAAATGTTAACAGAGAAATTACTGAGTGAATTTTAAAAAGAGTATGACCTACAAATGCTGGCGTAGTTGGTGTAAATAATGACATAGTCAATGCAATGGTGAAGGGAATATTGAAAGAGTGACAGTTCTTGACCAAAGTTAATCTTTAGTATTGAAAAGCAACTGTTTGGCATAATTAAGTGGACTTTTTACAAGCTCTTGCAATAATGTACCTCCATTAAAGGCCCATTAAGGAAGTTAAATAAACAAGTGGAAGGTGCAAAGTCTTGTTAGGGATTAAAAGGTCTTTCTAACTGTAAACAGTAGCAGGTGGTATGGTGCTTCTTTTTGCAGTTTAGAGTGGGAGCAGTGCTAATGGCTCGGAAGAAGCGTGGATAGTAGGCCTCTGATGTTGTCCTAACAATCCACAGGTGGTAGTTCATCTAAGATATCCAGATGGGTAATTGAACAGCAGGATGGCAGATGAAAAACAACGTAGGTATATTTCCAGGACTGTGGAGGTGCTGGTGGTCTTTTGGGTGAAATGTTCAGAAAGTGCATGTAAGGTTTTCCCAGTTCTAGCCTCATAGGCATGTTACAACTGTAATTCATACTGTGTGCTAGGAATGGAGTGGTTATAAAAAAGCCCCTGTATTATTTAGACAGGACTTTCAAACCTGAGATCTTCACCAACCAGCTTTTATTGATGTGCCTGACATTTTATTTTTAATCTTTAAATCATAGTATTGTGTTTTTGGGTGCGATCGGGCTGGTTTTTCTTTTCTACACCATAACATCTGTGTTAAGCCTAAGCATACTTTTGCTTTGTAGACCGATAATGCATGTACAATTTTTTGGTAGGGCTTTGTGGGGAAAATGCAAATATCCTAGAATTCCTGAGGGGGTGGGGTGGGGGTATAGGGGTGAGGCAAAGTAAAGTGAGTGACTTGCTGTATACTGATTTAGTGAAAGAAATCTGCATTAAGTTCTAAGTTGGGGATACAATGCAGCCTAATGCCTTAACTTTTCATGATCTGGTTTGTGGCACTTGTATTCTGGACTGCATTATGGGTAAAAGAGAATATATGGAGCATTTTCATGATCTAGTTACAACAAAGTAAACTTAATAGTAGATATCTGTGGTGATGCCATACAGATAATGAAAAATAAATGGCGATATGGCTCTACTCTTAAAGGCATGATTTAGAACTAGTCGTTTCACTGTAGAGTGAAGGCCTGTGCTGTTCTCCTATGCTGTCTTGTTTAGAATGCTTCATAGCAGAGCACTATAGATTGTGTACACAAATTCAGTGTTTTTGAATGCATTACCTCGGTGGAATGGCTTTAAACTTTATTTGGTCTTCATTATGTCACCATTAGAAACTCCTTTCTTGGGAGAGCTTGAATGTCCACTATGCGCCATTGCTCTGTCAAGATACAGAACTACTTCCTGTGTTCCTTGTGTGGTGAACCATTGAGGGAGTATGAAGTGTCTGTGGAAAAGGCAGACCTTGAGGATCTTAATCCTTCGGTTACTTGGACCAGTTTGGAATCCAAGGTGGCTTGCATCCAAGGGAGTCTGAGATGTATCAGGCTGGTTGTGAGGCTTTGGAACTGCTTCAGAATCTTGGGAGGTCTACTAAGGTGTCCTTAAAATGGGGAATACTTGGCTCAGCAATACTACACGTGAGAAGGATCTTGGGATTGTTGTTTATCACAAGCTGAATGTGAGCCAACAGTGTGATGTGGCTGCAAAAAAGGCAAATGCTATTTTAGGCTGCTTTAACAGAAGTATAGTTTCCAAATCACATAAAGTATTAATTCCCCTCTATTCAGCACTGGTTAGGCCTCATCCTGAGTACTGTGTACAGTTCAGGACACCACAGTTTAAGAAGGATGCAGACAAACTGGAACAGGTTCAGAGGAGGGCAATAAGGACAGAAAACAAAGCCCTATGAGGAGAGATGGAAAGAACTGGGAATTTTTAGACTTAAGAAGAGAAGACTGAAAGGAGATATGATAGCACTGTTCAAGTACTTGAAGGGTTGTCACATAGAGGAGGGCCAGGATCTCTTCTTGATCATCCCAGAGTGCGGGACACGGAATAATGGGCTCCAGTTACAGGAAGCCAGATTTCAAATGAACATCAGGAAAAACTTCCTAACTGTTAGAGTGGTACGACAATGGAACCAATGACCTAGGGAGGTGGTGGGCTCTCCAACACTGGAGGTATTCAAGAAGCAGCTGGACAGCCACCTGTCGGGTATGATTTAGGTTGGATTCCTCATTGAGCAGGGGGTTGGACTCGATGGCTTTATTGGCCCCTTCCAACTCTACGATTCTATGAAATATATTTTGTAACCTTACCCAAGCATTTCATGAAATTGAAAACACCAGACAGAGAAGAGGTAGGAGGCAGGGGAAGGATGTGTGTGTAATTTTGTGACTTGCAGTTCTAGCTTCCAGTCAAAGTATGACTTTACCAGGTCTCTCTTTTTACTGCCATTCACACTGCTCTTGGGAGGAACACCTTCATCCTAACCAGGTTTTTGCTTTCTGTGGATTTTAGTGCGAACTGAGCAGAAAACAAAATAATGATGTTTAAAACCTCAGACTGTTTTTATTCACAGCATCCTAACCTCTGCATCAATCCTTTTCTAAATGTTTCATGGAACTTATCTAAGGGCACATCTATACTGTATGACTTATTCATACACAGTTCCTATAAAATCATAGGGCAAGGCATCAAGCCTATCACATAGGGAAAAAGGCACTTTGGGGTTATGGTTATGTACAAAGTGTCAAAGGAAGGGGGCCTGGGAATCCCAAATTTGAGGCTTTACTGGGGGTTTACCACCTGAGACAGTTAAACCCAGTTTTGCCCAAGGCAAAATCAGTGTACCAGGCATCCATGGAATATGATGGGCCTCGCCCAGACTTTAGACAGTCCCATTTGGCACTCTGTCCAAACCTAATTTGGACTCCCTGAACAATCCTTTTTTGAGTTGTACTTTAAAGGTTTGGAGGAGATGTTGAAAACACTTAGCTCCCTCTCCCTCGCTTCTTTCCCATTCTGGACCATCCTGATTTGCCAGGCCTGGTCGCTATGCCTAATTCAAAAGCTGGGAGAGTAGAGGAGTCCTATAGCTAAGGGATCTGTTTCAGGATGGATTGCCTGTGTCTCAAGAACACCTGTTAGCCTCTTTCTCTGCAACTGGTTGTTCTTGGCTGCATGCCGCCTAGCTTCATAGTTTTACAAGTAGGTTCCGGGAAGGAGACAGACTTAATAGGATCATGATGCCATTTGAAAATGAATGTATTCAACAACCAAACAGGCCTAGGGGCACCATTTCTCTTTTTTTATATGTTAATCTCCATCTCCTTTAAGGATTTGGGAGGGATTAAATTGGAGTGGTAGGGAAATCTAGGAGAATCCATACCTGACATGGCATGAAAATCTATTTGGACCAAACCCCTTTTCAAAACTATTTCAGCTGCAGTAAGAAAAACAGCACTTAAGGTGGTTCATCAGCAGCATTTGACACCTGCTCGCCTAAATTACATGTATCTGACTATGTCTCCCAATTGTTGGACAGGATGTGCATCTTTTCCATATGTGGTGGCAATGCCACCATGTTGGTTTCTGGGATCTGATGTTTGATCACATCTCCAAAATTGCCAGCCAGACAATTTCCAAATCACTGGCTTTGGGGCTTCTCTCTATACATTTGGGACCTAAATTAACACACAAGAATGGCAGCACAGCATATGACTGGGGTTTTTTTTTTGGAAAACATCCTCAGACTTTACGCTGAGTGTCTGTTATACCCATATCTGGTTCCTAGTTCTGTCTGAGAAAGTAATACAGTCAGTTCAGCAAGCTAGGGGTTATCCCAAACTGGGCTTCTTTGAAGAAACCGGGGATAGAAACACACAAACTGTTGTGCCAATTCCATCTCTGTCTTCTGAAAATGGAGGCACATGACACTAGTCAAACCCTGCTCCTTTTTACTGTAAAACCTGGTGGGAGCAGCTTGAGTGCTTTTTTTAAAAAAAAAAATCAGCTTCAAAGAGATTTTGCAACTGATCGACAGATCAACCCATTCCCCCTTCAGGGGTGGCTAATGAAAACACTTTGATGTGATGACTAGTGTGTTTACAGCCATGGTTTTCTTCTCATTTGTGAAAGATTTAGTTGGAGGCACTAGACCACCTGCAACCTAAAGACACTTCAGCAGAAGATTTATTCGATAAGATTCTTGGTGGGAGTCTTTTTGACTGCATGCTGGTGTCCCCTTGCTACCCTCTTATCCCCACTTTCTTTCCTCTTGTTTAATTGAAATGCAACACTGAAACCTTGTGGTGATGTTTGTGGTCTTGATTGTTGTGTGTCATTTTTTACTTGTTTATTACAAAAATGTCAATAATATATATATATATATATATATATATATTAAAAAACTCAAACCCTAAAAGTGCCTAGCACAGAAAACCCTATGCCTGTTTGTCTGAAATTCAGCAGGCTTCATCCCTTCAAAAGGGGCTATTACACCTTTAAATTTCATCCAGTTCTGACTGAATTTTAAAAGGTCATAGGCATTTGTTAATTTTTTCCTTGTAGTCAGTGGGGAGCACACATGAGACTTCAGAAAATGTGGTGTGACCCTTCCACTTGGATCCAAGGTGAAGTGTGACATTCATCCGAGCCACAGGGCTGAGACAGCCACCTATCCAAGCCAATGAGACTGATATTTTTCTGTGTGTAGCCCTGTTAACATACCCATGCATAATGCAAGGCTTGGATGTGCTGAGACAGTTTGCCTGGTTTGTTTAAAGTTGTGTGGATGCTCGCTTGGATCATAGGAAGAGTTTTTCACCTGGGGCCAAGTGCCATGTGGCTCCTCTCTTTGGGAATTGTCTTCATCAGCAGCCATGCCACCTGGCCGCTTCAGTGACAGAGGGGAAAAGGTTGTTTCCTCCTAGTGGCTTAGCTGGAACCTGCAGCCATTTGACTCCCTCCCATGAGCATCTTGTGCAGTGCCCACGCCACTCAATCATTATGTAAGAACTGCCATGTGAATTTGCTTATTTCCCTCTTCCCCCCATGTCTTTTTCTTTTTGTATCATATTTATTAAATTTCAAGCTTTTTTAAAAACCTGTGAACTGGCTTGAGCACATTGGCAGAAAAGCAGCATATAGATTTTGTAAACAAATATAAATAAGACTAGATGTGGAGTGGATTGTAGTTAGGGGAATGAGAGCCAGAAACTGAGCGATTCTTTAGTCTGAATGCTGTACAGTGCATTTCACTGCTGTGGTTTCAAACAGCACTATTAAAAAAAAAATTATTATGAGCATGGACAGCTGGCTTATACCAAGCCATCCCAGTGGTCCATCTTGCTTGTTGTTGTCTGCATTGGACAGCAGTGGCTCCAGCAGGGGTATTTCCCAGCCCTAGCTAAAGATGGCAGGGATTAAACCTGAGACCTTCTGCATGAAAATGATGTATTGTACTGCTGAGCTATGGCCTCTCTCCTCCACTGGCCCACTCTCCACCTTAATTTGAGCTGTATTTGCCTTCTGTACTATTTGTACTGCCAGTTCAGTAGGGATACAATATTTCTGTTCTTTTCACCTTGCCTCCATGTTGGTTATCTCATATACCACTACATAAACTAGATTAAAGGAATATGAAGGGTGCTGCATTGAAAATGGTACTCCATACAACCATTTCTGCCTAGGAGGGCAACAGTAGCCATACTCAGAACCATTTGCACAATGTTTAAAGCAGGGTGTCAGGCATGAAGGTTGAGCTGTTTTATTGTATTTATTTATTATTTGATTTATATCCCGCCATCCTCCTCGCAGGAGCCATGTTACGCACCACCACCACTAACTCCACTGTTTATTGAACCATATGGTAATCAGGTCCTTTGCTAGGAAGTTGAGGGCCTTAGCAGGACAAAGGATCTGACAACAGCAGCTATTGTTGCATGGGTTGGCTAGTCCTTTCACTCTTTGGAGGATTTTGATGTTTGCAGGATCCACTGCTAGTACTATTATTATTTTCTGAAAAGCAAGGTATTGGAACACACCATCTAACTTGAAAGTCCTTATCATGGATGTGTGGTGATAATTTAGGCAAATATACTTGGCACTTGTAGCCACCAAGTGACTCTTGAATAGAAAACTGATTGTGAGCTCAACTCTGGCAAGTTCTGGCTCAAATGCAGCTCTAGATGGCATATAGAAAGGGTGTGTGTGAGAGAGGGGGGGAGAGAGAGAGATGGAGAGTGATGGAGAGCTTTGCTGGCACACAATATTTGGCAGGGTAGTGTGTCTTGACAGGATCTTTGACCTGGACTCATGGACTGCAGTTATTCAGTGGTGAGTATAGAGCATGGCGAGTATAATGCTCATGGTCAGACAGAGATACTCTTAGTTGTTTTTATAGATATTTGCGTTGATATCATGAAATGAAAGTGTGTTGGATGGAATTTGACTAAGTGTGGGATGCTATGTATAAGGATATTCAAGTTTTTTAAAAAACTTGTTATGGAGGATAGGGCATTCTTACATTTAAGGCCAGCTTCTGTCATTGATGATTTTGTATATGTGAGTGATCACAATCTTGTTCTAATGGCAGTTTGAGAAATGTAATAAAGTGCTCCTGGATTCTCCAGAATGCAGCAAATAAATTAAACAAAATGTGGGTGCATAAAATTCCCTTTTATGATGATAGTTATTCTGGAAATGCTTAAGAGCAAATATTGAACCATACCAGCAAGGTGGAGGTGGGGAGGGGAAAAAATGAAAAATGGAAATGGACTGCCTTTGAAGAACCTATATTATTTCCCAGATGGATCTTTTGTGGCCCATAGGGCCACCCAAAGACATTTTGCTGCTTGAGGTAGAGCAACAAATTGCCCTCCCCTCCCAAGTCAAGGTACCTAGTACCCAAGGCTGGTCAAGTTATTTTGGGACCTGCAGCATAAAATCCCACAAGTACTTCTTCCCCTCCCTGACAATAGAAATGCCACAATAATTAAAATAACAACTTTCTGACTACTCATGACCCCTGAAATCAGCTTCTTGAGGTGGCCACCTCATTCTACCTAATGTTAGGGCTGGCCCAGTCCGCCGTGAGATAACGGGTTGCTAGCCTCTCCTTCTAGGCTAGCCTGGTGGCTGAGATAAGGAGCAAAGAGGTTACAAGCTCCTGAGTCTGCGATGATAGGGACGGGGAGAGGTAGTCTGGCATCATTTGTCTACATTACATATTGTAGGTGTAAAGGAAGGGAGTGGGGAAGAAGAAAATGCAGGGGAAATTTTAGGTTGTTGTGGGGGCTAGTTGTGCAGAGTAAAAGGCATTCTGAAGCTGCTTAGAGAACCTCTGCATATACTTCAGCTGTCGCATATTTTCTAGCCCCTCTCCCAGGTAAGTCCCTATTCTTGTATTTTGGGAAATGCCTTGTTCAAATTTTGTTAGTGTGCATTCCTAGATCTACTGTTCTTTGGGTTTCAGCTTCCTACCCCAGGCCTGTAGAAATTAAATCAGTGAGCTTGATTGAGGAAATGAATGCATTTTGCTTCCAGTATGTATCCATGTAAATCAGGGTGGTGCATCCTTTTTTTATCTGTCGAGGGCCACTTTCCATTGCATGGTGATTGTGGGGACTGCCTACCAGTGGTGGGTTTGTTAGTAGTCCAAATTGGGTGAGACCAGAGCCAAAGGTGGGTGGAGCTGCCACTTTTCCATCTTTCTGCCACTTCTTTTTTGCTCTTTTTCCCTTTTCCTTATTTTATTCCTCCTTGCCACCTGCATACAATTAGGCCACAGATCACAGGTTGCCCACCACTGATGCATGCACATGAGGAGTGAGGTCCTATGAGCATGAACAGTAAAACCCTGTGTAGCATGCAGACTGCCATTTTACAGCCCTGCAGCTGCTTAAGATATGTTTTTGAACTATTGTAGGATATGTTTCACATATTGTACATCTTTAAGCAAATGATCCAACACCCTCTTAGTTTTTAAATCAGCAGAGGAGAGACATTTGCAGAGTAAACCAATTCAGTAGATCTGAAGCAGAGTCTTCAGCAATGTATAATTGTGTGTGTGTGTGCATGTAGGATGGGGGCAGTGATTCTTGGTGTGAAAATTGAGGTGTTATAAGCATATATTTATTTCATCAGTGAATTTTCTGGGAATGTGACCCTGCTCCTTATGAGCGCCTCTAGTGTTCTTGTTCGTTGGTTCATAAACTTCAGGAAAGATGATGCATTTGCAAGCTAGAGGTTTTTGCACCACTTTTACATAGTTTGAACTCCAAATCTTGGGTCATGATTAAGAGAATCTGCACTACAGAGTGAATCCTCTGGCTTCATCTCATGTGTGGTGTTTTGCTTTTACAGAGAGAAAATCCGGCATAGATAAAAATGTGCATGTTGTCCTCACTTGTGAAGTGTGTCACATGACTTAATTTACAACATGGGTTAGGAAGCTGCTGTGTGCCTCAGCGTCCCAGGATGTGTACTGGTAGCTCTCGAGAAAAAGACAGTGAAATGCCTCAGTGGAAATTGAGTAAAGGAGAGACCTGAGATGGCAGCTTATGCATAAATGTGAATATACCAGTCAGTATGTGTCACTGTGCCTGTTGCAAGTGCCATAGTCTGTTTATGGAGCTAACATAAGCTTCCCTGCTTCAGGTTTTGCCCTTTCAACATCCGTTTCCTTCCTGTAGGGAAAGAGGGATGAGGCTTAAGGGAGGAGAGACTCTGTGGGTGTTCTCTGCTATGTTTGACAGCTTGTTCATGCTAGATGTGGTCCCAGTCCAGTGTCTGCTTCATAACTCTGTCAAGCCACACTGCCTTCTCACTGGAAGAGCTCTCATTCTTGAGGAGACTATGTACCTTCCAGGTCTTGTCCAAGAGTGAGTTGCGGAAAACTACATTGATCCCGACATATAACAGGCTAGGTTGGTCAGCAACATACTCTGCCCCTTTTCTCCTTGCAGTAGGTGTCCAACCCTCAAGAGCCTAGTCAAGAGTAAGATTTTCCATGGGGAAAATATGATGAAGTTTTGAAAATAGCTAAATGTTTCTAAGAGAAACCAGATGCCATGGGAGTGAAGGAGCAAGGATTAATGTTTGGGAGGTTGAAAGTGACTCAGAAATGAGGGAGGATGATTGAAGAGGACAAAGAAGGCTTAAATCAATATAACATAGATATCAAGAGATAGTGAGGAATGTGGTGTCATGGTAGTAGAAGGTACAAGATGAAATAAGAATTTTAGTAGGAGTGGGGGAAAGATAACATATTGTTGCGTGCCTCCCCAATCTCCAAGCGGTGAGATTTCAGGGGTCCCTGCACTCGCCCTGGGTTTGGTTTCCTTGGGAAGAAGGTCAGCGGAGACTGTGGTGTCTTTATGAAATATGGTTTGTTTATTTACACACATTCCAACCTGAGCTTAGGATGGAGGGGGTTCAAGGCATCAGCAGTCCAATATCCAGCTTTTCCATCAGGGTTTCAGGAGGCATCCTAAAGCCATGGTGCAGAGAGCCAGCCTCTCTACCTGACTCCAGTTCTCAGCCTTTCTCCAGACACAACTCTAAACACAATCAAAGCACAAACCTCTGCTAGCTGCCCATGGGGGAGAGAGGCTCTCCTGAAGAGTTTCAATGACAAAAGGATCTTCCTGGCCCATTCACCAGTTGCTGGGCACCTGAAAGACCCATTAGCAAACTGGCCACCCTATTAGCTTAACAAAAGAAACTCATCTGGCCAGCAGAGCCAGCCCCTCACCCCAAGGCACAGGATTCCAAATCAGGGCTGGAAGGGGACTCACAGGGATCATCCATTCCAACCCCAAACTCACAACAATATCTACTGAATCTGAAACTACTTTAGTCATATATAGCTAGCTGTGTTGGTTCTGTTGGGGAAAAATTGCCAAGATCTCAAAACTTTGCTCACAATTTTTGTGACCTTTTTAGTTGGTTCTAGTAGAGGCATTACTCCACCATGACTTTAGGAGTCCAGCTACTGTGTGGTCTGAGAAGAAGATGAGCCGAGTAAGGGACAGGCATGGGTAAGAGGTTTTAATTTGAGTTAATTGATGGGATAGGTGCAAGGAAAGGATACTTATTAGATCTCTGCTACTCTATTAGCTCTATTAGTTTCCAGTGGAAAAATTAATCCCTAGATGTTTACCTAGCTTTGGACAGCATCCCCCTGATCTGTGAAACCCTATAGTGAGATCAGCATGTTAGAGGAAGTCTATCTGTGACTCTATACTCAAGTTTTCCTTCTCCCCACCCCTTCACATACTATTCAGTACTCAGCAGGGTTCCAATGTTTATAGCAGAAAAGACTTGAGTCTGTGGAGAGTATCTGGATTCAGCCAGGTCTAATCCTGGGAAGATGGGCCTCAGTTTCCTTCTAAGTGATTGAGAGGTGATGGTATTTATTTACCAGTCATTGAGGCTGGGCTTGGGTAGTTAATTTAGGTGGAACATATTGATAGGGCTATGGATTGAACGGTCCCAGAAACGTGGAACATTATTTTTAACATTTACCACCACCCACAGCTGAGAGGGAACAGGCTTTTATTAAAAGAATGTGTGATTAATGATTCACAGAGAAAGCTGCAACGATGAAGGTTATACAATGCAACATATATATATATATATATATATAGTTGTGTGTGTATATATATGTGTGAGTGTGTGTGTGTGTATGTATATATGTACGTACACACACACACACACACAGATTTTCTTTCTCCAGATACAACTCGTCCCAATAACCAAAGACCAAACCTATATCTATATTTATTATACAGCACTGAAGAAATACCATGGTGATGAGCTTGCCAGCAAGATATAGGAGGATGGTAGAAATACAGATAGCGAGGGGATAACTGGTGGCACAGGCGCATGTCAAGTAGGAAAATAGTTGATTGACAGGAAGTTGGGTGTCTTTAAGTTAAACAGATGGTGGGATGTGAATCTGTGAATATTAGAGGGAGTTTGAGAGGGTGCATTCCTGTTTAGCAGTGATCATATGTGCAATGAATTATCACGTGTAACTGCACAGGCTCATATTTTGGGCCTTCTTACCCGTGCCCCCTTCTTTTCCTTCTGTCTGTAGTTTTTCTCCCCGCCCATAGTCTCAATGTGAATTGTAAGGTCCTCAGGACAGGAGTCTACTTCTGCCTCTGTTACTCTGTAAAGTGCAGAATACTCTGATGTTGCTATATAGATGCATTCTTGTTGTTAACAACAACATCTCTTTGCTTGCTTGAACTATACAGGTTGGGGAGTCAAAACTAAAAAACATATTTAGTAGGTGGCACCATCAGAGAAGTCTGGGTATGTGGCTGCCTGATGTTTTATTCTTTCTTCTGTAGAAAGAACTTCTATGATGTAGGAAAAAGTGTGAAGCCTGCATGTACATAACTGTGGGCAGTGATTATATACCTGTGTACCTCACTGCATGCATAGGTCTTTCAAAGCTGCATGGGTGCATGTGAAATGCATATGTGCAATTATCGTATGTGATGTCAACATGTAGGTTTCATGCTTTTTCCAATATTCAAGCTCTTCCCATGGAAAAGAAAAGCAAGAAGTGGCTTTGGGGGCATGTTCACACTGCTGTTTTACTATGAAATTTATCATGGATGTAATGCTACATTTATTTCTGCTGAGCTCATATTCTGTATTAAATAATAATAAAAGCACATTTCAAGGCTTTTACCTACATTACCTCACTAACCTTTGACAGCCCTGGAAGGTAGGCTACTATTATTATCTGTACTTTGCAGATGCAGAGCTGAGGCTGAAAGCCAAACTAGATGAGACTTTTGTCAGATTGTTAGTCCTGATGTGGTCCTGTATTTTTTTAGAAAAAGAAAATGGCGAGCACAGGGGAAAGCCTTTCAAGTTAAGACCTTGTCCCAGTCTGCATCTGTGTTGGAATTGCATTTTAATATGTTCTTAAACTTTCTTTTTAAAAATGTTTTTAATCTTAGAAGATGTTTTGATAGCTTTTTTTAAGTAACATTTTTGAAGATGTTTTAAAGTTTGTTTTTATGATGTTTTAATGTTTTAGTGCTTTTGTTTGCTGCCCTGGGCTCCTGCTGGGAGGAAGGGTGGGATATAAATATAATAATAATAATAATAATAATAATAATAATAATAATAATAATAATAATAATAATGCAAGCCAGTGTAGCAGCAGCTCAAGCTTTTCATGTTAGAAGAGGGGAGAGGGCTTTCCTTCCCCACCAGAAACCAGAGTGTTGTAGAATGCCCAGTGTAGATGACGCATAGCAAAGTAATTGCCATGAGTGTTAGCATGCCATGGCATGGTGTAGTGTAGCTTCAGTAATGGTCTTTGATGTGGGAAGCTGGGTACAAATCCCACACACCCCTTGAAGGTCACTGGGTGGAATTGGGCAAGTCGTTGTCTTTCAGCGTGATTTGTCCCACTACAGTGTTAAAGAGAACAAAGTTAGATAAAGGATATATATTCTAAGGGGAATGGATACAAAGTTAGATATGGATACAGATTGTGCACCACTTCCTTCCTTATACAGTAATATTAATGAAATATCCCTAAAATGCCATGCAGTGCTCTTGAGAGATTATACCCAGCTCCCTTGCAATGTAATCAAGGGAGGCAATGAGTTCAAAGGAAGTGGCCCAGGAACAACATGCATCATTTCCCATGTCACCAGGTGACTTCCCATGTTATATTCTTCCAATATCAGTGCTGAAATCCTGCATGTTTAGCAGTCTTTATCCTTTGGCTTCCTGACTGAGTTTGGTCTCATTTCTGTGTTCCTGAGAAACAGCTAGGGCTTTCTCACAACAGGTCAATAGGGACTGGCAGTGTGAGGTGTCCCGTGGCTGTCCATAAGCCAGTGGTACTTGTGAGCTTCATAACTGAGCTTCTTAATTGTTTTTTGTTAAACAGACCAAGCTTGAAATCCTCTTTGCAAGCAGTCCTTTTAAAAATACATTTTGCAAAACTGAAGTATCATTCTAGCCATTCACAAACTTATTCTGAGTACAACTTATACATTCTTATATTGCCAGATTAAATATTACCTACTATTAAGTTAATGAAACTGTTGAGAAGCCTCTGCCATTGTCTGATTTAAGGTCTTTTGCCTGTGCTGCAGATCTAGAGATCTTGTTTGGTCCCTGCTCATAGTCTCATGACATTACCATTAATCTGCTTCCTCATTTCCCCATTTGCCTCTACTAGGTCTAGCATCTTCAGGACCCCCCCTCATAAATTCATGTATGGCGTTACATATTACATCCCAGAAGCAGTTGCAGCATCTCATTGCTGAACAAGAGCTTCCTGTGTTTAAAATATCCATCATGTATAATCCAGAAATGCACCAACTACTGGCCTAGAGACCAACTTGGATACTCCCTACCTAGATTTCCAAGTATTTCATTGACTATGCTTTCTCTTTGATTGTAGAATCGGGACAGGAATTACCTCAGGATCAACAGGGAAGCACCATGGAGCGTCGGAGCTCAGGCAAGGTCAAACGTCTGGCCACGCTGCTCACAGGTCTGGTGGAATGCATGTGCTTTGCAGGTGTCATTTTTGGATGGGCATCCCTGGTGTATGTCCTCAAGGATTTGAACTACTTTGAGAATCTGTGTGTGTCAGCAGCTGCCAATCAAACAGGCAATGTTACAGGTATGATCAGGGGAAAAGAGTGGAGGTGGTGGGATTTGCATCTAAACTGAGTTTCAGTAGCCCCGGGGTTTATGTGGTATGCGTATATGTATTGGACTTGCTGGGCCTCATAAATAGGTGTATGGGCAGGACTGCACAATTTGTAATCCCACCAAGCCACATGAGTCTCCTATTCCTGTATTGTGATCTGCAAAATGTTTGACAACTATCTATTGTTGCAGGCAGCAAAACCCAAGGAGCTTTTTCAGGCTCCCAGTGGATTGTCATGCATGGCTGATGGGCTACATTCAACTTGGTGGGTCACAAGTTGTGCAGGCCTGACATAAGGAATTAGTACAGAGCGTAGATGTGATGCTATATATATGAACTATTGAAGGGATGTGGAACTGTGTCCTTCCAGATGTTGTTGGACTTGACAGCCCATCAGCCTCAGACGGCATGGCCAATGGTCAGTGATGATGGGAGCTGGAATTCACAAACACTTGGAGGGCCACAGGTTCCTTGTCCCTGAACTCTTAGATGTGGAGGGTCATATGCTGGTTCAGCTGTTCCATGGAGTGTCTGCAAAGTTTTGTCACAGGGTACTTTTAAGAAAAGCTGGTGCAATTTCTATATTATCCTGGGTGATGCCCTTGTGATTATAGGGCTCAGTTTTTAGGTCTTGCCACTGCAATGAGAACACCTTGTTGAAGGGGTACAAACCTCCCCATAGTGTTCCTCTGCTCCAGGCTTTGTGGCTTGAAACTGCAGAATGGGATTTCCTGACAGTGGAGCTGGTTGAAGAAAGGAATATAGATTAACATATTGAGTGGCAGCGGGAGTCCATTTTCTCTTAGCAGATGTGCTCCTTAGCAAGCACTCCAGCATGTCTTTTAACGCATGGGCCACTTGCTGGTAAATAATCCTGCGTTCCTTTTTGTGAATGAGTAGACTGCAAAAAGTTCAAGGAACGGAACAGAAATATTTAAGGATGTGGAAAGAAAGTTGCTCCCTCCTTGCCCTGGATAGAAGGTTAGAATCAAGTTTTGGTGTGGGCTCAGTCTAAGATGATGCCAAACACCCACCATGACATGCCAGGCTTTTAGTGCCAGAGGTCAACTCCAGAAATCTGGAGTAGTAACAGGGAGAGTTCTTCTAAGCATGTGCAAGTGGCACTTTCAAAAACATTTACTAGCTGCAGCAATCGCCAGCACTGCTGGAATTCAAGATTAAGGGTTTTCAGATAAGAGGCTGTGGATCTTTATCAGGAGGGTTTGATCCTGGCACCTCTAATTTCAAAAAGTAAGTATTGGCTATTAAAAATATGATGCTAGGAGTTTGCTGTGTGTGTGGGACAAGGTGAACATAGAGAAAATATAAAATATATTGAGACTGAGGGCCACACATAAAAAGTATTTGCTTTAGGATTTCTGCACAGGACTTACTGGCATTAGGGACTAGTATCTGAATTCTCTGTCCCTTTGCAGACTGCAGTGCTCAGGATGAACAGTTTTCCCTCATCTTCACCATTGGCTCCTTCATGAACAACTTCATGACCTTCCCAACAGGCTACATCTTTGACCGCTTTGGCACCATGGCAGCCCGTCTGCTTGCCATGTAAGTGCTGGGTGCAGCCCATTCCTGTTTTCCCACCTTGGAGCTCTCTGTCCCTGTGGATCTAAACCAGGATTGTCATACTTCTTGTGCCTGTAAAAGTTGTGTAGCAGAGAGCAATTGGGTAATAGTGAACTCTTCCATCACCACAGCACTGGGATATGAGCAATGGAACCAGCAGAAATCCACCCTGCTATGCGACTCTTAAGTCAAAATCTTTTAAAGATGAAGAGTGGGTAACCCTTCGCTGAAGAAAGCACATTCTTGGTGGCCTGATTCATGAGGTGTGCGGGAGGTTGGTTCCTGGGGTGGCCACTTGCACAGTCCTGGGAGGAAAAATATGCATCACCAAAAGAGGACAAAAGGAGACACAAATCTGCATACATTTTTGCATACTGAAGTATAAATATTCATGAATTTATAAAAGTTTTTTATAATTTAAAATGTGACACCTGCCTGTAGTCTGAGGTGGTTCAGGCCATACTTGCTGCCTGTTTTCCTGCCCCTTTTTTGGATGGGATGGGTGATATCCTAGATACTTGGGCACATGGTGAGCAGAAAGGAACTCGGACGGTCAGCAATTCTCTTCTGTGCACATCTTCTCTCTCCCGGATTCTTTTCCTCTCTTCCACCCCCACTCACCCCCATCCATGTTGTCAGACAGCTAGAATGAGCAAATCTGTTATCTTGAACAACCCAGACTGCCTCTGTAGGGGTATGGAGAAGCTGCTCTTGACTTAACACTAATCATTCCCATAACTCTAATGAACAGCTTTCCACCCCCGTCAAGGGGTGGGGTGGGGCTATACTCAAAGGAGATAGATCAGAAACAGTTGTCAGTTTTTTCATGAGGCCTTTGCGCAGTGCTGTATATAAAACATTAACTCCCTCTTATGTAATAAATAGGATATGTAACCAAATACCTATACATGCATGTTTTTTAGCCTGCGTTAACATGTTCCATTTCTGAAAGACAATTCCTCCCTCTCCTCAGATTTAGACATGTTTGGTAAGACCTGAAGGAGCAAAGGGGAGAGCATGGAGACCGGGTGAGCAGGAGTATTAGAAAGTAATACAGAAGTATTAGAAAGGTAACTAGGAGTTGCCCATGGCCTGGAAGGCCTGTTCATATGACTTCTTGAGGCGGTAGCAGCTGCAGTTTTTCATCTGTCAGTCTGACTTCCACTTGGGCTGTGTACTGAGCTGATGGCATGGGCTGGGCACAGTGTGACTAGGCTTTAGGCACCAGGTCAAAAACTGAACTGATATTTTGTTGGGGGGTGGAAACCCATTATCTCAAAAAATTTAATCAGATTGTGATTGGATATATAGTCAACTCCTTTCCAATCCTCGCACTGGAACCCCAGAGCCTTCCACTGCTAAGGGCTTCAAAACCACTCCTATTTCTCCACATTGGCAATGGGGAATAGAAGAACTGTACTCTTTTTTGCAGGGAAGGAGGAGTTGAGTAAAGTGCAGAACAGGGCAATCAAAATTATTAGGGAGATGGAGTAATCCACACCATACATATAAAGCACATGGCAAACTGTAGTTTACCCCTCACAGAGCTACAATTCCCACCACCCTTCACAAATGACTGTTCCCAGGATTATTTGGGAGAAGAGATGTGCTTTAAATGTATGGTGTGAGTGTGACCTTAGTTTAGGAAAAGGGTAACTAAGTGGAGATATGATGGAGGTTTACAAAATTGTGCATAATGTTGACAAAGTGACTAAAGAGAAGTTTATCCCTGCCCCCTGTAATACTATAACTGAGGGTCAGAGTGAGGTAAAAATAAATGAAAATGGCTGGCAAGTGATTTAGAACAGACAGAATGAAATACTTCACATGACACATGATTAACGTATGAAATTCTCTGCTACTAGATGTGGTGAATGTACCCAGCACCTCTGCCTGAGTGCCTTCTAGCTGTGAATCCAGCCACTCTGTGTTCCTCTGGAGGTGATCATAACAGGCATGGGGGCCCCCAGTTTCTCTTTAATACTTATTCATTATACAATGGCTTGATTGCAGGGCCAGCAGAAAAGGAGGTTATTGAGTCTACTGCACTGAGATGTCAATTTTCAGTAGCTTCCAAATTAGCCCTGTTGTCTGTTATGAAGTTCATATATGATCAGCTATAAAGAAGGGGGGCATTTGCACTGTGTGATGACTGGGTCCAGGGTCTTCAGTGGAGCTGTGCAAGGAGTCTCTGTTCTGTGATTTGGGTGTTCAGTTGATACAATACTCAGCCCAGCTTACGGAGCTGGAAGTCCAAGGGTTCCTATGACCACATACAGGAAGTTGATATTTGCTGTAGCTGCAGTTTGTGAAGTTTCTCAATTGGCTGAGCATATTAATGGAGTGGGGCAAGTCATGCAGCTCATGTGAGTGAATTGATTAACCACGTGCAGGAGAGCAGTGCTGAGGTGGCTGTTCTGGGTTCCTGCCCTCCCACACTGTCAGGCACATGGCCAACTCAAAGGAGTTGGGAAAATGTTTTCCTATCCTATCCAGGGCTTGATCTGCAAGTCTAGTGCAAAAACTGGTGTTTGGATACAGAATTCAGCATTCCAAAAACAGAGAAAGAGCCCTGAGGAATCAAGCAAACGGTCCATCTTGTCTGGCATCTTGTTACCCACAGTGGCCAGCCACATGCCTCCAGGAAGCCCCAAAGCAGGGCATGATGTCCTTTCCCTGCAACTGTTCTTCCCCAGCAATTGGTATTACAAAGTACACTTCCTTTGAACTTGGAGGTGCCATATCCCCTGTGAATTTGTCTACATCTCTCCTTTAAACCCATCTAAGCCAGTCATCTAGCACTGAACTCCATAAATTAATATATGTTGATGGTGAGGTATCTGTTTTAACAGCATCATCAATGTATATGGCACTTACACAATTAAAGAGGACAGGTCCCTGCCCTGAGCAGCTTACAATCTAAAATTTGACATGGGCTGGCGGGTGGAAATGAAGACAGAGGGTATCTGTTTTTGTTAGTCATACTTAGGCTTAGTTACAGCAAGGGATGAGGAGTAAGGGGTTGTGCCAAAGACTTCATGAGTCAGAGAGCAAAGCATTTTCAAAGTATTTTCTAAACCTATTGCTAATCTGTTTTAAATAGTCTTCATTTGTTTTAAAGGGAAAAAAAGTTCTAAAACAAGGCCCACCTTCTGATTAGTTAGCTATCTGTTGGGGAAGCTTTAGCTCTGTATTTCTTGCACTCAGCAGGGATTGGACAAGGGTAGCCAATGTGGTGCTCTCCAGATGTTCAACTACAACCCCCATCATGTTGTAACCCTCCCAGAGAGCTTTGGCTATGGAGCGGTATACAAATGTAATAAATAATAATAATAATAAAATCATCATCATCATCATTTCTGACCCCTAGGGCTGATTGGAGTTGCCCTCTGGGTCGTGTTGTCCCACATCATGTTGGCTACCTTTTGAGATGGCCTACAAGTCCCCACTCCCTTTATTTTTTGGGGAGGTCATTTTCTGTCCAGAATGTAGCATGGGAAGCTAATTTCTACCCTGTCACCCATCTATAAACTTCTGTCATGTTCCGCTTAGTTATCCAGTGTGTAGCTCTAGGGCATAAAGTCACATGAGGCCAGCACCTTTCTGAAGCTGAGCAGGTTATCTAGTCAGTGCTTGGATGGGTAACTGCTTGGGAACCTCGTGTATGCCACCTTGAGTCCTTTGATGGAAGAAAGGTAGGCTATAAATATGAGGAAGTATAAAAAAATATTCTGAATGACAAAAACACCCTAACTTTTTCTGCATAGGAAGTTGCTTAAAGCCCTTGATCATTTTAGGCTGCAATTCTTTACCCATTTATCTGGGGGTAAGCGCCATTGAACTGAATGGGATTTAACTTTGAGGCTCTGAGTAAACGTGTAGGATTTCACTATTATTAGCAAGCCAGTGCGGTGTACTGGTTAGAGTGCTGGACTAGGACCTGGGAGACCAGGGTTCAAATCCCCACTCAGCCATGAAGCTCACTGAGTGATCTTGGGCCAGTCACTGCCTCTCTGCTTAACCTACCTCATAGGGTTGTTGTGGGGATTAAATGAGGAAAAGTTGGGATATAAATGCTAATAATAAAATAAATAATAATAGTGTCGATCTTTCAGGTCTATGACTGCTTGCTCAACTGAGATAACTACAAGTGTACACAGTATTCTGAACATGGCCATACCACCAATTTTAAATGATGATATTGTGCTTGCCATTCTTTTCGTTGATCTTCAAGAGAAACCAAGAAATTAGAATACTAAAATTAGCTAAAATTGTTATTTCTGGGTCTGCTATGCTAGTCAATGTAGAAATAACACAGTTGACAAGACTTCTGGAGGATTAGCATTATTACATGCAAATACTATGTTTCAAAATACATTTTTCTCCAGTTTGTGTTTGGATAGGAGTTACATTGCAGTTGTAACTGTTTATGACACTGATCTATATGAAGTGTATCTGAACTGGCCCATTTGCTTCAAAGTGGCTGAGCCAGTTACCAGAAAACGTTTTAAAGTTGGGGCCAAACTAGATGTGACATTAAAGCAGTAGTGGTTGGTGTGTGTGTGAAGGGGGCAGAGGGCAGACACAGCTTACCTAGATGGGGATGGGGCCAGGGCCGGGGCAGATACACGCCCCTGACCTTGCCCCAACTACATTCAGGCAAGGTGCAGTAACACAGGTGCTGGAGGGTGGCTCCGCCCCATCAACCTGACCACTGATGTGTTAAATGCACCTTTAAAGTGCAGATTTTTAACAATGCACAAGCTAGGAAGGCATATTGATTTTTTGGGATCACAGCAGGTTTGGAAGGTTAGGACCCTGCTGTGGTCCTAAGAATGCTGCTCTGGGCTCCTACTGGGAGAAATGGTGGAATATAAATTAATTAAATAAGAAAATCCCTCCTCTGAAGCTGGCCTGTGCATTGGGAGGACCCCCCTCCCCAGTTTGTGCCACAGCGGGGAAGAAATTGTTAAATTATTCTCTCAACACCTGCTGCAATCCTAATAATTACCAGCAACCTGCCCCACCTCTGCAGCTGATGCTATTTGCATTTTTACAAAAACCCTGAATGTTAAAGGCAAAAGACACACTTAGCTTTCGTATAGCTTGGCTGGAAGTGTGTGAACTAAAATGAAACCGGAGAATAAAAATAAAAATAATAATGACCCTGAACAAGAACAGAGGACCATTTTTTAAATGGTTCTACTCCCTCCTTGTTGTGTGGCTGCCTGAATTTCTTTTTCTGCCCTTCTAACGTCACCTTTGTGTCCTGTTCCTCAGCATGCCTCCCTTCATCCTTTCCCCATCAATCTATTTCTATTTTCATATGATCCCTCAATTTCAAACTTACTGACTCCTCTTTCTTCCTCCAATGCCCATGCCCCCCACAGCTGCCTGGCTATTTGCCAAAAGGATGGGAAACTGATGGATGCTCACTATGTCTGATGGGGGATGAAGGGAGGAAGTAGTTCACCTTGCTGTCCTCATGTCCACAGCCCAGTGCCCATTTGGTAGTTCAGGGCATCTCTTTGTCTTCCAGATCTGCCTACACCTCTGGTACCCTCCTCATTGCCTTTTCTTCAGCAGGTGAGTGCTCCTGGCTGAAGAGCCAGGCTCAGTTAGGTTGATCTTTGGAGTACAATGGTCAGTCTTGGGCAAAGTAGGTCTAGTGTTAGGTTTGGAGACTGTTGGGAATTGTTGTGGGGAGTGGGGGGTGCATGTCAATGTTAGTCCTTTATGGTTTGTTTGAGTTTGCAGATCACTAAGAATATGTATATGTATGCTTGTATGCATGTGGGTGAAGAAGAAAAAAAGTTGCTACTTCTTCAGTAAACTGAACCCTCTCCATTGTGCACCCTGGTCTACAGAAATAAAGTTAGGGTGCCTAATGGAAGGCTCAGTTTAGGAATGTAGGAAGGTGCCTTATACTGAGTCAGACCCTTGGTCTATCTAGTTTAATATTGTCTACACTGACTGGCAGCAGCTCTTTAGGATTTTTAGATGAGAGTCTCTCCCAGCCCTACAAGGAGATGCTAGCGATTGAACCTAGAACCTTGTGCATGCACAGCAGATGCTTTACCAGGAAAATATGGTCTATAAATGATTTTAATACACATTTAATAATAAAAATTCTGCATGTCTGTGTGTGGAGGAGCATAATATGTCTGGATGGGTCTCTATGTTGGGAAGTTATATGTGTTGTGTGCACATGAGTGTACATTAGCAATGCTCTCTGTGATGTAAGAGTGGATGAGAAAGGGGAGCATATGTTCATTAGGGTTGCCAGGCTCAGGGCCTGAGATTGATCCTGTATCTTTAGGAGAAGAGAGAGTCAGCCAAGTGCAGGTGTCCTTGCGACTCTGTAATGGGAAAAACCACAAGGTGGAATTCTCCCTTCCCCCTGCACAACTTTTAAAGATACAGAAGACCTCTTGGTTGCCAGGCCCGGCCTCCAAGAGGTCTTCTGTATCTTTAAAAGTTGTGGAGGGGAGAGAGAGGATTCCACCTTGTGGTTTTTCCCATTACAGAGTTGCAAGAACACCTGCACTTGGCTCACTTTCTCTTCTCCTAAAGATACAGGATCAGTCTCAGGCCATGGACCTGGCAACCCTAATGTTCATGTTTGTAATATAGTCTATATGACAGAACTTCAATGGGAATCCCAATGACTGCACAGAGAGAGAAACTGTGCTAGTATAATCTTCAGCCTGATTTTCTCGCTTGTGTAGGCCTCCCAAAATTATGTTGGATCCCTTAACCATTTTTAAAGATTGGAAATGGGGATCATATGAGGTAGGATCTTAACTACAATATATATTTGTAGGAAGTTGCTGCCCTGCTTCTTTCCACATACCTGGCAACTTGTGTTAATTTATATCAAAAGCTAAAGACCAAAAAGCAAGCAAATTGGATTCATGGTTCCCACTGCTGTTTTCTGAGTCCCCTGAGCTGGCAAATAAATTTACAGTGGCACATTATGCTGCCTTCTGTTAGTGTGTCAAATGAAGAATCATAGGAAAATATGCCTGTATAACATACATGAGGAGTATGAATTCCTTTTGTTGTTCTGGAGCACTAATTGTTAAGTACTGAGCTGTTTCTGTGTGCGTGCGCCAGTGTATGAGTGTAAAGGGGAAAAAGTTATTTAGGATCAATGGTAGAGAGGAATGCAGGGAAGTGCCTCTCTGGAGCTTTTTTTTTTCATCTGCCAGGGTAACTAACAGAACCTCTTTGTTCTGACATATGAACAAGGTGATAACAAGGCTTTCAAACTTGTATTTGTAACAGATGAATAGAAACAACACTTTCCTTTTCTTTGATGGGGTTCCTACTTCATGCTAAATAACACTTCATTGCATTTCTGATTTAAAACCTAAAGGCTGATCAGGAATGTGAACCTAGGTCTCCACAGCCAAGTTCAATATGCTAACCACTACACCATCTTTTGCCATTTTACTATTCAATGACTGTGTCTTGTTTTATGAACATGATAGGCCTGTGATGCTGATATACCTCTTGATTTTTCTCTCCCTTGCAGCCACTGCTATAATGTTATTTCCAGCACTATCGTTTCTCTCTATTGGTGGGATCCTCCTTATCCTCACCAACATGCAGGTTTGATGCTCTTCCCTTGCATTTCCTACTGGGGAGGGAAGCTGGGAGAGGAAATTCTTTACAGGAGAAACTTTGGGGCTGATGGTAGGGAGACTGAGTGCCATTTTCCTGCCTCTTATCTACATCTCTGTGAGACATAAAATATGAACTTGGGGAAGGGTGCTATTTGACCTTTTCTTTCAAATTCTTTAAAAAAAGTTAAGGCTGGTCTGAATGTGGGAAAACACTAGACAGTGGATATAGAAATGGTTTGATGATGGAGAAATGGGTTGCATTCACCTTTTGACCTATTAGTAGCTCATTTTCCCCCACAGCAATTATCTTATGAAGTGCTTAGGGAGGCCAGGTGAAAAAGAGGACAAGGCTCTTGCACCTTTAATAGTTGCGCAGAAGATGGAATTTCGGCAGATGTCGGTTGAAATAACTGTGCAAGAGCCCTATCCTCTTTTTTCCCCCATCTAGCCACCCTAGATGTACACTAGCCTGTTGAAATTCACTAGGCCCTTTGCCTGTGATCTGCTGACCATCTCAGGAAATGAATCAATTTGATTTGAGCTCTAGGGCCTTTTTGGTGGCTGCCCCTAGGCTGTGGAACTCCCTTCCGAGTGAGGTGCGATCAGCTCCCTCCTTGCCGTCTTTCCGGCGACAAGTAAAGACTGTTTTATTTCAACGGGCATTTGGGATAGAGAATGACCAGGATTAAGTGTCATAGGTTTGGTGATTACATTATATGATTTTATTATTTTAAATTGTCTGCTGTTTTTAACCTATATTTTATGGTTTTAATTTTTCTCATAGTTTAATTCTTTTTTAATAATATACTCTGTATGTTATAATGGTGTTGTTTTTAGTTGTAAGCCGCTCTGAGTCCTATTGGAAAAAGGGTGGGGTAGAAATAAAGTTGTTTATTATTATTATTAGGTTGGGAATCTCTTTGGAAAACATCGCTCAACCATAATTACCCTCTACAATGGGGCCTTTGACTCTTCCTCTGCTGTTTTTCTTGTCATCAAGGTTGGTGGCTGTTTCTAAAGAACGAGAAATTACCACAAAAACAAACACCAGAACCCTCTGCCCATAACATGCTGTGGACTTTCCACCTAAGAAATGATGGGTGCTGTAAGGGTGCTTCTTCTTCTAGGATGCTGAGTAATCAGATTAATGGAACCCTCACAGCATCCCTAGCAAAGGGGAGTCTGGACTCAGGCAAGGCATTGCCTCCCACTTGCCCCACCTAACTTACCCATTGTGATTGAGCCAGTGACTGGGCTTTCAATGGCCTAAACTGGCAGCTGGTTTGGACACTGAAAGAAACAGATAGTCCAGCATCGGAGGAAATTATGCTGCCGAGATGGGGGTGGGTGGGAGAAGAGATCATGATTTAGGTGGGTGGAAGGGGAAGGAGTCAAGAAAATGGGCTCATCCTAGGAGGAAGGGCAGGATATACATTTAATAAATAAATAAAATATGGGAAAACAGATGGAGCAAGATTTTGAGATTCCAAATGGTATCTAAGATCCAGTAGATACATCTTCCACCACTCTTTTCAGAAAAATTCTACCACCCTCCGACTTTATGTGATGCACTTTGTTGAATATCTGGGAGCCTGCAGGGATAGAATTAGCAAGCATGCAAGAATATAAGAAGTGCTAGGTAGATTATTCCTCTAATCTTTGGGGGCATCTAATCTGAATTAACTCTCCACATTTAAAACTAAGGACATGTGCAACATATTTGTCTCCTCTCCACCTGAGATTCATTTTCCATTTAAATCACAAAAACAAACTATTTTTAGAAGTCGTATTATGCTTGTACAATAGATAAGCTAATCCATGACTCTTGAAGATCGTGTAACAAACTGCCAGCTGCTTTGCTTCAGGACACTGAAGAATTAACTCGATAGCTTGTAGTGAACCTGGGACATTTTCAGACCATTAATCCCATAAAGTTGCTAAATTGCATATGAAGGGTCATCCCTGTGCCATCAGCTGATTCCCAGTTAGGTCGGAGCTAAGGATACGGGCAAAACAAGATATTACGGAGTCGCCTGTCTCATTCTGCAAAAGTCTGGTTCTTGCCCACCCACTTCTGAGAAAAGCAGTCTCATGCAGTTGTGACTTGATAATCTTGGGAAAGAGGCTGTTCAAGCCTTTTCCTTCTTGCCATTTATCTACTCCAAATATTCTTCAGCTGCTTTTCTCCTGTGGACAAGGTACCCTTTCCTTCATCGGTGGGACAGCTGATGGGTGGAAGGAGGGGGAGAGCAATTTTGAATAGATAAGCAGCAGGAAGAAAAAAAGCTAAGCACCCCTTTCCATTCCTCCTCTTAAGCTCATAATGCCCAAGACTGCTTTTCAGTAAAAACAACAAACAAACTAGGGGGAGGGGGAATGCATCTGTGTTTTAATCTGGTTTGGTCCATGTTCTTTGTTACCAGTTTCCATTTGTGTTCCTGGCAGACCACTCCAGGATTCTGCTTCTGATCAGAGACTCAACACCTCCAGCTCAATGTGTGATCCCAATATACCCCAGAGATAGTCAATGTGGTGCTCTCTAGAGGTTGTTGGTCTACAACTCCAGTCAGCCCCAATTGCCATGGCAAATGGTCAGGGATAATGGGAGTTGTAGTCCAACAATATCTACCCATGATGGATATCCTGATTTATCCATTGCATTTGAACGTATTGGTAGATTTTGCTTTGCTCTACTGAGCATTTCTAATAAAGCTAATACAGCTAATACAGCTAAATGCTTCCTGACTAGATTTCTGGAGATAGGTCCAGTACCTTACATCACAGGTTCCATACACTTGGTAGAAGCTAGTCTCTGTCCTATTAGCATTACTATTTTCTTTGTATCAAGTTTTATTAAGACTGTTCAGGTATGTATTGAGCTAAAGGATCAGCATGATCTGTTCAGAGAGCATGTGAGCAATTTATTATTATTAATTAATTAATTAATTAATTAATTAATTAATTAATTAATTAATTAATTAAATTTCTATACCGCCCCATAGCCGAAGCTCTCTGGGCAGTTTACAACATAAAAATCAATATATAATATACAATTCATAATTAAAAGGAAAAACAATGCATCACATTTTAAATAAACATAAGTAAACAATAAATCTCAACAGTATACATAACATAATAACAGAATAAATAAAACAAACCAAACATAGCAATTATAACAGTATCTGCAACATATTCTCCAATGTCCCATTGTGCTTCTCTCCACCTAGTCCCATCTTCCATAACCAATAGCACTATAAACATTTAAACATATCTAATAATAATAATAATAATAATACAGTGGAAGACCTGACATCATCCCACAAGAGATCTATTCCAGCTGTGGTTCAGCACTGTATGATCAATGTGCAATCATGTGCCTGTTCAAATCCATGTTTATGTGCAAAACTCTGCTCACGGAAAGGATTGTGAGGCATGATTTGCTGATGGTGTTTTATGGTGCTTAGCACAGGGACTGGAAGCACTCTGCTATCTGTCATTAGCTGAAGCATGTCCAGCCTAAGACTTCTGAAGACGTAAATGGAGAAAGAGGCACCTGGCAGTGCAGAGCAGGGGTGGGGAGTAGTTTTCTTCAGCTTGAGGGCCGCACTGCCTCATGAGCAACTTTCTGGGATACGGGGGTTGGGGTTTCACAAGCTAGTGGTGCAAAAGTAGGTGGAGCAACCTTTGTATAGTAGGGTATATTCCAGCTGCACAAAAGTCACAAAAAGTTCCCACACATCTCTCCATCCAGGCAAGCAAGAGACATGATCATAGTTCAGTGATGCATTCCAGCCAGGCAAAAGCGCTCATGAAGCAGGGCTAGTGAGATGTGGTCCCTGGAAGGAAGGGATGCGGCCTGGGAAAGGGATATTACCTGGGAGAGAGTCCCAAGAGCTGGACAGAGAGGACTGAAGGGCCTCATTTGGCCCCTGGGCCTGAGTTTCCACACTTGTGGTTAGAAGTAAGTTCCCCTGGGATGGTGACGGCAGTGGTAGGCACTACCAGAACTACTGAACCTCTTGGGCCCTATTTGGTGTAATGTTAAATGCATGTTTGTGTTTCACTTGCATGTTTTTAAAAATGGTAGCTGTGGGGGGGGAATAATAATTATGGGGACCACAGCATGTGGCAAAGGAGAGCTTAAGCCTTTCATCCCTGCTGTGGTCCTGGGGAAAATGCTTCTACTGAAGAGGCTGTTTACACTGGGAAGAAATCCCCCATTGGCACCAACAGGAAATTTTGTCCCTATGCAAACAGAAACTTGGAAGGGTTTTCCTCAGGACTGCAGATGGGGAGGAAAGGGCTAAATTTCCCTCTGTCACTTACAGTGATCCTGATAATTAATAATTCCCCCAGCTGATGCTATTTACATTAAAAAAACCCTACACATTACATGCAGACATGTTTAATATTTCATCTAATTTAGTCCAATTTTGATGAGATGAGGAAGTCCAGAAACAGTAGCTGGGTCTATGCAAAACAATAAACTGAAAATAATCGGATGAGTCTGTTACGTAAATGAGAAATTGAGCCTGAGAGCTGGTGAGTGACTAGGACTAATCCAAGGTATTTTGGTGTCTGAGGTGGAAACTCCAAAGGCAAACTTCATCACGAGGTAAAGATGGACCACAGTCCACCAGAATTTTTTTCCTGTTCAAGCCCCATTGAAATGAACAGGAATTGCAGAGTATACATGGTAGCGTTCCTTCCATTGGGTTGTACCCTGTGGGTTAGATCCATCTCTCTCCCAGTCTGACAGACAGACAAGCCATTATGTGAGTATGAGCGACTGGCCCAAAGCCAAGGCAATCATTGCAGCACACTGGAAACAAAGTAACATTTAACCTGCATAACTCAGATTTGTTTTGTTTTCCTACAGCTACTGTATGAACAAGGCCTCTCACTGAGAACCATGTTCCTCTTTATATCTGCCTGCAGTGCCTGGCACTTGATCCGTACTTTCTTCCTGATGCCCCGCAGTCATATTCCATATCCACTTCCCCCAGGATACACATATGGGTAAGCAAACAGTGCCTCTGTCTGGTGCACAGCTGCCTCCCTTGTGTGCCTTCTCTTAAAAAATAAAATAAAATCCTCAGCCCCTTTGCCTATTGCCCTCCACTTATTTCTTCCTTTTTTACCTGGAACCTTGGTGATGGGCAGTAGAAAGAAGTGTTGCATCAGTTGTTGTTTTTACAAGACAGTTCTGCTTTCTGAATGCTGCTTCAGGCAGGCACTATGAATGTAATCTCTGGGGCTGACATAAAGTTGCCAACTCTTCAGTAGCCACAATAACTGTGCCTTTAACAGAAACTTGAAGTGCAGTATTAGCAGGTGATCATATCCATGATGTGAATAGCTTCACCTGCAGTTTTTCTTACATCAGGGTGCTATTAAAGATAAAAAACACCTGAGCAACTTCTTCTGGTCAGTTGACAATGCTAGGACAGACACCCTCCACAGCTGTTACTGTGGTGACTTCCCAATAGCACCATCCCAAGCTCCTTTGGAAAACTGTGGTCTGGAGGGCTCAGGTGCCATTTTGTAGCATCTAAGCTTTAATTAAACAACAGGCCACATGGCCTTCACTGAAATGATTCAGGAAATTTAGTCCCTCCCCTCGGCTGAGCCAATCGTTTCAGGATGCCTGCAGTTCAGGGAGGTATCACTAACAGCCCAGTCCTCTGCATGTTTACCTGGCCATTTACGTAGAAATAAGGACCATCCTCCATAATGTGCAAATGCATTTTAACTATAGTCCTTTTTAAAGAGGAAAAGCTACTTCCTGAGGGGGTGGTCCTGAGCAGAGAAGCAGCTGATGGGAAGGAGATGCTCAACCCTTTTCCCATCTGCCACTTTCCTGCTCCAAATGACCCCCTCAATCAAATTCCCTTTTCAGCAAGGTTTCAAATCCTTGTTTGTGGGAACATCCTCTTCTTGCCTGCCATTTCTCTGGTCCTGAAAGAAGCGGCTTTGCCTCTGCAAGAAGGTCCATTGAGCTACAGCTAAACATGTTTGCATGCAGTGTGTAGTTTGGCCCTAAGTCTCACAGAGTTCAATTGGTCTCGCTCCCAAATAAGTGAGTAGAGGACTGCAGCATGAACTGGTTTGCAATTAACTGGTTTGCAATTCATCTTCCCATTTCTCACAATTTTCAAACAAAAATTAAAGGAGGAAGAAGAGGAAGATTATATACAGAGAGAATGGTTATTGACTCTCACGTTATGAATGTGATTTGCTGTAAGAGAGATGGTCTAATTTGAGGTTGAGTTCTCAGATTCCTGTTGCTTCCCATTTTGTCTTATAGCTCAGATTAACCATTTAGTTTATGTATTTAATGACAATTTTTATTTACTTGTCATTGTGATTTTGTACCTTCCTGTCATGGTGCATCAGCTGGAAGAATTAAAGAATCTTACTTGGACCTCCCTGTCTTTTTCCTTGCACATATGTAGAATCTTTTGTTTTCACTCTTTGCGTGGGAAATGTGGGGAAATAAGTTTCCAAAATTGGGGGGGGGGCAGGATACCAGTCATGCTAATTGTGTCTGCAGAGTAAGCTTCCAGAGGAAGTCCCGTTCATATCGCACCTACGACGAACAGTGTTACCCCAAAGTCCTGGATGAGGGTGAAGCACAGGACTTGGATAATCCGCTTGCTGACTCAGCATTCAAAGAAGAAAATGCCACCATCAAAGTGATTGGGGGCAAAGGTAGGGACTTGAGGCCAAGAGTGCCCACAAAAATATTTCTACGGGAGTGGGCAAGGTCTATGAATTGTTACTACAGGTCATTGGCAACCCAATCCACCCACCATTACATTTAGAATTATGGGGAGGGGGAAGCACCCCCTCCTCACAGACACCCTCGACTGGGGCCAGTTCTAAGATCCATATTCAAAGATTGTGGTGGACCTTCATATTAGATAGACAAGACATGTTGGGAAAGTATTCTCTTCTTCTGGGATCTGCTGCACAGTGGGCCTGGGAAATCTGCTGAGGCCGCCTCATTGTGTATTGGGGGCAGCCTTCTCCAGGGATGAGCAATTTATGGAGGCTTGAGGGTCACCTTTATTTAATGCTAGCTTCTCTTCTTGCTTGGTATGTGTTCTGAAAAGAGGGTGTTTGTATGGGTGTGTGCCTCGTCATGTAGTTGGACTCATAATGTCTGTTGTCTTACCCGCAAATGCGTGAAAGTCAGTGCTGTCTTCTGCAGGGCCTACTTTCTGTCCCATCCTTGTAGCCTGAACAGACACCACTGCAGGGGGAGGGGAGCGCAGAGATTCACTTCCAGGGACTTGAAGACTCAAGCCATTCCCAGTCCCTATAACCCCTCTTTTTCCTTCCCCCCCCAAACCTAGCTACTAATAACTTGCAGGCTGCCATCCATCTTCCCCATTCCAGCTAGAGAACAAGGTGCCATGTTTTCTGGACTATTTCTTTTTGGGCAGGAAGAGCCAACTCAGTTGTTTACTCTTAATGGCTCCCCCCACCCCACCCCACCCCACCCCACCCCAGGACGCGTGAGCTATTACTGGAGGATTTCAGCAATACTTTAATAACCTTAAACACAGCATTGCTACTGACAAAATTAAATCCTATACTAGAACCTGCTTCAAATACCCATTTTCTCTCCTGGGTTGAAGTTCGCACGAGCTATTCTTGAGGCCTCTGTATGTTGAACCTATCGCTTAGAAGCACTCATAAAACCAGATCAATCCATGCCTATTTGATTTATGCCTAGAAAAGGCTCTCATGCTTGTATGAGTGTCAGCAGTGAAACAGCAGCAAAATATTAATGTGAACACCTCCTGGTCCTTATGACATAAAGATCAATTTTGGTTTGACATGCTCCCCACACTCCTCTCTGTTTATTTATTTAGGAGATACTGAAACTGCACCAAACATCAAGGAGCCGGCTGTTCTTTCTTTCTGGAGCTGTGTGTTCTCCAAATTGTTTTTCTGGCATCTGGTGTGGCTGTCAGTGATGCAGCTGCGCCACTATCTCTTCATTGGCACCCTCAACCCCATGCTGACACAGTTGGCTGCTGGAGACTCTGCCCTTGGTACTGAGTGTGGTGGGAGTGGGTGGGAGGGAAACCATTGGGTGGTGATAGATAGGTTATCTTGTTTGTGGAATGCCCTCCCTAATGGGGTGCATCTGTCTCATTATTAACATTCGATGTGTCAAAGATTTCCCCCCAGTGGTCCCTTGACCTCAGCACCCCAAGGGGGTTCTTTGCTTTGGAGAACAGCCCCAGTTCCCTGGGATCACTGCTTCCCGGGCAAACTCTTGCCTTCCTAGGATTAGTTACACCCAAATACCAATCCTGGAAGGGGTATACTGCCACCACCCCTTTTTTAGCTTCTACTCTGAATAAGGGGAATCCAGAGCACTAGCGGAGATTGTTAGTTACACCCTCTGCTCTAGGGCATTAACCCACACTAATCAATGGTAGTCAGTAGCAACCAGTGATCAAGGACTGAATTTAGAGTCATAAGCCCCAAGCAATACACATCATTAATAAAAGGGTAGTTTATTTAAAATAAAAGAAAGGTACATACAAAAAGAGCAGCATGTATTTCCTTTAAAGCTGATTGTTCTCAACTGGGCTAAACAAGAGATACCTTTGCACAATACTGTGAGAGATTCAAACAGACAACACAACAAACCTAGCCTAACCTATCTGTTCACTTCAGTAAATGCCTGGTTCCCATCAGTATCGTCAGGCAGGTCAAAGTAGTTGGAATAAGGGAATGGGAACAAGTAACTGAAGGATCACCCTTCATTTTTATGGGGTTTAGCTGGCAACAGGGAGGGGGGCAATTAGCTATCATAGGCACCCCTTCTGTGATCACCTCCTTTGAAGATAAGGGGGGCTAGACAGTCCACCAAGTGGTCCTTATCTGCAATACCCACTCTTCCTGACTTTGATCTCAGGAAGCAGATAAGAGATAACAGATAAGGTTCAGTTGCATCTTCTTGACATTAGCAAATTGCCTGTCTGGCACTAAAGCCTTGGACTTTTCCAGTAGAGTATCCCAGGGATCAACAAAGCTCCCAGAATTCCCTCTGGTTGAACCATTTTAGCTTGACCAACTTTAGCTCAAACTTAGCTATTCTTGACACAGGAGAATTGTAAAATGTTCCTGTTCACCCAGACATTTGATAGCTGAAAGATGCTGTGAAGAGATGTGACTGCTCTTAAATGTTTTTAGATGATCTTAATGTTTTTCAATGTTTGTAGTTTGTTTTTAATTGCATTGTTTTGATGCCTTGCTGTTTTGCTGTCCTGGGCTCCTCTGGGAGGAAGGACAAGATAGAAATTTAAATACATACATTTCTTTTAGGGAATAGAGCAGGACAGCCAGAAGTAGATAGAGATTAATGAATTTAGGATATGTAAGAAGTTAACAAAAATATGCATGTGGAGATGGGTAAGAGTTACCAGGTGATATCCAACTAAGTCGTAGTAGACTCAGTGAAATCAGCAGACCTAAGTCAGTTGATCGCAATGGGTCTACTCTAAATATGACTTACACTGGCTCTCACACATTGAGAGGAATTGATTGTGGCAGTAGATTAGAGGAGTATACAGGAACAAGAACACACTTTGAGAGATGTTTGCTTACTAGGATTACTCAATAAATCAAATTCTTGTTCCCCTGAGGAAGGTTTCCACTGAAACTTATTGGACATTTCACTATTTTATTATAGTTCCATCAGTAGAGTTTTAGCCAAGTAAGTTATATTCAGAGTAGATTTACTGAAATTAATGGACCTACATTAGTTGCATTCATTCATTTTAATGAGTCTACTCAGAGTATTTATTTATTTTATAATTAGATTTATATCCCACCTTCCTCCAAGGAGCTCAAGGTGGCATACAAGGTTCTCCTCCATTCTCCATTTTATCCTTGCAAAAACCCTGTGAGGTAGGTTATGCTGAGAGGCAGTGACTGGCGCAAGGTACCCAGAAAGCTTCATGGCTGAGTGGGAATTTGAACCCTGGTCTTCCAGGTCCTAGTCTGACACTCTAACCACTACACCACACCAACAATTTAACAATGGATGCAGCCCATATATTTTTAGTACAATTTTGAGGCTAGCCTCTGTGTTTGCTTTCTTGTGCTTGGTACTGCTCATCAGGATTTGAGGTTGGGGCTCAGCTAAGCATGGCCTGAGTCCCTGCATCAAAGGTTGGCTCAGGAATAAGCTCCTGCAATAAAATCCAAGTGGTGTTGGAATGGCTTAGATGATGAGCGATAACAAAACTTGTTGCCTGCTAGCCAGACTGGCCTGGTCTAGTAGCTGAGGGTTAAGCCCCTTCCCTTGGTGATAGGCTTGATGAAAGCCCCATCTATTGACCAAGAAGAGGTACTTCCTGAAAGTGGAGACTGCTTGGAACCACTGGAGAACTAAGGACTACTGACTTTGAATTCCTCCTAGCCTCTTGTCAACATCTAATATGGGTTATGTGTAGTTGGTTTTTTGTGATGGTACTCACTGGCACAGAATACCTTCACTACTTTTTTTTTTTTTTGCTGCCCATAGCAGCCATTTTGTGCTGGGACCCACAATAATTTTTAGCAAAATATGAGTGCTGGCACCTCATTTTGTTTTTTTAAAAAGCACTGGTTATATCTGTGAAAATATTGGAACATTTTTGTGCTACTGGAAAAGGTCTCTTGGAAAGGGTTTTGTCATCCTCTTGCCTTAACTCTTTCTGTCAACAGTGAGTAGCTACACCAATGCTTTTGCCTTCACCCAGCTCTGTGGAGTCCTCTGTGCCCCCTGGAATGGGCTTATCCTTGACCGTCACAAACGTGGACGTAAAAAGGAGGAAAAATTTCAAGGTACATCCTTTTGTGCACTATGGATGTTTGCTTTCCTCACAACAGCCCATCAAAAACTGTTGGTGTTCTGAGCTTCCCTTGGCCCTGCTCTGAGTTCTCTCCAGCTGTATTCTCTGTCTCCATCTCAGGGGTACCAGATTCTCTTGCGGACCTGCGTTCCTGTGTGCTGTCACTGGCCATCACCGTGCTGCAGTGTGTGGTCTTCTCAATTTGCGCCTCCATTCCAGTGCTGCCTGTGCAGTATGCCACCTTTATCCTGCAGGTTCTGAGCCGCTCCTTCCTCTATGGGGGCAATGCTGCTTTCTTGGCTATTGCGTAAGTACCTGGCCTCTCAGTGGAAAGAGGGAAGAATGGTTTGGAAGAGAAGGATTAGAGGCAGATGAATGAGAAAGGGAAGGATGAAAGCAGAAGGGAGGTTCAGTACCCAGTGATGCTCAGTGGATGATACTTGGAGCCATGGCGAGGGACTGATAGTAGTGCTGCGTAACAGTCAGTCACTGAAAAATGTTCGCTGAACCCCCCCCCAACTCCTTCAGTTTTGAATTTGTTAGTAGAAACAGCCAGAACTTGTTCAAGATGCTTCTCAAATGCAAGAGGGCTAAATATATCAATTTATACTAATAATAAATGGCCATGGTTCTCAGAATTCTGCTTTAGGAGCAACTTCCACAATTCCTAGCACAATTTCAGTCTTCGGGTTTTGTAGAACCCTGCAGAGATACCTTTCTAGAGCTGGTCTCTGTCAGACATGGGAGACTGGACTACATGAGCCATTAATCTGGGATGTTAATGCTTCTGTTTTGCAGCTATAATATGCTGGCAGCACTATGGAGAAGTGACTGATGTACTTGAATTAATATACTGTAGAAAGCAGATGTGAGGACAAAGTTTAGTATGAGTCCTTAATATGCTCATTCTCATTCCATATTGGTCATTAAGGGCGTGACTTAGAAGTATATTCTCTGACTAAGTTAATTGAAACATGAACGTTTCCTTCACTGGATTTATGGATTTATTTTACAACAAAAAGGCTTTCACTGCAGTGTGGGTGCCATGAAATATTGGTGCAGGTGCTGCAGTCAAATGTTCTGCCATGACCCTACTTGGGGTGAAGTTCTGCTGTCCTTCCTCCTGATGAGGAGAAAGGAATACAGAAGGCAAAAGATCAGGATGGAAGGTGGAGAAGAAACAGAACAGTGACAAGTCACAGTGAGGAAGAGAGACCACTTAGAAATTGTGTCACTTTTTCCATATGCTTCTGGTTTTTTTCTGTGTCTTGGCAGCTTCCCCTTGGAACACTTTGGGAAGCTGTATGGTCTGGTGATGGGACTCTCAGCCGTGGTGTCTCTCCTTCAATACCCCTGCTTCTCACTCATCAAGGGCCCACTTCAGGGGGATCCCTTTTATGTGAGTGTTCACTGTCCTAAGGAATCTGTTTCACTTTGTGGCAGACAATACCCCAAACAGAGATCTATTATGAGTAGGGATTGGTGAGAATTTCAATTCAGTTTGCATTGAAAGCTGAATCTGTCAAATTTGCACTTTCTAAAACAATATGAGAACTGAAACACAACCATTCTTAGAAATCCATGCTTATTCGATGTTTGCGATGCAGTTCACCTACAGTTCAATGTTTACAAAATGCTTATGTTAGGGGAAAGCGTGCATTAAAAAGAATATATAGTGAAAATAACGTGCAAAAATACGTTATATGACAAGAAATGGCTTGCAAAAATATGTATGTTAGTCAAAACTCCCTACAAAAATATGTTTATAAGGAGAAATTTGCACTAAAATGCTGAAGAATTTTCATAAGGATTAAAAAAAATTGCAAATGACTGCAGAAATGTGGAGTACTGAGTTTAAGTTTGGAAAAATGAGAAACAGAGAACCAAAACTTACAGATCTTTCTATCCCTCTTTCCTTCTGCCTCTGAAGAAGACTTTGAGGTTTGAGCATATATAGAATCCCAGTTAGCTCCTAGGCTAGATGCCAGCCTTGAGCTCCTTACTTATCCTGTTCAAGCGCTGAAGTGTTCAGTAGCAATAGTGGGTGCCCTCTGGGAGGGAATGTTTTTAAAAGCTGCAGCCCGTGTATTTATTCTACATCCCTTCTTTCAGGTGAATATTGGTTTCATAGTCTTCACACTGCTGGCTTTCGTTAACCCTTTGATGGTGTGGTGGGAGTGCAAGCGACGATCGAAGGAACAGCACAGCACCCTCTCTCCAGCCTAGACTGTAGGGAAGTCAGGCCTGGAGTTGTCCATCTGAGTCCTTCATTGTGTAGACTTTGGGAACCCTCCTAACAAAAGGGAACCTTCAGAAGATATGAAAAGGGAACTGGAGAACAAGCCTCCTCTCTCAGAGCCTTGCTCCCAGCAAAATCAGGTCATAGTCCAACACAATCAGGTGTGCTTAAGCCCATTGAAACAACTGGACTTAGATGTGTCTGTTTTTCAAAACCACAATTTATTGTTTCCTCTCTGTATAGTATTTTTCCCTAGGAATCCAGTCCATAATGTAGCCTTCTAATGTGGGAATTTAGGTCATATTTTGCTTACATTTATTTTGTCCTATTACAGAGCTCTATTTTTGTGAATCATATAAACATGCCAGTATTATAATGTTTATTATGTCAGAAAATGCAACTTTGAAATGAAAGTCTTAACATTTTACCTGCCCATTAAGTTTTTGAACTGGTTGGAAAAAAAATCTACCCTTGGATTTTTAAATATATATATTTAATTTTGGTTTTCAAGAATCAAAATCCATACCACAGCTTGAAGATTTTTTTTTTAAATCATGGAATGAAAAAAATATGCCGTTGGATACTTTAATAAATGTGTGTTTTTAAAAATCCATTGTGGAAATATGTACTAAATATTTTGGGGAGAGTGGAATTAAGGAGATCCAATATTAAATTAAAAATTAAATTAAAATGGGATCCCAGCTGTATTGGAAATACACAGTTGATGAATACTGTTGAATAGCAGAAGAACTAGAAGCTTGATGTTCAGAGCTTGGCTCTTCCTGTCACAGATAACTCTGCTGTCAAAAGACACAGCAAGGAGGATGGTGTAGTGAGTTTCTCTCCTCCTGTGGCTACTGGCAACTGGTTTTTCAGAAGCAGACTGCATCTGACTGCAGAGCACACCCATCATGGCTAGCAGCCATGGATAGCCTTTACGTCACTTTGCCTCATGATAGGGCTGGCCCTGGGAAGCTGACGTTCTAGCCAAAGCTTATCTATTTGAAAACCTATAAATGTTGTCTGATTTCTTAGCAGGCCCCTCACCATAAGTCCCCAGGGCAGATTACAGCAATTAAAAATACAAAATTAAAATTGGTTTAAAACAAACTACAGTCAAGAGAATAAGGTGGGTCCTAAAATATATGTTTCATGTGTGGAACGCCAGAGTAAAGAGGTACATCTTCAGCATACAATAGAAACTGCACATTGAAGGGGCCAGATGCACCTCTGTGGGGAGGGAATTCCAAAAATAGTGAAACAGTATTTTCATTCTTTTGTGCATTGAGAGGAATTCTGGCTTTCAATTTGGAAACAGGTGGGAACACTTCATTGCAGGAAATAGGGGGCTAGAAATGTTGCCACCATGATCTATGATCAACAAAGCAAGAAGCAGAAGTCATAAATGAGAGTAGGACTGACTGGACTGGGAACAAGATCTTTGCCATGTTGTTCAACTTGCATAAGATGCAGGTTCTCTCCCAAACACACCTTTTTAAAAAAAGTGATCTTACATACACATGGAGTCCCCTTTTATGTCCCTTGCCCCATAGTGAGAATTTTGGTATTGCTAACATTTCTACAGACATGTTCACTCCAAGCTTCATTGACTTGCTCTATAGTGTTTAACAGGACCAGTAGTGTACCAGGTGCTGTAGGGTGGTGCTCATTGTGGCTGTACACTGGCTAGATTGACAACCCATTTCCATCCTAGACATCATACACTGTTCTTATGAGCAGTTGTCTAATCCACTGCACTGAGAAGGGGAAGGACAAGCCCTACCACTAGGTAGAGGCAGGTGTCTCAGGTAGCTGATTTTAGGTGTTATGAAAGGAAATTGATTGTTGCTTTATTGCATTTATATCCCATCTTTCCTCCAAGGAGCATACATGGTTCTCCTTCCCATTTTGTCTTCATAACAGCCCTGCAAGTTAGGCTACTTCACCTAATGAATGTCATGGTGGAGTCTGCATTTGAACCTTGGTCTCCAAGGTCCTAGTATAGCATCTAACTATTACAACATGCTGCCTTTATTACTCTATTTTTACCGCCAAAATGTGCCACAATCACTTTGTTAGCCTTGAATATTAAGCACCTTGACTGGGAGGGGGAAGGACACCATTTGTGGTTCAACCTCAGCAGAATATATTGAGAGAGCTCTGAGAAGAGGGATGGACCAGATGGCCTACAACACCCCATTCAGCTCTGCGATTCTCAGTGAAAAACACTGTGGTAAAAGGTACAGATGACCAAGTTATATGTGATCATTTTAATCATAATTGAATAACCAGATAGTGTGAATTCACTTGTACCATGTAAAGGAGTGAGATGTGACAACTACAAGTCGCAACAGGGAGACCAGAGAGAAGAACAGTATGTGCTAAATATGTTGTATGCCTCAGTGAGTGGTTGGTATATAATGGAGATGGGGAGATGATTTAGAACCTGCCCTGAGAGATGGAAAGCCCCTTTTCTCTATGTGACCCAGAAAACTCCCACCGACTCATTTCCTGCTAGAATTTCCTGCTCTCATTCTACCTACCCATCCAAGCATACTATTAACGTGATTAAGGGTGCAATTCTGTCTTCAAAGGAAGCTGACTTAAATTGAGTCAGATCACTGGTCCATCTAGCAAAGTATTCTCTACACTGACTGGCAGCTGCTCTCCAAGATTCAGGCAGAGTTGTGTTCCAGCCCTACCTGGAGATGATGGGAAATGAACCTTTTGCATGCAAAGAATGTACTCTACTGAGCTTATAATCTTTCACTACCCTACACTCACAATCAGATCCTTCGCGTGCCTACTCAGTTCATTCTGTTTCACTGAAGTTTACTTCCATCTATGTGAGCATAGGATTGTAACCTTACTTGAGTATATGTTCTGTGGGAAATCAATGGGATTTAATTCTGCGTAAAAATAGATAGGACTGGGCCACATACTTGACTTTTAAATTAGCCTCAGCTTTGTAAGCTAGTACAGCATAGTGTGTAAGATACATCCGGAAATCCCTGGTTCCTGTCTGTGCATGAATTAAATAGCCTCAGCTCCTTTATCTCTGCCCTCAACTCTGCAGTGGTGGTGGATACAGCAACCTAAATGGTTGCTGTAAAGGTTACTGGAATAAAAAATTCCAAAAATGATGACCTTACCCAGTAGGCTGTCAGCTAGGAAACCTTATGGCTTCACAAAAACTTGGTAGTAATAAAGTTAGAAAAGCTCCACAACTATAAAACTTGGCCGTTTGTATTTTCCCCCATTTGTGCAGAAGGCCACCACTATCCTGTTTTAAACTTTGATACAGGATTTTAACAGAAGTTTATAACCATTTAAATGTCAAGACCAAAATATCTAATTGCATGAGTGTTTTAATGCAGATATGTGTGCCTAGCTCTGGGCTATCTATGAGCTGTTGCATACATACAGATGCAAGCAAATTGTAACCAGTATACAGTCTGAAGGCACCTGAAGCTGCCACCTTGCTGAAGCTAAGCAGGTCTGGTTCTGGTAAGTGCCTGGAAGGGTGACTCCCCAGGAACCACATTTACCACCTTGAGTTCCATGATGGGAAAATTGTGGGATGTAATGAAATAAACCAATGAGCAGTGATCTCTCAATTAAAACAAGACTGATCCCTGTTTAGAGAGGCTTATGGTGGAGTGGGAATTTGAATCCAAGACAAGGAAGGAGATGGATGGGCCTGATGGATTTGTAGGATTATGGATCTGGATGTATATCTTTTTTAAACCTCGCATTCATATTGTATTTATTAATCAGGGACTCTGTGTTCTCCTGACGCGGATGGCTTCAGTGAGACTGAAAGCCAATGGTTTTTAGTTAAGCTTGTTGAGAAGGCTTAGAGAACACTAGTGCTTTGAGTCTGTTTATATTCATAAGCTGAAGGCTGGTTGAAATAGTCAAGCTCTTACTCTCTGTTGAAGAGGTATTTTCAAGGTATTCTTGCAAAAGTTTCTCAGACTGTTGAAACTACTGCATGAAAAACAGGAGCATTTCCAAGCACTGATGAAGTCTTCCAATAGCTATTTCTTAAGACTGCCAGGAACAATGTCTCTCTCAGCTTTTGAACTTTGATTTTACTTTTAAAGACTGTTTGGTTATGTGCGTATTTCTGGCTCAAGCTAACCACTTCAGAATATTTATAATCATTCTCTGAGCTGATGATCGTTTCCTGCAAGCTCATCCTGCAAGCTATGTAATTTAATGTGTAGCCTGAACTAAAGTAGGGTCCCGCTTTACGGCGCTTCGTTCATGTGGCGGTTTTCAGTTAGGGAAAGGCCCTGCGCTTACAGCACTTGTTCTGCTAATACAGCAGGTTTTTTCCATCGCATGCCATTTTGATGTCATTTTCGTGCAACGCAGCCCATTATAGTCTATGGAGCCCCGCTTTACGGTGATTTCCGCTTTATGGCGGGGGCCTGGTCCCTAACCCGCCGTATTAGCAGGGCCCTACTGTATAAGCTTGTACCAGCAACATGGGAAAATATGCATCATTGCCTCCATCATAATGTTGCCACCTAAGTAAAGGGGCAAACTGGTGCCATCTGAAGCCTCTGCCTGTGTGGCTACCTCTCATAAAGGAGGAGTCTAGGGCCTATGAGTCAGACAACCTAAAGGAGTCTAGAACACAAAATAAAGTGCCTATTCCAACAGGGCTCCCCCCCTCCGAAATAGGTGATTGGCAAGGTCAAAAAAGACAATATCCCACTATTTTCTTCCTCACTTCATGTGAAGTTCTAATCTAGCATTGAGAATTGCATGCACAGCCTTGATTGCTACATTCAAGGATAAAGCGGCAACGACAACGCATGCATGACATGGTTTTCAATCCAGCAGGGGGATACACACTTTGCTGTCACTGGATCAAGCTATGAACCTTCCAAAAGAATTTACATCATAAATCCATTATGACACGGCTGCTGGATGACTACCCTTTACCACATGGAGTGTTTGCTAACAGTATGAAATAACTAGTGGATATTTCCTCAGTGGAAGGTAACAGCAGATATTTTTCTTCAAAGGGCAGCTCACCCCAGAGTGGGGTCTGAGAGCAGTGCTTGGGGACAAGAGATGAGGAGAAAAAGCAGCTGGCACTTTTGAATCTGGGGTAGGCTGGGCTGAGTCTAGTTGGACTGGAAGCAGCATGAGAGGCTACAGTGGTCTATGCTGCTGCTTTGGGGAAGGGCCTAAGCTCTGTGGTAGAGCATCTCCTTTCCACACAGAAGGTCCCAGTTTCAATTCCTAGCATCTCCAGGAAGGGCTGGGAGAGATTCTCGCCTGAAAACCCTGGAGAGCTGCTGCCAATCAATGTAGACAGTTCTGAACTAGATCGCCTAGTGGTCAGCGTAAGGCAGCTTCTTACATTCCTTCGGGGAACCTGAGGAAAGGTTAGTAGTTATGGTGCCTGCTGCATGGGTCTACTTTCTTCAGTTGGGCTCTGCTGGTATATTTGCAAAGAAGACATAAGTCTCTGGTTCTCTCATCCAAAGGTGTGTAAGCACTGTCTCTTCACGGCTCATGGACTAGGCTGTCAGAGAATGAGGGGGGGAAACCCAAACCACCATTATTTAACAGCACTTCCATGTTTTCTAGTCTCATAGGTTATGTATGCATTTTTATTTTTGTTCAGAAACAGCTATCACTTTGCCTAAAAGACCTACCCATTTGATAGGCAAGGGAGCGGTCAAAGATTGCTTCACCCAATCTCGCATAACTTTTGCTGTGCTCCATATGGCAGTATTCTTTGTGGATATGCAGAAGCTTTTCTCCCTTTCTCATAACACTAAAAACCAGAGCCATCCAATGAAGCTGAATGTTGGAAAATGCATGAGGAAAAAAAAGGAAGAACTTCTTCACTCAATATGTAGTTAACCTATAGAATTTGCTCCCACTAGATGCAATGATGAATACCAAGCTGGATGGCTGTAAAAGAGGGTGAGGCTACCAATGGATGCTATCCACAGTGGCTATGTTCTCCCTCCATTGTCTGAGGCAGTATGCCCCTGCCAGCCAGTTGCTAGGAATCCCAAGTGGGGAGAGGGCTGTTGCACTTAGGGCCTGGTTATGGGTTTCCCATTGGCATCTGATTGGCCACTGTGAGAGCAGGATGCTGCTCTGATTGGGATTTTGGTCTGACACAGAAGGGCTCTTAAATACTGTCACCACATGGTTCACCTCATGTGGTGGAGGTGGTGATGTGATGCTGCTGTCACTGTCACCACATCCCACTGCCAATGAGAACCATTTAGGCAATCTGAGATTCATGTTTTCAGTGTGAAAAGCAGTTTTTAATTATACATTTTCTAGTTTTTAGTGGTAGTCTCCTGGAGTTTCTTTGGATGAGCATTCCCCACCTCCATCCCCCCCCCCCCATTTTAGTGCACACATTTTAGTATTTAGATTTTGGGGACCTAGAGATCTCCCCTTTTAAAACTATCACTTTTTGTTGTGGCCATTTTCTCAAGGAAGGGAATAAGAGTTACTGGGTTGAGAAGACTTGAGGTAGGCCTTCCTTAAGAAAAAAGCCAGTGGGGAGGGGGGAATAAAAATGGGAAGCATTAAGTAAACCAACCAACCCAGTGGTGGCTGGTGCCCATTGAGACTGGAAGGGTGGATTGCGGGGAAACAATAGACCAAGCCAACGCCAATGATAGGTGGAGCCAACTAATTCTAGTTTTGTCCCCATCCTCCTCCCTGCTGAGTTCCACAAAGGCAAACCTGAGATTAACAAGGAGAAAACAGATAGACAGGGCCAGGCCCTGGCCTGGTTATAAGTAAAAAGGCCAGCAGATACGATGGGGTGGCCAGGGGCAGACTACGATTGGTGGGGCACTGCCCCATTTGCCCTAGTGGACCAGCTTTTACTGAACCAGCCAGCTCCTTCAGTGGTACAATAAGATAGAAGGATCCAAACTGATGTGCAGGTGTGGAGGGCAGCTCCCATGACAGAAGAGCAACATGGGGAACTTCTTAATGTCCTCTTCACATTTCTGTGTTTGTTAGAGCCCAATTGAGTAAGCGCCTGAATCAGTTGACTGCTTCTCCTCACAACGACCTCCCAGTGTCTGGTTGCTCTGGTACATGGGACTGCTGGAAGTGCCTGGATGCAACACTTTCTCGGACACCTGGAGAGAGACAGAAATCTGTTACCTTTGTGGAGGAATCATTGTGATTACCTTTACACCCCACCTTTCCTCCAAGGAACTCAAGGTGGCATACTTAGTTCTCCTTACAACAACCCTGTAATTTAAGCTAAGAGAGAGTGACTGGCCAAAGTTACCCAATGAGAGCTTCATGGCCAAGTGGGGATTTGAACGTGGATCTCCTAGGTCTTAGTCCAACACTCTAATCACTATACCACACTGGCTGAACCATCTGACCATTTCTTCTCTCACTCTCCTGCGCAGACTGTGTACCAGCAGCATTCCACTGTTTTAAGTTTAGTTCACATTAAAATCCCACCCATCCTTCTCTAAGGAGCTAAGGGTACCAGACCTATTTCTTCCCCTTCCCCATTTTTATCCTTATCTTAACCCTTTTTATCTTAGTCTGATCCTCTTTAGCCTGCAATTTGTGCATTATCTATGGTTGCATTCGACAGCAGTTTATTCCGTTTTCACTGATGTTTCCTTTCCTGATAGTTTCTGTATTTTATCTGATCTTTCACACAATGTAAAAGCCACTTCTGGAAATCTAGTGGAAGTTTAGTGGTCATTTCTGTGTTAATTATTTCCAGGAAAAAATCTGCTTGCAACTCCATTGCCCCCCAAATTGCAGGAGTAAAGTGATGAAATTAGGGACAGTATACACCAGCATACAATTCTTTCCCACTGTTTTCATGGGGGATTTCCTGGGGGAACAGAAGTGTGCATGTGCAGGAAAGGTGAAGCAATAGCAACATGTTCAATGATACTCACTGTTGTGTCAAACCACACCCACCTGTGTGGATGAAATTTAGCACAACATGGAGGTATTTCAGTCAAAAAGCCACAGTTCCATAATGCCACAGATACTGCAGTGTGAAAGTAATGTTACAAACTGGGACAGAAGCACTACCAGTACAGTCAGTAAAACTAATATAATAAACCCCATGTCTGAATGCAGCCTATAGCTCTGTGCCACCTCTGTCCTTCAAATCAGAGTTCTGCTCTGAGGAAACTCTCGTATTCAATGTTCAAAATGAATACAACTTAAGCAAATTGCTTACTTTGTACTAGCTTACCCTGTTTTATTTTAAAAAATTCAACTTTCTTATTATACAGCCACAAGAGTCAGCAGGGATTTTTCGCCTTCCGCAATGTTAAATTGAAAATACCCCCCAGGCCATTCTGATGCTTCCCATAAGTGCATTTCAAAACAAAACCTTACAAAACTTATAGTTCTAAACTCAGAAACACTTGCTTAACAACCCTCTAAATCTTCATAGTGATACACAAAACAGTCAGAGAGAATGTTGTTGTTATATGACTTCAAGTCGATTACGACTTATGGCAACCCTATGAATCAGCGACCTCCGAAGTCAGAGAGAATAGAGAGTTCAAATTCTAAAAAGAGAGAGGGGGAAAAAAGACCCCTTTTGGACCTTTTTCTGTCAAGTGTTCTCATAATTTGTTGAAATTCATTAAAAATCAGCCATGTCCACAGAGTACCTGTATCCCTATTATTTATTTATTTATTTATTTTATTCAATTTCTATACCGCCCCATAGCTGAAGCTCTCTGGGCGGTTCACAACAGTAAAACTTCAATATACAATAAGCATAAAGAAAACTATTTAAACATACTAAACTACAAAAATACTAGTATACTAAAATGCTAAATTAAAATGCTAAAAAGTTAAAACATAGATGTTAAAATGTTAAAAATGTTAAAATGTTAAAATGCCTGGGAGAAGAGGAAGGTTTTAACCTGGCGCCGAAAAGATAGTAATGTTGGCGCCAGGCGTACCTCAACAGGGAGATCGTTCCACAGTTCGGGGGCCACCACTGAGAAGGCCCTTTTTCTTGTTGCCATCCTCCGAGCTTCCCTCTGAGTAGGCACCCGAAGGAGGGCCTTCGATGTTGAACGAAGTGTACGGGTAGGTTCATATCGGGAGAGGCGTTCCAACAGGTATTGTGGTCCCAAGCCGTGTAAGGCTTTATAGGTTAAAACCAGCACCTTGAATCGAGCCCGGAAACATATAGGCAGCCAGTGCAAGCGGGCCAGAATTGGTGTTATATGTTCGGACTGCCTGGTCCCTGTTAACAATCTGTCCGCTGCATTTTGCACGAGCTGCAGTTTCCGAACCGTCTTCAAAGGCAGCCCCACGTAGAGCGCATTACAGTAATCTAATTTAGAGGTTACCAGAGCATGAACAACTGAAGCGGGGTTCTCTCTGTCCAGATAGGGGTGTAGCTGGGCCACCAACCGAAGTTGGTAGAAAGCGTTCCGTGCCACCGAGGCTACCTGAGACTCAAGTGACAGAGATGGATCTAAAACAATGCCCAAACTACGAACCTGCTCCTTCAGGGGGAGTGCAACCCCATCCAGGACAGGATAAACATCCACCATCTGGTCAGAAGAACCACCCACTAACAGCATTTCAGTCTTGTCTGGATTGAGCTTCAGTTTATTAGCTCTCATCCAGTCCATTGTCGCGACCAGGCACCGGTTCAGCACATTGACAGCCTCACCTGAAAAAGATGAAAAAGAAGTAGAGTTGCGTGTCATCAGCATACTGGTGACAACGCACTCCAAAACTCCTGATGACCGCACCCAGTGGCTTCATGTAGATGTTAAAAAGCTTGGGGGATAGAACTGACCCCTGCGGAACTCCATACTGGAGAGCCCAGGGTGCCGAGCAGTACTCCCCATGCACTACCCTCTGGAGACGACCCGCCAAGTAGGAACAGAACCACTGCCAAGCAGTACCTCCAACTCCCAAATCAGCGAGTCTCCCCAGAAGGATACCATGGTCGATGGTATCAAAGGCCGCTGATAAGTCAAGGAGAATCAACAGAGTTACACTCCCCCTGTCTTTCTCCCGGCAAAGGTCATCATACCAAGGCTGTCTCTGTGCCAAACCCGGGCCTGAAACCCGATTGAAAATTGATCCAGATAATCGGTCTCATCCAAGAGTGTCTGGAGCTGGTCCGCAACCACTCGTTCCAGAACCTTGCCCAGGAATGGAACATTTGCTACCGGCCTGTAGTTATTAAAATTTTCCGGATCCAGGGAAGATTTCTTCAGAAGTGGTCTCACCACCGCCTCTTTTAGGCATTCAGGGACCACTCCCTCTCGTAATGAGGCATTAATCACTTCCCTGGCCCAGTCGGCTGTTCCATCCCTGCTAGCTTTTATTAGCCAAGAGGGGCAAGGATCCAATACAGAAGTGGTTGCACGCACCCGTCCAAGCACCCTGTCAACGTCCTCAAGCTGTACGAACTGAAATTCATCCAAAAAATCAGGACAAGACTGTGTTCTGGATACCTCATTTGATTCAACTGTGATAACATTGGAGTCCAAGTCCCGGCGGATGCAAAAGATTTTTTTCTGGAAGTGTCTAGCAAATGCATTGCAGCGGGCCTCAGATGGTTTGACCATGTCCCTAGGACCAGAATGTAATAGTCCTTGGACAATTTTGAAAAGCTCAGCTGGGCGGCAGATAGATGATGTAACAGTGGCAGCAAAATATTGCTTTTTTGCTGCTCTCACTGCCCCTGAATACAGCTTAGTATAGGCACTTACCAGTGCATGATTGCATCCGTCAGGAGTTCGTCTCCATCTGCACTCAAGCCGTCTCCTATATTGCTTCATCGCTCTCAGCTCCAGAGTATACCATGGAGCTGTATGAGCTCTACACAGGAGAGGGCGCATAGGAGCGATCATGTCAACTGCCCGGGTCATTTCTGTATTCCACAGTTCAACCAGGGTTTTGACAGGAGCGCCAGCCCTATCAGCCGGAAAACTCCCCAGAGTCCTGCTGACCTTGCCGCATACTCTGACCTTCATCTTCTGCATTTTAAAAGTTTAAAAAATGCCTGGCTGATTGTTAATTAATTTAAGAAATTTAGCATTGAAATTTAGCCTCCCACCCAAATTTACACCAAAGCTGTCGCTGGCCATATCCACACCAGACCTTTATTTCACTTTAGACAGTCATGGCTTCTCCCAAAGAATCCTGGGAATTGTAGTTAGTAAAGGGTAGCTTGGAAAAATTTGGTAACGTGCCTCTGAGCATATAACGAGTGGTGGCAACACCTGCAATCAGCCCAAATAACAAACAAGATATGTGCTCTGCTGGTATTGTTTTTGCAGGGTGGAAGCAACAATATTAAAACAGTTGATATAGTTCAAATAGTCACTTTAAATATGTTTCCTTTGTAATTTTAGTGAAGTTTCCTATAGTAAATCATTTTCTTTTGCTTTTCTTTCTGTGAATATGGGAAGTACAGCAACACTTTGCAACACTGACAAAAAGTTCCAAAAGCAATTGTGGAATAATGGCACTGACTGTTCTGCAGAATAATTTCCAATGGACATGAGGAGTGTCTCAGTTTGCACAAAACAGTGGAAGGTGAAATATATTCTAGCAAAATTCTAGGTGTGCTCTATGTTTTTAATTGACCATGCCCACCTTTCCTTAAGTGGAGTAGTTTAAGCATAGCAGACTGAAAACATGCATCTTGGGCAGGCCAAGTTTGTTTCTTCCAACAGCTAGAGTCATTGCTTAAGTAGCAACATATTGTAATCAGTCTGATTTTACATCAAAGTGCAGTTTCAGATTCAATTGTTAATGTGCCCAAAACAGAAATAGAACATAACCTCCAGTTTGAAACACAAAAGGCTGTCTTCACCATCATATGACATTGACCAAAAAAATGCTTTGAAATTAATAAAAATAAATTTGACACAGGTTTCTAGGATGAATGAGAGAAATAGAATTGGCTAGGTTAGATTCTCTGTAAAAACAGTAGTAACACAGAAAAGAAGCAAAGTAAGAACACCAACAAACATACAAAAATGTAATTCTACATCTTTGGAGATGGCAGGTGCTGCCACCACTCACCATATGCTCAGAGGCACACGTTACCAAATTCTTCCAAGTTACACAGTAAGTGGAATGGACTGTGAAAGACCAACCGAAATTGTGTTTGCATTTTGACAAATTTGTAGGGCAGTACAATATCTCAGACAGGAGGTCAGGTCTCCTGCTCCCCTGGTGCATTCACTATAGCTGCCCAATGTCCCTGCTTTTTAAAGTTTGATAGAAATATTTGTTGGCTATAGGTAAGTTTTTAAATCGTGAGGTTTTTTGCCTATTAGTGAATAGTATTTGAAATTCTTTGGGCAGCAAGTAGTGATACGGTAACCTATGAAAGTCTGCCCACTGACAGGTTGTGGTCTGCTACATTTAACGTATTACTGGCAACCTGGAGTTTGGGGTAGGAATGCAGGTGCTCTGCTTAGATCAGGCTGTAAGGGGAGGGTCAGAACAGAAGTAAGTGGGCAGCAGAGAGTGAATGGGAAGAACTGGAGGCCATAAAATCACCATGCAGCAATTCCATTCCTGGGTAATAAACCCTTTCTGTTAGATAAATATTGCAGTGGAGTGCAGATATAACTGATCTGTCATGACTGGTAGTTGAAATAATAAAAAATAAGGTTTACTACTGCAGTGAGATCAAGTCATGAAGCAGCCATGCTGCTTGTAGTCAGGGAGCCATTACTAACTAACTGAGAACAATGACAGGAAGAGAAGAGAGAAGAGGGAGGAGCAAAGTCTACAAAAAGCAACAAATACTACAGAGGAGGAATAGATTGCCTTTCTGTCTATTCCCCACCAGTTCAGGTTGCTTGTTACATGCATTGGCGCTGTACTCCCAACATCTGTCAGAGGCTAACAAAAAAATTAATAGTATTTGCAATCTCAGGATTGGGGAAGCAGATCTTGGCAGGGTCAAGTCTACAATGAACAGGCCCTCAACAGTGAGATTCCCTCCCCCTTGAGGTTAGGTTTGCACACTCCATCCCTCCGACTTTTGGAGGGGAGTAGTAACAAGCTATCCATTTCATTGTGCTTTTTGGTTTGAACTTACCTGAAAAATTTGGAGTGTTGATTCTGTGCTATTTTAGCTGCTATATGCTCTCTTTTGCTACATTAACTGTTGATTTGCAGTTTTAAAGAAAGAGTTGATTTGATTGATATTTTATCATGGTTTTATTCTCACTGTGTACTGCTTTGCCAGATCAGATGAGAGACAGCGATGAATCAGAACTGGATCCAGGAATATCAAGCCAGACAGAAAGACAGGGTAAGGGAGAAGCAAATTGGGGGGGGGGGAATAGGGTAAGTCAAATGTTTAAGGGGAAAGGTTTTACTGCAAGCTGAAAACAATCCTGGCTGTCCCAAGGGAAATCACAGCCTCTTATGGGTCATGTTTACATGTAATGCTAAGCCAAACTATGGCTTAACACAAACAAGGAAACATTTTGGTGCACAGTTAGAAAGTTGTGGCTGTTTTGCTCCTCCTCAGCTTCTGTTGTTGCCATACTACTGTGGTTTGTCTTAGCATTACATGTGAACCCAAGCTCACCAAGAACAAGAATCTGGTTACAGTTCATGGATTGTTTAGAGTGAGACAAACCACAGCCTAGGTTTACACATAATGCTAAGCCAAACCATTGTTTAGCTCCTAGTAGCACAATAGTAGGAATGAAACACCTGCAATTTCTAACTGCACCAGCATGCTTGCTGATTCATGCTCAGCCATTGTTTGGTTTAGTGTTATGTGCAAATGAGGCTGTGGGGGAGGGGAGGTAAAATGAGGAGTAGAGGTGAGTCTTCCCATACTGAGCACACATTACAATTATTGGTCTTCAGCTGGAGGACCAGGATGCACTACTGGGTCATAACTTGACATAAGATGGGTTACAACAGCACCACTACCCCCATAAAAAAATAAGAAGTATGCCCCCCAAATGCCTGCCTGGACCAAAAGTGGGTCCAGGTCTGAAGAGGTTCAGAGCCAGTGGATGAAATCATGCCATAGGGATGGATGCCTTTTGTGGGCAGAGATGGAACAGTAAATGTAACTGTGTACTGCAGAAACTCACCTGTTCAAATTTCTTGGCCTTGTATTGATCTGCTCCCTTCAGGAAGTTGAGGAGAATGATGTCACACAGGACCGTCCCCTGAAGTGGAAAAAGAACAGATGAGATGGCCTTTTATGGGAGAAATGGGCAGGCAAAATGGTACAGCAGAAGAAGTAACTCTGAGCATAACTGCTGATTGATACATCAACCAAAATTTCAGATAACCCCCCCAACAATTTCCTGTCCAAAATGGGGCTCAATTGTTGACCCTCTGGAGCTCTCTAAAACCCAGAACTCCCTCATCCTCCCCAGCCAGAGACTCCAAGTGGGTGAAGAGGAGCTGCCACTGGAGGGGGTTCTTGGAGTGGGCATGGATAGCTCTGTGCAATCCCTTCCTCATGATCTCAGTTTTGGTACCTTTGGAAGGAAAAGGGGTACCTGGTGTTTTTATTGTGCTTTTTAAAAAATTCTATTCTACCTTTCTACATTCAAGTTTTTAAAAACTACTTTTAAAACAATACAAAAACAAAAATATAAAACCCCTTCTACAGGGAGCTGTCAGGATAATTAGCTATAAATATCTGGGCTTTTCTGACATCTAATATTTTCATGTTGATGTTTTATTGTTAATTGCTATGGGATGTTTTATGGGAAGCTATTCATAAACAAGCAAGTTTATTGTCATTTAAACCAGCCAAGAGACTACAGACTCCTAATGAAGGAATACTTAGGAAAGAAACAGGATGACCAGATATGCTGAAGTGAAAGTTGTGTGATCCAAGCCCCTTAACAAACAGGTCATTCCATCAGCAAGACTTGGAGACTACGTGTGGATTCCTGAACTTCCACAATTCCATCAGAAAGGTGCCATCTTGGATATACCAGGAAGATGACGCTTCTCCACTCTGATGGCCTTGGACTGTTAACACTGCCCTGGAAAGGCATACACTAGATATGCCATATAGCTTTGTTTCACCATAAGTAAGCTCTAAGGCAGCCTTTCCCAACCGGTGTGCCTCCAGATGTTGTTGGACCACAACTCCCATCAGCCTCAGCCATTGGCAATGCTGGCTGAGGCTGATGGGAGTTGTGGTCCAACAACATCTGGAGGCACACCGGTTGGGAAAGGCTGCTCTAAGGCATGGATGGGGAAACCTCAACCCCAGGGGCAAAACATGGCCCTTCAGGTCTTTCCCAAGTCCACACTCCTTACTGGTCCCTGCTTTGCACTCTCCTTGAGTGTTCTTGCCTGGCTGGAATGAATCCTTGAGCTCTGATAATGCCACTGATGGATGGAAGCTAGAGAGGGGGTACAAGTATGTGTGTGTATATAAACTAGCCTACTGTACAAAGGTGAAATTCAATTTTTTTCCTCCACCAACTTTTGCTCCTGGCCCTGCCCACTACTAGCATGTGGCCCATGGAAGGTGTCCCAGAAGGAACATAGGAAGCTGCCTTATACCTAGTCAGACCATCTAGCTCAGTATTGGTCCATCTAGCTCTCCAGGGTTTCAGGAGTCTCTCCCAGCCCTACCTGGACATGCTGGGAATTGAACCTGGGACCTTCTGGTCTGCCACTGAGCTATGGCATCCCCCAATGCAGCCCATGGACTGGAAAAGGTTCCCAAGCCCTGCTCAAGGGAACTTTGCCCTAAGGAGATGTGCCAAGGTTTGAGAACTAAGGCCAATGAATGGTGGGCAAGTCTCTTTCTCTCAGACCTTACCAGCTCTGTGGAACAGACAATGAAAACATAGAAGATGTGACAAAACCTTTGGCAAACCAAAATGCTTACCACCCCAACAGATGTGAAAGCTGCCACGGTATTGATGAGAGTTGGGATGATGTTGAATTTTCCAGCCTGAGGAGATACAAGGCACAGTTAGCTTTCCCTCAAAGAATCAGAGGGTTGGGACAAACGTGAGCAAAATATTATGGCACCAAACTAACTCTTCCTATTGCTATGAAATGGCTTCTTTGGCTATTCATGAAACCACCACTCTGTTAGCTCGTGTCTCTCTGTGGAACGGCCACAGTGGTGGATGGCACCACCTTAATCATTCCAGGTTACCATCTTTGCAGTGGGCATGGATGTCACTTTGATTGTCAAGAATCCATAGTACCATAATACCACAAGTGGTACTTAGGGGCAGGTTACTTCACTGTATACCTCCAGTTGATCAGAATGAGGCTGTGTATACAACACCATACATTTAAAGGATACCCTGTGCTTACCTAAGTCATAAAGGATATTCCACAAATAATACTGGGATCTGTAGTCTGATGAGGGTGCTGAGAATTCTAGCTCTGCGTGGGATAAATTACAGTTCCCAGGATTCTTGGAAGTTGTGCTTTATATGTATGCTGTGTATGCTATTGGAATGTATGCTACGCAACTCTGCTATGCAACTCAATAGAATTCCAATAGGTTATGGGCACCAGCCATGCAAATGGAGATTTGAGCAATTAAAGGAGCTATTGTGTTTGAATCAAGGAAGCTATTAGAGACCTTCAGAGTTTTAGTCAGTGAAGAGTTGAGGCTTTTACTTAGGATGGCCAGCATGACTGAGTGGCTAGGTCTCCACAGACTGGAACCCAGAGGATGGAAACTGTGGGAATTTCGCATGCAAAAACACCTGAAGCAACAGAAGCTGTTGGAAGTAATTACAGGATTGGAGCCAGGAGAAGGTGCTTCTCGGGAGGAACAAAGAATTTGGACTGAGAAAGAAAGTATAAGACCTCATCACTAAATGTGTAAGTGGCTCTCAGATTCCCCTGATTATGAATTCTAAAAACACCAGAGAGATGTGGAAAACTCTTGAATCCCATCATAATCCGAAAAGCCAGGGACATCTGACTGCAGTGTTAAGAAGTCTTATTAATTTACAAATGAGGGATGATTTTTTTGAGGAACATCTTACAAAATTCATGGTGCTAGTCCAAGGGATAGAGGAAGCAGGCACAGTTTTGGAAGGGCCAGTTCAAATAGCTTTATTTCTGGACTCACTTCCAAAATATATGGAGACTTTTGTAGTTATAATGCAACAACAAAACAAAACTCTAAACGAGATTATTTCTGAAGTTAGAGTGCAGTTCTTTCAGAAGAACAAGGGAAAAACTGATGCAAGAGAAGACGGAGTCTCCTCTTTCTTAAGTAAACAAACTGGCCAAGCTTCTAACCGACAGCCAGTCAGATGCAGATTTCAAGAACAAAGGGAATCCAAAGGTGTGAAAGCCAAGGGTTGCTATCTATGCAATTCAGAAAAACACATTGAAGACCAATGTGACAAGAAAGGGAAGCCTGAAAGAAATAAAGAATTTAAAGGGACAGAAAAGTGCAAAGGGCTTTCAAGTAACTCATGTTGAAAAATGTTATGACAATAAATTCTATATTGATTCAGGAGCAAGTGCTCATCTAATAAATGAAAAAGCTTTGTTTGAAGATTTAACCTCATATGAAGGCACAGTTAAATTGGCTGACTCGAGAGTCCTCCCCATAAAGGTGCAGGGAGATGCTAAGCTGTTTTGCCAGACTCCAAGCGGCACTGAGGAAATTTATCTCAGGAATGGGCTCTCGACCCCAGGAATCTCAAACAATTTAATTTCTGTTAATGAAGCTACAAACAATGGGTGCTCCGTGTTATTTGAACAAGATTCTTGCATAATTTCTAGAGATGGTGAAATTTTATGCACAGCTACTAAGCGAAAGGGAATGTATGAAGTGGATCAACAAAGTCCACAAGCTAATGTTGTGAAAGAATGCTGTAACAAGTCTAGTTTACATTTAAGGCATAAAAGATTAGGGCATAGAGATATTGAAAAGATTAAACCCCTTCAAAATAATAATTTAGTAAGAGGCATGAAAATTGAACCCTGCCAAGAAAAGGGGAGATGCACATGCTGTGTTAAAGCAAAAGGGACCCGACCCAGTTTTCCTGAGCAGAGTGAAAGGAAGACTAAGCGCCCCTAGAGTTGATTCACAGTGACATTGTGAAATGCCAATTCATTCACATGGCGGAAATAAATATATTGTGAGCTTTATTGATGATTTTTCAGGATTCACTGTAACCTATATGTTGAAGGAGAAGGGTCAAATGCTTCAGAAACTCAAAGAATATGTGGCAATGGTGACCACTAAATTTCAGAAAAAACCACAGATTCTACATTCTGATAATGGGGGAGAGTACATGTCACATGCTACCCAGCAGTTTCTGCTTGAAAATGGGATTGAGCATCAAACCACTGTACCCCACAACCCAGAGCAGAACGGAGTCTCGGAGAGAAAATTCAGAACCCTTATTGAGATGGTGAGATCCATGCTAGAAGATGCCAATCTCCCACAGAAGCATTGGGGAGAGGCAGTGTATACTGCCACCTATCTACAAAATTGTTTGCCAACAAAGGTGAATGGCAACAAGACTCCGTTCAAATTATGGTATGGGCGCATACCCAGTTTGGCTCATATAAAGGTGTTTGGATCGAAAGTGTATGGTCACATTCCACACCAGAAGAGAACCAAATTGGACAAAACTACAAAGGAAGGAATCTTCATTGGATATTCTTCAAAACAAAAGGGATACAGAATCCTAAATCCCAAAACAGAAAGGATTGAAATCCAAAGAGCTGTCTACTTTGATGAAGGTCATGGTGCATTCCAACCAGAAGGGGCACCATTCCAAGACCACAACAGTGAAGAAGATGAAGTAGAAATACCATACAGCACTACAGATTACAGCAACATGCCAGCACTGGAGGTCAGTGAGGAATTAAAGCAAGAAGGGGAACCTGCACAGCCAGAAGGGGCAGCAGAGAGTCCTGTACCAAGACGCTCTAACTGCACCAACAGAGGTGTACCTCCACTGAGACTGTCCTACCGGGCAACAGCTGATGAACTTCCAGAGCCTGAGACCTGGAAAGATATTGAAGCCTTACCCAAAGCTGAAGCTGAGAGGTGGAGGCAGGCAGCCAAGGAAGAGCTGGAAGCTCTACACAAGAACAAAACTTGGACACTGACCAAGCTTCCTCAAGGAAGGAAAGCTGTAGGTTGCAAGTGGGTATTCAAGAAAAAGCCAGATGCTGAAGGGAACATTGAGAGATACAAGGCAAGACTAGTGGCCAAAGGATACTCTCAAAAGTATGGACAAGACTACCATGAACCCTTTGCTCCTGTAGTCAAACATACAACAATCAGAACTCTACGAAGTGTTGCTGCTAACAAGAAAATGCAGGTGGAACACATGGATATAAAAACAGCGTTCTTGCATGGGGAAGTAGAAGAGGAAATGTACATGCAACAACCACCAGGTTTTGAAATACAAGGAAAGGAAACCCCAGTATGCAAACTGCAAAAGAGCATCTATGGACTGAAACAAGCAGCAAGAGCATGGAATGACAAACTGAACCAAATGCTCTTGAAACAAGGCTATAAAAGAGGCGAAGCAGACCAATGCCTATATAGCAGATTCAAGAACAACAAATGGACTTATATTTTGATTTATGTAGATGATTTACTACTGGCTTATGAGAATCCACAAGACAAGCAAGAGTTAGTAAATAATCTAAGCAAGGAAGTTGAAGTGAAATGTCTAGGCAACATCACATACTACCTTGGAATACAAATTGAAAGAGAGGACGATGGATCCTTTCTTCTAAACCAAAAACAAAAGATTCAAGACCTACTTGAGAGTCTAGGACTGAAGGATGCACATCCAGCACCTACACCAATGGAAGGAGGATACTTGAAACCAGACCAGAACAATCAACCCTGGGAAGACAACGAAAGGTACAGACAAACTATAGGGAAAACTCCTGTACATCAGCACAAAAACCAGACCAGATGTGGCGGTAGCAGTGGGATACCTTTGCAGAAAAACCAGCTTGCCAAACAAGAAAGACTGGGAAGCAGTCAACAGAGTGGCAAGATATCTGAAAGGCACTGCAAACTTAAAACTAAAGCTATCAGCTACTCAAGATCCTAAACTTCTAGGATATGCTGATGCTGACTGGGCTGGAGACACCAAAGATCGTAAGTCAACCAGTGGAAACTTGTTCTACTATGGGCAGTCACTTATCCGCTGGACAAGTCGAAAGCAAGAGACTGTAGCACACTCATCTACTGAGGCTGAATACATGTCAGCTGATGAGGCATGCAAGGAAATGCTGTGGCTACGCAAGCTTCTGGGAGACTTGGGCATATCTGAACCAGAGCCTATCAGAATACTTGGGGACAATCAAGCCTGCATAAGACTTGCAGAATCAGAACGGCAAAGTTCTCACATTAAGCACATTGATGTGAAGTTCCACTACCTAAAGGACACAAGGGAGAAAGGACTTCTAGAGATGACGTACTGTCCAACAGAAGAGATGACAGCTGATGCCTTGACCATACCATTGGGCAAAGTCCGACACCAGAAACTACGAGGCAAGATGCACCTTGCAGAATGAACGAAGTTCTCGTTGAGAAGGGGTATTGGAATGTATGAAGTTCAACTCCAACTTGGTGGGTTGAGGCTGCATTGGGGTTAATAAGGGTAGCTAGAGAGCTAGACCTCTTGCTGGTTGAGGCTATACCTATCCCTTTGATCCTGCTGCCTCTCCCCTTCCTGCTAGGCTGATAAGCAAAGGAATGTTGATCCCAGTTCCTTCCCGCCTTTCTCAGTGTTCTCTTTCTCTCGAGAGGGGAGCAGACATCTTCTCTTTATCTCTCTCCTCTCAACCAGGATGAGGGCCAGCACTGGGACCAGTGCAGGCTGCTCCAGCATAGCCAGTTAGCTAGATATAGAACTCTTTCCTATCAAGCATGTACTTCCAGAATAAAGTAGTAGTTTCTTATTTTAAAGCTTAAAGTCTCTGTCTGACTAATTTGCAGGGAAGGTAGAATCTTAGCAAAGATTCAAACACACACACACACACTAAACTTGCTCAATACTCTCCGTTCCGCAGTGCTACGCATCTCTGCTACGCAACTCAACAGAATTCCAATATATACAGCCTGAGAGAACAGAAGCCCTGACTCCTCACAGATAGAAACAATGTGAGGTTAGCTAAGATGGAACTTGTGTACTTGTACCCATTTCCCTGATGGAAGGTTTGAAACAATATAAGATAGGTAGAAAACCCAAAGATAAACAAAGGGTTTTACCAACTTAGACCCTGCAGCCTCAGATGGTTGCCTGGTTAACAGCTGCCATCACCCAAAATGGGCATTTAATGATTGATATCTTTTCACTTTTGGCCTTATGATTTGGAGATGCCTCCAAGTCTCATCTAAAATTAAAGTAGAGAGTTTTAAGTATAGGTAAGTACAGGATATTTATAGGACACACTGCATATTAGATTAGTCATGTGTTTTTAAAAAGCATTCATTCATTTCATTCATTCATTCACTGGCGATCACTTGTGGCCGAGTAAGATTGTCTTCCAAGATAAGGTCTTGAATAGTGGGTCCGTAAGTGGCTGTGGAGGCCAAGTCTGGATCTGCACAGCCTCCCACAGTGAAGACATATTGAAGGACAGCAAGACTGTGTGAAGCTGCTTCAAAGAGTGACCAAATTAATAATAATTATACATATTCAGCAATGTGTCTCTAAAGGTCAAACTAGATACTGTAACAAAAGAAACGCCTGCTGGATTAGACCAATGGCCCATCTAGTCTAGCATCCAGCCACAGGACTGGTCCTTGCATACTTGTTTTCTGTTTACTAAAGAGCTCTGAGAAGCCCAACCTAGATCTGGACCACGGTGCCAATGAATGGAGCTCTAACCTTTGCCTCCTGCTGCAGTCTTCTATTGGCCCAGGAAGGAGGCTGACAATTCCTTCCTCCATGTATAAAATTGGAGTCTAGGATATGCAGGTAGCTAGCAAACGACAGCAAGCCCCCAACATCACAACGAAGATCAAAAGCCTTCTCTGGATATCTGTTATCATCAGATTCAAACATATTACTATTAAGTTATTTAAAGGAATTAATTATTGATGTGGACTTGGTGCTTAATTTTTATCTAACTGCCAAGATCTGTACTGCAGTAAAATGGAAGAAAAATAGTGCTCCTCCAATTCTGAAATGGTATAATAGAATATGGAATATAATAATATAATCTAAATTAACATATTACAGAAGAATATCTAGCAGCAGATGAATAAATTTGTTAAAAGATGGTTTTATTTGTAGTGTTTTAGAATAACATCAGAAAAGCCCTGCTGGATTAGGCCAGAGACTCATCTGGCCCAGTATCCTGTTCTCGCAGTGGCCAACCAGAACAGCACTCTTCCCACCTGAGATTCCCAGCAACAGGTATTCAGGGGCATACTGCCTCTGACAGTGGAGGTAGTACATTATCCTCCATGAATCTGTCCAATCCTCTTTTAAAGCCAACCAAGTTGGTGGACGTCACCAGAATTCCATAGTTTAACTATGTGCTAAGTAAAGTTATCATGCCTCCTCTTACTCTTAAAAGATGCCCAAATGTTGTAACCTTTCCTCAAAGGGGAGGTGTTCCAGACCCTTGATCATTTTGGTTGCCCTTTTTCCACAGCTTGGAAAAGTTACTTTTTTTGAACTACAACTCCCATCAGCCCAATCCAGTGGCCATACTGGCTGGAGCTGATGGGAGTTGTAGTTCAAAAAAAGTAACTTTTTCACGCTCTGTCTTTTTCTGAACCCTTTCTAGCTCTACAATGTCATTTTTGAGGAGAGACAACCAGAACTGTACGCCATTTCCAAGTGCAGTAGCACCATAGATTTACAGAATGGCATTTTGATATCAGCAGCTTTATTTTCAAACCCTTTCAGGACAATAGTCAATATTATACTTCCTTTGCTTTGTTGCAATTATGAATGTGGTATTATTTTGAGATTATAAATATGTATAATTTCCCTGGCTTTTCTTTTTAAGGTCACAGGAATATGAGGTTAACTTCTTTCAGAAATATAGATCTGAATCCAGACTGTCAGCTGCACTTTAGAACCCATCAAAATAAATAGCACTTGAGTCACAACAAACTTGTTCCACTTTTTTCAGTGGGACAGGACCTAATTGCAGCCAAATTTAGGCTTCAGTCCTTACTCCAATTACCTGAAAGTAAGTCCCACTGAATTCAATAGGGCTTACTTCTGAGCAGACATGGTTAGGATTGCAGTCTCAGACTGGAGCCAATGAATCCTCTTCTTTAAACTAAAACCCTTTACATACTTACCTGGAAGTATGTCCCATTGATTTCCATGAGGCTTATTCTGGACAGACATGCATAGGATTGCACTATAAATGTGCCTTGCAAGACTTACTACTTTTGTGAAAGCATAAGGAACCTGGGCTTTTGATCCTCTGGATATTATTTAAGATTTAATTTTCTCCCACCATATCTCATCAGGCCTCTGTCCAGCCATTGCTCTCTGTTTGCATAGTTGCCCTGCCCTACTCACATTCCCATAAACCAGAACATCAAAGCGAATGCCATATGCCTTCATCAGTGTGCGGAACTCTGTGCCATTATCTTGCTTGTAGTACTTGGCATATCTGTGGGTGAGGGAAAGGTATACACACATAGGCCTGTTTATGCTGACACCAAATATATGATTGATTGTACACATAGACACATCCTTGCAACATGAAAGGTAATGGAGAGATGCTCTGGGGAGATCTGATTTTGCTGAAACAGTACAAAAAGAGCTAGCAAGCTGTGAACATGTAATAGCTGCCTCCTGACTTACCAGCTTGTGGCTAGATTACACTAAGGCAGTCATTTGCATACTGTGGGTTGTGTCCAAAAAAGCCACCCAGTTCACATAAGGACTTCTGCTTGCACAATGGAACTTCCCTCTCCCCTCCCCCATACCCCCAAATCTTCTCTGGAGGATTGGAGGACACCCCTCCCCTGAACAGATTTGACAAGCGTGCAAGGGAAGGAGACAGAAAGGAAGCTCCACTGCACAAGCAGAAATCTTTGTGCAAACAGGACAACTTCATTGGATACAACCCTGTGTGTCTAAACACACTACCGCATAGTGATGAAACCTCCTAATGCATCATGGGAAGTAAATGGAATAATTAAATAATTCCTGCAACTCAAAAATACACAGGAAGTTGAGCTAAAACGAGCCAGACCACTGGTCCATTAGCTCAGTATTGTCTTTTTCACTGGTCTTCAATGGGTACATTGGGACCCACTACTGGGTTGTAGCTTGATCCAGGATGGGCCACGACAGCAGTACTAGCACCATACAAATACATGGTAAATGAATGAATGAATAAATAAATAAATAAATAAATAAAGGGTCTCCAAATACATGCTTGGGTTTAAAGGTAGATCCCAAGTCTGAAAAGCTTGAAGACTATTGGTTTTCTCTGACTGACAGCAGCTCTCCAGACTCTCAAACAGGGAACTTTCCTATCACCTACCTCATCATTTACCTAGAGTTGGTCACGTTCTGTATGCAGATTATGTACTCTGCTGCTGAATGTCCATCCATCCCCTCCATTCTCTGTATATGGATGGCAGAGTGAGGGCATTTATTTATGCACATAACAGATGTGTCATATGTGTGAGACGAGTTCTGCAGTTGATGACTTGTATACAATGACAGATCTCTCTGGTGTGTTTGTACAGAAGAAAATGGACTATGCAGGTGGAAAATGTGTGGGTGAGTGCGGCAGTACAAGGGACAGTATGTTCACAAGCCAGAGTGAGGTCGGAAATGTGGAAAGGAATAATTGTTTACAAAGTTATTAGGAAGGAAGGATTTCAGAGTATTGATTTACGACTGAAGGTCTGGACTTACCTGAAATTGTATCCAGGAGAGACTTTGTTTTTTTCAGAGACTCTGTCAAGCCGGTTAAAAGAATAGCTGGGGACGCAGCGATCCCAAGAAAGATCCAGGTCACACACCCATCCAATCTTAATCCCGATTACCCCACCCTGCACAGAAAAACACACCTTTAGAAAAACCTCCATACACAGAGCGGAGGGAGTTCTCAGCCACTAAGGAAAAGGGAAGAACTTCAGATACACAAAGCCAGTTCACTAATAGGGGAAAAACCTTGCGGTTTAAGAATGTACCTATAGCCCACAGATATTTCTATCCAATTTTAAAAAGCAGGGAAGTTAGGCAGCTATACTGAATGCACCAGGTGAGCAGGAGACCTGACCTTCTCTCTGAGATATGGGACTGCCCTACAAAGTTGTCAAAATGCAAACACAATTTGGGTTGGTCTTTCACAGTCCAATCCACTTCCTGTGAAGCTTGGAAGAATTTGGTAACGTGCCTCAAGGTAAGCAGGATTCAGAGGGGGTTTACCATTGCCTTCCTCTGAGGCTGAGAAGCAGTGACTGGCCCAAGGTCACCCAGTGAGCTTCATAGCTGTGTGAGGATTCAAACCCTGTCTCCTAGGTTGTAGTCCAACACTGACCTGGAGGAGGAGAGGGAGGGGAGGAGATTGGGTGGGTGGGCACAGGGCAGAGGGAAAGCCCCTTTCCTTTCCAGAAGAAAAACATTGTGAACAGTATCATTGCTTTTCAGCATTTCCCCCATCTTTTTATTCTACAGCAGGCATATGTAGCCTCCCACCCAAATTTAAACCAAAGCTGTCCCTGGCCACATCCACACCAGGCCTTTATTTATCTTTACATAGTCATGGCTTCTCTCAAAGAATCCTGGGAAGTGTAGTGAAGGGTGCTGAGAGTTGCTAGGAGACGCCCTGTTTCCCTCACAGAACTTCAATTAGAGTGGCTTACTGTTAAACCAGTCTGGCCACTGGAGTTCTGTCAGTGGAATAGGAGTCTCCTCTCAGCACCCTTCACAAACTACACTTCCCAGGATTCTTTGGGGGAAGCCATGACTGTCTAAAGTGAAATCAAAGACTGGTGTGGGTGTGGCCCCCTGATTAGGCAAGCCCAGAAACTGGGATTCTGGCTTTTAGAACACTGCAGTTGGTTCTTACTGAGCATGCCCAACATTATCATTGAGTTCCAGCCAAAATTTCTTAAATTAATTAAAAATCACCCAGGCATTTTTTATACCTTTAAACTGCAGAAGATGAAGGTCAGAGTATGGGGCAAGGTCAGTAATAGGTTTACAGGTACTCTGTGAACATGGCTGATTTTTAATGAATTTCAACAGAGTATGAGAACTCTGACAGAAAAAAATCCAAAAGGGCTCTGGGTTTCTCTCTCTTTTTAGACTTTGAACTCTCTATTCTCTCTGACTGTTTTGTGTATTGCCATGAAAATTGAGAGGGTTGTTAAGCAAGCATTTCTGAGTTCAGGACTATAAGTTTTGTAAGGTTTTGTTTTGAATTGACCTTATGGGAAGCATCAGAATGGCATGGGAAGGTATTTTCAATTTAACATTGCAGAATGTGAAAAATCCATGCTGGCTATAGCATACAGCCACTCTCAGGGCTGTATAATTCAAAAGGTGCATGGCTCATGATCACTGAATACAAATTAAGTTACCCTTGAGTGCTCTTTAATCATTTTATCATACAATCAGGGTCTCTGCAACATAGTACAAAGCTGTGTCCTCCCATCTTTTTAATTTGTGCTTACATGTGGAGTGGGAGTTCTAATCCATGCTACTGATTGTTTGTGACTGAGTGGTAGTTATTCTGGGTGAATTAGGACTACAGGATGCTGCCTTATAATCAGAGACCATTTGGTCCATCTGCTGCAGTTTTGTCAACAACTACTGAAAATAACTCTCTGGGGTTTCAAACAGGGGACATTTCCACCCCTACCTGGAGATGCTGGAGACTGACATCTCCAAAGTATAGGGTGTAATGTTATGTATGTCACCAGTAAAGTAATCCACCCTAACCCCATGCCTGCGGTCCCTGCTATCTCCATCTGCAAATGCTTTCATCCTGGCATCACACTGGTAAATAGCACCACCATTGCATCATTTATTTAACTGTTTGATGTACATTTATATTTCTGCCCTTTCTCTAACTAGGTCAGAGCAGCACTTTAGAGTTCCAACAACCTTGCAAGGTAGGCTAGCTTGAGTATTGGTGAGTTCCTAAGGCCACTGAAAAACCACCACAGCTGAGAGGGAGATTCAACTTGGAAATCAGGCTTCAAACACTCAAATGTTCAATACTGGCCACTATCCCACCATGGCCACAGAGCACCCATTCCAGTGTCACATATTGGCAGTAGACATTCTCACCGTGTGAGCCAATGAGGCAAAGTCTTGCCCGGCAAATTTCACTATGTCTCCAAGGCGCAGGATGGGGCAAAAGGGTTGCTCCACCGGGTTGAAGCGGCAACTCTTAATCTCTTCAGCTGTAAGGTTGGGTAAGAGGTTTCCTCTGGGAAGAAGGCAAAGGAAACCAGAAAATTGCTGAGTTCCAAATAGAGATGGGGAGGAGAAGAGAGACAGAGGCAAAAGAAGCCTGAGCTTGGCACAATACAACTCGGATTGAGGAGTCTATCTTACCTGTCCCTTAATCTAGAACTAACTGAGATGACAATAGAACCACAGCCATCGTAACGTGAAGGAGGCTGGCTGAACGAGCTGCAAAATTTGTTAGGGGATGCAGAAGCTGCTCTCTGAACCCACCCAACCCACTTTTGTGGTGTCACTTGATTGAAGATGGAGCAGCAACCCATGACTTTCCCCAGTGGCCAATGGGAATGTAGAGTCAACATGGATTGCTTGGAGCCCATCTAGGGGGACCTCGGCTTGCGGCTCATTCTGCTCATTAGCACATTTCACATTCTCATTGACTTAAAAAAAATGGAACTTCTAGGTCGCCAGGGGTGGGAAATAACATGGTGTGGGAGAACCTGCTCTGCTGATGCGCAGCCTGTATCCACTACATTGGTTCTGCAGACTTCCCTGCCTGCAGTGTAGGCTAACTTTCCCCAACCTGGTGCCTTCCAGGTGTTCTGGACTACAAAGCCCATCAGCCCTAAGGATGGAAATTGTACTGCAAAATATCCGGAGGGCACTAGATTGTGGAAGGCCAATATAGATAACTGGGAGGTCTGCATCAGAACTTATCTCACAGGGAGTTAACATACTCACATATCACCCAAGACTGGCTCAGCTATGCGCTATGCTGGAGGCAGGGAACCGGTGGCCCTCCAGGTATTGGTTGGACTAAAAATCCCATCATCTCTGACTATTGGCCATGCTGGTTGGGATTGATGGGAGATGGAATTGAAGAACACCTGGAAGGCCTCAGGCAGTGGAGGCTGGTGGCTCTGATGTCAGTGGGGCAGTGAATTTGCTTCAGGTTTTAGTCTCAACTTCTAAGGAGCTGCCAAGGAGCTTTCAACTCCTTGAAAGTTCGGATTAAAACCTGGAGCAGATTCACTGCCCCAGTGACATCAGAGCCACCAGCCTCCGCTGGCCACAGGTTCCCCTTCCCTGCCTTATGCTATATACTGGCTTTATGGCCCAGGAGGCCTGTTGTAGCACAGTCACTGTCATTGCACTATCACAGTGCCACCATTTCTCACCCTTTGCACAGAGCCCTCCTGCAACCACCACATACCAGGTTTACAGCAGGCTGGGGAAACTATCTGCACTTGAGAAATTTTCAGCTTTCAATCCAACTCTAAGTCAAGGGGGAACCACATTCCTATAAACTGTGCAATCTCAGGCTGATGGGTTAGAGCCCTCTTACTCACTTTTCAAAATTGAACAGGGGGAAGCGGATGCTGTTCTTAATGAAGAGGGTGAAGTTTTCTGCTTCTAGCATGACAGGTCTGTAGGTAGGAAAAAAATTACTGAAATCAGGCTTCTGGAACAGGGGTGAACGCAGCAGGGCCGGCCCTACCATTAGCTAAAGTGTAGTAACTATCTCAGGTGGCAGATGCTGGGGAGAGGGAGCAAAAGCAACAGTCCCCTGGCTGTTACTCCTAGGCCCCCCCAGGCCATTCCCCTCTGTTGGAGGATAAGAGCTGCGTATTCAATGTGGCATGTTCCCTGACATCCCTAAAGATGCCTTGCTACCTCCGATGTGGTGGACATGACCCCATCACTGGCATGGCATTGAGATTCAGCTGCTGATCCATCCAGCTTCTGGGTAAACAGTGGGGAGGGGGCGCAATCCTGTCTTTCAGCTCAGGCAACAAAATGTCTTGGGCTGGCCTTGAATTCTAGGGTGTGAACAATAGCAGAGTGACCCCTCTAAATAATTGGTCTCTGACCTGGTGAGGTCCATTTTTACTTAGTTAAGATGTATATACATGAGTAAGAAGAACTATTAAATGCCCTACCTGACAAAGGGCATTTAAAAAATACTGGAAGCTGCAAGGTAAGTGCTGGATCAAAATTCTTTTTTTAAAAAAGGAGGGGATACTTGGAAATGTAGTGTCTGAATTTTCGAAGGGTAGAAAACACACTCACTTTTGTGCCAGTTCTAGTGCGTCTCCACCTCTCTCTTCTGAAAATGGGCTCACACATCGCTAGTCAAACCACACCCTTTTTTCCTATAAAACCTGGAGGGAGCAGCTTGAGTGCATTTTTTAAAAAAAACAGCTTTAAAGAGATTTCGCAACTGATTGGCAGATCAACCTGTTCCCCCTCCAGGTGTGGCTAATGGAAATGCTTTGTAGGCGACTAGTGGGCTCACAGCCAAAATTTCTCTGTGGAATAGTAACGAGTGAAAATTAGAAACGGCCCCTGCATTGTTTAGTGGGCCAGACTAAATGAAGTCATTCATGGAAATTACAGCTGTGTGACTTAAAAAGTAAATAGTAGGTGTGGACAGGGGCTTGGTGGAGGGGGTTAGGGGACTTGAGCCCTTTGTCTGCCACTGCAATCCCAATGTGGAGGCGGGTCCCCACACCTGCTATTATTTGCAGTGGGTGGAAAAGGAGCTTTTCCCCTTAATGAAAATAGCAGGCATGGGGTGGGAACTCTGCTCTAAATTGGAACCATAGGAAGTGGCAAAAAGTTAAAAACCCTACTTCCCTATCAGGGTCCCCATCTGTACTGGGCCTATTTTTTTTAATCATGCAATTCCTATTGCATGAAATATGATTCAATTTGGAATTCTCATTCTATGGAATAGAGGGTAATTTTCAGAATGAGGCACACCTGGTAACCTTTTGCAAAAAGCAATACATCCCATCCCTCCAGTTCAATGGGAACCCAGAACAAAACAAGGTCTTTCGCCTAATGTTTTTCAAATTCTGTGAACATGTCCCTCTTCATAACTCCCTTTGCTTTGTGCCCCTGTAATCCAACACATATAATTTATGAACATGTGGAGTGGGGTATCTCATGCACTGCTCCATGAACCCTGCTGCTGCACAAGAAGATCTGTGGACTATGGTATGGATCTGACAACAGATAATAAACTGACTTCTAAAACCATCATTAGAACAAAGCAGAAGTTCTGCCTGTACTTCCTTCTCCCCAAACCAGGTTGGGATGATTGGACATTTGGAATGCAGTCTCCCCCACAAGTCCAACATGGATCATCAGTGAGAGTTCTCTGCCAGGAGCCATTCAAAAATCCCAAGATGCTGAGAGAATGGAGGCTTCACCTGCCTGATCTAAGCCTTCTTGGGACTTTGCAACCCCCTTTCAAGTGCCTTTCACCTCAAGAACCACAGATCCAATATTAATATTCATTACACTTACACATTACTCTTCCTTTAAAGACTGCAGGGCGACATATGTGCTTCCCAGGCAGTCTCCCATCCAGACAGCTTGCAAGTCCAGACCTGCTTGGCTTTAACAGTAGACTATGTCACTGGTTCTTTAACCATCCTCACAGCTGGAGGTTGTGAATTTTTGGGGGTGGGGTCTGTGGGTATGTTTGCAAATCAGATAAATTGTCATGGGCATCACACAAACAGCAACCTGTTCTTTTGGCTGCAATAGAATGCTTCTTTCAAGCTTAATTTCAGTGGGAGGAAGGGATTCTGTGGGTACCAAGGAAGGCCTATGTCAGCACATTAGTGATTTGTGCTCTGAGGCTCTCTCTAGTGTCTACGATAATATAATGGAGTTAGAAAGGATTTAACGTGATGACACTTCCAACTACCAATTTTCTGGGATATGTATTTCACACAAAATGGGCAACCAATCTATAGGCCATGTCATCTTATAATCAGATGAAGTAACCGTCACTGATAGTGATAATATAGCTAATGGTGAAGCCAGTGCAATATTTTTTGTTACAATGCCCAAATGGGATGGGATCTCCTATTCGTAATCAGAAACAGGACTATACTTGTCTGTGAGGCGCAAGGTGTTTCATGGATCCAGCAGCTGCGGCTTGGTTTCCACAGTCTAGTGGTGATGCTCAAGTCAAAGCTGAAGCTGGAAGTATTGCTACTGTGAAAGCACTGGGTTAATTGTCCAATAATCATCCTGCTTTCCATATCAAATTAGACAACAATGAAATAAAAACATAAGCCATTGCCTACACAAGGCTTGGCTTTCACAGAATCATAGAAGAGTAGAGTTGGAAGGGGCCTATAAGGCCATCGAGTCCAACCCCCTGCTTAATGTAGGAATCCAAGTTAAAGCACACCTGACAGATTACTGTCCAGCTGCCTCTTGAATGCCTCCAGTGTCGGAGAGCCCACCACCTCCCCTAGGTAATTGAAAAAAATAAAATATATTTGACTACTGACAAAAATTGGTGGGTCAATTGGACTAGTGCCCCAACTCTAACTGAAGATTCACAATATGGTCCGTGGTCCTTTCTGAAATAATCACGAGCTGGGCTGTCCAAGCACTTACACATCTACATTGTCCACCTCTGCTGGGCACCAACCCTGGATCTGACAGGTCTGGAAAGTGGAATTGTAATTAACACATCGGCCCGTCAGAATACCTGCAAAAGGAAACATTCCATCATGAAAACATAATCGTATCAAACCAAAACTCAGCAAGACATGAAGCTTCCTCTTCACTCAAACCCTAAGGAATCTGTGTCCAACTCAAATAGCAATACTGGATGGAACTCTCTAGCTCAGTGGCTCCCAAATTTGTGGAGGGTCTTAGCAGACCACTTAATTTTTTTATTTTTTGCCTGTTGTAGCAATCGTAAAGCACTGTGCTAGATACTGCTTGATTTTTAAATGTATTTTTATTGCTTCTTTTATGTCTTATATTGTAATATAATCTGCATTCCATAGAATTCAAATTGTAATTGAATAAAATACATTGGTGGTCCATGGACCACAGTTTGGGAACCCCTGCTCTAGCTCATTTATACTGTTGTGTGCACCCCATCTCCAAGTGGTGAGAGAGGTTCTCCAGAGGTTCCAGTGCTTACCCACAGTTCAGTTTCCTTGGAATGAAGGATATATGGATATGTGGTTTTATTTACACATATATACAACCTGAGCATAAGATGGAAGGGTTCTCAGCATTAACACTTCAACAGATGTTGCTTCTCCACTTGGCTTCTAGGGGAGGCCTCCCAAAGCCATAGTTTTGGATTCAGCACAGCAAGCAAAGCAAACGTATTTGCGTCTTAGATCCCAGCTTCACATCAGACCCAGAAACACAGAGGTATATCCCTACAGACCCTCACAGGTGTTGAGATCAGCCAAAGGGCCCTTTTAGTAGTTCTGCCACCCTCAGAAGCTCGGGGGGGGGGATGGCAGCCTGGGAGAAAGTATTCTCTCTGTTCTGGCCCTTAAATTGTGGAACAACCTCCCCACCGAGGTGTATCTGGCAAGTTCATTATACAGCTTTAGGCAAATGCTGAAGACACGCCTCTTTACCCTGGCCTTTGTCACCTGAGGCTTTCTTTTTAGGACCCACCATAATTTGTGATTTTAAGTTGTTTTTAATTGTTTTTAATGTTGTATTTTAAAATTGTTTTGACACACCCTGGGACCTTTGGGTGAAGGGCTGGTAATAAATGATAATCATAATTCTTGGCCCTAGGATGAGGGGGGGAGGCCTGCCCTAGTTGTGCCTATGGCAATACATCTTTACTTGACCAAGTCATTAGACATGGAGATTGTGTACTTGACAGACCCATTAACTTAACAATGAAACTGGCTTGACTAGTACTTCAGGTTTCTCTGCTACATATAGATTCAAAATCACAGACTGGAAGGGGACCAAAAAACATCATCCAGACCAACCCCACAATCTTATAACAATACTGTGTCCAATGTAGTCCTTGGGGCTGAACAGATCTGCCCACACCAATTTCAGCCTAGACCATTGGAGCTTGTTAAGGATACTGTTATCAAGTTTTAGTTGACTGTTAGGTTTTTTTTTGTCAGCTCTGTTTGAATTTGCTGATCAGAGCAAGGGTATAATTTATATGGCCTTTATAATTTGGAAAGTTCTTCAAAAACTTGATGACTTCTCTCATGATATGCCTGTGAGAGAGCTCAATCCCCTCCCCTGCCCCCAGCTTTAAAGATGAAAGAGCACAATCAGCTCAAGGCCAGACAATGCATAAAAGTGAAGATGGGGTTTGAACATCCATCTCCCAGATCCAAGTTCAACACTATGTCTGAACTATGCTGGCTTTCCTATCTCAACCTATTTGACCGACTCGGGATAAGTTATCATTTTTAAAAACTCAAAGCATAAAGATAAACTGTTGTGTTGTGTACTGTCTTCAAGTTGATTCCGACTTATGGCGACCCTATGAATAGGGTTTTCATGGTAAGCAGTATTCAGAGGGGATTTACCATTGTCTTCCTCTGAGGCTGCGAGGCAGTGACTGACCCAGGGTCACCCAGTGAGCTTCATGGCTGTGTGGGGATTTGAATCCTGGTCTGCCAGGCTGTAGTCCAGCACCTTAACCACTACACCACACTGGCTCTCATAAACTGTAAACTCACATAATTATTTTAAACTGTATTTTTTTCCTGTGCTGGTGATTGCCCACTAACTTTTTTTCAACTGAAAAACATATGGTGAAAAGTTGCACACATCCCAAAGACTTATACTTCCCAACATCCCATAAATTGTTCTAAAAATAAAATACTGTACAGAGCAGCCCTGACTACTTCTAGCCAGAATGTGTACTTGTGAACAAACATGTTAAACTGGCAAATTCTGAACAATGTATAAGTAGCTATGTTTTATGAGCACAGACTTACATGCCTACTCAGAAATAAGTCCTGCTGAGTTCAGAGAGGCTAACCCCTTCATAAGTGGGCATGGGGTTGCAGCCACAGCGGGACTTGAATGGTAGCTATGCAAAGTGTTCAGCATTCTGAAGCCTAGTTCAGATATTGAATCAGGCAAGTCCCCTTAGGAATCAAGGTTTGTTGGATTTCCCCCCCCCTCCACTTCCCATAGTGGGATTTCCCACACTCCTTTGAGACAACAGCCCACTCTATCATCTCCCCCATGCAATGATCCTAATCTGGTGCTTTATTCGTTTTTGCCAAATGTGAAGTGCTATTTAATAAAGAACGAATAAGCACATAAGGGACAATCTCATGAGTAACATGACATTAATCTAGCTGGAATCTGTTCTGGATTTAATTGATTTTTTTGTATGTGTTGTTGTTTCAGACTGTTGTTATAGGTGCAATTGTTTTAACTGTTTTTATATATGTAACTTTTTATTATATTGTAAATTGCTTTGGCATGCCTCATGGAAAGCAGTTTCATTAACAAAAGTACTACTACTACTGATAATAGTACTGCATCTGCACAGGAGAAAAGCAGCCCACTTTCCCCTCCAGTGCATGACATCATTTTTCTCTGCTCCACCCACACCTGTTTTACAGTAGTTCATATGTGTCCCGTTTTCTAAAATGGGGGGGAGCAACCTGCAGCCCTTAGCCTAATTCCATGTGGTGCCAGAAACAGAGAGAAAAAGGAAAGACCTTCCCACTTTTGGCTCTGGGCCCTGACCCACCCACCACTGGCTTCAGCCCTGCCAGCCACTGACACAACAGTGACAGGGCGGGCAGAATGTAGCCCTTAAATTTTTTTTCTCCACACCTGGCCTAAAACACGAATCTGTCATCATCATGGCTAGCTAGCAGAGCCTAAGAGGGCTTGCCTGAGGCTTCCCAGACCCTCTCCAATCTCCAAACCCGTCCCCTCTGTGGCTTTTTCCCACTGTGACAGCATCATTCCTGAACCCTCCGATCACACATCACAGCGAAGAAAGCATGTTAACGGTGTTTCAGTGGTTACGTCAAGGATGAGCCAAAGCTAATATGTTTTACAGTGACAAGTGTCAAGACAAGCCTTCCCCTTGTCTGGACTGCAACTCTTTCGTCCGGTGGCATAACTTGCTTACCTGCTCCTGTAGCGGTGGGGCCAGGCTTCTTGCAATCTTTGTCCAACTTGCATTTGTACACTGGCTGATTCTGAAACAGGAAAGAAAAGAGAATAAACCTCTAATATTTCAGTATGTGTTCCTATGCTATCTTGCTCCTCTTGCTGTTCCGAAATGCTTAGACTCCTGAGGAGCAGAATGTCTTCCCCCCAATCTTGTGTCATCCACAATCAGTGCTTAACATTGGGGGGAAGGGAGGGTAAAGGGACCATTAATGAAATCTGCCACCAATGACATGACCATAGCTCAGGGGTAGAGCATCTGCTTTGCATGCAAAAGGTCCCAGGTTCAATCCCTGGCATTTCTAGGAAGGGCCAGGAAGGGCCCCGCCTGAAACCCTGGATTGCTACTGCTAGTTAGCGCACACCAGAGGTTCCCCAACTGTGGACCACTGGTGGTCTGCAATCTTCATTCAGGTGGTCCACGGAGTGTTTGGAAACATGAAATTTAAAATCATACAGCCTCTACCACAGCGCGTTACAATTACTACAACAGAAAGAAAAATCATGAGGTGGTCAGCAATTTTCAAGTGGTCCGTGGGGAAAAATGTTTGGGAACCACTACCATAGGCAGTACTGAGCTAAATGATAACCAGTGGCATGTCCCGATTGTAGGCAAATCATCAGTAGCAGTTGGTGTAGTGGGCCAGAGGTGTCATTCTGACACTGGTGTTCCTGCAGCTTTCCTTCCTGGGGTTGGGCTGGGGCAGGGTGGTGGCAAGGGTGGGGCTGCATCAGCAAGGACACCAGATTGACTCTGCTAGTGCATCCATGCAGCCCTGCCCTGCAACATCCCCCTCAGGCAAGCTAGAGTGTCGCCAGTGTCGGGGGAGAGGCTCTGAAGCTCTGGCCCACCACACTGACTGTTACTGCAAATCATTCTCTCCACTCCTCCCCACCAATCATAGCTTGGAGTAACTAAGGAGGATTGCACAAAAGGCTGAGCCGCTTTTACTCTCAAGCACTGCCCCCAATGCTGAACATAAGAAGAGGCCTGTTGGATCAGGCCAGTGGCCCATCTAGTCCACCATACTGTTTTCACAGTGGCCAGTCAGATGCCCATGGGAAGCCTGGAAGCAGGAGTGCAACAACACTCTCTCCACTTCTGATTCCCAGCAATTGGCATTCAGAAGCATACTGTTTCTGATAGTGGAAACAGAACATAGCCATCATGACCAGTAGCCATCAATCATCTCATTGTCCATGAATTTGCCTAAATCTCTTTTAAAGCTGTCCGAGTTGGTGGCCATCACTACCTCCTGTGGGAGTGAATTCCTTAATTAATTTTTTGCGCAGTGTGATGAAGTACTTTCTTTTGTCTGTCCTGAATCTAAAAAACAGCTTCTCCATGAGCCACTCTGCACAAGGCAGGAGAAACCACATCCCCAGATCATGTCACATCATGCCTCCCTCTGCTTACCTCAGGGCAGAAGCCTTGTACCTGGTTCTCAGTCACAATGAGTTTAGTGATGATAACAAAGACTGAGGTTCCCTGGGAGTGGGCAGGAAGGGGATGAGAAAAGAGAGAGGGAAAAAAAAAAGAGAGTTCAGGTTGTTGAATGTAAGGGCACAGTGTAATAAGAATATGTGAATTATTTATTATGGTCACAGGTCAATAAAATTAAATACACAATTAAAATCAAATGGCAAGTTAATGAAACAAAAATGTGAAAAGTGAATGATTGAGTGGGAGGGAATCAGAAAACACCAGGGCAGGGATCAGAGTGAGGACTAATGAACTGGGACAAACATGTTCACAAACAATAATTTTTTTTCCTAGCCTGCCGGTCCACAGGCACCAATATCAGTCAAGTGTTACCTGAAAAAAAGTAGAACCAACTTTCGAAAAGTTTACAGAAGCTCACCATTCAGGTTACCGGGTCTGTGACTATTTTTACAATTGATTAGAATTTTAAAAATAAGACCCTGAGGCAACAAAATGGAAAGAACAGGCAATTATGTTTATCTTTTAAAAAAACACCATGAGATTAAAAAAAAGAAAAGAAATATGAGAGCTTCAACAGAACTTTTAGCCACCCTCTCCCTCCTTGAGTTCTCACTCCATAGCTGCTTTTCCACCAGTGGTGAAAAAATCTGGGTATTCCCTCCCATCACATAGAAGACAAACTGCTAGGGAGACAATTTTCAGTGGAAAAGGTTAACCTGCTTTCTTCTATCCTGCTGTTTCTCTGTTCAACTCGCAAGGTGACTTCCAATTTTAAGCTCTGCTAATCATACCTGCAATCACTTCCACATTCCACTTAATGGCACTTAATGCAACATTTGAAAGGAAACTTGTGCAGGAAACCTTATGTCTTCAGCCTTTATGTCTTCCCTCTATATGAGTTTCACTACACATGATATCAAGAAGTGTCAGAAGCTGAATTGGCAAGTAACAAACATTTTCTGCATGTATTTACATTTACATCCCACCTTTCCTCCAAGGAGCTCAATGTATGTGGTTCTCCTCCTCCCCATTTTATTGTCACAACAACCCTGTGAGGTAGGTTAGGCTGAGAGATACTGACTGGCCCAAGGTCACCAGAGAGCTTCCTGGCTGAATGGGAATTTAAACTGTGGTCCCCCAAGTCCTAGTTCAACACTCTAACCCAGGGGTGAAGAGGAAGCAAACCTCAGGCAAATGCAGCCCTCAGTCCTCTCCTCAGTCGTACCCCTTAGAAGTCCTGATTTGCACCCTCCTTGAGTGTGCTTGCCTGGGTGGAATGTGCCCTTGAACTCTAATAATGCTTCTTGGTTACCCGGATGGAAGATAGAGGAGTGTGTGAGAGCGTATGTAGAAACTAATCTACTGTGTATAGGTGAAATTTGCATTTGTTGTTTTTCCTCTGGCCCTGCCAGATGGTCTCCAGAATGTTGCTCAGATGAGTATGGAACCCTCTGTCTGAAAAAGGTTCTCTACCCGTACTCTAACCACTACCCTACACTGGTTGTTGGCTACACTTTAGGCAGTGTACTGTCCGAAGTTGTTTCATTCCTGCATTATCTGTTAAGGTGCACCAATAAAATATTTTACACGTGCACCTAAACGGCTAACAGTGTACATGTGATAACAAAGAATGTTTGGAATGGCACGTATCACACAGACACATGCACTAGGAGCTGAGATGACGCCTCCTCTCAATGCTTCCATGGACAGACCAACGAAAGCAAGAGAGCCAATGTGGTGTAGTGGTTACAGTTTTGGAGTTGAACTGGGGAGACTGGAATTCAAATCCACCACCACCTCGACAAAACTTACCAGGAGCCCTTGGGCCAGTCACACGCTCCTAACCTACCTCCTAAGACTGTTGTTGAGAGGACAAAATAGGGAAGGAAACCATGCACACTACCTTCAGCTGCTCAGAGAAAAGGTGGATTAAAATGAAATAACGACATTGCTGTATGAAGTGATCCTGAAACAAGGTTCAGCCTTGACACAAGGCACAGAGCAGCCCTTATGTTCTGAAATGTCAAGCCTGGAAATGAGGAGAATCCTAGCCACAACTCTCAGAGCAAAGGGAGCATTCATTTCCAAGTGTCTGACACAGGACTGGGCAGGAAGATGGACTTAGAGCTGGGTTCTGTCCCCTGCTAGGAATTACTAAGTGGGAAATTCCTCTCCATCTCTGCACCACAATTTACTCATGTTGGCCAATGAAGAAAGATTACTCATAGTTTCCCCTCCCTTGTTGCAGTTTTGAGCAAGCAAAATAAATAAACCAACATAGGGCTTCCTATGAACAGAACTCTGCTTATGGGATGCTTTTACGCAAAGAAGGGGTGGGGAAGTGATTTTTGCTTATTCTCCCTCCCCCCTGCCATTCTCTGAAAAGCTGTTCTGCTCTGGTTGGTGCTGGGGGGTTCAGCAGGGAAGTCAGGAGAAAACAATTCCCCTCTCGCTTTACCCTATGGGAGTCTCCCTTGGCTCTCAGTCCCTTCTGTGAACAGAAAAATCCCTTCTGCTTCTGTTTGTGGCTGGGACGCTCTGGATCCAACCCACTACCTTTAAACTTCAGAAAGACTAAATAGCTGCCTTTATCAATAGCTTGATGTGCAGACATTAAAGCCACATTCCTACCATACATTTATTCCACTGTTATCCCACTTTAAACAGTCATGGCTTCCCTCAAAGAATCCTGGGAAGTGTAGTTTGTGAAGGGTGCTGAAAGTTGTTAGGAGACTCCTATTCCCCTCACAGAGGTACAGTTCCCAGAGTGCCCTGGGAAGAGGGACTGATTGTTAAACCATTCTGACAATTGTAGCTCTGTGAGGGGAACAGGGGTCTCCCAACAACTCTCAGCACCTTTCATAAACTACCCTTCCCAGGATTCTTTGGGGGAAGGACTGTCTAAAGTGGAATAATAGTGAAATAAATGTATGGTGGGAATGTGGTCTAAGAGGTGATCGTGATTCTCTTAATAACACAATAGGCTTCACTTGCTGATTTCTACTGACCAAGATACTGTTAAAAGGCACAGTAGCAGGTCAGGCTGTTTTTCCTTCCTGTTCATTTGGCAATCCCAGTCCAGGACAGGGCGAGGGAGCCGGCAGGGGCGGAGGGCGAAGGAGGGAGTGAACAGGAGTGGAGCGGGCGGGCAGCTCCCTCTTTGTGATCCGTGGGAAGGGGAGTGCTACTCCCCTACCATAACAATGGGTGCTTCAGGGGCCCCTGTGGGCTGTGGGGCCCTTGGCCAGGGCCCCACCTGGCTGCCCTTTGGAGCTGGCCCTGAGTGCTGGTGCTTATCTTTAAGGCCATAAATAGCTTGGGACCCAAATATTTGACATTACATTTTCCCCCCAAATAGTTTGACATTTTACTTTCTTCAGTGCCATATGTTACAACAGTCTTGTTTGCCCAGGCATTTAAAAGGAGTTGTATTTGTGGGGTGTGGGGTGTAACGGGGTGGGATTTTTTAAGGTCTTTAATTACGATGAATTCTATTTTGCTTTTATTGCATATTGTTTTTATTATTGTATACCACCCTGGGATTTGTCTGGATGAAGGGCGGCTTAGAAATGTTTAAATTAAATAATTAATTGACATGTCTTTGTTAAGACTCCTGAAAGCTTACTCACAGCGATCAAGCCACACAAACTGACAACACTATTCTGTCATCTCTGATGGAGATACACCACACATTCTACTAACCAGGTTCAGCCCACTTGCTAAAGCTCGCAGAAAGCTCAGGATGGCATAGCCTTGATCAAGCATTACTCTTGGATTCCAGCACATCTATCTGTTTTGCTGGAACATGCAGCAATCATTATTTTATTACATTTATATCCTGCTCTTCCTCCCAGTAAGAGCCCAGGGCAGCAAACAAAAGTACTAAAAACACTCTAAAACATCATAAAAACAGACTTTAATATATATTACAACAAAACATCCTTAAAAACACATTAAAACAAAACTTCTTTGAAAACAATTTTTTAAAAAAGGTTTAAAAATATTAAAGAGCAATTCCAACACAGACACAGACTGGGATAAGGTCTCTACTTAAAAGACTTGTTGAAAGAGGAAGGTCTTCAGCAGGTGCTGAAAAGATAACAAAGATGGTGCCTGTCTAACAATTTAAGGGGAGGGAATTCCAAAGGGTAGGTGCCACTACACTAAAGATCTGCTTCCTATGTTGTGCAGAATGGACCTCCTGATAAGATGGTATCTGCAGAAGGCCCTAACCTGCAGAGCGCAGTGATTGACTGGGTATATAAGGGGTAAGACGGTCTTTCAGGTATCCTGATCCCAAGCTCTATAGGGCTTTATATACCAAAACCAGACCTTGAACTTGGCCTAGTAGCTAATAAGTAAGCCAGTGCAATTCTTTCAGCAGCGGGGTGACGTTGGTGATACCCTGCCCCAGTGAGCAGTCTTGCCGCTGCATTTTGTACCAGCTGCAGCTTCCGGATCAACCTCAAGGGCAGCCCCACATAGAGCACATTACAGTAAATCCAGCCTGGAGGTTACCAGTGCATGGACAACAGCAGCCAGGCTCTTCTGGTCCAGAAATGGCCACAGCTATCTTACCAGCTGAAGCTGGTAAAAGGCACTCCTAGCCACTGAGGTTACCTGGGCCTCTAGCAACAAAGATGGATCCAGGAGCACCCCTAGACTATGGACTGGCTCTTTCAGAGGGAGTACGACCCCCAAAGCAGGCAACTGACCAATTATCTGAACTCGGGAACCACCAACCCACACCACCTCTGTCTTGCTATGAGTCAGACTCAGTTTATTGGCCCTCATCCAGCCCACCACCAAGTACAGGCAGTGGTCCACGGCTTGCACAGCCTCTCCCAGTTCAGATGTTACAGAAAAATAAAGTTGGGTATTGTCAGCATGGTGCTGACACCTTGCCCCAAATTTCCTGATGACCACTCCCAAGGGCTTCATATAGTTGTTAAATAGTATGGGTGACAAAATGGTACCCTGCGGCACCCCACAGCACAACTGCCAGGGGGCTGAAAGATAATCACCCAATGTTATTCTCTGAAAACAACCCTGGAGATAGGATAGGAACCACTGTAAAACAGTGCCTCCAATACCCATTTCACCAAGTCAGACCAGAAGAATACCATGGTCAATGGTAGCAAAAGCCATCAAGCAATCAAGTCCTTCTCCCGACAGAGGTCATCCATAAGGTCAACCAAGGCAGATTCAGTCCCATTACCAGTCCTGAACCCAGACTGGAATGGGTCAAGATAATCTGTTTTATCCAAGAGTACTTGCAATTGCTGCGCCACAACCCTCTTGATCACCTTCCCTAAAAAGGGTATTTGCAACTGGACAGTAGTTGTCACAAACCAATGGGTCCAGGGTGGGCTTTTTCAGGAGCAGTCAGATCACTGCCTCTTTCAGGATGGCTGGAAACACTGCCTCCTGCAATGACATGCTGATTACATCTTGGATCCACACAGTCAACATCCCCCCCCCCCAGCAAGCTTTAATAAGCCAAGAAAGGCAAGGGTCGATAGGACATGTTGCTGGCCCCATTGTTGCAAGTACCTCGTCCACACCATCAGGCCGCATCAACTGAAACCATTCCCAAGAAGTTGCAGCAAACGTTGCACTGGACACCTCATTGGGGACTACAGTAGATGTGGATGGAGCATCAAGACTGCTACGGAGGCAAGCAACTTTACCCTCAAAGTGCCTTGCAAACAATTCATAGTGGGCCTCCGAAGGGTCTTAGACTCCATTTCCTGGAGTTGATGTCAACAGACCCCTGACAATACAGAAAAGCTCCGCTGGATGGCTGCTTGAGGGTGCGATGGTGGGAGAGAAGTGGGCCTTCTTCGCCGCCCACACCACAACACAGTAGGCATGGTTATGTTTAATGCATGCCCGATCAACCTCGCAGCACGTCTTTCACCACTTGCACTCTAGCAGTCATCAGCCTGTTTCATTGCCCTTAGCTCACAGGTGTACCAAGGTGCAAACTGAGCTCCACAATTCCAGAGACAGTGCTCAGGGGCAACCATGTCAAGAGCCCCTCATGTCTTGCTGTTACACATCATGACAAGGGCTTCAACAGGGTCATCTGCTCTATCTACTGGAAACTCCCACAGGGCATTCAGGAATCCAGTGGATTCCATTAGTCTCAGGGTGCGGATCTTAATCTGTCCACCACCCCTGCAGGGGAGGATCACAGCCATAAGTCTAAACTTCACCTGGTCCGACCATGACAATGGGGTGACATCTACTCCCCCATCTCCAGACCACTCCTTCCTCCATCTGGAGCAAAAACCAAGTTGAGGGTGTGCCCTACCCTATGCATCGGGCCGGTGACAATTTGAGACAGTCCCATGGTTGTCATGGAGGCCATGAAGTCCCGAGCTGGAACAGTAGAGGCAGTCTCAGCATGGACTATCGTTCTGGGCTCCTCCAATACCACAGCTGAGATGGCCTCTGCCAGCTCAGTCAGAGAAGCTGCCGGGCAGCAGAGTGGAAGGTACACCAGCAGCAACCCTAGTTTCCTGTCTCCTTGGCCTGACACCTGGTACAGGCCCTCACAACCAGCTCCAAGACAGAGTGGTTTCCTAGTGGCAAAGATGGAAGTTCTGTAGACCACAGCAACTCCTCTCTCCCATCCCTGCAGCCTGTGCTGGTGTTGCACCGAGTATCCAAGTGGGCAAAGCTGGGTCAGATCAACTCCTCCCAGCTCACCCACCCAGGTCTCAGTAATACACACCAAATTGGTACCTTCATCCACAATCAAATCATGCATAAATGTGGTCTTACTGTGCACCAATCCAGTGTTAAGCACCCCCAGACCAGTGGGCACAGCAGATGAGCAACAAGGAACCAGTCCATGAGAGAAGTGGGAGCGAGGAACAAGGTGTAAATAGCCTTACCCTTGTCTTCTATGGTAGTTTACCACCTCCCCATTGATATACCTCTCTCTACTGAAACTGATCACTGAAACTGGGGTGGTGTCACCCATGTTCCTCCTTACTAAGACTTCTCCTAAACACCTGATATGGACCCAACAAGAGCCCACCAACAAAACCTACCTGAACCAGTTATCCCAGTAGGCTTCTGAGAGAATTGGGAACAGTCAGACCACTCAATATCTTTCACGCAGGGCACATCTATTCCCCCTCCATCTCACATGCAGAGAGGACCAGCCTTTCATCAGCATGGTTTCTGCTAGTAATATGGTATCGTCTGCATATCTTAAATTATTTATATTTCTCCCTCCAGTTTTCACACCACCTTCATTTTGGTTCAATCCCGCTTTCCGTATGATATGTTCTGCGTATAGATTAAACAAATAGGTTGATAAAATACATCCGTCTCACACCGTTTCTGATTGGGAACCAATTGGTTTCTCCATATTCTGTCCTTATAGTAACCTCTAATCCAGATTGAGCATCAGGACAATCAGCATTCCATGGAACTTCTCCATCTTCTGCTACCAATTATATAATCAATTTAATTCCTATATTGACCATTTGGTGATGTCCATGTGTGCAGTCTTCTTTTTGGTTGTTCAAAAAATGTGTTCGCAAGAAACAAATTATTGGCTTCACAGAATTCAGTAAGTCTTTCTCCTGCTTCACTTCTGTCTCCTAAGTCCCATTTCCCCACAATTCCTAGTTCTTCTCTGTTCCCTACTTTTGCATTCCAGTCCCCCATGATTATCATATCATATCTTGTTTTGGTGTGTGATCAATTTCCTCCTGTACTTCTGTGTAAAATCTCTCCAATTCCTCTTCTTCTGCATTTGCCGTTGGAGCAGAGACTTGGATGATGCTTATGTTAATAGGTTTCCCGTTTAATCTCCTTGATATCACTCGCTCAGACCTTGCATTGTAGCTCCTAATTGCTCTTGCTACATCACTTCTCGCTATTAAAGCAACCCCATTTCTTCTTAATTTCTCATTTCCTGCATAAAATATTTTGTAGTTGTCTGATTGAAAATGTCCCTTTCCCGTCCATTTGAATTCACTCACGCCAAGTATTCTAATTTTTTAATGTTTATTATTGTACATTTATTGAACATTTATCTACAGTTGCTCCTTAGGTCCACAAGAAAGGCTCCTCATACCTCCATCTGTACTGTATTGCTCCCAATAATTTTACTTTATGGTACTGTGTGCCATGACAAGCAAGCAATCATGAGATCATTAACACACTATTTAACTGAGGAGACATTTAGAGCTGCTTTAAATAAGGCTTTGTACTCAGGTGTGATTAACCAGAGCACAAAATACTTGCAAATGAGCATTTGGAATTGTGCACCCATGTATACCTGTTTGTCCCTTTAAAATACAGACAGGACAGGCCCTGATCTTTTTTAAATGATTGCTTCTGTGCATTGTAAATAGACAAGGGGCTAAAAATACACATATGCACAATTAAAATATTACATACATAAATCTCAAGTCTGGTTCACACTTGCGTATTTATCACTTGATTTATTTGTTTAATAATAAAAGTATTTATATACCACACTCTTGCAAAACATCAGAGAGAAAGAGAGAGAGAGAGAGAGAGAGAGAGAGAGAGAGTGTGTACAGCAATGTAAAAACATTTAAAAGCAAAACAAAACATTTAAAAGCACTTGATGGCTGCAACACAGGGGATGGCTTGCATGAGCAAATGGGTCATCCCAGATATAAATACTACAAATAAGAAGTTTCACATCACCTCACATGCAATGCTTTTCAATGAAGTCAGTGAGTTTATACATTCAGTTGTGAGCAATCGGTGCGCAGCAATCAGTTTTAGACAGAGTGATGTACGGTACAAGCATGTGCAAACTGAGCCCTAGAGCAGCGGGGGAATCTTTTTTTTTTGCCCACATTACCTACGTAGCCCCCCTCCCCAAGTTATTGCTGTAGCCATATATTCTGCTGCTGAAGCATTTGCTGTTATTTTATTGGGTCTGTTCTATGGGTTATTGTATGGCTTGTAATATAATGTATTGTTCTTTTTTCTGATTTTATGTTATGCTTTATGCTCTTTAACATCGTTTAGAGCCTGCTTACATAGAAAGCAATTAATTAAATGAAATTATTATTATTTATAATGATGATAGTCTATTTATCTACACATCAATACACTAAACAGCTCACTGGCCATTTATGAATGAAACTTTATTTTTACCCTGCCCTTTTTCCAAACTGGAACTCAGGGCGGCTTACAAATAAAACTACATGCAGTTAAAAACATAGAAAAACATACAATTAAAATACAATTAAACAATGCACAACCTTAAAACCTTAAAAGGCACTTAAAATCTAAAAACAATTTAAAATAATACAAATAATAATATAAAACAATAAAACAAGCCTTGTAAAGCCCAATCCTAAACACCTCCTAAACACCATTTAGCCACATGAGACTTCCATATCCTTGCAATACATCCCCCCACCCCCAGATATTTGTGAGGAGTACCTGCGGAGGTGTAACGTAATCAGCTGTGTCCATAACCCGGTTGCTGTACTTGCCAAAGCCCTTCACCTTTGTCACCACAGAGGACTCAATGGAGGTGTCTCTTATCTGGTAGGCCTTCTCGTGCAGGAACACCCATCTATGGAACAGAAGAACAATCCTAGTTTAGCACATCCTCTGGGGCTAGCCAGGAAGCCATGCTTTGTATATAATGGCAGGACACAAAAAGATAATGCTGGATTAATTTACAGGAGCAACCCTCCCCCCAATCTTTTCACACAGGGTTAGCCAACATACCCTCCAAATGTTGTTCAACTCCAGTTCCCATCAGTCCCATGCAGTATGGCCAGTGGTAAGGGATGATGGAAGCTGGGGCCCGACAACATCATGAGGACACCACATTGGTTATCCCTGTTTTGGTGCCCTAAGCACTAGCATCCTTAACAAAATGGCTGCTGATATGTACTAAATCTGGGGGTCTAGCAGTTCTCTTCATGCTTCTGCCTAGCCCTATGGGTAGCAAGGTCTCACCTATCAATTATCATAGCTGCTGTCATTTAGCTTTCCCATTCGGAGGTCATCAGCTCCCTCTTTCCCAATGGGTATAATAATTTTTTATTGCAGTAAAGGGGCACAGATGTTATTGATTTATTCAGCAGTTTAGAAGCCTTCTGGTGTGAGAACCAAGGGCTTCTCTTTTCTTTCTTCAGAGCAGGAGTGATGAGGTCATCTGCTGGAGCACCAGGGTGATTTTACAATTTCTCCTTCCTTTGGCAAGTGAAGGAAGTGATAAAGAGGCTTTCAGATCACTTTCTTTGATGGGGCTTCTGCTTCAAACTAGCAGTTTAAATAGTAGCAAGTCTTTGCTGCCTTGTTTGCAGTTCTGATTAAAAGCTCATTGCTGCTGGCTGAAGATCTTCTGTAAAAGCTCAATGTGTCTTGCAAGTTTAGCCTTTGCAGTCAGAAGTAAACAAAACTTGAATGGGGATTACTTCCCGGTAACTATGTAAAGAATTCCAGTCATGCTCCAACAAAGCTTAATCTTCATGATGTCACAGGACTTCTTGAAAGACCGGTCCTGAGATCTCCAACATGGTGGTGCCCATGGGTACCACAGTGTTCTCAACCCCTATCCTTCCTGTTTTTTTTAATTGTTGGTTTTTGTAGTGGTGGTGGTGGTTTGCAGGAGGGGTTTGCCTGCTTTCTTGGTCTGTGTTTTATTTGTTTTGGGGTATGTACAGAGGTGTTTTGCCTGTTCTAGGCAGAGGATTCTGCCATTCCCCCTCCCCAATGAAATTAGTATTTTGTGGTGCCCAGAACAGTTTTTTAGATGCCCAGATGTGCTGCCAAGCCTCAAAGAGTAGCATTTCTTCCTTACTTTTTGTAGTACATTTTCATTATGCAGCTGCCTGCATTTTCAGATTCTCCTTCAGGGCATGTCTATCATGGCACCTCCCAAGTACCCTCCATTGTGATATTTGTGGCAGTTATTGCTCTGGGTTCTGGCTATAGTTTCCTAAGCAAAAAATGGTAATACAGTAGGGCCCCACTCATACAGCGGGTTACGCTCCGGACCCCCACTGTAAAGCGAAAACAGCTGTAAAGCGGAACCCATTGAATAGAATGGTGCACAATGACCGAAATCCACCATAAAAGCAGAACAAGCGCCATATGAGTGAGGCTTTAGTCTAATTGCATCTAACTGAGACTGCTGCATTAACGAATTGCTGTAAAGCGAGGCGCTGTAAAGCAGGGCCCTACTGTACTTAATAGTATATGCCAACAGGTTTTAAGAGTTCAGAGTCCTTTATATATGTTATTTTGTTGCAATCCAATCCTTGCTAGTTTTAAAGCCTTATACTTGCCTTCCTTCATCAACCTCTGCTGACTGGGGCTGATGGAAGCTGTAATTGAAAACATCTGGAGGGCACCAGGCTCTCTAATACTGCATCTGGGCCCTGCATACCTTAGGGAACATTCTCTCCTATATGAGGATCCATGTGTGCTGTGGCCAACCTAGAGGCTTTGTTCAGAGTTCTTTGCCTACAGGAGATACATTGGAAGAGTACCCAGAGTGCAGCCTTCTCAGTAATGGCACCAACAAACATAATATCCTCTCCTTGGAGAAATTATACGCAGAAATTGATCACACACCAAAACAAGATGTGCTGATAACCATTGGGGACTGGAATGCAAAAGTAGGGAACAGAGAAGAATCAGAAATTTTGGCAAAATGGGGCCTAGGAGATAGAAATGAATGCCGTGAAGCCAATAATTTGTTTCTCACAAACACATTTTTTGAGCAACTGAAAAGATGACTGTATACATGGACATCACCAAATGGTCAATATAGGAATCAAATTGATTATATAATTGGTAGCAGAAGATGGAGAAGTTCCATACTTTCTGCAAAAACAAGACTAGGAGCAGTATAGATCGTGAACTGGTTGTATCGAAAATTGGAGTAAAGCTAAAGAAGAACAACAAACCAATCATAATGCCAAAATACAACTTAAATAACATCCCAGAAGAATATAAAGATCAAATAAGGAACAGATTTGAGGCTGTCAGAGAACCAGAAGAACTATGGAATGAAGTCAGAGACATTATCAGGGAAGAATGCAGAAAGACAATAGCTCCAGTTAAAAAGAAAGACCTCAATGGATGACTGATGAAACTCTTAAAATGGTTAAAGAGAGAAGGAAAGCAAAAGCAAAAGGAGATAGAAACACGGTTAGAACCCTAAATGCAACAATACAGCGACTAGTACATAGAGACAAAGAGAACTATTACAATAGTTACTGTATAGAAATAGAAGAGGACAACAAAAAGGGAAGAACAAGAGCCCTTTTCCAAAATATTACAGACATTAAAGGGAAATTTAAATCAAAGGTAGGGATGTTGAATAATCAACAAGGGAACACAATGACTGACTGAGATTAAATAAAAGGAAGATGGAAGCAATATACTAAAGAACTCTATACAAGAGACGACAGGATGACAGATTCATTCATGGAGGAACTGTCTGATAAAGAACCAGAAATTTTAAATGTGAAGTGAAAGCTGCTCTTAAAATTCTTGGAAGAAACAAATCACCAGGAACAGATGTCATACCAATAGAGTTGCTACAAGCTACTGAGACTGAATCTATCCAAATTTTGACAAAAATGCATGAACAAAACTAAACAATGGCCCACAGACAGAAAGTGTTCAATATATATCCCAATTCCAAAGAAAGGAGATTCCAGGGAATGCAGTAATTATCAAACTATTGCCTTAATATCCTATGCAAGTAAAGTAATGCTCAAGATTCTACAACAAAGGCTCTCACCATATATGGAGCGAGAAATGCCAGATGTTCAAACTGGATTTAGAAAGGGAAGAGGCACCAGAGATCATATCACAAACATACTTTGGATAGTGGAATGGACCAAGGAATTTCAGAAGGAAATCACCCTGTCCTTTATAGATTACAGCAAAGCCTTTGATTGTGTAGATCATGAGAAACTATGGAATGCTTTAATAGAAATGGGGGTGCCACACCATCTGATTGTCCTGATGCGCAACCCATACTCTGGACAAGAGACTACTATAAAGACAGAATTTGGAGAAACCAATTGGTTCCCAATCGGAAAGGGTGTGAGACAGGGGTGTATTTTATCACCCTACCTCCGTGGCGCAGAGTGGTAAACGGCGGTAACACAGCCGAAAGCTCTGCTCACGGCCGGAGTTCGATTCCAACGGAAGGAGGAAGTCGAATCTCCAGTAAAAGGGGTAGAGGTCCACTCAGCCTTCCATCCATCCGTGGTCGGTAAAATGAGTACCCGGCATATGTGGGGGGGGGTAAAGAAAGGCCGGGGAAGGAACTGGCAATCCCACCCTATATATACGGTCTGCCTAGTAAATGTCGCAAGACGTCACCCTAAGAGTCAGAAATGACTTGCACTACAAGTGTGGGGACACCTTTACTTTTTACCTGTGATAAACAATCTATATGCAGAACATATCATACAGAAAGTGGGATTGGACCAAGACTTCTTTGGAACTGAAGGTTTTAAGGGTAACGACTGAAGAGGATGCTGTATGTTATTGTTTTGCTAAACTGGGTTGCAGTATTTTAAGAGTAATTGGTTTTAACATCTTAATAGTTTAAACCTGTTTTAATGCTGATTTTATATGTTTTTATGTTTTATATTTTTATAGGTTCTTAATGATGTGTACTTGTTTTTATCTGGAAGCTGCCTTGAGTTCCAGTTTGGAAAAAGGGTGGGGTATAAATAAAGATAATAATAATAATAATAATGAAGGTGTGAAAATTGGAGGGAGAAATATCAATAATTTCAGATATGCAGACGATACCATACTACTAGCAGAAACCAGTAATGATTTGAAACAAATGCTGATGAAAGTTAAAGAGGAAAGCACAAAAGCAGGAGTACAGCTGAACGTCAAGAAGACTAAAGTAATGACAACAGAAGATTTATGTAACTTTAAAGTTGACAATGAGGACATTGAACGTCAAGGATCAATACCTTGGCAGAGTCAATAACTAAAATGGAGACAATAGTCAAGAAATCAGAAGAAGGTTAGGACTGGGGAGGGCAGCTGTGAGAGAACTAGAAAAGGTCCTCAAATGCCAAGATGTATCACTGAACACTAAAGTCAGGATCATTCAGACCATGGTATTCCCAATCTCTATGTATGGATGTGAAAGTTGGACAGTGAAAAAAGCAGATAAGAGAAAAATCAACTCATTTGAAATGTGGTGTTGGGTGGAGAGCTGCAAAAAAAAAAATAACAACTGGGTGTTAGAACGAATTTAACCAGAACTATCACTAGAAGCTAAAATGATGAAACTGAGGTTATCATACTTTGGACACATAATGACAAGACATGATTCACTAGAAAAGACCGTAATGCTGGGAACAACAGAAGGGAGTAGAAAAAGAGGAAGGCCAAACAAGAGATGGATTGATTCCATAAAGGAAGCCACAGACCTGAACTTTCAAGATCTGAACAGGGTGGTTTATAACAAATGCTATTGGAGGTCACTGTTTCATACGGTCGCCATAAGTCAAAATCGACTTGAAGGCATATAGCAACAACAAACTTGGCTTGACAGGCTGTAACCCTGTATTCCCCAAGAAGTGCCTTGCAGGCAGAACAATCCTAAGTGTAGGGGAATGTATTGGGTATCTGCTACTTCCCAATTCCAGGATGGGAGGTGGGGAGGGCAATGTGGTTCTTAATGTTTGCCCCAGTGGGTCTTGTCTTTTAATAAACAAAGAATAAAATCAGTCTTGTTGAAACCAACGGTGGTGATGGTGAAAATGACTCATGTTAGCTCCAAACTGCTCAGGGGAATTCAGGAACTCTGGAGCTAGCACATACAAGTTGGCTCTGCTCTGCTCTCAGAATGCCCCTTTTGAGGGGAGGGGTCTGTTGATGGAAACGGAGCTGGGAGAAGATCTATTTCCAGGGAGGGAGAGGGTTTCACAAGCATAGCAGGGGCCATGATGGATGTCCATCCCCCTCAGTGAAGATGCATCTCTGCCTCATTCTAACCAGCCAGCCGAGCGATCTGTCAGTTAGTATTGTTCTGTAAGATGTATTTAACTCAGACCATTGACATCTAGCTTTGGGGGGGGGGATTACTTTTTGTTAATTTGTAGCTGCTTTACATCTTTATAGTTTCCTAAGCAAAATACAGTAATATTTAATAGTATTTGCAAACAGGTTTTAAGTGTTCAGAGTCCTTTATATATGTTATTTTGTTGCACTCCTTGCTAGTTTAAGCCCATCTAGTGAACTGATATCTGAGTTGAGGTTTGAGCCATAAACCACCCTATTTTCTAGTTTCACCACTCCATTATACCAAACAGGCCCCTACCCCATAGCAATGCTAAGACAGGTAAATCCCTCCTAGTCATTGCTTCCAAATGTTCCCCACATTCCTCTCTGCTTGCCAATCAATGACAACCAGAGGTCATTAAAAAAAAGTCCATCTCCTAACCAATTTACAACAAATTCTTGTTTCCTCTCTCACTTATTGTTAGATGCTGCCCTCTAGTACTTGGACTTATCTTGATTTATTTTAACTATAGATATTGTTTTTATATGCCTTCAAGTTGATTACAACTTATGGTGACCCTATGAATCTTTTTGGATATATTCATAGGGATTTCATGTTAAGAGGTATTCACAGGTGGTTTACCATTGCCTTCCTCTAAGCCTACGGCACCTGGTATTCCCAGGTGGTCTCCCATCCAAGTACTTACCAGGCCTGACCCTGCTTAGCTTCCGAGATCTGATGTGTTCAGGGTAGTATATATTTATAGTATAGTATATTTATAGAGCTGATGGATCTGACAGCATTGACTTTACCAAGAATGCAGCCAGGCAGATAATCATTACTTGCCTTATGCAGAAGTGTCACTTGAACACATTTACTTGGAAGTATGTCCCACTGATTTCAATTATGCTTGCTCCCAAGTAAGAGCATGTGCTTAAGAGTGCAATCTGTAATTTGTCTAATTTCCGAGTGAAGCACAGATTGTAAAGGGCCCTTCTATCATTAGTCTGATTTTCTGAATACAGCAGCATGAATACATCATTTCCCCATAAATTCTTAGACAGAACCTATAGCTTTTACAAAATTTCAGACATGTAGTCTTGAATCAAGCACATCCATTGTCAAACTGTTCCAACTGCCAATTACCTTTCCTGTTAAATATTTGCACGTAATTTCCAGTCTGAGGGATTCATGCTCACTGCTGGATCTCTCTCTGTTTGCCTAGAGATTAAAACACTGTCTGCACTATGAGACATAACTTCCCTGTTCATCACTTCCCGTGCTCAGGAAGACAATGTGAGCAAGGCACAGCTGATGCTATGCAATCTGTACTGGAATGATACTGGAATGAATATCATAAAGGAGGACCAAAAAAACAACCCCACCCCGTGAAATATCAGATGCCAACATTCAAGTCTGGAAGCTACTAATGGATCTAATTAAATTATGTATTTCCCCCTTCCAAGCCCATTTAGAACTTGGTAAAATGCTAACAACATTAAGCACAGTCATTTGGAAATGAAGCTGCCAGTTCAGTTAAATGCTCCATCTATTTCCTTCCATTTGATCAACACCAAAGAAGTAGAAAGTGTTACTCTGTCTCACAGCACTCCTGTAGCCTTTGCCAAAGATTGGGAATTTGTTTTGTTGTTGTATGTAACAAATGCACAGTAGTTGTTATTGCACAGGAATACAGGATTCAGAACTCTTAAGGAAGAGCTTTTGTTGAAGGGATGTTGCATTTCTCCAGCGCTCAAACTGCCCATTTTGTCATTGGGAAAAAGTAGCTATTCCCACAGTAAGGATGTCTGTTGCTAATATTTGCAAGCACTGCGTGGAATGTGCCTTGCCAGTTTGGGGGTCACTACTGGTGAGCCACACAACTCCTCCTCTGCTATGCCAACACCATTTTATAATTTCTCATACTTTATTATTTGGGATCACACGTTTAGAGGCTAAGAACAACCCTAGCACACCACTTCAGTGCAGCAACAGACATCTACTTGAAAAGAAAAGAGTCAAACATCAGAGAGGTTACATGAGCCTTCTTCAACCTGGTGTTCTCCAGATGTTTTAGACCTTAATTCCCATTAGCCCTAGTCAGCACAGGCTGTGTAGATGGTCATGTGCAGAAGCTCAAGGGATAGCTGAATATCCATCTTTAATGGATCACTTTCCTTCCACTGCAGCAGCTGCATGATGACTGAAGCTGATAGTTGTAGTCCAAAACAACTGAAGGGCACCAGGTTGGGGAAGGATGGGTTATACCATCACCCTCCAATAATATTCTGCAGTGTTATGAACTTTGTTTTAGGAAGACCATGTACTTTCCTTTGCCCTGGCTTGTTTCTACCTTCATCCCCTAAAAGTAACAAATGTTTGTCCCTTCTGTGGCAACTAAGGTATCCCATCTCCATTATGTGGTGGAGGGTTGTCATCCTACTGGTGCGGGATCAGATCCAATATGAGAATAGTGCTTTCAAGTGTCTACATACTTAAACTCACTGGGGAGTGCTAAGGTGAGCGTTCCATCAGCAAAAAGATTTCTCCTTGCACAATGGAACATTCTTCCCCTCTCCTTCCCCTGCACCCCCCCCAATCAGTTCCAGAATTCCCTCAAGCAGAAGTTGTTCCATTTATTTAGTTGTACACTGCCCTGTTTGAGAGGTCTCCTGATTTACATCTTTAGCACGAGGCAAAATACTTTGATCCCCTTTCCTTGGAAAGGACTAGATCTGTTTGGGTAGGGGACTGTGGGGAAAGGCTCAGTGGCTGCATATCAGAAGTCCTGCCCCTCTAGACTGGTCTTTCACAATCCAATCCACTTCCTGTGTAGCTTGGACGAAATTGTTAACATGTACCTCTGAGCATATGGTGAGTGGTGGCAAAACCTGCCATCTCCAAAGATGAACTACATTTTTGTATGTTTGTTGGTGTTCTTACTTTGCTTCTTTCCTGCATTACTAGTGTTTCTACAGAGAATCTAACCTACAAAATTATTTTTTACTCATTATTCACCTTAGAAATATATGTAAAATTAATTTTTATTAATTTCAAAGCATTTTTATTGGTCAATGTCATATGACAGTGAGGACAGCCTTTTGTGTTTCAAACTGGAGGTTATGTCCTATTTCTATTTTGGATGCATTAACAGCTGAATCTGAAACTACAGTTTGATGTGAAATCAGACTGATTACAATATGTTGCTACTTAAGCAATGACTCTAGCTGTTGGAAAAAACAAACTTGGCCTGTCTAAGATACATGAGTTTAGCTTGCTATGCTTAAACCACCCTACTTCAGGAAGCGTGGGCATGGTCAATTAAAAACACAGACAACTCCTATAAATTTACTAGAATATATTTCACCTTCCACTGTTTTATCTTGTGCAAACTGAGACACTCTTCATGCCCACTGGAGACTATTCTGCAGAATAGTCAGGGCCATTATTCAGCAATTGTTTTTGGAAGTTTTTTTAGTGTAAATTTTGCAAAGTGTTGCTGTACTTCACATATTCACAGAAACAGATGCAAAGGAAAATAATTTACCTTAGGAAATTGTTGCATTTAAGCAAGCTTAAACATAAGAAGAGCCTGCTGTATCAGGCCAGTGGCCCATCTAGTCCAGCATCCTGTTCTCACAGTGGCCAACCAGGTGCCTGGGGGAAGCCCGCAAGCAGGACCCGAGTGCAAGAACACTCTCCCCTCCTGAGGCTTCCGGCAACTGGTTTTCAGAAGCATGCTGCCTCTGACTAGGGTGGCAGAGCACAGCCATCACGACTAGTAGCTTGCATGCTGCCTCTTTGACAGGGAGATGTTCCCTCTAACTAATATTTGGGGAATATCTTTATGTATCTGTTTACCATGATGTAACTTCCTAAAGGGTGGGGTTACCTGGCTTCTGTTCCTCTTTCCTTTGTAAAAGGGATTAGTAGATTCTTGCATATCCACCATTATTGAGCTTTAACCTCTAGCAGAGGCAGCATGGCAGATGCTCTTCCAGGAGCATCATCACCAAAGCCTAAATGGACTAAGACTCCTACTTTTTCATCTAAGCTAGAGCCTATGTTTCCTGAACATAGGAAAGGTCATGAGTAAATATTCTTTATCTCTTTTGACCTAAGAAGACTGTGTCTGCTGTTATTTGTGTCTGAGGGAAAGGTGGGCTGGTTGATTCTCAAAACCCGCTGTTGTTACTAAATACTTCTGCTATGAAATAGGACTACATAATGTTCCTATTTCATTTTTAAACCAAACAGAAACTTTACTAAAATTACAAAGTAAATCAAACATATTTAAAGTGACTATCTGAACTATATCAACTGTCATGATATTGTTACTTTCTCGCTGCTAAAACAAGATCAGCACAGTACGTCTTGTTTGTTTCTGATTTCAGGTGTTGCCGCCACTCACCATATCCTCAGAGGCAAAAGTTACCAAATTCTTCCAAGCAACACAGGAAGTGGATTGGACTGTGAAAGACCAACCTAAATTGTGTTTGCATTTTGACCAATTTGTACGGCAGTACAATATCTCAGAGAAGTGGTCAGGTCTGCTGCTCCCCTGCTGCATTCACTATAGTTGCTCAATTTTCCTGCTTTTAAAAGTTTGATAGAAATATCTGTTGACTATAGGTATGTTCTTAAACTGCAAGGTTTTTTAAATTAGTGAATATCATCAATCCTGCCATGAAAAATGACCTGGAACTGTGCTCCTCTGAGTTTCCCCTCTGCTTCACTTTTGTTCATGGGGCCTGATGAAGAGCTACATGTAACCTCAAAGTGCACATGTTCTATCAACAGATGTTGCCCCAGTAAGATAAATTACATAGTGGTAAGACTGTTGGACTAGGACCTGAATGACCCTGTTCAAATCTCCAGTCAGTGAGGAAGCTCACCAGATGAACTTGGGCCAGTCACTTTTAGTCTAACCCACCTCATGGGGTTATTGTGAGGAGAAAATTGGGAAGTGGAGAACCATGTATGCCACTCTGAGCTCCTTGGAGCAAAGGTGGGATATAAATATAATAAATACATAATAATACATACATTTTGTATTTATTGAGAGCCAGTGTGGCATAGTGGTTAGAGTGTTGGACTACGACCTGGGAGACCAGGGCTCAAATCCCCACACAGGCATGAAGCTCACTGGGTGACCTTGGGCCAGTCACTGCCTCTCATCCTCAGAAGAAGGCAACGGTAAACCCCCTCTGAATACCACTTACCATGAAAACCCTATTCATAGGGTCGCCATAAGTCGGAATCCACTTGAAGGCAGTCCACTTCTATATATATCTTTCTATATCTATCTATATATATTTGTATTTATTACTTTGGGGTATCAGGGCAACAATGACCTATATCAACCATCCCAAAGGAGACTAGCAAGACAATTAACCTTGTTAGGGGATGTAACAGAATTCTGAAACAGTGTTAGATCAGTCTGTTACAAACAGTACTTTTATCTTGCAGTCAAGGGTGTTTGTATGTCTGCACGTGTCCATTCTGTACATTAATTAGTCAAAGGCAGCATCACTTAGGTTTGTGTTGCTGATGCATTCCTCTTCCAGTAAAGGAATGCTTTTGAGCTTTCTGGCTCAGAAAGCTGAACTATATGGATAAACTGAAGACCAGCTTAAAAGGCTAGGCCAAGCTAAAAAGGCATAGTGAGAAGGTGACTTGTGAAAGTAGATCAGTCAAATCAAAATGCCACAAACAAGGGGCTCTTCAGTACAAAGAAAACTATCCCAAACCCATTTCTACATGTGAAAGTGGGATGAGAACCACGTAAAAGGCAGAAACTTATCTTTCAAACTGTCCTCACTTCTCTGGGAGCCTCCTCCCCCCATAAACCATCTGCAGTCCAACACTTGCAATACAGCACAGAAATAAACAGGATGGTTATGTTGCTTGCCGCTTGAAAGATTTCAGGCGCAATCCAACAAGACCCATAACTGTGCTAACTGGGTTGTAGTTGATTAAATTTTACTCAGAGTAGACCCACTGAAATCAATAGACTTAAGTTACTCATGCCCATTAATTTCAGTGGGTATACTCTGAGTAGGGCTAATACTGGCTACAACTCTGTGTGTGTGGATAAATTTTTTACCAGTGACCACATACAGTAGGTCCCCACTCATACGGCGGGTTACATTCCGGACCCCCGCCAAAAAGCAAAAACTGCTGAAAAGAGGAGCTCACTGAATAGAATGGCGCACAATGCCCAAAAACCACTGTAAAAGCAGAACAAGCGCCATATGAGTGGGGCTTTAGTCTAATTGCATCTAACTGAGACAGCCACACTAGCGAAACACCGTAAAGCGAAGTGCTGTTAAGCGGAGTCCTACTGTACTGCAGTTTAAGTACTTGGAAGATATGCATTCTCAAGGACTCCACACATCATATGGGTAAAATATTATGGCCCTGATCTCACTACAGCAAGTCATGTCTAATAGTCCAATCATATGTATGTTTATCGGAAGTAAATCCTACTGAGTTAAACGGGCCTACTCCCAAGTAGTGTACATAGGATTGCAGCCTTAGCCCTATTGAAACCAGTGGAAGAGACAACTTCTGATTGAGGCCACATTGCTTTCAGTGAGATCGGCCTCACAATCTAATCACCACCACCACTTTATTTGTATTGTTATAAGATTGAGGGGTTGGTCTGGATGATGTCTTTGGGTCCCCTTCCATACTGTTTTTTTTTTCAACTGTAGAGATGTGGTTTGTATTGAAGAGACCTGCTGGACCTGGTTACACCAGTTTCTTTCATAAGTTAATAGTTGTGGTCAAGCCAGTCTCTGTTCAGTCGATGAACATTTCTGAAGACTTAGTGGAGAGCAACGTGGTGCCATAGGAACAAGGGTAGCCCTCCCCCCTCACCTGGTTGAGGCAGGAGGTAGTTTGTGTTAGGCTGGTGTGGACCTGGGAGCTGGAAAGACACAGAGAGGCTTGCTCTATTCTCTGCGCTGAGCCCCAAAGCTAGGGCTTTGGGAAGCCTCCCCTAGAAGACTAATGGGGAGGCAACATCTGTTAGAGTGAGAACAGCAATACATCAAAATCAGCATTTGCAAGAATAATTTCATAACAGCAATAATAAAACAGCAGCATAATAACAAATGTGACAGCATACAACAAAACATGTTAATCCTATACCTGTAGTAACACAGTAGCAAAAACAAGAAGGGAGTTTCAACAGTTTCACCTTGGTCTTTATGCATATTTACTCAATCAGAGGTAAGCCGCACTTGTGTTGAATGGTGCTTACTCCCTAGTAATTGTATTTAGGACTGCAGCCTTAGCCATGGATAACTTCAGATGAATTGGGGCCTGCACATTTATTGCACTGTCAAATAATTGCCCGGAGAAGAATTGAAACATTAATTAGATCCCTGGGAGCAGAGAGGGAAGACAAGATTTACAGCATAAATCTCCCCAGCAGTGCCGCACTGGAGAAGAAGTTGTGATGCCCCTTGAAGAGGGGCGTATGTGGGTGGTGGGGAGTAACTAATGGAACTATGGTTAACAACATCAAGGCAGTGATGGGGGGGCACTCAGTCCAAGCACTTAAGCAGAGCTGGGGGAGAGTAATGGGGGCCAGGGCAGCAACCATTTCCTGCCACCAGCCCCCTCAATCCATAATCCTCTGGAACAATGCCCAGGAAGCAAGTCTGTACCTACTTAAGCAAATGAACTTTCACCATTCTTCTGACACTGGGCACTTCCAGACTGCCTATTTTCAGGTGGGATTCAATCATACATCGGAAAATTCAGGTTGCACATTTAAAGTGGATTTGGGATCTTGCACAACAAACCCACTTCTCCCCCACAATTGGGACTTTTTGGAACAAGAAAAGTGATAGGAAAATGCCAGAGCTTGGAAGATTACTTTAAAAAACTAATAAATTGCAGTTATGATTACATGGCCCAAAAAAGCAGTAATTGCTGTCACAATTACAATTGCTCTGAAAGTAACCGATTACTTTACTTTTCCTCAAAAGTAATCACGACAATTACATTTCAGCTACTTTTTAAAAAAAAACGCCTACAAGGTGCTGGCCTTGGCTGCTGCACATCTAAGTAGCCTAAAACAACATTAAAAATAAACACACACAGAGGTAGTAGAATAATTCTTTTTATCCATAAGATAGCAGTGGTGGTCTCTACGCTGGTAAGGGAGGTGGGGAGGGAGGCAGAGGCCACTACTCAGATCTTTGCATGTCAAACCAAGTGCCACCTCGCACCCTTACTCAGCCAGCAAGCATAATCTCTCTTACTTAACCACCTCCCGGACCCTGCCCTGCCACCCACTAAGGGACACTCACCCAAGCAAACATTTTCCCCTAAGATGCAAAAAAGTTAAAATACTGCAAATGCAGCACAGCAGCCAGAGAGGGTGGTGGAGGCCAAGTGCACGCACGCACACACGCACGCACACACACACATGTTGTCATCTTCCACCTCCACACTTCTTTATCTCCATTCTGCTGCTGCCTCCTCCTCCACCTTTATCCATGTTCTTGTCCTCTGGCTCCTTTTCCCCTCCCCTCCATTCTTCACCACCGCCATCCATTTTTTTAAACAATTGTCTTCTCCGCTCCATCCCGTCTCACTCTCCACCTCCTTCCCCCATCACCTCCTACCCACCCACAGAGCACGAGGGAAGAGCGATGCTGCACAGAAGCCCAGTTTGAGGCACATGATTTTCATCCACGAAGCAGAGAAGAAAACTTCCCGTTTCCCCTTCCCCAGTTACGCCCAAAGGTAATGCTGGAAACATTACAATTACTCCACAAAAGTAATAAAATTACTCCTAGTTCTATTATAATCAAAATGTAAAGGAATTACCCACTCGTTCCTCAAAAAGTAATGAATTACAAGTAACGAATTACTTCCAAGCTCTGGAAAATGCATTGGAAAGTGTGGGATAACATTTGCTTGATGCAATGTCATCTAACCTACCCACAAACAAATCAGAATGAATGCCCAATAAACAGCTGACATCATCTAATTTCCCTGCAAACAAATCAAGCTGAACGCTCAACAAACAGGTTATCTGGAAGCAACCACTGGTGCAGCTCCCACATGTTACTATGCACTGCCCATGGCCAGTGGCACATCTACTCCAGCATCCTGTTCTCACACCAGATCTCAAGACACCCTGCACCTCAAAAGGCTTCCAGCTGTCTCACAGCAGTATGTCCTATTTTTGTCCCAAAGCTTTCCAAATGAAACCAACATTTTAGGAAGTTACTGCTAGATGACAAATGTTTTTTATTTTCCCCATATATAATGAGAGATACTGGTTCCCTTGTTTTATCCACTGTGCTTGCTAGAATTGCTTTTCAAGATGTTTATTTTTTTTAAAGATGTTTTCTTTTTAAGATGTTTTCAGAGTTTTGTCCCTTGTTTGTCGCACTAGGCTACCTTCTGGGAGGAAGGGCAGGATAGAAATTCATTCAGTCAATCAATCTGCTTATTTCATTATTACACACACACTCGTACAACAGCCCCCTCCCTTTGCCTGGTGGGACTGAGGGTTTACTGCCTTCCCCCAACTCAGAGGGCTTTCTTGTTCCAGACAGATGTTATCAAGAAACCATCCTCTAACAATTAGCTCCTGTAAAGAGACTTCCATTGGCCATTATGAGACATTAACATTCTTTTGTACGCAAGGCAAAACCATAGCGATGGACCTTTTTAACAGTAATCAATATAGTAAAGCCCAGGACACTTGGATGCCCAGCAATGATGCTCCATGCCCCATTCCTCCTGTGCAGCAATGGCAGTTTCCAAGTTACTTTTTTATGCTACAAGATGGCCTTCACTGCCACTGTCACCTCTCCTAGGTAGCTGCTGGCTTTCAAAGGTCCTCCCTACTCATGATCACTACCCTTATAGTTCTTTCCCACAGCTATTATATCCATGTGCATAAACACCTCCGCTCTCTCTCATGCACAGCCTCCAGCTGAGGTAGTTAAAAGCTGGTCAAGTTGCTCACAATCCACTAATGTGTCTTCAGTTCTTATAGAGTCGCCATCCCATTCAGTCATCCCCACATTGTTGCCCCTCCTTCCCATGCATGTAATCTCCTAATACAATTTTATTTTGTATGCTAAGATCCTGAAACTGCTTTATTTGAAGTGATCTGCCAGGACTGGAATCAATGAGACTATTTGGGTATAAATGGTCTGAGGAGGAAAAACAAAACACAGAACCCATTCCAAAGCCATAGCAGTGAACTGTCATTGGCTTCTATTTCCCAAGCCATCCCAACTCCTCTGTGAAACACAGGAAGCTGCCTTACATCAGGTCAGAGGGTTTTGTCCATCAACCCCAGTATTGTCCTGTCAGACTAGCAGTGGCTCTGCCTCATTTCAAGTGGAGATCTTTTACATCGCCTGCTACCTAATCCTTTTAACTGGAGATGTGCAGAGATGGAGCCGGGGACTTCCTGCAGGCAAATCATGCGTTCTACCACTGCGTTATGAGTCACAACCTTGGTTCAGTTATTCATACAAATCTCCCACATTCAATACATTCATCTGCTGCCACAATTACTTTTCCAGGAATGATACACAGTTCTTCCACTTCTGTCGGTTCAAACATGCAAGCATCTCTCTTCTTTGCTCATGTCCACATGAACACCCATCCCTGAAAGTCACATGCAGAGTGGATTCAAATGACTACAAGGAGCATCTGGCCATGTGGTGAAGCAAATTTTAACATGCCTTTGTAGGGGAGGTGTGGTAAAGTTTGCCTCACTCGTGTGGCTGGATGCTACAGTTTAGATTTCAAGGGCAACAAGTCATCTGAATCCATCCAAATTCCTATCTTCCTTTGCAAGAAGAGATGACTACGTGAACAAACTTGCCTACATAATTAAACGTCCAAAGTCTCTTGTGGGACCCTATATGCATTCAGCTACTCAGACAAATGGCACAATCGCTAAATAGTAAAGAACCTGCACAGTATATATATAGTTCTTCTTTGCCTACCAAAGTGGTTTCCTTTGAGATAACTATAAGAAACAAGAATTATCACACCACTCCATTGGAATGAGGAAACACTGGATTCGCAGTTTGATGTGGCCCTAAATCCAATTTTTCTGCCTCTCCAAAGAGCTTCCCAGTGTCAGCACCACAGACCTGTGAGAGAACGGAATAATTTTCTACCTGTTACCCAGCTCCTACCAGCAGGAAGAGATACCGCCTGCCATCCCATGGGACCACACAACCCTTCCTGCCATGTGTAACTTGCAGGTTCCTTTTTCAGAGCTGACAATGATGGGTATCTTGATGTGCGGGTTTTTTTTTTTACAGACCTTTCCAAATTTGGAGAATCCAGATGTAAATCTTAATGTATCTCAAGATAGACCTAAGAGGAAAAGTTGCATTTATAACCATTCACTTAGCAGCCTCTCCTACCTGGCCCCTCACACCCAACAATGTTAGATTTTTAAGACAGACAAGCAACACTCAGTCATTTCCCCACCCCTCCCCACCATCCTCCTTGCCCCATTCCCTTCTACCAACACCACTGTGTTGTCACCTCTCCAATGAATAGGACTTGTGGGGTTCAAACACTTACCTGGTTTCCCCCGGCAGCCCCCCCCCCCGCTTCAAGTGAGGATATATTTTCCCCATTCACCTGCCTTTCCTCACCCAATGAAGTAGGAAATGATGAGCAACTGGACAGCCCGGTTGATCACGCCGATGGTCCAACTCTTCACCACCACAGATTTGGTGGTTTCATAGGTGAAGAAGTTTGCCACACAGTTCATGCTGGAGGAAAGCCTGGGCACTGAGGAAGCAAATCCAGGATGGTCTGCAAACCAGAGGCGAACGTCAAGGGTGCTGTGATGGGTCTAGGAGTGACAGACACTGAGGTGTGATTTGCAGTAAGAGAACACCAAGGAGCTGCTTTCTAAGAAAGGCATTGAGCTGCCTCCTGTTGTTCTCTCCTGCTGCTCTGAGAAAGCATGAAGTGCAGAGACCCCTTTTAATAAGATCTTCTCCCCCCCCCGACCAACACTATGGTGATGCAGTCAGAGAAAGGAGGGGCTTTCCAGCTCATCAATTACAAATTGGATTCTAGTGAGTGCATAGATGGAAGAGATCTTGGCATTAAATAATGAATCCGCAACTGCTGCATTTCCTTTGAGTGGTGTTCTGGCCCTACAGAAAACACTCCTGCAGCGTTAGGTCTTTGCACCATCAGACAAGAGGGTGGGGAGGAGAAGAGATCAGAAGGGGGAGGAGATGGCTGAATATCATCCTTTGGAGGTGTCATTGGGACATTCTGACAATATGCTGTCCGCCACTAACCCCAAATCAGTGACAGTGTGAGCAACCGCAAAAGGAAGTTCCTGGAGAAGATCCCTTTGGATTATTAGGCACACAGTTCAAGTTCATTTACCAAAGCCCATTCACCTATTCAAAGAAAGACATGGGGACATTTCTCAAGGCAGCTATGTGCTTAGAGCAGGGCTGGGGAAAATGTGGCCCTCCAGATATTGCTGGGTTATATCTCCCATCATCCCTGACCACTGGTGATACTGGCTGGGACAGATGGGAGTTGGGACTCCAACATCTGGAGGGCCACAGGTTCTCCAGCCCTGTGGTAGAGTGCAGAGTGCCCATCACCTGTGGCTCTTCAGAACAAAACCTGGCAGAGCTAGAAGCATAAGAGCAGGCCCAAGCTCAAGCAGGCAGTGAACAAAGGAACGTAGCTCTGTGGTACAGTGCCTACTTTGCATGCAGAAGCTTGTACATGTCAGTCTCTACAGGCTGAGTTGAAATATTCATAGCTGCAGTAAAGTAATTTTTCGATAATGGCCAGTGGCCGGGCAGTAAATCTGTCAGGCTTGAATTGAGGAGGTGTGACCAGCAAACACAGCAAGTGTGGATACTGATTTGGTTGAGCCAAGATAGTAAAGTACAGACAAGTCTTTGGGGCACTCCGGAGTCAAAGTACCAAAGATCCAATTGGGCAGGGAGGGTTGAAGGCATGGGATCATGAGCAGGGCTGGAGATGATCTGACATGGAGGTCCAATGTTGTTTCCAGCAAGAGCCCAAGCCACTCATGGCCTTTTAAGTTCTGTGTCTGAGGCCAGGTGTTTGCAATCAGCCTTCCCTCTTTCTAGAGCTTGTGGTTCTTAAATGGGCTGATTGTCTCCGTTGTTCCAACATCCATTGGAGTCTCCTCTTTGCTAGGATCAAAATAGCTTCCTGGTTGCTCCCTGAATTTGAGAGTTCCAGCAAGGTCCTGGTTCTTGTCTGATGGCAAAGGGTCTTGAGCTGCCTCTCTGCTTTCCCTGGGCCTGAGGTCTCCCACTTCCCTTCTGTTGAGTCCTCCGAAGGAGGCATGACACCTGCTGGATCAGGCCAGTGGCCCATCTAGTCCAACATCTTGTTCTCACAGTGGCTAACCAGATGCCTATGGGAAGCCTGGATGCAGGAGTTGAGTACAACAGGACTCTCCCCTCCTACTGTTTCCAGCATCTAGTATTCAGAAAAATATGGCCTCCAACAGGGAAGACTGAACATAGCCACCATGGCTAGTAGCCATTCAGAGCTGCGTCCTAGACCCCAGGTTCAGTCCCTAGCATCTCCGGGTAGGACTGCGAGAGACCCCTGTGTGAAACCGTAGAATGCTGCAGCCGCTTAGTGCAAACAATACTGAGCTGGATGGACCAATGGTCTGATTTCTTATATGCCAGTATGAAGTTATCTCAGAGGATCAAAGTCATTTGCTGGAATCACCGTAACAACCCGCTGGGGGCTTGTTGTGCAAAGAGACCTGGGTAGCTGTTATTCATATGGAAGGGCAAACAGATGAGTCCTTTATTGCTTGCCAATTCCCAAGGCGGAGAAGACATAGGAAAGACATGAAGCAATCCCTACATTATCGTGCCCATGGGCAGTTCCTCAGGGGAGGCACTAGCATAAAGTCTAGAAGCCCCTGAGTTCAAGACCAGTAGTTCCTATTATAAGGGCAGAAAAAGATCAGGGACTGTGGCTGTGGTGTAACCTAAAATGCTAACTATTGCTGTCTCTTTTTTTCAGGAAGGTTGGGCTAAAAAGTATTCACTTTCAGCTAGTGGGTCAGAATGAGACTCAGACGAAAGGTGGATCAAACAGTTGCACCACCGCCACTTTCCTTTCATGTTGTTGTTCTTTGTGGTTTTCTTCTGCAAGATTAAAGAAGCACAGGGAGAGAGGGCATGTACCAGATTCAAAGGAGAACAGAAGCTCCTTCACATTAACAGTTGTGTAGGAAAGAGAATTTCAGCAAATGCCCAAGTTTTTCTTTTTTACACCCTTGCATGATCAGCTTGACTGGCAAAAAATGCCCTCTGCTCTACAAACTGGGACTCAGAAACCCTTGATGATCTACTACAAATCACCCAGAGATCTACTAGCAGATCTCAATCTACTTTCTGCTCACTCCATGTTTCCCAAATTTCTCATAGCTCACTCGACTGCTACACTTAAGAAGATTTATTCTTAGAATGACCAGAAATAAAGCATAGTACCCCCCAAGAAGTCAGTGTTCTGGATGTTTCCCCTGAATGGAAGGCAGCAAGTCCATTTATTTCACATTAAACAGCCATGGTTTCCCCCAAAGAATCTTGGGAAGTGTAGTTTGTGAAGGCTGCTGGGAGTTGCTAGGAGACACCCTATTCCCCTCACACAGCTCCAATTCCCAGAATTCCTTGGGTAGAGAGGCTGACTGTTAAACCACTCTGGCCACTGGAGCTCTATCAGGGGAATAGGGCATCTCCTGACAACTCTCAGCACCCATCACAAACCACATTTCCCAGGATTCTTTGGGGGAAGCCATGACTGTTTAAAGTGGAATAAATGTCTGGTGCGGATGTTAGTACAGGCACTTTGGGCTCCCAGAAGCCTTTTGTTGTCCTTTCCTCACAGCACGCGCCCACTTCTCTCATGCCACACAACATGGGGAGTACTACTGCCCCAGAGAAAAGGAAAAGAGTGATATACACAGTTTTAAATACCCCGAACAGGACCCTGTGTGGAAAGTTAAGATTAAAGGGAAGTTCTGGGCTGGAAAAGGGCAAACTACAGGGTGACGGAATGACTTTGCATAGAATAATACTTGGAAAAAGCCTTGTCCGTATTCAGCTCCTCCAGAGATAAGTTATTTATTGCCCATTGCTTTGCTTAAGTGATATTCTAGATTCAGAGACAATACAGAGATGTACACGACGCATAATGTAAGACTGCACCAGTTCGCTATATACAAAGGGATCTTGTGTTCCCTTCTGCTAGTGGGAGCACCCGGTGAACTAAGGGTAGAGACACACTCACTGTTCTGCCGGTTCCAATGTGTCTCCACCTTTCTTTTCTAAAAACAGGGGCACACAACACTAGTCAAACCTGCCCCTTTTTACTGTACAACTTGGTGGGTTTAGAATGAGTGCAGGTTTTTAAAAATTGACTTCAGACAGATTTTGCAACCGATCAGGAGATTAACCCGTTGTCCCTCCAGATGTGGCCAATGTAGGTGACTAGTGTGCTCACAGCCTAAGTTCCACTCACAGGACATTGACACTTGTGGGCGGTGGGGGAAGGCCACCTTTGCCAATACCTCCTTCCTCCTGCAACTCTGTGCACCCCCTAAAAACCTGCTCTGGGATCCATCCAAAGCAAGGGAGGGGTGCAGGGGGTGGGGGAAATGGGCAAAAGTTTTGTCCCTTTCTGCCAGTGGGATCCTCTGTTGGGTCACAAGCCTTCCATGAATGGGAGGAGCCCTTCCATTTGCGGAAGGGACATTTAGGACCCAAGCTTAGTAGTATAGTAATTTCTCAATGTGATAGCACGATTTCTCATCAGAATTGATGGGAGATTTTGGAAAAATAAAATAAAAAATCCAGCACTCATGCATCAGCCACTACGGAGAGGTGGAGACTGCAGCAACCATGGTTAGAGTAGTAATGCCTGGCCTTTGCCAAAAGAGAGCTTAGCTGCATGTGTGAACAAGTCCCTTCCCTGTATGGGGGATATTGCTCCCCCCATGCCAGTGGGGGAGGGGAGAGTGTTGGAGCAATACTGTTCAGGCAAAACACAGTATTCACATACAGCAAAGGGAGTTAGGGGGGAGAGACATGGGGGAGTGTTGCAGCAGTGAAATATCATAATAGATGTTGCCACATTTTTGGGGACCATTGGGATATTTGGAATTTTGGGAGTGCACCCTGGTTGCTTCTCTCCCCATGCCACCAGGTCATTCCCCCCCCCAACAGAAAGAGAGAAAGCACACATAAAAATTGTGAGCATTCACAATGATATGTGCCTCCAATCCATGTTCTGTGTCATGGCAGTGCCAGAAAGGATCAGAACAGTGTTTAGGTTGCTAGGTAGGATGCTGAAAGCCAGGACCTCCAAGGTGGCTTTCTCTGAAATGCTACCAGTTCCACGCGCAGGACCAGCCAGACAGGCCCAGCTTCGCAGTCTCAATGCGTGGATGAGACAATGGTGTTGGGTGGAAGGGTTCGGATTTGTTAGGCACTGGGGAACATTTTGGGACAAGCTGGGCCTGTACAAAAGGGACGGGCTCCACTTGAACCAGAATGGAACCAGACTGCTGGCACTTAAAATTAAAAAGGTAGCAGAGCAGCTTTTAAACTGACTAAGGGGGGAAACCCGACAGGAGCTGAGAAAGGTCTGGTTCAGAATAAACCTCCCCCCTGGGATAAAAACCAAGGAAATGATGAAATTTTAAAAGGGGTAGGCCTAGAAGTAGGCATTGTGAGAGCAGGGGCACAGGATATAAATTCAGAAGAGCAAAATTACCACAGGCCTAACCACAAGTGCCAAAGACACTTGAAGAGAGAGACTGCTTACAAGTGCCTGTACGCTAATGCTAGGAGCCTCCGAACCAAGATGGGAGAACTGGAGTGCTTGGTCTTAGAGAAGGGCATTGATATAGTGAGCATAACCGAGACCTGGTGGAATGGAGAAAACCAGTGGGATACGGTTATCCCTGGATATAAACTATATCAGAAGGACAGGGAAGGACGTATTGGTGGCGGAGTCGCTCTATACGTGAAAGAAGGCATTGAATCCAGCAAGCTCGAAACCCCAAAAGAGGCAGACTCCTCCACAGAATCGTTGTGGGTGGTGATACCGTGCCCCAGGAGGGACTTAATACTGGGAACGATCTATCGTCCCCCTGATCAAAATGCTCAGGGAGACCTTGAGATGAGATATGAAATTGAGGAAGCATCCAAACTAGGAAATGTGGTAGTAATGGGTGACTTCAACTACCCGGACATAGACTGGCTGCATATGTGTTCCAGTCATGACAAAGAAGCAAAGTTTCTAGATATTCTAAATGACTATTCCCTAGACCAGTTGGTCATGGAACCGACCAGAGGGACGGCAACCCTGGACTTAATCCTCAGTGGGGACTGGGACCTGGTGCGAGATGTAAGTGTTGTTGAACCGATTGGGAGCAGTGACCACAGTGCTATTAAATTAAACATACATGTAACTGGCCAATTGCCAAGAAAATCCAACACGGTCACATTTGACTTCAAAAGAGGAAACTTCACAAAAATGAGGGGATTGGTAAAAAGAAAGCTGAAAAACAAAGTCCAGAGGGTCACATCACTCGAAAATGCTTGGAAGTTGTTTAAAAACACTATATTAGAAGCTCAACTGGAGTGCATACCGCAGATCAGAAAAGGTACCGCCAGGGCCAAGAAGATGCCAGCATGGTTAACGAGCAAAGTCAAGGAAGCTCTTAGAGGCAAAAAGTCTTCCTTCAGAAAATGGAAGTCTTGTCCGAATGAAGAAAATAAAAAAGAACACAAACTCTGGCAAAAGAAATGCAAGAAGACAATAAGGGATGCTAAAAAAGAATTTGAGGAGCACATTGCTAAGAACATAAAAACCAACAACAAAAAATTCTATAAATACATTCAAAGCAGGAGACAATCTAGGGAGACAATTGGACCCTTGGATGATAAGGGAGTCAAAGGTGTACTAAAGAACGATAAGGAGATTGCAGAGAAGCTAAATGAATTCTTTGCATCTGTCTTCACAGTGGAAGATATAGGGCAGATCCCTGAACCTGAACTAACATTTGCAGGAAGGGATTCTGAGGAACTGAGACAAATAGTGGTAACGAGAGAGGAAGTTCTAAGCTTAATGGACAATATAAAAACTGACAAATCACCGGGCCCGGATGGCATCCACCCGAGAGTTCTCAAAGAACTCAAAGGTGAAATTGCTGATCTGCTAACTAAAATATGTAACTTGTCCCTCGGGTCCTCCTCCGTGCCTGAGGACTGGAAAGTGGCAAATGTAACGCCAATCTTCAAAAAGGGATCCAGAGGGGATCCCGGAAATTACAGGCCAGTTAGCTTAACTTCTGTCCCTGGAAAACTGGTAGAAAGTATTATTAAAGCTAGATTCACTAAGCACATAGAAGAACAAGCCTTGCTGAAGCAGAGCCAGCATGGCTTCTGCAAGGGAAAGTCCTGTCTCAGTAACCTATTAGAATTCTTTGAGAGTGTCAACAAGCATATAGATCGAGGTGATCCAGTGGACATAGTGTACTTAGACTTTCAAAAAGCGTTTGACAAGGTACCTCACCAAAGGCTTCTGAGGAAGCTTAGCAGTCATGGAATAAGAGGAGAGGTCCTCTTGTGGATAAGGGCTTGGTTAAGAAGCAGAAAGCAGAGAGTAGGAATCAACGGACAGTTCTCCCAATGAAGGGCTGTAGAAAGTGGAGTCCCTCAAGGATCGGTATTGGGACCTGTACTTTTCAACTTGTTCATTAATGACCTAGAATTAGGAGTGAGCAGTGAAGTGGCCAAGTTTGCTGACGACACTAAATTGTTCAGGGTTGTTAAAACAAAAAGGGATTGCGAAGAGCTCCAAAAAGACCTCTCCAAACTGAGTGAATGGGCGGAAAAATGGCAAATGCAATTCAATATAAACAAGTGTAAAATTATGCATATTGGAGCAAAAAATCTTAATTTCACATATACGCTCATGGGGTCTGAACTGGCGGTGACCGACCAGGAGAGAGACCTCGGGGTTGTAGTGGACAGCACGATGAAAATGTCGACCCAGTGTGCGGCAGCTGTGAAAAAGGCAAATTCCATGCTAGCGATAATTAGGAAAGGTATTGAAAATAAAACAGCCGATATCATAATGCCGTTGTATAAATCTATGGTGCGGCCGCATTTGGAATACTGTGTACAGTTCTGGTCGCCTCATCTCAAAAAGGATATTCTAGAGTTGGAAAAGGTTCAGAAGAGGGCAACCAGAATGATCAAGGGGATGGAGCGACTCCCTTATGAGGAAAGGTTGCAGCATTTGGGGCTTTTTAGTTTAGAGAAAAGGCGGGTCAGAGGAGACATGATAGAAGTGTATAAAATTATGCATGGCATTGAGAAAGTGGATAGAGAAAAGTTCTTCTCCCTCTCTCATAATACTAGAACTCGTGGACATTCAAAGAAGCTGAATGTTGGAAGATTCAGGACAGACAAAAGGAAGTACTTCTTTACTCAGCGCATAGTTAAACTATGGAATTTGCTCCCACAAGATGCAGTAATGGCCACCAGCTTGGATGGCTTTAAAAGAAGATTAGACAAATTCATGGAGGACAGGGCTATCAATGGCTACTAGCCATGATGGCTGTGCTGTGCCACCCTAGTCAGAGGCAGCATGCTTCTGAAAACCAGTTGCCCGAAGCCTCAGGAGGGGAGAGTGTTCTTGCACTCGGGTCCTGCTTGTGGGCTTCCCCCAGGCACCTGGTTGGCCACTGTGAGAACAGGATGCTGGACTAGATGGGCCACTGGCCTGATCCAGCAGGCTCTTCTTATGTTCTTATGATTCAAAGGAGACAGATATTATCCCGCCCTGGGCTCCTGCTGGGAGGAAGAGTGGGATATAAATCAAATAATAAATAAATAAATAAAGAAACCTGATTTAATAGTGGTTGGGCAGGTCACCCACTGAAAAAATAGTATAGTTTCAAACAGATCAATTTTTCTAGATCCGACATGTGTGCATTATTATTATTTATTTATTATTACATTTATATCCCACCCTTCCTCCAAGGAGCTCAAAGTGGCATACAAACATGCTTCTCCCCCTCCTGATTTTATGCTCACAACAACCCTGTGAAGTAGATTAGGCTAAGAGACCATGACTGGCCCAAGGTTACCCACTGAGCTTCATGGCTGAATGGGGATTTGAACTGGTCTCCTAGGTCCCAGTCCTGACACTCTAACCCTTTATACCACACTGGCTCTTCATACATTATACCATTTAAAGAATGCATCCAAAACACTTACTATTCATATAAATGATCCAAATAATAGCCATAGGAAGCTTGGCAGCACACTATCATGTCACTAACAAAACAACATCATGTCAGTCAATCAAAAGCCTCAGAAAAAAGGGAAGTCTTTACCTGGCACTGAAAAGATGTCAGCAAAGGCATAAGGTGGACCACACTGGGGAGAGCATTCCACAGACAGGGGAGTCACAATTGAAAAGGCCCTCTTCTCTAGTCATACCCTCCAAGCCTCTATCAGTGGGGGACCTGGAGAAAGGCCTCAGGAGAAGATCCGAGGGTCTAGGTAGGTTCATATGAGGAGAGGCATTCCAGAAGATATTGGGGTCCTGAATTGTATAAAGAGCTTTACAGATCAAAACCAGCACTCTGAATTCGGCTCGGAAGTGTCTGGGTAGCAAGTGTAACTGTAACAGTATTGGTGTTATATGATCTGTTTGCCTTGAACCTATCAATACTATCAGGCAGCCACATTCTGCACTAATTGAAGCTTCCAAGCAGTTTTCAAAGGCAGCCTCATGTAAAGCATATTGCAGTAGTCCAATCTTGAGGCTCCCAGAGCATAAATTACTGTAGCCAAGTTATCCCTGTCCAGATAGGGTTGTAATTGGGCCTCCAGCCTAAACTGATGGAAGGCACCCGGTGCCACCAAGGCCATTTGCACCTCAAGTGATAGCAATGGATGAAGGAGAACCTTCACACTACAAATCCACTCCTTCAAAGGGAGTGTGACCCCTTCTAGAGCAGGCTGCATACCACTTAACCAGATGGATGAACCACTCGCCAACAGCAGCTCAGTCTTGTCTGGATTAAGTTGGATTATTGGCCCTTATTCACTCCATTATTACAACCAAGCACTGTTTCAGCACATCCACTTCCTCACCTACAGAAGACAAAAAGGAGGTATAGAGCTGCGTGCCATCAGCATAGATGGTGCCATATTAAGAAGCGTTTGTTTGGAGCTCCACAGTTATTTATAGCTATTTGTGCAAACGCTTACTTGCAGCTATTTTTATTAATAGTATTTTATTATTTTCTTCTTTTATTAACTACTGAAAAGCAAAACTGCCAAGACTGCTTTACTGCAAAATACCGGCTCTTATCATTCTCCACATTATTTTCCATCCCTCATTTTATCATATGGTTTGCCCTTGTTCTTGTTTGGAGTAACAACAAATTAGAAGAAGAGGTTTGGGAAGCTTAATAAACACAGAGGGAAGAAGAAGAGAAAAGCTAAGGAATTGGACTACCGTTTGTGAATTAGTCGGAGTATGCATATGAGATCCACAGATGCTGACATTTAAGAAAAGTAACCGGCAAAGTCCTAGGAATTATAGACCAATCAGCTTGATTGATATTCCAGCCAAAATTTATGCCAAGTATCTTCTGCAAAAATTAGAGAACTGGGTGGAATAAAATTCCATATTAGCTGAAGAACAGGCTCGATTTAGGAGAGGAAGATCTATTAGAGATAACTGCTATATGCTATCCCATTTCATAACTAAGCATGAAGTCAAAGGACAGCTTTGGGCTGCTTTTATTGGTTTAGTGCAGGTTTTGTTTCTATAAATAGACAGTGACTGTGGGATAAACTGCTAAATACAAATATAGACCTGAGACTTTTGTTTTTAACGAAAGTTCGTTACTCAGAAACCGGTTTGAAGGTCAGAATGGGCTTAAATTTTGCTCTTTCAGACGTGACTCTGACACATAAAGGCGTACGTCAAGGCTGTATTTTAGCTCCATTTCCTTTTAATTTTTATATTAATGTTATTGTTGTATCTCTGAACAACCAGAATTATCATATGCCCCAAATCCTAAATTAACCAGTAAATATACTACTTCATGTGAATGACATGATTCTACTTTGAACAGCTCAAGTCGGTCTGAGAAAATTGTTTAGTTATTAATAATGCCAAATCCAAAGTAATAAGTTTTGCCAGAAGGAAAACACTGCACAAATGGTTTATTAATTCTAAAGTGTTAAACCAGGTAATGTGTCATGGCATAATCTTTTCAGCCTCAGAATCTTGGGTTTTACAAATAAAGAAAAATGAATTGAAATCATTTGCCAGTTTACAATCTTTAAGCAGACTGCTGAATTTTAGATATCCAGGGACAATACATCCAATCTTAAATATTTTTAAAGCAAAGGTGGAGCTTTGCAGACCTTACTAAAATCAAGAGTTCAGAGACACTTTTTGCATATGATTCTGGGGGTTTCAAAATCCACCCCAGCTTACTTAGAGCAGAGCTGGATATGGAAAAGATTTCTGGTCTAATTTATTTCAGGATGATAAATTATTAGTGTAGAATAAATCAGCTGTCAGATGACAGGTTTCCTAAGATCTGTTTAGAGGAACAGAAGGTTTGGTTACAAAAATTCTCAAAGCTACTTCCATATTTTGGATTCTCTTTATAGGCATTGAATCCACAGGGAAATGTCACTAGAAACATTTTTAAATGGAGGGTTTTAGAAGGAGTACAAATTGACATAACTGCCCTCATATCCTAAAGTACAGCAAAATGGCTACTAGATGTAAAACTTCAGCACCAATATGAAAAATACTTATTTCCCATGACAATGGAATATTAGAAAGTTTTTGTTGAATTATGTTTTGAACAAATGGAATCAATGATGCAATTTGGGAGATTTAATGGCATTATCAGTCCAAGAAAGTAGGTGTGTCTGCGGATAGCCAATACTGGAGGATTTGGCTCATTACATCCTCGAGTTACATACTGGCATTTTAAAGAGAATGAAGTACTGGCAAATGAAAAATTGGGCTTTCTGCTATAAGCAACAAACCAGTATGTGATTTGGAGGGTTGCTTTGCTTGTAGTAAAGGCTGCCAAATGCAGGAAAAAGTTCCTGGATTCTGTTTTTCTAAATTGTCGTGGAGATATGAGTGTATTAAATGTATCCTGACATAATCTTCTAATGTCACTCTCAGTAAGCTTTTCTTGTTTTATAAGCAAAGGCCTATTTTGATATGTATATAGGTATATATTATGTACTAATTTTATTAATGTTAATTTTGTGACTACTTTTTTTTGCTGAAAGTTTGTGTACCTTGTTTTATTCTGCTATGGTCTACAGACTAATGAAATAAATGCTGTTCTATTGTCTTCTACCGATGACAAACCACTCTATAACTCTGTATGACCCCAACTCAGTAGTTTCATGTCGATGTTAAACAAAATGGAGGACAGAACCGACACCTGCAGAACCCCATACTGGAGAACCCATGAAGCTGACCAGTGTCCCCCCCCCCAAGAAGCACCTTCTGGGGCTAGCCATGCAAATAGGAATGGAACCACCACAATGTGGTACCCTCAATACCCAACTCAGTCTCCCCAGAAGGATACCATTCTGTGAATGTGTATCTCCTCTCTCCCCACTTTATTTCCTCCAGTTGCTCTATTTTTCTCCCATTAGAATGCATACCCCCCAAATAATCCTGGGAACTGTAGCTTGTTAAGGGTGCTGGGAATTGTAGCTCTGTGAGGGGGTAAACTACAGGTGCCAGTTTTTTGGGGGAGGGATTGAAGTGCTTTACATGAATGACGTGTATGAAGCCTCAGTTTCCCAGATCACCTCCCTTCTCCTCCTGCCCTCTCAGTTGCTCCACTTGCAGTTCAACTGCTCACGTGCTGATCTGAGCCTTGAAAAGCATTGGAGGGACAGAGGAAGTGGAAAAGAGCTTCACTTTTCCAGTTTCCTCCTTCAGCTTAAGGACTTTTTTTTGGGGGGGGGGGGAGGAACCACTCTCACCACTTCATGATGAAAATAGCAATGAGCGGTGTGGGTAAACTCAGAGGTACCATGTTGGCAACTCTAGCATTACACCATGTTTCCTCTTCCCTTGCTTACCTTCGTAGGATTTATTTATTTTATTTATTAAATTTATTAGTCGCCCATCTGGCTGGTTGTCCAGCCACTCTGGGTGACGTACAAGATAAAAAACAATACATTAAAACGTTAAAATTTAAAACCATAACAGTAAAAACCTAACCCACCCCAAAAGCCTGCCTGAAGAGCCAGGTCTTCAAGGCCCAGCGGAAGCTCATCATAGAAGGGGCATGGCGGAGATCATTTGGGAGAGAGTTCCACAGGGTGGGGGCCACTACTGAAAAAGCCCTCTTTGTCCTGAGACCTCCACTTGTAAGGAGTGCACTCTGGTGTTGGATGTTTGTGTCTGAGATCCCAAGAAAGGGACCTTGTAGGGTTCTAAGCAAAGAATTATTGATAAGTGTTTTGTATGAACCATTTGGAGGTCTTTACATTCAAGCAGTATATACATTTTGTTAAATAAATAAAATTAAAAAAAAATAAAACGTGCCAGGAATGAGGTCAAGTTCTGGGGGTAGGCTGCACATGCAAAGTGTTGCCTCCTTGTGTGTGTAGATTATATACTGCTTCTGGTATGCTGATACTGGGTGTTGAGTTACACCATATTGTGTATACAGGGCTGGCACCAGAGGGCGGCCGGGTTGGACCATGGCTGAGGGCCCCTGAAGGACCCCTCCTCAGGGTGGGAGGGTGGTGCTCCCATTCCATGGTCCACAGAAGCATTGGGTCCTGCAACCTGACCCTGCCATGGATCACAAAGAGGGAGCTCTCAGACACCCCCCAGTATAGACAACATGGGCTTCAATAAGCCTGCCCAAACGTCCCACTTACCTCTCCTGTCAGTGTGAATGCTGTGTGTGCATGCCTGCCCTCACCAAAGATGGCAGCAGGGGTTTCCCTAAAGCGCTAATGCCCCCACCGCCATCTTGGCGGATGGCAGGCATGCATGCTATGTGTGCACATCATTCACACAACATGAAAGGTAGGTGAGATGTGCGCATGGGTTTATTGGCCCTGCGCTGCTTGTATGGAAGCTGGTTGGGCTACAGCACCATGGGCCTGGGGCAGGCCGGTGCCCAGGGGCCCAGTCCTATGTGCATGCTCTGTTGTGGAGGGAGAGATCATTGATGCAGGACAACTATTTTTTAGCTCCCTCCCCAATCGAAGTCAACGAGAGGAAATTTCTTGCACCAGGGCTAGGGGAGCTGGTATAAAGCTGTACTGTTGACAAGAGTGTGGGCATGATTAAAAGGGTAAAGTATGTGCTTCTCTCTGCTCTACTTTAGCCATTCCACTGCCTTATCTGATATGTTCTGCTGGCATATATATCACTGTAGTGGCATATCTGGCATTCTACCACTGAAACAGGACTTCTGCTGCCTCTCAGGCGGAAGATCCTGGCTACAGAATTGCACCTTAAATCACCACAAACCCACAAAATCATATCAAATAACTTGGTCTTCCACAAAGGCTGCAATCCAAAACATACTCACTAGCTCCACTGAACGCACTTATGTCCAATTAATATGTATAGCACTGCACTGTAAATTAGAAAGGATATATACCCAAAGTGAAAATATACAAGGAGACATCTTTTACTGGAGTGGTATTGAAATGTATAAGAAAAATAGACACAAAACGTTTTAGAATTAAATCACTATAACGAAGGCTGTGTACACATTCCCATTTACTCTGCATCCAGAGTGCTGGCTTGGGAAGTGGTTTACTCACATTAGCCACAATCCTTATCTATCAAATTGTTTCTTATGAAATGCTGTGTTTTGATGCATTTATCCCTGAACCAGCTTTAATCTGAACTGGAAAAAAATAACCCAGTTGCATTTTAAGATGGTAATGTGTACATAGCTGAAGCTATTCTGACTGGGTGGAGCCAACCTCCAATTGAGTGGTTATATTTGACATCATGATTTTTAATTACTATTATTGATCAACTGAATTGGGAAGAACTCTCATTAGTAAATTATAGCAGTATTTTGGAACATGGGACTTTATGGACTCTAAAGACGAAGTTCTTGGGCTTTTAAGTGTTTCTCACTCTCCAAATGTGTTGGTTCTGAGATTACCACTTTTCTAATCCCCACAGAGTCAAACAGAATTCAGAAAAACACCTGATGAACAGATTATATTTCAACAACATCCGTGGTGATAATACAACATAACGATCAAGTCCATTAGTCCATCTAGCCCATCGTCGGCTGTGCCTGACAACGAATGGCTCTCTAGGGTTTCTATGGGGAAAAGAATATTGAATAGTTAATACCTTCCTCCTAGTGCAGGAAACACTAACAAGACATAACCCCCACTAACAAACTAATTAAATAAATAAATGCACATTTCCCAAGAGTGAGTATAGACCCGAGCGCGGAAAAGCGTACATTTCCATCTTTACTTCCACTTTCTTGGATGTGTTTGGGCGACATTAGATTTCGCCTTTCTTTTTTGTATGGACAGCTGATACTTTTAACTCTGTACACGAGGAAGGGAAAACAAACATGCGCAAGAAGCCTGGTGATAATGGATCTGCTAGCCCAGGTCCTCCTTATACCTTTGAATAGCAAGCAGCCTGCACTGCGACTCGAGCTTTCATAAGCAAAAGCATATTTCAGCTACAGCCCCCAGACTCTGGACTCAGAACATCACATCCTAGCCTGCGTTAACCAATCAAGTCCCAGTCGCCCCACCCAGCCATAGAGATGGGGAGAGGAAAGGTCGGCCCTTTCCAAGCACTTACAAAGAAATCCAAAACTCCTCACATCTACTTCTCCTTAACCCCCACCGCACGCCCCCCCCGTTCCACCGCACGCCCCCCCCCGTTCCACCGCACGCCCTTATCAGCATTTCCGGGCTGTTATTGAGCGCGTTTTCCACGCTAACTTTCCATGCAAAGCATATGAGTTCCACCATAGAGGTGCTATGCGACAGAGCGGCGCTACTCTATATTCAGAGTTATGCCTTCCATTTTTTTTAAAACGGAGAGTGGAGGAAGCGCCAAGTTTTTTGTTCTCTTTCTCTCTGTGCACAACCGGTCTCGGAAGGAGGAAGTGAGGTTGGGCTTCCGGGGAGATGTGACTCGTGTTGCGCAGGCGGGAAAGTATCTGGTGAGAGGGGTGAGGGTAAGGGGGTGAGGGTAAGGGGGTGGGGAAACGACGGTTTAAGCGTGGCTGGAGAAACGAACCAGAGGTGGGAGTATGGATGACTCTAGTGGTGGTAACTGGTGTGTCTGCCTCTGTCTGTCTTGACTTCTTAAGGAGGTGAGTTTTGGCTCCCTCAGGTAGACAACGCGTGCATGCAGTTTGTTGTGGTAGGATCGAGCATGATGTTGGCTGGGGGCTCCTGTGTGAAGCCGTTCTGAGATACACCCCCCCCACCTGGGGTACTCGGTAGGCAGCTTGGGTCTGGGTTTGCTGTGTCGCGTTGGGTAAACAGCAGACCCTTGTCTCGCAGCTTGTGAAGTGTCTCTCTGTGTAAATGTTTTGTCTTTCTGATTTGTTCCCAGGTTCTTTTCGAGTGTTTCTTATTCTCGGTGTCACTTTAGCTTCTGTTGGAACTAGATGGAGACTATATCGCGTTCAAGGAAGGATTAAGACATCTTGTTTTCCTGTCTGCTTTTGTTCAGAAAACTTTCCAGAACACCACAAAACTTCCTACTACAGCACCTTTGGCTGGTGTGTCCTCGACCCCTGCTGCAGTGGGGTGAGGGGTTGGGAGGAGCTGTCAACATGGCAGATACGTTGGAATTCAATGAAATATATCAGGAGGTGAAAGGATCTATGGTGAGTGACTGGGAGGGGGAGTCGGAAATTTCAAAGGAGAAATGTAAAGTATGTGTTACAGTGCTGTGCAGGGAAGAAGCTGTATGGTTGGGGGAGAGTTGGCCTGCTAGATAGGATGCTAGCTTGCCACTTTAGAAAACGGAGAGGACCCGAGTGTTCTACCACAGATTCATTGTGGTCTTCTGGTGTCCCATATTTTAAAAGAGAGTAAGAAATAATAGTTTCCTGCTTCTTAAGGATTCAGTGGGCTGACTACTTAAGGTTAAAGAGCTGTGGGCCTCTGAGAATAGATTATTTGGGTTAAAAAATGCAAAGGGATTTTTTTTTTGAAGCACAAATCTTTGAAGCCCACCTTATTTCTTTGGAGTGTTTAGGATTTTGGAGACATAACTTTTCTGGGGTAGCAAATTCTTCTGACTTCAGCTGGACATGAAATTTGCTTTCAAGCCTTTTTATTATTCAGTGTTGTTAGTGCCACTGGGGGCGAATTACTTAGCAGGCTGGTTGTATATCACTTGGGACTATTTCTGGATGAAAAAAAGACTCTTGTGGCACCTTAAAGACTAACAAATACATTATGGTATCAGCTTTTATAGGCTACATCCATTTTATCAAACGCGTGAAAGAGATCTATATGTGTGACACCTTATTTCTAAGTATGTATCTTTGCTTAATCTGCAGCTGAATGTGATGTAAGCTTGTAAGGCTGCAGTCCTCTTAACCCCATTTACATGGGAGTAAGGCCCACTGAATTAAGTAGGGCTTTACTTCTGAGTAAAAATGGTTATGATTCTGCTGTAAAACACCTTAGAAAGCCAAGTGTCTGGAGGCGTTACTGCGAGAGTGGGGAACTGCATTCAACTGGCAGACCAGATCCTAATCTTCCCCAACTCCGTGGGCCAAGTTTGACAGGTGGACAGAACCACCCCACCTGTCAGTCACTTGACATTACAATGATGTCAGATAACCTGTGTTTGCCTGCATTGCTTAAGAACATAAGAACATAAGAAGAGCCTGCTGGATCAGGCCAGTGGCCCATCTAGTCCAGCATCCTGTTCTCACAGTGGCCAACCAGGTGCCTGGGGGAAGCCCGCAAGCAGGACCCGAGTGCAAGAACACTCTCCCCTCCTGAGGCTTCCGGCAACTGGTTTTCAGAAGCATGCTGCCTCTGACTAGGGTGGCAGAGCACAGACATCGCGGCTAGTAGCCATTGATAGCCCTGTCCTCCATGAATTCGTCTAATCTTCTTTTAAAGCTGTCCAAGCTGGTGGCCATTACTGCATCTTGTGGGAGCAAATTCCATAGTTTAACTATGCGCTGAGTAAAGAAGTACTTCCTTTTGTCTGTCCTGAATCTTCCAACATTCAGCTTCTTTGAATGTCCACGAGTTCTAGTATTATGAGAGAGGGAGAAGAACTTTTCTCTATCCACTTTCTCAATGCCATGCATAATTTTATACACTTCTATCATGTCTCCTCTGACCCGCCTTTTCTCTAAACTAAAAAGCTCCAAATGCTGCAACCTTTCCTCGTAAGGGAGTCGCTCCATCCCCTTGATCATTCTGGTTGCCCTCTTCTGAACCTTTTCCAACTCTATAATATTCTTTTTGAGATGAGGCGACCAGAACTGTACACAGTATTCCAAATGCGGCCGCACCATAGATTTATACAACGGCATTATGATATCGGCTGTTTTATTTTCAATACCTTTCCTAATTATCGCTAGCATGGAATTTGCCTTTTTCACAGCTGCCGCACACTGGGTCAACATTTTCATCGTGCTGTCCACTACAACCCCGAGGTCTCTCTCCTGGTCGGTCACCGCCAGTTCAGACCCCATGAGCGTATATGTGAAATTAAGATTTTTTGCTCCAATATGCATAATTTTACACTTGTTTATATTGAATTGCATTTGCCATTTTTCTGCCCATTCACTCAGTTTGGAGAGGTCTTTTTGGAGCTCTTCGCAATCCCTTTTTGTTTTTACAACCCTGAACAATTTAGTGTCATCAGCAAACTTGGCCACTTCACTGCTCACTCCTAATTCTAGGTCATTAATGAACAAGTTGAAAAGTACAGGTCCCAATACCGATCCTTGAGGGACTCCACTTTCTACAGCCCTCCATTGGGAGAACTGTCCGTTTATTCCTACTCTCTGCTTTCTGCTTCTTAACCAATTTCTTATCCACAAGAGGATCTCTCCTCTTATTCCATGACTGCTAAGCTTCCTCAGAAGCCTTTGGTGAGGTACCTTGTCAAACGCTTTTTGAAAGTCTAAGTACACTATGTCCACTGGATCACCTCGATCTATATGCTTGTTGACACTCTCAAAGAATTCTAATAGGTTACTGAGACAGGACTTTCCCTTGCAGAAGCCATGCTGGCTCTGCTTCAGCAAGGCTTGTTCTTCTATGTGCTTAGTGAATCTAGCTTTAATAATACTTTCTACCAGTTTTCCAGGGACAGAAGTTAAGCTAACTGGCCTGTAATTTCCGGGATCCCCTCTGGATCCCTTTTTGAAGATTGGCGTTACATTTGCCACTTTCCAGTCCTCAGGCACGGAGGAGGACCCAAGGGACAAGTTACATATTTTAGTTAGCAGATCAGCAATTTCACCTTTGAGTTCTTTGAGAACTCTCGGGTGGATGCCATCCGGGCCCGGTGATTTGTCAGTTTTTATATTGTCCATTAAGCTTAGAACTTCCTCTCTCGTTACCACTATTTGTCTCAGTTCCTCAGAATCCCTTCCTGCAAATGTTAGTTCAGGTTCAGGGATCTGCCCTATATCTTCCACTGTGAAGACAGATGCAAAGAATTCATTTAGCTTCTCTGCAATCTCCTTATCGTTCTTTAGTACACCTTTGACTCCCTTATCATCCAAGGGTCCAATCGTCTCCCTAGATGGTCTCCTGCTTTGAATGTATTTATAGAATTTTTTGTTGTTGGTTTTTATGTTCTTAGCAATGTGCTCCTCAAATTCTTTTTTAGCATCCCTTATTGTCTTCTTACATTTCTTTTGCCAGAGTTTGTGTTCTTTTTTATTTTCTTCATTTGGACAAGACTTCCATTTTTTGAAGGAAGACTTTTTGCCTCTAAGAGCTTCCTTGACTTTGCTCGTTAACCATGCTGGCATCTTCTTGGCCCTGGCGGTACCTTTTCTGATCTGCGGTATGCACTCCAGTTGAGCTTCTAATATAGTGTTTTTAAACAACTTCCAAGCATTTTTGAGTGATGTGACCCTCTGGACTTTGTTTTTCAGCTTTCTTTTTACCAATCCCCTCATTTTTGTGAAGTTTCCTCTTTTGAAGTCAAATGTGACCGTGTTGGATTTTCTTGGCAATTGGCCAGTTACATGTATGTTTAATTTAATAGCACTGTGGTCACTGCTCCCAATCGGTTCAACAACACTTACATCTTGCACCAGGTCCCGGTCCCCACTGAGGATTAAGTCCAGGGTTGCCGTCCCTCTGGTCGGTTCCATGACCAACTGGTCTAGGGAATAGTCATTTAGAATATCTAGAAACTTTGCTTCTTTGTCATGACTGGAACACATATGCAGCCAGTCTATGTCCGGGTAGTTGAAGTCACCCATTACTACCACATTTCCTAGTTTGGATGCTTCCTCAATTTCATATCTCATCTCCAGGTCTCCCTGAGCATTTTGATCAGGGGGACGATAGATCGTTCCCAGTATTAAGTCCCTCCTGGGGCATGGTATCACCACCCACAACGATTCTGTGGAGGAGTCTGCCTCTTTTGGGGTTTCGAGCTTGCTGGATTCAATGCCTTCTTTCACGTATAGAGCGACTCCGCCACCAATACGTCCTTCCCTGTCCTTCCGATATAGTTTATATCCAGGGATAACCGTATCCCACTGGTTTTCTCCATTCCACCAGGTCTCCGTTATGCTCACTATATCAATGCTCTCCTCTAAGACCAAGCACTCCAGTTCTCCCATCTTGGTTCGCAGGCTCCTAGCATTAGCATACAGGCACTTGTAAGCAGTGTCTCTCTTCAAGTGTCTTTGGCACTTGTGGTTAGGCCTGTGGTAATTTTGCTCTTCTGAATTTATATCCTGTGCCCCTGCTCTCACAATGCCTACTTCTAGGCCTACCCCTTTTAAAATTTCATCATTTCCTTGGTTTTTATCCCAGGGGGGAGGTTTATTCCGAACCGGACCTTTCTCAGCTCCTGTCGGGTTTCCCCCCTCAGTCAGTTTAAAAGCTGCTCTGCTACCTTTTTAATTTTAAGTGCCAGCAGTCTGGTTCCATTCTGGTTCAAGTGGAGCCTGTCCCTTTTGTACAGGCCCGGCTTGTCCCAAAAAGTTCCCCAGTGCCTAACAAATCCAAACCCTTCTACCCGACACCATTGTCTCATCCACGCATTGAGACTGCGAAGCTGGGCCTGTCTGGCTGGGCCTGCGTGTGGAACCGGTAGCATTTCAGAGAAAGCCACCTTGGAGGTCCTGGCTTTCAGCATCCTACCTAGCAACCTAAATTTTGCTTCCAGGACCTCACGGCTGCATTTCCCCATGTCTTTGGTGCCAACGTGCACGACGACCACTGACTCCTTCCCAGCACTGTCTACCAAACTATCTAAACGACGGGTGATATCCGCAACCTTCGCACCAGGCAGGCAAAACACCTTGCGGTCTACACGCCCATCACACACCCCACTGTCTATGTTCCTAATGATCAAATCACCCACTACAAGGATCCCTCCAGCCCCTGGAGATATATCCTCGGCACGAGAGGATAGCTGTTCATCCCCCAAGGAATGGGTCCCTTCTAAGGGATCGTTTCCCTCTTCCTCAGCTGGATGCTCTCCTTCCCCGAGACCATCGTTCTCCATGATAGCAGGAGAGCTATCATCGTTGGAGTGGGACACAGCTATAACATCCCTGAAGGCCTCCTCCACACACCTCTCTGCCTCTCTCAGCTTTTCCAGGTCCGCCACCTTGGCCTCAAGGAAATGAAGTCGTTCCCGGAGAGCCAGGAGCTCATTGCACCGAGAGCACACCCACGACTTCTGTCCAACAGGCAGATAGTCGTACATGCTGCAGGCGGTGCAAAACACTGGAAAGCCCCCACACCCCTGCTGGCTTCTTACCTGCATAGTTTTGTTTAAGGTTTATTATGTCAATGGGTTGGAGACTGCGGTTTAGTTGAGGTCAGGGAACAGACGGGCAGAGTGGGGGGCCCTGGCCTCCTCGCCCTGCTGCCGAACTTGCTCTGCTGCTTAACTCGCCTTGACGCTTTGTCAGCTGGGGCTCCCTCTAGCTCGTGGAGCAGACCTTGTGGGCAAAGGCACAGCACTGTGCAAGGTCTGATGATCAGCTGATCCTCCACGTTTGCAAAGCACAGGGCTTTTTAGGCACCAATGATTGTTGGTGCCTGCAAGCCCCCTTTCAGCACAGTTGTGACTTTACCTTCCCCATACCTGATGTCATATCTTCAGGTGTAGGGCAGGTGGACTGAAATGGCCTTGGAGGCCAAATGGGGAGGCCTGGTGGGCCTAAGTAGGTCTGTGGGCTGAAAGTTCCTCACCACTGCTTTACTGGGTGATTTGTGTTTTCTGTCTCTCTATTGCAGTTCTGGTGTTAATGTGATTTCCTGCTCATTAACTTTAATCCTAAATGTTGCTCTGCCACCATAGTATTCTTACTCTCCTTAATCCTGAACACATTTATTACTAATCTGGAGAATGGAGGTGAACTGACGGGCACGTGCCCATACAGTTATACAGGAAATGTTTGATGAAACAGGAAAATGCCTGTTTATATAGCAACATCAGTATGTATGGTGCCTTACAGAATAACAGTAAGATGGGTCCCTACTCTGAGGTTACCTCCCAAATTTGAAATGGGTGGAGGCAAGAGAGGGGACAAAAACAAGATGAAAGACAAATTAATAGAGGGAGAGTATGCATTAACTTACACATGCTTAGTTTAGTAGGGGATGAGGACTAAAGGGTTATGCCAAAGGCTTCACAGAAGAATTTCAAGGAGGCATCTAAAAATGTGGAGGTGATCTTGCATAATAGTTGTGGAAAAACAATCGCAGACATAAGGGGTAACAAGGGAGAAAGGACAGAGTTGTTTAAGAGAGCAGGAAATCTTCAGATGGCTGAGTGTGAAAGTTGTAGGCGATAATATCCTGGGATGCGATGGCAGAGAAATGGGGGGGGGGCAAGATTAGGCCACAAAGGACTTTCAAAGTAAGGATGAGAAGTTTGTGCTGCATCTGGGAGTGAACAGGAACCCTGTTGTTTTTTTAAAAGGGATATCCCAGGGTACGTATGATGAGAGAGAAGAATGATTTTGGCGTTTTAGATGGAAGTGAGAGGGCTATGATGTAGAAGGTCAAAAAAGAGGTTACAAGCATTAAGGTGGGATACAACCAGAGAGAATGTAAACCTTTACTCATGTCAAGTTGTTGGAAAAGAAGGGCTTTTTAAATACTTTTAACAGGACAAAATTACATGACTTGGAGTTGTAGTCCAAAACATCTGAAGGGCACCTGGTTGACAAAGATTGCTGAGCCTGATAGTTAACTCAGCAGTGGGTAATACCTTTCTACAACCTGGGTTTCAACTGGGTGCTAGCTGCTCTGTGTTCAGTCCAAATGGGATCATGAGTATGTAACTAGATATGAAAAGTATTTGGACTTGTAGCCTGCCCATCCCAAATGTTTGGGAAGAAACAACAATGCTAGGTCAAGGAATTCCTATTGTCATAGGACAGCTGCTATGAACACCACTTCATACGTGTTGTCCAAGTGATTCTGAATGGTATTTTAAAAGGGCATTTGGTGATTGGATGAATGAATGAAAATGTATAGAAGAGCCCATCAAGCGTTCATGTTTTCAGGGTTTCTGCCTTTTCTATGCAATGTTTTCTTTGGAATTATCTTCTTTTGTTAGATTAGAGGCCATGGTGCTCAAGCACCCATTGCTTTGTTGCTAGCATTCTTTGTCTCTTTTTTTGTTAGAATGATGGTCGTCTGCGACTGAGCCGTCAAGGTGTGATTTTCAAGAACAGCAAAACAGGGAAAGTGGACAATATTCAGGCCTCGGAGTTGGCAGAGGGCATCTGGCGGAGAGTGGCATTGGGCCATGGTCTCAAACTACTTACAAAGAATGGGCATGTCTACAAATATGATGGGTTCAGAGAGACGGTAAGATCTCTTTTGGTATCAGTGTGCTTCTGAACATGATTCAGTAGAGCCTTCTTCAGGACTTGATGGGGTGAACAGTTTCTAGTACTAAGCATCAAGGCAGCTTGATACCTTATGGAAGCTGCCATTGAGTGTGTGTTGTTGTCTGAAATTCCACAGGTGCATATCCAGGTCGATCATGCAGATGTGGCTTTTTCCTTGTGTTCATGGCTTGTTTTAGTTTCAGGTTCTTACAGAGGAGCTGCTAGTTCTATACTGAGTTTCTAGTGTCATGCATCTATTGTAGGAAGCGATGCTGGCAAGGCATGCAATTCTTAATGGTTTTTATGGTTCACTTGCTTTTTAAAAAAATGCTTGTTAGTGTTGCACTTATTTTCCTTTGGTCTGTGGTGTGTGACTTGTTTTAATAACCAGGGCGTAGTTTAAATAGTTCTTTCCAGGTGCACAGTAAATGGCTACTCTGTATGCCATCGTCTTACTAGTTAGTTGCTTGTCTTGTCCCTGATGAAGCATTTTCTTTCCTTAGGAGTTTGACAAACTCTCAGATTTCTTCAAGACCCACTACCACTTAGAGCTTGCCGAAAAAGACTTGTGTGTGAAGGGGTGGAACTGGGGCACAGTGAAGTTTGGAGGTAAGTTTGAGTGGGGTGGATAGTATCCTATGGGAAACTTTCACATGGAACTGGAGTCTAGGAGGCTGAGCTAGTATAAAGGAATGAAGGAGGCTCTTTTCCTTTGGGGAGAGATGATCTGTGAGAGTATATTGTTATTGTCTCTCAGAAGATACTATGTTGATCTTTTGCAGGGCAGCTCCTCTCTTTTGACATTGGAGAGCAGCCAGTTTTTGAGATCCCACTCAGTAACGTGTCCCAGTGTACAACTGGCAAGAATGAAGTGACGCTGGAGTTCCACCAGAATGATGATGCTGAGGTGTCGCTTATGGAGGTGCGCTTCTACGTGCCGCCCACTCAAGAAGATGGCGTGGACCCTGTGGAGGTGAGTGTGGGTTGAGTAGAGGTGATGGTGGTGAATGGGGAGAGGGAGCATTAGTTCATATAAACTCATTCCAATATTTCCTGCAGGCATTTGCCCAAAATGTGCTATCTAAGGCAGACGTTATCCAGGCTACTGGAGATGCCATCTGCATCTTCCGAGAGCTGCAGTGCTTGACACCTCGTGGTCGATATGACATCCGCATCTACCCCACCTTTCTGCATCTCCACGGCAAGACGTTTGACTATAAGATCCCTTATACCACCGTTCTGCGACTTTTCCTGCTGCCCCATAAAGACCAACGCCAGATGTTCTTCGTGGTGAGCAGCTGCGAAGTCTTTGGGAGCGGGTTTCCTGTTAGGAGTAATAGTTATGGGTTGTTCCTTGCGGAAGGCTCAATTCATAGGTCTTTACTCCTTCTCCCCTTGTGCTTTATGAAAGAGGTCAGTAGCTTTAACTTTTATGATGCTAATTTGAAAACCAGAAGTAAAGCAATTTATCCATGTTATGCTACAACTGGGAGAGAAGAATCTAGAAGTGATCTTCCCCTATATATCAGGTCAGCGTTCCAGATAATATTTCAGGGGTTGTTCTCTATCCTGCTCCTTCCTGTTATTCTCTGCCTCAGCTCCTCCCTCCTTGTGAGTGTTTCAAGCATGGAGGAGCTGGCCTGTTGCTTCAGCACTGTGTAAAGGTGTTTGGCCTTGTGTGTCTCTTCGTTCTATCTGTGGAAAGTGAGGGGAGAGATGTAAGAGCCTCTCCCTCAATGTTGCATAGCTAACTTGCCCATTCTTCCCTTCCTATCAGATGGAGAGAAAGTACAGTCATTCTTCTTATAAAGCAGCAAGATGATCCGGTGGCTGCATGCTTGTACTGGTGACTGCCATGCCAGACTGCATGCTTGGCCATGTTCTTGTTCCTTGAGAGGGCCACTGGCCCTTAAGGCAGAAGGAAGAGCTTGCATGTCCAGCCTGGCATGGTAGTGCAAAGGTCTGATATGCTCTTGGGAGCAGAGCAGCTGCATATACAGCTTGGGCAGATTTGCCACTGATACGTTGAGCTGTGAGCAGCTGCAGCTCTAGGGGAGTGGCGATTTCTAAATCTAGATCATGCTGTTTGTGGTGAGGCTAGTATAGCGACGTTCTATGTATCTGAGTTTTTTTCTGAAAAATACAATTTAGCTTTTAACATTTTTGAAAGGATGTGTGAGAACTATACTCAGCTTGATGTATCAATCCAAAGTTGTAGATTGCTTAAAATAAGTGAAGTATTCTCCCAGTTGAGTCTCTGGAGATAGCTGCTGTGTCTAAGATGAAATCTGGATTTCTGTTACTAACTTGGAGCAGAAGGACTGTGTGATGGGTAGGCTGTCCCTTATGAGAAAGGAAGTGCGTGTTTGGTGGTGGTGTTGTCATCATTGTCGTTGGGTGCTGTGGGAATGGTGCTTCTGGATCCGGGCTCATGCTGAAGATGATGATTGTCTCTGCTTCCTTCCAGATCAGCTTAGACCCTCCTATAAAGCAAGGCCAAACACGCTACCACTTTCTTATCCTACTCTTCTCAAAGGATGAGGACATCTCCTTGACCCTCAACATGAATGAGTGTGTATTGTTCACTATATTATATTCATTACAATGTATCTGACTCCACCAGATGCCTTCCAGTTCCAGCTTCTAAGCTTGACTCTCGTGGCCATGTCCAAGTGCTTTATTTTCTAGAGATATCGACAGGTCCCAGTTCCACAGGCTGTTGCAAGTTATTGGTGTTGTAATAAACTTTGGAGGCCCTTGCATTTCCATTTCTGTCAGACTTGTTCAGTCAGCATGCATGGAGAGAGAAAGAGACTGGCTTGCACAAGGTGACTGTTGAGTTCCTGAACTGGATTCAAGTGCAACGTTTAAACCTTAAGACTGACAAGTGTCTTCACCTACTCCCTTTTGTCACCTTCCCCAACTCCCCCTTGCACGTGCACACACAAAACATCAACCATCTTAATGGCCCCAGGAATTTGGCCCTGTCTGTTTTTGGAAAGCTTTTTTGTTGAAAAAATAAACAAAAAACCCACAAACAAGAACCATGGGGAAAAATTAAAATTATGGAAAGTCAAATAACAGTACCCTGTTTGCGGATTACAAACGTATTGGAGTCTGACTCTGTTTTGACTTGGATTCTCTTTGTTTACAGGGATGAGGTAGAGAAGCGCTTTGAGGGTCGGCTCACCAAGAATATGTCTGGCTCCCTGTATGAAATGGTCAGTCGTGTCATGAAAGCTCTTGTCAACCGCAAGATCACAGTGCCTGGCAACTTCCAGGGGTGAGGAATGCCTCGATGCTGGGTTAGAGAAATCATAAACCATTGTTTGACTGGGGCATGAATGAGAAGAAGGATGAAGGAGGTTAGCATGATGTTTCTTTTCCTATTACAGGCATTCCGGGGCACAGTGCATTACTTGTTCCTACAAGGCCAGTTCAGGGCTCCTGTATCCTTTGGAGCGCGGTTTCATCTATGTACATAAGCCACCCGTTCACATTCGCTTTGATGAGATTGCTTTTGTAAACTTTGCCCGTGGGACCACGACGACACGCTCCTTTGACTTTGAAATAGAAACTAAGCAGGGAACGCAATACACTTTCAGCAGCATAGAGAGGTGAGTGAACCAAACCTAGCAGAACCAGGGAAGCTCATGTGTGCTCGCCAACCATCCATCCATCCCAGCGCTTTGAATGTAGAGCATCTTCCATTGTGGTGGAAGGGGGCAGAACTGCCACCACCTTTGAACCTTTTTCATTCTAAAATATAGCTCTATGCTGTCTGCCTACTTGTGACCTGTAACGTCTAGATGTTTTTCATTTTTATATCCTTATCTTGCCCTGATCCTGTTAAATATTCTGTCCTCCAGTTCCTCCTCTCCACTATCTCCTACCACAATAATAAAAAAAATGTACTGCCTTCAAGTCGATTCCGACTTATGGCGACCCTATTAACAGGGTTTTCATGAGGCTGAGAGGCAGTGACTGGCCCAAGGTCACCCAGTGAGTTTCATGGCTATGTGGGGATTCGAACCCTGGTCTCCCAGGTCGTAGACCTATTTTCCCTCAGGGCAGCAGGGTCACTGCTATCCTACTAAGTTTTGCCATAGGCAAGTGAATATTGGTCTTTGCTAGATGATTCTATCTATGGCTTCTCTTCCCTGCAGAGAAGAATATGGCAAACTGTTTGACTTTGTAAATACCAAGAAGCTGAACATCAAGAACCGAGGACTCAAGGAGGTACCAGTTACAGGAGGGTGGGCACAAGAGGGGACAGGGAAAGGCAGTTACTGTCTAGTCCTATTCCTGATTTACTAGGGTGGGATGGGGGTTTCTCTCTCTCTCCAGAGCTTTCTTCCTTCTCAATTTCTGTTCTCTCCTTGTAGAAGAAAAAGGTCTGTGCGATTGTCCCCTCCTCTTCCTCCTCCTCCTCCTGGTTCAGGTCTCCTCTGCATGGCTGCAGTGAACATTCCTAATCACCATAGTATAACCTTGCATGAACCACAGGGAAAGACAGTAGCCTGCTTTGCTTAAGAAGTGACTTACACCTAATCCACCTTAAAGTTACTAGCATGGTTCCTCCTTTCCCGTGGGGAGAGAAAGTGTGTTCTAGAAGACCTGAAAGACAGCATGTACTTGGTTCTCGAGGAATCTGCTGTGTGTGTATATGTATGTGAGAAACCTTTTCTGTGCAGTATGTGTGCTGTGGAGCATGCTGGGAGTTGTAGTTTTAGAATCTCTGTATGCTTTGGGTGTGGAAACTTGAGAGAGACTCTGCTCAAGTACTGCAGTTGGGAAGTCTTGTGCCAACTCCTGTGGGATCCCTTCTTTGTGTTTCTAGGGAATGAAGAGTGTGCCCTATGATGACTATGCCGGTTCGGATGAGGACTCACATGATGCCTACTTGGAGCGTATGAAGGAGGAGGGCAAGATCCGTGAGGAGCATGCAAATGACAGCAGTGAAGACTCTGGAGAGGAGACAGGTGAGCCATTTTCTCCAGCCTGGAGATATTCTTCCAAAATGCTCTTGGTTTGCAGCCAAGCCTATTCCCACTTACCTCCCCTGTTTTGCATTTTCCCTCGTATCTTTGGGTTAGAAATGAGGATTTTCTTTTTCCAGATGAATCATTCAATCCTGTGGAAGAGGAAGAGGATGTGGCAGAAGAGTAAGTAAAATGTTTTAGTCTGCTAGAGATACTGGGCAATATTCAGCAACATACTTGTGCTAGCGCAATGGGATTCCCCTTCTCCTCCCCAACGTGGACCGGTTCTGCTCCAGAGGGTTGGGAGGACCCCCAGAACAGATTTAGGGGGAGAAAGGTGGGGGGGAGAGAAAGTTTTGTTGCGCAAGGAGAAAGCCTTGCATTGATGGAACATTTACCTTAGCACTAAGTGAATACAATCCACTGTAGTTGAATATGGTATTGAGAGCCCTATGAGGATTCAAAAGGCAGAATTTCAATATTTTTTATAAAAGCTAAGAAAAGCTGTGCTCTTGGAGGGGACTGGTATAACATTGAAGCTTGCAATAAAATCTGGAGCACTGTGTGACTGGATCTCTTGGAGTCTTGAATATGGTTGTGTGGAAGCAGGCAAACAACAGGAATAGGAGACTTCCAACAGAAGAAAGTTAGATATGTATATTGGAGTGATTGCAGTAACAGGATTAAGGAGAGCAGCAATGTTGTGAGGATCAGCCGGGGGAACTGGAAAGCTGGATTTGTATTCAGTGCTGCATGAGCAGATTTTCACTCGGGTGGCAGGACTTCCTGTTTTCTCCCTTGTGCAGGCCCAAAATCTGCTCAGGAGGGTCCCTGAACCCCATGGAGCAGATTTTGAGGGTGTGCCATCAGACATTGTGTGTGGGGGGAGTCCTGTTGCATAAGTGGAAAGTCTTTTCCATTTGTGTAGCGGCACCAATGGATGCACCCACTGGTTATTAAAATGATTGGGGAAATGCCAGCCTTAAAATTAAGGTGCCACTTTGTGGCTCACTCTGACTGTCTTATGCTTTTCATTTTCATCTGTGAAATAATGCTGTCCTTGCATCAGGCTAATAGTGAACACAGAGAATTAAGTCTTTGGGAAAATGTTGGGAGCTAGTAATCTGGGCATGCTTTCACTTAAACTGTTGGAGAACACCTTCAAGGGAGCAATCATGACAATGGACCCATTCTATCTTGAATGTTTGTGAACTTCAGCTTATTTAAGAGGCTTGTCTGTTGGCCTTTGAAGTATGAATGTTTAGGCAAGTTGGACGGATGAAGACTACAAAAGCCAGTTGTTCATTTTTTAATCTTTGCATGTAATGGTTAACCGTTGATTAATACCTCCTGCTCAGTGTGCTCTTGCTAAAATGATTTGTGACAAGATCTATACAGCTGTTTATCTTGGTCCCATGTTGTATGTCTAACAAATATTAGCAGTCGGGGTAGGGCTTCCAATGCTTGTAAGTTTAATGCTTACTAATTTAGTCTAGTATATTTATTATTTTTGTTCTTGATTTAATGAACCTGTGGTATAAAAGTCAGTCTTGGAAGGTATGGGAGTTAGACACAAGAAATGTGATAAAGGATATTTCTCCAGCTTGTGTGTGTGTGTGTGTATATACTTATTTACAAACTGGTTGGGGCTATGAAGCTGTGAACCCACCTCTCCTGAGTGTCTTTTCCTTGGGACAGGTTTGACAGTAATGCCTCAGCCAGCTCATCTAGCAATGAAGGAGACAGTGATGAGAAGAAGAAACCTGCCAAAAAAGCCAAAATTGTGAAAGAACGCAAGCCCCGCAAGAAGCAGTCTGAGGTGAGGGCAACCAGGACCTGGAGACTGATGGATTCAAGGCCCCTCTCTTCCTGCCTTTTTAGGGCACGGGGAGAGCATTCTTAGGTCTTCCAGTTAGGTCTGGGAGTGCCTGAGAGAAGGCAAACAAGTAAACTATTTTTAAAAGTGCCTTGCGCAGGTGCATCACGGCATGCAAGGAGCTGCTTACAACTGGAAAGGCATCTGTATCTGTGTTGTGCAAGATCATCCAGTAGTGCCAGTAGAACTGGTGTTATGTTGTACTGGGGAATATATTCTTCCATTGCTCAGAAACCTACCAAGAGCCACTTTGTGTGTGAGCTGTCATCACCTGTTCTTAGGGGAACCTTCATGTGTGGCTCTCCCAAGTTGATTGTTTGGCTTGATGTTGTAACTTTCCTGTATGTGGCTTCAGAGAATGGCTTTAGCATTGTCTTTCTGGGGTTTTAAAGGAGTCTGTTGTGCTTAACATCAGCAAGATTAGTTGGATGAAGATAGAAGCTCCCTAGTCAAAATGTAATGACTAGAAACTATAACTGAACACATTCCAGTATTACTGAATATTTTATTTTTGTGAGGGTGATTAACCTTTGGAACAGACTGCATAGAATATGGTGAGCTTTAATTTTCTGGGGCCTTCAGAACCATGATCAAGAATTATAATAGACATATATAACAGGACTATGAAACCTCATCATTGGGAGCCACATGGCCAGTTCTAAATTGGCCAGCAGGATGTACCCACACACCTGCAAGTACTTGTACTTGCACATGCAGACATGCCTCCCTTTTTAGTCATGCCAGTTCTCCTTCTCTCTCCCCCCCCCACCTTTCTCCTGTCCTTACTTTGCAAGCATACACAGGCACACACATTGACCCCCAATTCAAAGGTGATTTCTATGCACTCAGAAAGGCTTCTGTGCCTCTTTCCCCATCCATTTCCAGAAGCCGCTCTCAGACGAGATAGGCTGCCTCCAAAACAGTGCAAGGTACTGGAAGAAAAGAACAGTGGACTGCAATTGCTTGGGCATGCTCTTGCATACTGTATGCTTAAAGGGGTCTCTTTAGATCTCTGCCTTAGTCTTCTACACTCCTCAGCTATCATCAGCGGTTGATGGTTAACAGCGGGCATATTTTGAACTGGATCAGGACCACCAGCATTAACTTTCTTCTATGCTAGCTGAGACAGGGGCAAGGACTGTTTTAAGACACTCATGCCCATACAAACAGTGATGGACTTTGGTAGAGCTGTTGAGGGTACCTAAGGAGAGGGCTCTGCCAAAACCTCTGTTCACATGCTGATGGTAGGGAGAGGTTAAAGGGGCCTTGTCCCTGAGAATCTGCTCACACAGGAGCTGCTGTGGGATGGGGGGCCGAGTTGGTCAGTGCTTCTTAGTGGAGTGAAAATGAAACCTGGTCTTGGGAACATAAGGAAAAAAGGGGCACACCCAAGTTCCCAATGTTGATTTTGCTTTCCTAGGTTTTGCTCTATCAGCACTTCTTAGAAACTCTATCGTTCTATTTTCCCCAGCCAGTAGAGGTGGACATGGATCAAAAGCAATGTATGGCAATTTGGAGAGTGACAGATTGGCCTGTGGCTCTCTATCCCAATCTCTTATTTGTAGCCAAAAATCAAGTTAGGTCTTTATGCACATGGCATTAGAAGGCAAGAGGGATTTCTGTGGAGGAATCTGTGGGATGTACAGGACAGAGCTTGTCTTTATCATAAGATGGAGTGTTTTGTTTTTTCTCTCTTCTCCCCCTCCCCCATTCCCGCTCCACAGAGTAAGAAAGGGAAAGACCCCAATGCCCCAAAGAGGCCTTTATCTGCCTACATGCTCTGGCTCAATGCTAATCGTGACAAGATCAGGTCAGATAGTCCTGGCATGAGTGTCACTGATGTGTCCAAGAAGGCTGGAGAACTCTGGAAAGGGATGTCAAAAGAGAAGAAAGAGGTGGGTGATACTTTGTGTAGGTGAGGGAGTGTAGGTTATGTGTTCTCTGGAAAGGGTCTTGAATGAGGATGCTAGGTAGATTGTACCACAAATCAAAATTTTGACTACTTTAATATAAAGTTACATACTTTTATGCAATGTGCCTATGAATGTTTGGAGTTGTCTGCTTTAGAAAAAAGGCTACAGCAGAAGGAGGGGTGGGTGGGAAGACAAAATAAAGGTTTATGAATTGTTCATGTGACTGCCAGCTGCTGGAGGGCAAACAGTGGGATTAGATTATTACCTTCATGCTGTGTTTGTGACCTTCCCAGAAGCATCTTGGAAGGGTTGTTGTTGAGTAGTGGAGCACATGTTCTGCAGGCCAGAGGTCAGGATTCAGTTCCCACCATCTGTAGGTGGGATTGGAAAAGATTCCTGCCTGAAATCCTGGAGATCTGTCGCCGGTAATTGTAGACAATATTTAGATAGATGAACCAATGGTCTGTCTTGATATAAGACAGATTCCTATGTTCCTGTTTGTGGGAAGTGGTTGCTGAACCAGATTGATTCTTGGTCTGATCCAGCAGGACCTCCCTAATGTTCTCAGACAGTTAAAGGCCATCCTTTTTAAGGGCTCAGTAATCTTTTCCTGATTGTTGTGTATTTCCGCTAGATCACCAAATCCATTCTGGATTTTCAACCTTGACCTGTAAGAAGAGAACAGTTGACTTAATACAAAATCTCAAGATTCTGCACTGCTTAAGTTTTTGGGTTTCAGTTTCTCTTGAATATGGGTACACGTGGTTTTGGCTTTTGTGTTAGCAGAAATGGTGCATGGCGTGTTCGTATTGTGGGATATGCGGCTTATGCGAGTGATGAGTAGAGCTTGCTGTTTTTGGATGTAGGAATGGGACCGCAAAGCTGAAGATGCCAGGAGGGACTATGAGAAGGCCATGAAGGACTACAGTGAGGGGAGCAAGTTGGACAGCTCCAAGAAGTGCGTAGCAGCCTTCCCCCCCCCAAAAAAAGAACGCAGGCTCCCTTACTTACATTTCCATAATGCTTCTGCTGCCCCAAAAGGGTTCTGCCAATTCTGCCATTGCAGCTTGTTTTGTTTTTTCCTCCCAAATGGGTAGGGAAAAATCCAAGAAGAAGAAAAAGCCAGAGAAGCCAGGGAAAGGCAAACCAGAGAAGAAGGTGACTGCACCTGCCAAGACCTCTGCTAGCAAGAGCCCTTCTAAACAACTTGGCGAGAGTTTCAAGAGCAAGGAGTTTGTCTCCAGTGATGATAGCTCCTCAGGCGAGGACAAGAAGGAGGTGGGTTCTTTGTGGTGGCAGTGACACTCTTCCAGTGAACTGGAGAGGAGGGAGAGAAATATATGCTCCACGCACGTCAGAATCCTGTTCAGTTCTTCTTGCTACAGAGGAGCTGCCAGTTTCCCTACTATATTTTCTTCACACGGTATAAGATGATCCTTTTGTAATCCCTAAAAGTGGATGAGTAACCTCTAGCCCTGAACGCAGCAGTGCATAATCCTTCTGCTTTTATTGAGACATTGCATTGCTTTATGTGTTTAATTTGCTGAACATGTATTTCATATTTTACAGGACTGAGAGCACATTGCAAGGTCTGCAGTTTTATAGGGCAATGTCAGGAGACAAGTATTAGGAAAGATATTGGGGCAGCAAAGATGGATAGGGAACCATTGGAGGAATAAGGGCTTCCGGTGTCTGTAAAAGTCTCACCTCTGAAAACTTTAAATGCCTACTTAAAGCTCCCTTGTTTTCTGAGCCTTTGGAATATACATTTGTGCCCATGCATTTGTTTTGCTATGCTCTGCAACCGTGAAGAATACCTAGCAAATGCTGATGCTTTTAGTGCACCAGCTGGGGAACAATCTTGCTTTAATCATACATCATATGATTTCCAATCCTTTCTAGTTTCTTCAGGTTTTCTTGTCTGTTCACTGACACTTGCTGAGCCCTGTCCATTCTGGTTGTGTTGTGAACAGAAGTGTGCTTCTAGTGTAGTAAAAGAATTGAGCCATATAAGCACATTGCACATTTTTGTGGATCTCCTTGTCTTCATGCAGCTTAAACATCCTGCTTGCTTTTTTTATTGCAGTTGGCTGCTGAGCTGAGGCTTAATTGATCTGATCAATTACCTAGCTCCTCTTTCCGGAAATGATTCTGTTAGTGTAGTCTCTGTAAGGCATGCAGCTAATCTTGAATCTTTTTCCTCCTCTTAACAATCCCTGTGTTACTTTTTCCAGGACTCTGATGAGGAGGAGATCGCCAGCACCCCCCCAAGCTCAGCAGAGTCTGGATCTGGCTCTGATTAACAAGAAGCACTCACACAAACACCCCAGTTCCCTACCCTTCTTACAGGTGTTGTGGTTGTTATATTGTTGAGGTGAGGCTGAGTGGACATTATTCCAGGCAAGTAGGCTGGACAGCTGGCACCGCAAAGGAGTACCTACCATGCTTCACTCGTTCTCCCTTCCAGTACTGCAGGTAGTAGTAAGGGCCAGTTATCCCATCTGAAGAGAAGGGGTTGTATGAAAAAAGAGAGGACAGAGAAAGCCAATCACCCCCCTTTTTCTGCCTTTATGTTGTTGTAGATGCGCTGTAAGATGGCAGGCCCAGTGGTATGTGGCACGCAGTTGGAAGCTAGGACACTGCAGCTTCCCTGGTCAGATTCAGTTGGTGTTCTTTCTTTTTCTTCTTCTAAATATTCTCTATGCATTTCTGTTTGTCGTGGCTAACTGATTTAATAAAAATCAAGTTAATTTGGACGGGACTTGTTTTTTGTAGTGTCTACAGAAATGGGAAACATTTTCTAACACTGAGACATGTGAAGAAGAAAATCAAAACAGAGCTGCTTCAGCAGCAGGGAAATACCTCTGTGTGCAACCTGTGCTGATGATTTTTCTGTAGGACTCTGGGACCTGCATCTTATGTCTTGGGCAAGGGGCTTAGCTGTAGTATCTTCCATTAGCAGCTGCACTAATTGTGTTTAAAGGACCATTGTGTGCTGATGGGACTTGGCTAATGCAACTAAGCAATCAATAGAGATGAGGTCTGGCAGTGGAAGAGACTCCATCAGTAATAACGGTGTCCTTGAGCATAGCCAATATTAACACTTGGGATGGTGTCTGGTCCCTGAGCTTGTGAATAGATGCCACTGGCACTCTCAAAAAAACAAAAAAAGCGAGAGCTTCTCTTGTGCCTAGTTTTTCCTTAAAGAGGAAAGAACCTTGTAGGAAGCTTCTTTTTCCGTCTCTATTTGGATGATCTTCTTATATCGACCAATATGGAGGCATGTATGAGACTGTGTATACAGAAGGAATAGTGCTGGATTTGGGCTGGTCTTGGATTGCTGATGGCTCTTTCCTTGGCAGGGATGCTGCTCTGCAAATGGCTCTCTGGGAATTCATGAGTAGTTTTAAAATGAGAAGGGACTAATAACAACTGAATTGGACCTCTTGCCTCAGCCCATAGAATTCACCTACCTCTTTATTAAGATTATAACTGACATGCTGGGCCAAATCAAAGGTGTATCCCCTACCCTACACAGAGGAAAAACCCATTGGGAAACTCATAAGGAGGACATGGTGTTGAAATCTAATGTTTCATCTCTTGCATCCTGTATTGTTAGCCAAAATGGCAACTCCCATGATTAACATTTGTATTTCATTTTACAAAGCAATTTATGCTGTTGGCCATTGCAGTATGTTCTGTGTTCTAATTATGCATTCTATTGAGTACTTTTTATTTGTCTTAAAACCAGCTATTTATATATTCTAATGGATAACTATGAACTCACATAATTTTAGAGTGGGCAAGTTTTCAGCATTTATTCCTGTACTACTTGATGTACCAGTCTTGTCCCATCTCAACCTCTGCACCCATCCCTAACCTAAAATCCTCAGATGATTAAGCCTTTCTTTGCAAGGAAGGAAGGTAATCTATCATTGTGATAATTTTATTCATCCTTTTTTCTTTTTTACAGCTCTGTTGTGCCTTTCTGATGAGGTGGCCAGAACTTCACACACAACACTAAATGTACATGTGTGATACATTTTTGTACAATGCCACTGTGATGAAAGCTGCTATGTTTTTATTTTTTTCTAGCAAGTAACATTTTAAAGTTTTAGTCCATATTATTTTCCTGAGTAGTTACGGCCAATTAAGACGTCAGTCTGTGTTTATGTATATTTAAGATCATTATAATTCACACTGGGAAAAATAATTATGTATAATGCGTAAAGTGCGTTAACTAGGTCAGGATGGCATGAATACACACCCACATGTTTATTTTTTAAAAAACATTTTAAGTAGTTTTTCAAATTTCTGCAGGTAAAATTGGAAAACAGAAAAGGTAAGTGACTGATACAGGATTGCTGGACATTAAAAAAATGAAAATACATTAAAGGGATTACTAAGAGCTAAAACAAATCATTAGTGGACTCAAATATCTCAGCAATTCAATATACTTAACCCAAAGCAGTTATTAGGTTACAATTAAAACATATGTTAATCTATATCTGAATAGCTGGGCACATATGTCTTCCTCATCTATGCATGAAAGGAGACAAGCTCTCCTAAAAGTCTCCATATTTGCAACAAAGCTAGCGTGCAATATGGCCTAGCTGCTGTATGCCATAAACTTCATTATACCTACTTAGTTTATAAAAAGGTATCTGAAAACTTAACGTCCATCAAAGCTTAAAATTTGTGTAAAAATTGTGTCCTTTATTAAATATTCCCACATCTCATTGTACCAATTTTCTGTTGTTGGAGGCTTTCTGCACCTCCTTTTAGCTGTTTGAAATTTATCTGCAATAAGAAGTAAAGGGAAGCTAACTAAATCCTTCTGAAGCTCTGGAATTATAATCTTGATTTAAAACAGCCCAATTTTTTTTAAAAAAATGACTAGATGGTGCTGGATAATACGTCCAGTAATCTCTACTTTAATCTAAAAGTGTTGTATCCTGGTACAGGACCACACTAACAATGGAAATGTGAGCCAGTCTACCTTCTCTCAGGTCAGCCAGCGTTCTGGTTTTATAAGGGGAGTGCAGAGACAGAGATTGGCTTTCTTATTGTGGCTGCTCACTGAGTTCAAGGCTGAGCTGAAATTTGAACCAGGGACTTTCTAGTGCAGCTCATGCTCTTAACCACTAAGCTAACTTCACTTGCATTTTTCTTTATTTCACTCTTACTTGCAATTCTTTTGTCCTGTCCTGGAACACAGAGATCCTTTTGGAGGTTTTCCAAATTACTCTGGATTTTGCTATTGTCAATATTTAGACATTTCACTTAATGTATACTGCTGTGTATCTTTCAGAAAGGTCATCTAGTCTAATTTTGAAGGCTGCAAATGATAGAAGATCTCTCTCTCTTGGTGGCATAATAAATGATTGATTGCTCTAGTTTGCTATTTTTTTCTAGGCTGACCTGCAGTCTCCTTGTATGCTTCTAGCAACGTTTAGAAACTTGATACTTAATTTCTCCCTGGCTAGATACTTGCACCTTTGTACAGGATATAAATTGTTTTAGATTTTCTAATGATGCACACTGAGCTCCTAGTGGCTGTACTGCTACTACCACTATTATATGAGTACTTGGGAGCTGTCAAACTTTTTTCCCTTCGCAAACTAGAATAGAACTTGAAAAATTAATTGAAACTTGTTGCTTTAACCCAGGAGCGAGGAACCTCTGGCCCTCAGGATGTTGGACTCCAACTCCCATCACCTCAGCTAGCATGGCCAATGGCCAGGAATTATAGGGGTTATACTCCAGCAATGTCTGGAGGGCCACAGATTTCCCACCGCTGCTCTGACCCAAACCAGAACAGACTGAACCTTGAAAAAAGAGGCTACTTATTCAGAGTAAGGGTTTGAAACTGATGTGATGTTACGCGGATTGGCTCTAACTAAAACAAATTTGGCCTCAATATGAATATCTAGAAGCATTTTTATATATTTGGGTTTTTTCTGGCTTCTATGGTCTGTTCTCAGGGTCACCCAAGGCGGAATGGTCAAAGCTGAGACACCAGACTTAAGATGCATCCAGACTCAGAGGAAGGCAATGGTAAACCACCTCTGAATGCCTGTTACCATGAAAGCCCTATGAATAGACTATCCAAAATGCAACACGAGATAGTGCTGGAAGATGAGACCCCCAGGTCAGAAGGCAATCAAGTTACTGGGGAAGAACAACAGACAAGTACGAGTAGCGCTGTGACTAATGACGCTGCTGGGTCAAAGCCGAAAGGAAGCCCAGAGGCTGATGTGCACAGATGCAAAGGGGAGTCTGGAGTTGTACGACGTGCATAGTAGGAACATGGAATGTGAGAAGCCACAGACCTGAACTTAAAAGATCTGAACAGGGTGGTTTATAACAAATGATATTGAAGGTCGCTGATTCATAGGGTTGCCATTAAGTCATAATTGACTTGAAGGCATATAACAACAAATGCTCTATTGTGTTCAAGAACTATGAAAAAAAATATGATTGAAGTATGCTGCTTTAAGGTAGTTATCCATCCTAAAACTGTCTGCTGAGAGTGTGGCTGACAGAGTACTTTTCCCTTGCTGTAGTATTTAGGCGGTCTCTGTAGTTCTTTATGTTAAAGCTGTTAATCTTTTATTTCAATCTTTATTTTCCAAAGCTAGTGTAAGTATAATTGTTCAGAAGTGGTTCTTCTGGGTGGTTAGGGTGTAGATCCCATTCCTCTGAGGCAAGTTGAAATACACATTCTTGTTTCAGGCAAGGGACAGATAGGCCGAGTAAGAAAATGGATGATGATGTTTTTAGGCTGATACCCAACTAAGTTATATTTGAATTAGACTGATTGTAATAAATGGCATTTAAGTTACTTGAAACTATCTATTTCAATGGGTCTACTTTGATATCTAACATTAGTCATACTCAAATGTTGCATATCACCCATTTCAATTAGGGTAGCCAAAGAAGTTTTTGGTAGAGCAGTCACCTGATTTACCATGACATTAGCTTGTTAATAGTTTAAATCTGTAAATGAAAACCCAATAATTTTAGAGAGAAAAATACTTTGCACATACAGCAGATATCCCTTTTTGGACATATTTCCCCCCTTCTCTCACTCAGGAAGGAGTCCCTCTTTTAAGAGGACATGTCATCTGCCATACATGCTTGTGTTAGATTGTTTTTCTGAGTTGTCTGCCCAAGTCACCTGAGACACCTTTTTGTCAAAATGCTTAAAATGAATGGACTGAACATTACTGCCCTAATTTTGGTTGGTGAACCACCTGCCTTTTAAACAGATTGACCTTCACTTTCCTACACCAGTTTTTCTTATCAGTTACCAAGTTTGGTTGGTCTGGACAACTCAATCCCATGAGTGTTTTTCCCTCCAGAAGCCCCACTGTGTTTAATGGGATTTATTCCCAGGTAAATTGATTTATTCAGTTAAATCGGTTAAAATTTACAGATTTTACCTATTAAAAATCCAGTGCAGTATATTGTTCTCAATGTTTTTCCTTGTGTTCCAACTTCCACATATTGGGTTGGATTCAGACATCCTATGAGTGGGGTTCTGCTGACAAGTTTCTCCATAGGAGGGTGGGAGAGAGGTGCCACCACTGAAGGCTACAGGGGGAAAGGGGAATTGCCTCCACTCTCCTCTGGTTTAGAGTTCCATCAGTAAGTGGAATACTAAAGTTAGGAGATGAATAATTTTATTGCATACGCAGAACACCAATAAGATACGAATATTTGAATTTTCCAACATGAAGCAGACGTGAATTGATGTAGACACTTGCATGGAACCAATGATACCAGTCACATCTGAATTCACATCTGGTTTGACTTTCTGGTACTAGTACTGAATATCTCTTTCTGTACTTATATATTTCCATGTCTCCCCCTCCCACGATATTTACAATATTCTAAAATATTTGAACTTCAGATTTAGCATTACTGCAGTTCTCAGTGCTGTATGGAGAAACAACCCTTCTGATTGCGATCAAAGCCAAGTATCACATTTCCCTTTTTAATATAAAATGCAAATAAGTTGTGATGTTCTGCATTGGTGTCAAGGCCAAACTAGATGTGATGGCGGCAGTTCAGTGTATTTAACCAAATAATCCCTCCAGTTGGGTAAAAAGAGGTGTGTCGGTGTGTCTAAGCAAAAGGAACACATTGGTAAAGAGTGCTGTATGCTCATGGGTTAGTCCACTTCCCTTTTTGTGGCTTTTCTCCTTAGCTTGGCTCTGACATTGGCTACGTGAAAATCACTTTTTGGGAGAGGTGATGGTGGAGAAGACATATTTGATGCAGGCAGGTAAGCCACAATCCAGTGGGGGAAGATTTCTTGTGCTTGTTCCTTTTGCTTTTCACATTGAACTCCTTTCCTGTACATGATTGGGGGAGTGCGTGCCATGTTATACTTAACACACCTGCCACTGTCATGCCCAGTTGAGCTTTCAGTCTATCCTGTTGTCTGGTTTGTTCACTTGGAGGGCCATGTGATTTCAATCCCTCCCAAATTTTGCAGCTATGGAATAGCTCTTGCCCCTTTCTCACTGAAAACTTCACTTTTATTTATGCTTTCCTATCTTTCCCTCTTTCATTATTCTAGTCCCCTGTAGCCCATCACCTTTTGTAGATTTAACTGCTAGGTGGCAATTGGTACGAAGGTAGCATTTATTTCTAGCTCCATTACTGTTGAAGCAGCCTGAAGGTTTTTTTTTCCTTCCAGGACAGCTAATTTGAGCTAGGGGACTGAACCGTGATCCAATTAGCGTGGATTACCGGTGCTCTGCCATCCATTAAAATGGCTGTGGGAACCTTTTGAGAGCCATCTTCCAATCACCTGTGAGTCAGACAGCATTTTCTGCTTTGGTATAATTGAATAAGCACTGAATTGTTTTGCTGAGACCTGGTAAGGAAGAATCTTATCTCCTGCGATGCTAGGAACTCATTGAGTGGGAGCGCTCCAAGGGTCTGTAAATAAGTTTGCAATTAAAGCCAGCAGCAAATTCCTATTTGCACACTTGGAAGCAACACAAAATGTAAAATTCCTGAGGCCCTTGTGTTTGTGTCTGCTAAGTTTACCCAAGCCATTAACTGGAAATGTACATAATAGGCTGCCAAGAGTAAGTAGGGGCATGTTTCATCTACTTCCAAGTTGCCCCACAACTGTAGCATCTTACCCCATGCTACTGCTTTGACAATAGCTAATGTTGGCAGGCAAATGGCTGGCCTATTCTCTGGTCCTAGAGGCTATTTTATCTAGCCTTCATGTTCCCTGTGTTTTTGACAGGCAGCAGTCTCCATGGAAGAATTTAAGTACTTTAGCTTGCATTTGTGAGGGTTGCCTAACTATATATAGTGACCAGACACAATAAAGGAAAGGGTTCCTCTTTTTTAAATACATCTTAGGTGAACAAGAACTAGTTATTTCAAGGAGGCAATATATATATGGGGATTGAGATGGATGATAGATAACCTGTAAGGTCATTGTTGCATTTGAAACATTATTATACAGACACGACAGCGACTATACCATCGCCAGCATGGATTTTTTTTGCATTCTGCAACGTTAAATTGAAAGTACCTCCGTGCCATTCTGATGCTCCCCATAAGCTCATTTCAAAACAAAACCTTACAAAATTTATAGTCCCAAACTCATAAACGCTTCCTTAACAACCCTCTAAATTTTCATGGCAATACACAAAATAGTCAGAGAGAATCGAGAGTTCAAAGAGAGAAAAACAGACCCATGTTGGACTTTTTCTCAGTGTTCTCATAATTTTTTGAAATTAATTAAAAATCAGCCATATTCACAGAGTACCTGTAATCCTATTACTGACCTTGCCCCATACTCTGACCTTCATCTTCTGCAGTTTAAAAGTTAAAAAAAATGCCTGGCTGATTTTTAATTAATTTAAGAAATTTAGCATTGAAGTCAATGATAAGCTTGGGCATGCTGTCAGTATTCTAAAACCCAGACTCACAGCTGCTTAGCTAATCGGGGTCACACCCACACCAGACTTTTATTTCACTTTAGTCATGGCTTCCCCTAAAGAATCCTGGGAAGTAAGAGCTGGTGAAGGGTGCTGAGAGGAGACTTCTATTCCCGACAGAGCTACAGTGGCCAGCATGGTTTAACAGTCAGCTGCTCTGATTGAAGCTCTGTGAGAGGAACAGGGCATCTCCTAGCAACTCTTAGCACCCTTCACTAACTACATTTCCCAGGATTCTTTACAGTTTAAAGTGGAATAAAGATCTGGACAACTTTGGTTTAAGTTTGGGTGGAAGATTACATGTGCCTGCTGTAGGGAAAAAAAGGGGGGGACCCTGAAAAACAATGATACTGTTGACCAGGGCCAGCAACAGGTGTGACTGGTCCCTTGGGTGCCAATCTGTCCTGGGCCCTCTGCTCCCAGGCCCCCCACAGACTGTGTGGGACTGCTCTACCTACCTCTTCTCTCTGTGAATCTCCTGTGCTCTGGGTGTGCAGGTCGCTGCCATTAACCAAGATTTGAAGCTTCTCTAAAGGGCTGATATGCCCACCACAATCTTCATTGATGGCACGCATGTGCACACGTTGTGTACGTGTACATGCCTGCCATCAGTCAAGATGGCAATAGGGGCATCAGCCCTTTAGAGAAGTGTCTGCTGCCATCTTGGTTGATGGCAGCTGTGCAAGCAGTGCACAGAGCATTCACAAAAAGGAAGGAATTAGGTGGAGCAGGTGGATGCCGTGGGCCCAGATGCTCTGTGGGGGCGGCGGCTGGAAGCTTCATCTCTGCGATCTGAGGCAGGGTCCACAGTTTACCCTGCCAAGGATTGCAGAAGGGGAGCACTACCACCACACTCTAAGGAGGCTGCCCTTTGGCGCCGGCCCTGCTGTTCACAATGTTTTGCTTTAGGAAAGGAAAGGGACTTCCCCTCTGGCCTGTGCTCATCCACCCAATCTCCTCCCCCTCTTCCTCTTGCCCCTCCCCCAGGTCAGTTGCACTTTTCCTAAGCATGATTGCAGAGGAATAAATTCCATCGAACTCAAAAAGCATGCAAATGATCAAACCTGCCCTCCCCTTCCCTTCCTTTGCACATCCCTCCCATCCCCTTCCAATCCCCTCCCCCATTGTCATGTCAAGCATGATTGTACGGGAGTAAACCTCATTGAACTCAATAAACATGGAAATTATCAAACCTCCCCTCCCCTCCTCCCTTCCATTATTATTTTATTTATTTTATTAATTACATTTCTATACCGCCCAATAGCCGTAGCTCTCTGGGCGGTGCACAACATAAAAACATCCAATATACAAGTAAAAACATATATCAACAACTTAAAAACAATATTACCTCCCTTTTGCCCCTTCCCTCCTCATTCTTTCACCCCTACCCCTCCTCTTTAAATCTCTTCCTTCTCCATCCACTCCACTCCCCCTTCTCCTTCCCCATGGTGTTTTACCTATCCTAACCATGATTGTATGGAAGTAAATCCCATTGAACCCAATAAGCATGTGAATGATCAGACCTGCCTTCCCCCCTTCCCTTCTCCTACCGCTTCCTACCCTCCCCGCTTCCTTCCTCCTCCTCCTCCCTGCCCACTCCAGACTGCCCTCCTTCGCTCTTCTCCCCCATGGTCAGTTTTACCTTGCCTAAGCATGATTGCATGGTAGTAAATCCCACTGAACTCAATAAGCATGCAAATGATCAAACCTCCCCTCCTCCTCCCCTCTGCCCTTCCTCCCCTCCCTCCTCCTCCCCTCCCCCCCACAACATCCCCTGTGGTCAGTTTCACCTATCCTAAGCATGATTGCAGGGGAGTAAATCCCACTGAACTCAATAAGCATGTGAATGAACAATCCATTGTCAGCAAACTTGCACAGGTTCCCATTTCTTACCTTCCGGATTAAAAGCAGAGATATTCACTAATAGGCAAAAAAACCTTGCGATTTTAAGAACGTACCTACAGACAACAGATCTTTCTAAAACTTTAAAAAGCAGGGAAATTGGGGAGCTATAGTGAAACAGAAATATCTGTTGGCTGTAGGTACGTTCTTAAACCGCAAGGTTTTTTAATTATTATTATTAATTACATTTAGATACCACTTTTCCTCCAACAAGGTCAAAGTGGTGTACATGGTTTTCCTATCTCCATTTTATCCTCGCAACAACCCTGTGAGGTAGGTTAGGCTGACAGGCAGTGCCCAGCCCAAGGTCACCCTGTGACTTTCATGGCTGAGTGGGAATTTGAACCTGGGTCTCCCAGTTCCCAGTCCAACTCTCTAACCACTACACCACACTGGCTCTCAATACATAGTAGTACCATTTCTTTCAAAGTCTTTTAACATCATTCTGTTTTCAACTAGGAACACAGGTAACTGCCTTATACCAAGGGAGACCATTCATTTATCTAGCTCAGTACTCTACATTGGTAACAGCTTTCCAGCATTTCAGTCAGGGGTCTCTCTCAGTTCTGCCTGGAGATGCCAGGAGTTGAACCTGGGTGGCAGGCAAAGCACATACTCTACCATTGAGCCACATGATCACTTAGCATATATTTTCATATGCTCAATAGCACCTGTTTCTTATGGAAAGCAACTTTTCATATTATGTTTCTGTTCCCTCCTTTAAAAAAAAAATTAGAAATAAGCAACTGTTGTGATATGGCACTTAAGAGATATAACAGTTTTAAATGTGACATGAAGTTCTGTAAGCCACTGACTTCTTAGATGTATAAAGTTGGTTTGAGGAGGCTGTAGGTATAAATACCTGAGCTGAGGTACAGAGAATGATATACCATATTTGCAAGGTAATAGTCCAGTCTTACAGATATGTACTTGCAAATAAGTCCCAAGTTCAAAGAAACTTGTGTACTAAGTAGGTTGCATAGGTTTTGTAGCCCAAGAATAAAAGATGGTGGGAATACAAAACTGCATCCTACGAGCTGGCTTATTTAAACATGAACGAGCTTACAGAATTGGTTCTGAGTGAATTAGTGTGTTGCCTATAGAACAGGGGTGGCCACTCTGTGGCTCTCCAGATGCTGCTGAACTACAGCTCCCATCAGTCTCAGCCAACACAACTCATGGTCAGGGATGATGGGAACTGTAGTCCAGCAGCATCTGGAGAACCACAGAGTGGCCACCCCTACTATAGAAGCTCATGCCACAATCTTTTTGAGGGTGCTGTTTTTGCTACTACATGGCTGCTCTTCGGGGAAGTTGTACATTTTGTAGTAAGAGTTGCTCAGCCCTTATTCACTGCCAAGAAACAAAACGCAGCAGCCAGACTGTTGACAAGGACCAATCGGTCCTCACATATTACACCTGTTCTGGCCCGTTTGCACTGGTTGCCGATTTGTTTCCGGGCCAGATTCAAGGTGCTGGTATTGACCTATAAAGCCTTACACGGTGTGGGTCCGCAATACCAGATGGAACGCCTCTCCCGCTATGAACCTACCCGTGCACTTCGTTCGACATCTAAGGCCCTCCTCCGAGTACCGACTCATCGAGAAGCTCGGAGGTAATGACAAGATCTAGGGCCTTTTCGGTGGTGGCCCCTGAATTATGGAATAGTATCCCTGAGGAGGTACGCCTGGCGCCTACGCTGTTATCCTTTCGGCGCCAGGCCAAAACCTTCCTATTCTCCCAGGCATTTTAATTCATTTCTATGTATTTTAATGTTTTAATTACCTTTAACATTAGGTAGTCTTATTATGTATCTGTATTTTATATCTTGCGATTGTTGTTGATTATTGTTATTATTGTATGTTGTACACCGCCCAGGGAGCCATTGGCTAAGGGCGGTTTATAAATGAAATTAAATAAATAAATAAATAAACACTATAAGAGTATACCTCACTGATGAACCAAAGCCTAAGGGGAAAAGGTGCAGAATGTTTCTATGCTAGATCTATTGTTCCTACTGTCATTAAGCAAACAGAATATCCCATGTCAGCTTTGACCCTTCAGGAACAGCCCACGTTATTATATAGCCCCAAGAGTGATTGTATACTATAGCCAGCATGGATTTTTCACATTCCGCAATGTTAAATGGAAAATACCCCTCCTTGCCATTCTGATGCTTCCCATAAGTTCATTTCAAAACAGAATGCTACAAAACTTATAGTCCTGAACTGAGGAAAGCTTGCTTAACTGCAAGAGCGGGTGAATGGACCAAACCTTTTGCAGGAGGAAGTACCATAATCTGGGTGCCAGTAATTATACAGCCACAAGAGTGGGTGTATACTATAGTCAGCATGGATTGTTTGCATTCCACAATGTTAAATTGAAAATATGCTCCCATCCCATTCTGATGCTTCCCATAAGCTCATTTCAAAATAAATCCTTACAAAATTTATAATCCTGAACTCAGAAATGCTTGCTTAACAACCCTCCAAATTTTCATGGTGATACAGAAAACAGTCAGAGAGAATCTGGAGTTCAAAGTATAAAAAGAGAGAAAAAAGCCAGACCCCTTTTGGACTATTTTCTGTCAGAGTTCTCATAATTTGTTGAAATTAATTAAAAATCAGCCATGGTCACAGAGTACCTGTAATCCTATTACTGACCTTGCCCCATACACTGACCTTCATCTTCTGCAGTTTAAAAGTTTAAAAAAATGCCTGGCTGATTTTTAATTAATTTGAGAAAGTTTACCTTGAACTCAATGATAATATTGGGCATGCTCAGTAAGAACTCAATGATCAATCCATTCTCAGCAAACTTGCACAGGTTCCCATTTCTTACCTCCCAGATTAAAAAGCAGAGAAATTCACTAATAGGCAAAAAGCCTTGCAGTTTAAGAACGTACCTATAGCCAACAGATATTTCTATCAAACAGTCTTGAGTGGAGGAGGATGCTGATTGAATATAGCCCAACAGGAGAGCTGATATTGAATAACGTTGTGGTGTTGTGGCGGCTAGTGTTTAGCTGAGTTGCATCTGTGACACTCTGTGGGGTATCTGCACTTTCCTGCTTTGGCGGATGCTCATTGACTGTTGCAGATCTGGGCCCTGGGAGTGACGGACACCTATAGATTACAAGAACATCTATGAGGAGAGAGACCATCTACAGGCGCCCGTTACATCTTAAACTAAATCTGGCAGAAGCTGGAAGAAGTAGAAGACCATCCGGCAGTTTTAGAAGCCCACAAGAACATCTATGAGGAGAGATACCATCTATTGCATACGGACGTTGTCGCTGCTGCAGGGGGGCGTGCCGCTGTTGGGGATTCTGTCGCCGCGGCCCGCGCCGCCGCCGTTGCCGCTGTTGGCCCGCTTGCATGCGGGCGTTGTCGCTGCTGCGGTGGGGCGTGCCGCTGCGGTGGACTCTGCGCCGTGGCCTGCGCCGCTTGCCTGCGCATGCGCGGGGCGTTTTCGCTGCTGCTGGGACCGTGTTGCTGCCGGGGGCTTCGTCACTGTGGCTCGTGTTGCCGCCATCGCCGCCGCTGGTTGCGGGCGTTTTCATCATCGCCGAGGACCGTGCCGCTGCCCAGGATATTACCACTGCGGCTCCGCTGCCTTCGCCGCTTCTCTGCTCGTGTGTGGGCGCTGTTGTCGCTGCTTGGGGCTGTGTTGCTGTCCTGGTGCCATCGCTGGCGGCTCGTTTTTGGCTGGGGGCCCCGAGACTGCCATTGTTGTTTGAAGAGGACTAATTAATTTTAACGTTGTTTGTTCGGTGTGTGTGTGCGTTACTGTTGGGTGAATGATTGTATGATTGCTTGTCTGTGTGAGTTTGTGTATTTTTAACATGTGCCTGGGAGAAAAGATTCCATCCTTCGTGGGGCGGCTTTCGGGGGCCCCAATTAACGTAGTGACGGGTAATGGGAGGTATGGCGTTAGGAGGAGAACAGGCCAGGTAAGGGGAACTCGTCCCAGACAAATTGTGTCTGTGCCTTGTTCCGGTTCTCCTCATACCCACAGGTTTGTTGGTTGTCCTATCAGCCAGCTCTCGGATCTCCAAGTGCTGCTTTTGAATGCCAGGTCGGTACATAATAAAACCTCACTTGTCCATGATTTAATTCTGGAGGAGGGTGCCGACCTGGCATGTATAACCGAAACCTGGGTGGCTGATCAGGGAGGAGTTGCTCTTTCCCAGCTTTGTCCACCCGGGTATTTGGTTCAGCACTGTGGTAGATCTGAGGGCCGGGGAGGGGGGGTCGCTGTGTTCTATAGGAGTTCTTTCCCTCTCACCAAGCACCCTGTCCAGATGGCGACTGGTCTGGAATGTCTCCACCTTGTATTGGGCCAGGGAGACAGACTAGGAATACTGTTGGTGTACCGTCCACTTTGCTGCCCAACAGCTTCCTTAGCTGAGCTGACAGAGATAGTCTTGGAGGTGCTCTTGAGATCCCCTAGACTTTTGGTACTGGGGGATTTCAACGTCCATGCCGAGGCTGTCTTATCTGGCGCAGCTCAGGACTTCATTGCCTCCATGACAACAATGGGGCCGTCTCAATTTTCTACTGGCCCAACGCATGTGTCGGGACATACTCTTGATTTGATCTTCGCTACTGGACATGGAGATGGTGATCTGGCGGTGGGGTGTTTTTCATCTACCCCATTGTCATGGACAGATCACCGCTTGCTGAGATTTAGACTTACAGCGGCTCTTTCCCTCTGCAAAGGTGGAGGATCTATTAAGTTGATCCGCTCCCGGAGCCGGATGGATCCCGCAGGTTTTCAGAGGGCTCTGGGAGATTTTCCGGCTGATAGGACTGGTGCTCCTGTCGAGGCCCTGGTCGCACTGTGGAATACGGAAATGACCCGGGCTATTGACACGATCGCTCCCACACGCCCCCTCCGCTGTAGAGCTCATACAGCTCCGTGGTATACCCCGGAGCTGAGAGCGATGAAACATGAGAGGAGGAGGCTGGAGTGCAGATGGAGGAAAACTCCCAGTGGATACAATCATGCCTTGGTAAGTGCCACCAATAAGTTGTATACAAAAGCGGTAAGGACAGCAAAGAAGCTTTATTTTGCTGCCTCTATTAGATCATCCCTATGCCGCCCAGCGGAGCTTTTTAAAGTCGTGCGTGGGCTCTTACACTCTGGCCCCCACGATACTACGGAAACATCGGAAGCCCGCTGCAACGAAATTGCTGGACACTTTCAAGATAAGATCGCATGTATCCGCAGGGATCTTGACTCCGATGTTGCGACAGATGAATCCATTGAAGTGTCCGGAGCACAGCCTTGTCCTTCATTATTGGATGAGTTTCAGTTGGTGCAGCTCGAGGAAGTGGACAAGGTGCTTGGAATGGTTCGGGCAACCACGTCTGTTCTGGATCCTTGCCCATCTTGGCTAGTGAAAGCTGGCAGGGCTGGGACCACCGGTTGGGCCAAGGAAGTGGTTAATGCCTCCTTGAGGGAGGGAGTAGTCCCTGGTAGCCTCAAGGAGGCAGTAGTAAGACCTCTTTTAAAGAAACCCTCCTTGAACCCAGATAACTTGAACAACTATAGACCGGTGGCGAATGTCTCTTTTTTGGGCAAGGTTTTGGAACGGGTGGTTGCCGGCCAGCTCCAGGCGCTCTTGGATGAAACCGATTATCTAGATCCGTTTCAATCCGGTTTTAGGCCCGGTTTTGGCACCGAAACAGCCTTGGTCGCCCTGTATGATGACCTTCGTCGGGAGAGGGACAGGGGGAGTGTGACTCTGTTGATTCTCCTTGATCTCTCAGCGGCGTTTGATACCATCGACCATGGTATCCTTCTGGGGAGACTCGCGGAGTTGGGTGTCGGGGGCACTGCTTGGCAGTGGTTCCGCTCCTACTTCGTGGACCGTCACCAGAAGGTAGTGCTTGGGGAACATCACTCGACACCATGGACTCTCCATTGTGGAGTCCCTCAGGGGTCGGTCTTGTCCCCCATGCTTTTCAACATCTACATGCAGCCGCTGGGTGCGGTCATCAGGAGTTTTGGAGTGCGTTGCCATCAATATGCTGATGACACGCAGCTCTATTTCTCCTTTTCATCTTCCTCAGGTGAGTCTGTTGATGTGCTGAACCGTGGCCTGACCGCGATAATGGACTGGATGAGAGCTAATAAACTGAGACTCAATCCAGACAAGACCGAGACACTGCTGGTGAACGCTTTCCCTGCTCAGATGGTGGATGTTCACCCTGTTCTGGATGGGGTTACACTCCCCCTGAAAGAACAGGTACGTAGTTTGGGGGTTCTTTTCGATTCTTCCTTGTCTCTCGAGGCCCAAGTGGCCTCGGTGGCACGGAATGCATTTTACCATCTTCGTCTGGTAGCCCAACTACGCCCCTATCTGGACAGGGACGACCTCGCCTCCGTTGTTCATGCTCTGGTAACTTCAAGATTGGATTACTGTAATGCGCTCTACGTAGGGCTGCCCTTGAAGACAGTTCGGAAGCTTCAGCTGGTGCAGAACGCGGCTGCCAGACTATTGACGAGGACCAGTCGGTCTTCGCATATAACACCTATTCTGGCGCGTCTGCACTGGCTCCCTATTTGCTTCCGGGCGAGATTCAAGGTGCTGGTTTTGACCTATAAAGCCTTACACGGCGTGGGACCTCAATACCTTGTGGAACGCCTCTCTCGCTATGAACCTACCTGTTCACTTCGTTCAGAATCTAAGGCCCTCCTCCGGGTACCAGCTCATCGGGAAGCCCGGAGGGTGGTTACCAGATCTAGGGCCTTTTCTGTGGTGGCCCCTGAGTTGTGGAACAGCCTCCCCGAAGAGGTACGCCTGGCGCCTACACTTCTATCTTTCCGGCGCCAGGTAAAGACCTTTTTATGCTCCCAGGCATTTTAATCTTTTAATTTTCTTAATCTTTCTACTTTTAACATGTATCCTTCTTAATTTGTGTTGTATTTCGTTTTTGTTGTGCTTTCTGTTGTTTGTTTGTACATGTTTTTGTGATTTTTTACTATGATATATTGTATTTTATCTTGTTTGTTCACCGCCCTGAGAGCTATTCTGCTAAGGGCGGTATATAAATTGAAATAATAAATAATAAATAAAATAAAATAAAAAGCAGGGAAATCGGGCAGCTATAGTGAATGCACCAGGGGAGCAGGAGACTGACCTCCTCTCTGAGATATTGTACTGCCCTACAAATTTGTCAAAATGCAGACACAATTTGGGTTGGTCTTTCACAGTCCAATCCACTTCCTGTGTAGCTTGGAAGAATTTGGTAACATGCCTCTGAGCATATGGTGAGTGGTGGCAAAACCTACAATCAGCCTAAATAACATAAACAGAACATGTGCTGTGCTGGTCTTGTTTTAGCAGGGAGGAAGCAACAATACTAAAACAGTTGATATAGTTCAGATAGTCACTTTAAATATGTTTGATTTACTTTGTAATTTTAGTGAAGTTTCCTAACGTAAATCATTTTCTTTTGCTTCTGTTACTGTGAATGTACACCAACACTAAAAAAAAAAGCTCCAAAGACAATTGTGGAATAATGGCACTGACTGTGCGGAATAGTTTCTAATGGACATGAGGATTGTCTCAGTTTGCACAAGATAAAACAGTGTTTTTAATTCCATGCCCACCTTTTCTTAAGTGGAGTGGTTTAAACATAATATGCATCTCCAGTAGGCCAAGTTTGTTTTTTTCAACAGCTAGAGTCATTGTTCAAGTAGCAACATATTGCAATTAGTCTGATTTTACATCAAAGTGCAGTTTCAGATTCAACTGTTAATGCGCCCAAAATAGAAATAGAACATAACCCCCAATTTGAAACACAAAAGTCTGTCTTCACCATCCTATGACATTGACCAATAAAAATGCTTTGAAATTAATAAAAATAAATTTGATACAGTTTTCTAGGATGAATAATGAGGGAAATAAAATTTTCTAGATTAGATTATCTGTAGAAACAATAACAACACAGGAAAGAAGTAAAGTAAGAACACCAACAAACATACAAAAATGTAATTCTCCATCTTTGGAGATGGTAGGTGTTGCCACCACTCACCATATGCTCAGAGGCACATGTTACCAAATTCTTCCAAGTTACACAGGAAGTGGATTGGACTGTGAAAGACCAACCCAAATTGTGTCTGCATTCTGACAAATTTGTAGGGCAGTACAATATCTCAGAGTGGAGGTCAGGTCTTCTGCTCCCCTGGTGCATTCACTATAGCTGCCCAATTTCCCTGCTTTTTAAAGTTTGATAGAAATATCTGTTGGCTATAGCTACGTCCTTAAATTGCAAGGTTTTTTTCCTGTTAGTGAATTGTTATGTAAACTGATGGGTCCCACCCTAACCTTGTTCTGAATTCAAACAAGATGACTGATGGCTTTTCTAGAGGTGACATATTTGTCATGCATTCTGAACATGAGAGAATTGGCTGCTGATTAGAACCCAGCTGTGCCTGCTTCAATACATAAGAGAATTCAGATATTCTGTTTAGGAGAAAATGCACTATCCTGGGTGATGGAAGATCCTCTACTCTTCTTTCTTCCTGATAGATATTATTTTTTCACTTTGTAATTTGTTTAGGTGTCTCAGCCCATTTGGTTTAGAATCTCTAACCATTTTAAGGGAAAGACATCTTTCAGACCTATGAGTAAAGCACTTTCTATTCCTCAACAACTAGAGAGAATGGACAACTAAAAAACCCTGCTAGCAAGAGGGCTGAGGATTCTTTTCTGCTAATACCTGAATATGCTAAATGAGCATGACTCTTACCTGGCTTAAGTCCCCATCTAGTGGCCAAAATAAGTTTTAAAACTTGCCCAGTAAAATAACCTACGTATGGTCTGGGATTGGGAATGTAGTTTGCCACAGATTTTTCCCTGCTGTCTTTGTTTCCAAACGGATTTAAAGCATGTTGTGTAGGTTAATGTAGCAGATGGCAGTGGGGTTTATTCTGCTTGAGCTGGGGCTGACCCAATAATAAAGAAATGGCTCTGTGGTGTGCTTCATGTTACAAAAACTATGTTGTTTCAGATCAAGGGTACTCAGTATCCATTATGCTGTTCAATGCACTGGCTAGCCACATGTTTTCTGAGAAACCCACAAGCAGAACCTGAAAGTAATGGTCCTTCCCCACTGTTTCTACAAGTTATGCACAATTGTTTTAGAGCTCAGTCCTGTCCCTCATCTTCATTCTTGTCTCCCTAGTGCCCCTCCCGACCTCTCCCCTATCAGAAGCATATGGAACAGGGCCTCTGAAGAGGGTCTTAAAGGTCTGGTAGGCTTGGTGCTGTATGAAGCAAGGCAAGAGAGATCTCAACCATTTGTTGTAATGTTATATTTATAGTATTGAAATGGTTTTTGTGTTGCTGTGACATTTGTTGTTGTTTTTACTGCTGTTGTATTGGTTAGAGTGCTGGACTACAGCCTGGGAGACCAGGGTGCGAATCCCCACACAGCCATGAAGCTCCCTGGGTGACCTTGGGCCAGTCGCTGCCTCTCAGCCTCAGAGGAAGGCAATGGTAAACCCCCTCTTAATACCGCTTACCATGAAAACCCCATTCATAGGGTCGCCATAAGTCAGAATCGACTTGAAGGCAGTCCATTTTTTGTAATTGTTGTTTGCTTTTGTTGTAAGCCACTTCGAGTACAGTTTTTTTGTGTGTAAGTCGCTTTGAGTTCCTTTTGGGAAAAAGTGACTGATAAATATTATTAATAAATAAATAAATAATTTTAAACTAAAAAGCCCCAAATGTTTAGTCTTTCCTCCTTGAGAAGGTGCTATAGCAGCCACTTCCTGAGTCATTTGGATTGACCTTTGTTTTTTCAGTTCCCTGCTCTCCTGTTTTCATTTGGGGCAATCAGAACTGTAAATAGTTTTCCAAATATGTGTTAGAAAATTTCTGCTCTACCTTTCTGTCCCTCAAAGAGCACCCAAGGCAGCTTCCACACTATTACCATAAAAAAAATCACAACAGCTCAAAACACCTGGAAGGGAGATCTGGGTTAGGACATCTCATCAGATCAATAGAAATGGTTATGGCCGAATGTCCCCCACCAAACTGTTAGTGTGAGCCTCAAGGAAAGTTTTTATAAGTTCCTGTTCTGTTGGTATTTAACACCACTGCATCTCAGCTGTATTTATAGTACAGCATGTAACTCATGTTGTAAATGCATCCCAGCATTAGTCACTTTGCATTCTATGTTTTGGATTTATTCCAAGATTCAGAATTTTTGGGGGTCAATATTATAAGTGAAACTGAAATAATAATGGGATACAGACTGCTGATGAACCCCCACTTCATTTTATTATATTAAAAATGTAGTGCCAGCAGTGAATAAAAGATTAGCTCAACATGTACTAACTGCTGCTAGAATAATTACTAGAACTGGAAGAAAGTGAGAACACCAACCTTGGAAGAGTGGGTTATTAAGAAATGGGATATTGTCTGTAGGGTCAAGTTAACACATATGGTAGGAGTGAGAGAAGGTAGACAATCTGATAATCTTTTTGTGGAGAAATGGAGTGCTTTCATTATTTATTGGCATAACAAGGTACAAGATAAGGGAGACCAAATACATTACTAGGAACTTCACAATACCCATATGCCCTCTCTGATTATGTAACAGAGACTTAGTCCTGGTTATTTGTTTTAGGTATATGTACATGTATAACAATTGACTGTAAATAACACATTTACTGAAAGGAAAAAAGGGGGAAACAAAACAGCTGCGTTAGAGAGGCATAACGGGAGCTGGGAGGGGATATTGTCGGTACCACATACCTCAGAGGAAGCCCTGTCAGCAGGCAACACAAATTGTTTCCCCACCTCTGAATGTAAATCTATACATATAAACCATCATATGCAAATTTGTGCCAAGGGCCCTAGTCTTTCAAGTATAAGCCCCTGGCCATAAAACAAGTGGACTACAGCAGTTTAGACATATAGCGTCATGGCAGGTGGATAACAGCATAATCCTATCCAGAAGCAAGCCCTGCTGAGTTCAGTGGCACTTACTTGCAGGTAAATTCAGTATAGGATTGCAGCCTAAAGGCACAGCAAAATAAAAAACAGTGCAGCCTTCATCAAATTAGGAGAGAGCGGGTGAATGGACCAAACCTTTTGCAGGAGGAAGTACCATAATCTGGGTGCCAGTAATTATACAGCCACAAGAGTGGGTGTATACTATAGTCAGCATGGATTGTTTGCATTCCACAATGTTAAATTGAAAATATGCTCCCATCCCATTCTGATGCTTCCCATAAGCTCATTTCAAAATAAAACCTTACAAAACTTATAATCCTGAACTCAGAAATGCTTGCTTAACAACCCTCCAAATTTTCATGGTGATACACAAAACAGTCAGAGAGAAACAAGAGTTCAAAGTGTAAAAAGAGAGAGAGAAAAGCCAGACCCCTTTTGGACTATTTTCTGTCAGAGTTCATATAATTTGTTGAAATTAATTAAAAATCAGCCATGGTCACAGAGTACCTGTAATCCTATTACTGACCTTGCCCCATACTCTGACCTTCATCTTCTGTGGTTTAAAGGTTAAAAAAACACCTGACTGATTTTTAATTAATTTAAGAAAGTTAGCATTGAACTCAGTGATAAGGCCAGGCATGCTCAGTAAGAACCAGCTGCCAGTGTTCTAAAGGCCAGACTCACAGCTGTTGGGCTTGGCTAATCAGGGGTCCACACCCACACCAGACTTTAATTTCACTTGAGACACTCATGGCTTTCTCTAAAGAATCCTGGGAAGTGTAGTTTGTGAAGGATGCTGAGAGGAAACTCTTATTCCTCTCACAGAGCTCCAGTGGACAGAGTGGTTTAACAGTCAGCTGCTCTGATTGAAGCTCTGTGAGAGGAACAGGGCATCTCCTAGCAACTCTCAGCACCCTTCACCCTTCCCAGGATTCTTTGGGAGAAGCCATGACTGCCTAAAGTGAAATAAAGTCTGGTAATGATGTGACCAGGGACAGCTTTGGTTTAAATTTGGGTGGGAGGCTTCATGTGCCTGCTGTAGAATAAAAAGGTGGAGGAAACCCTGAAAAAGAATGATACTGTTCACAATGTTTTCCTTTTGGAAAGGAAAGAAAAAGGGCTTCCTCTCTGCCCAGTGCCCATCCATCCAATATCCACCCCTCCGCCTTCCTCCCTGCCCTCCTCCCTGCCCTCCTCCCTGCCCTCCTCCCTGCCCTCCTCCCTGCCCTCCTCCCTGCCCTCCTCCTTGCCCTCCTCCTTGCCCTCCTCCTTGCCCTCCTCCTTCCCCTCCTCCTTGCCCTCCTCCTTCCTCCCTGCCCCTCCTCAGGTCAGTTTCACCTATCCCAAGCATGACTGCACAGGAGTCAATCCCACTGAACTCAAAAAGCATGCAAATGATCAAACCTGCCCTCCCCCCTCCTCTCTCCTATACCCTCCCTCTTGCCCCTCCCCTCCCCTTCCAATCTCCCCCTCCCCCACAGTTAGTTTTACCTATCCTAAGCATGATTGCGTGGGAGTAAATCCCATTGAACTCAATAAGCATGCAAATGATCAAACCTGCCCTCCCCTCTTCCTCCCTCCCATCATCTTCCTTTTGCCCCTTCCCTCCCCCTTCCTTCACCCCTTCCTCTCCTCTTCCAATCCCCTCCTTCCCATCCCCCTCCTTCCCATCCCCCTCCTTCTGCTCCCCTCTTACCCCTTCCTCCTTCCCTCTACTCTACTCTTCCCTCCTCCTCCCTGGTCAGTTTTACCAATCCTAGCCATGATTGCACAGGAGTAAATCCCACTGAACTCAATAAGCATGCAAGTGATCAGACCTGCCTTTCTCCTCCTTCCCCTCTCTCCCTTCCTTCTCCTTCCTCTCCTCCCCTCTTCCTTTTTCCTTCTGCCCTGCCCACTCCAGGCCGCCCTCCCCATGCTTAGTTTTGCCTATCCTAAGCATGACTGCATGGGAGTAAATCCCACTGAACTCAATAAACACGCATATGATCAAATCTTAATAACTATAGGCCGGTAGCAAATGTTCCATTCCTGGGCAAGGTCCTTGAACGAGTGGTGGCAGGCCAGTTATGGAATGATTTCCCTGACGAGGTGAGCCTGGTGCCAATTCTGTTATCTTTTCGGTGCCAGGTTAAGACTTTCCTCTTGTCCCAGGCATTTTAGCATGTGTTTTTAAATTGCTTTTTTAAAAAATGTGTTTTTAAATTTGTATATTTGTTTTTAATGTTTTTAATTGATGTAAACTGCCCAGAGAGCTTTGGCTATGGGGCAGTATACAAATGAAATAAAAAAATAAATATCAAACCTGCCCTCCTCCTTCCCCTCCTGCCTGCTCTCATCCTAGAAAACTATATCAAATTTATTTTTATTAATTTCAAAGCATTTTTATTGGTCAATGTCATAGGATGGTGAAGACAGACTTTTGTGTTTCAAATTGGGGGTTATGTTCTATTTCTATTTTGGGCGCATTAACAGTTGAATCTGAAACTGCACTTTGATGTAAAATCAGACTAATTGCAATATGTTGCTACTTGAACAATGACTCTAGCTGTTGAAAAAAACAAACTTGGCCTACTGGAGATGCATATTATGTTTAAACCACTCCACTTAAGAAAAGGTGGGCATGGAATTAAAAACACTGTTTTATCTTGTGCAAACTGAGACAATCCTCATGTCCATTAGAAACTATTCCGCACAGTCAGTGCCATTATTCCGCAATTGTCTTTGGAGCTTTTTTTTTTAGTGTTGGTGTACATTCACAGTAACAGAAGCAAAAGAAAATGATTTACGTTAGGAAACTTCACTAAAATTACAAAGTAAATCAAACATATTTAAAGTGACTATCTGAACTATATCAACTGTTTTAGTATTGTTGCTTCCTCCCTGCTAAAACAAGACCAGCACAGCACATGTTCTGTTTATGTTATTTAGGCTGATTGTAGGTTTTGCCACCACTCACCATATGCTCAGAGGCATGTTACCAAATTCTTCCAAGCTACACAGGAAGTGGATTGGACTGTGAAAGACCAACCCAAATTGTGTCTGCATTTTGACAAATTTGTAGGGCAGTACAATATCTCAGAGAGGAGGTCAGTCTCCTGCTCCCCTGGTGCATTCACTATAGCTGCCCGATTTCCCTGCTTTTTATTTTATTTTATTTATTATTTATTATTTCAATTTATATACCGCCCTTAGCAGAATAGCTCTCAGGGCGGTGAACAAACAAGATAAAATACAATATATCATAGTAAAAAATCACAAAAACATGTACAAACAAACAACAGAAAGCACAACAAAAACGAAATACAACACAAATTAAGAAGGATACATGTTAAAAGTAGAAAGATTAAGAAAATTAAAAGATTAAAATGCCTGGGAGCATAAAAAGGTCTTTACCTGGCGCCGGAAAGATAGAAGTGTAGGCGCCAGGCGTACCTCTTCGGGGAGGCTGTTCCACAACTCAGGGGCCACCACAGAAAAGGCCCTAGATCTGGTAACCACCCTCCGGGCTTCCCGATGAGCTGGTACCCGGAGGAGGGCCTTAGATTCTGAACGAAGTGAACAGGTAGGTTCATAGCGAGAGAGGCGTTCCACAAGGTATTGAGGTCCCACGCCGTGTAAGGCTTTATAGGTCAAAACCAGCACCTTGAATCTCGCCCGGAAGCAAATAGGGAGCCAGTGCAGACGCGCCAGAATAGGTGTTATATGCGAAGACCGACTGGTCCTCGTCAATAGTCTGGCAGCCGCATTCTGCACCAGCTGAAGCTTCCGAACTGTCTTCAAGGGCAGCCCTACGTAGAGCGCATTACAGTAATCCAATCTTGAAGTTACCAGAGCATGAACAACGGAGGCGAGGTCGTCCCTGTCCAGATAGGCGTAGTTGGGCTACCAGACGAAGATGGTAAAATGCATTCCGTGCCACCGAGGCCACTTGGGCCTCGAGAGACAAGGAAGAATCGAAAAGAACCCCCAAACTACGTACCTGTTCTTTCAGGGGGAGTGTAACCCCATCCAGAACAGGGTGAACATCCACCATCTGAGCAGGGAAAGCGTTCACCAGCAGTGTCTCGGTCTTGTCTGGATTGAGTCTCAGTTTATTAGCTCTCATCCAGTCCATTATCGCGGTCAGGCCACGGTTCAGCACATCAACAGACTCACCTGAAGAAGGTGAAAAGGAGAAATAGAGCTGCGTGTCATCAGCATATTGATGGCAACGCACTCCAAAACTCCTGATGACTGCACCCAGCGGCTGCATGTAGATGTTGAAAAGCATGGGGGACAAGACCGACCCCTGAGGGACTCCCCAATGGAGAGTCCATGGTGTCGAGTGATGTTCCCCAAGTACTACCTTCTGGTGACGGTCCGCAAAGTAGGAGCGGAACCACTGCCAAGCAGTGCCCCTGACACCCAACTCCGCGAGTCTCCCCAGAAGGATACCATGGTCGATGGTATCAAACGCCGCTGAGAGATCAAGGAGAATCAACAGAGTCACACTCCCCCTGTCCCTCTCCCGACAAAGGTCATCATACAGGGCGACCAAGGCTGTTTCGGTGCCAAAACCGGGCCTAAAACCGGATTGAAACGGATCTAGATAATCGGTTTCATCCAAGAGCGCCTGGAGCTGGCCGGCAACCACCCGTTCCAAAACCTTGCCCAAAAAAGGGACATTCGTCACCGGTCTATAGTTGTTCAAGTTATCTGGGTCCAAGGAGGGTTTCTTTAAAAGAGGTCTCACTACTGCCTCCTTGAGGCTACCAGGGACTACTCCCTCCCTCAAGGAGGCATTAACCACTTCCTTGGCCCAACCGGTGGTCCCAGCCCTGCTAGCTTTCACTAGCCAAGATGGGCAAGGATCCAGAACAGACGTGGTTGCCCGAACCATTCCAAGCACCTTGTCCACTTCCTTGAGCTGCACCAACTGAAACTCATCCAATAATGAAGGACAAGGCCGTGCTCCGGACACTTCAATGGATTCATCTGTCGCAACATCGGAGTCAAGATCCCTGCGGATACATGCGATCTTATCTTGAAAGTGTCCAGCAATTTCGTTGCAGCGGGCTTCCGATGTTTCCGTAGTATCGTGGGGGCCAGAGTGTAAGAGCCCACGCACGACTTTAAAAAGCTCCGCTGGGCGGCATAGAGATGATCTAATAGAGGCAGCAAAATAAAGCTTCTTTGCTGTCCTTACCGCTTTTGTATACAACTTATTGGTGGCACTTACCAAGGCATGATTGTATCCACTGGGAGTTTTCCTCCATCTGCACTCCAGCCTCCTCCTCTCATGTTTCATCGCTCTCAGCTCCGGGGTATACCACGGAGCTGTATGAGCTCTACAGCGGAGGGGGTGCGCGGGAGCGATCGTGTCAATAGCCTGGGTCATTTCCGTATTCCACAGTGCGACCAGGGCCTCGACAGGAGCACCAGTCCTATCAGCTGGAAAATCTCCCAGAGCCCTCTGAAAACCTGCGGGATCCATCCGGCTCCGGGAGCGGATCAACTTAATAGATCCTCCACCTTTGCAGAGGGAAAGAGCCGCTGTAAGTCTAAATCTCAGCAAGCGGTGATCTGTCCATGACAATGGGGTAGATGAAAAACACCCCACCGCCAGATCACCATCTCCATGTCCAGTGGCGAAGATCAAATCAAGAGTATGTCCCGACACATGCTTAACCTCCAGTTTGAAACATAAAAGGCTGTCTTCACCATCACATGACATTGACCAATAAAAAGGCTTTGAATAAAAATAAATTTGAAAGATTTCTAGGATGAATAATGAGTGAAATATAATTTTCTAGGTTAGATTCTCTGTAGAAACGATAACACAGAAAAGAAGGAAAGTAAGAAAACACCAACAAATATATAAAAATATAATTCTGCATCTTTGGAGATGGGAGGTGTTGCCACCACTCATCATTATGCTCAGAGGCACTTTACCAAATTCTTCCAAGCTACACAGGAAGTGGATTGGAATGTGAAAGACCAACCCAAATTGCGTTGTATATCTGTTGGCTATAGGTATGTCCTTAAATTGCAAAGTTTTTTCCTATTAGTGAATTGTTATGTAAACTGATGAGTCCCGCCCTAACCTAATGGACTGCCTTCAAGTCGATTCCGACTTATGGCGACTCTATGAATAGGGTTTTTATGGTAAGTGGTATTCACACCACACTGGCTCCAACCCAAATTGTGTTTGCATTTTTACAACTTTGTAGGGCAGTACATTATTTCAAAGAGGAAGTCAGGTCTCCTGCTCCCCTGGTGCATTCACTATAGCTGCCCAATTTCCCTGCTTTTTAAAGTTGGATAGAAATATCTGTTGGCTATAGGTTGGTTCTTAAACAGCAAGGATTTTTTGCCTATTAGTGAATTACATTAATAGGAAGGCGTTATGATACTGCTGATAGCTTTTTGTATAAGATGCAACTGCTTGGCCAGTCAGCGCTTTCCTATAAAGCTTCCACTGGGGTGGGGCTTGAGTTTCAAGGCATAGGCATAAGGTTTGAGATGTTTTCCTCAGCGCGGAGCAGTGGCGCTAATGAGCCAGGCCCTTGCAACTCTTGGAATTGTGAAAAAAAGTAGGGGAGGTGTGGTGGAAACGGCGACTGCAGAGTCTCCTTTAAAGTTTTGATCAGCGGCCAAAAGCAAAGAAACCCAACAAGAATGAGAATCAGTTGTTTAAAGCGTGTACATGAAAGCCACATGATTTTAAGCCGCTTGTCAGTCCTGGATGGGGAAAATTGCAGAAATATTTCAAAAGGGGAGGGAAGAGGAGGGGGTTCTTTGAATCCCCGCCCTTTGGCCGTGCTCGTAAACCTCCTTTTTTTCCCTTAAAAAGGCGGAGGGAGCGGGTTCTCATAAAATGTAAGCTGATGCTTCCTCCCAAGCCAGGCCTCGTTGGCGCCACTGCTAACTTCGGGAATGTGACACGTGAGGTTGGGTGTCTCCGGATTTGCATGCCTCATGAATATGCATCGAAATGGGAGTGACGAGCCCGGCCTTGATTTGAACGTCATGAATATGCACAGTGCGAGGATCGGCTGCGCCTATGTCGGGCCGTAGATCGCCGAACCTGGTAAGGAATCTACGCAGCAGCCCCTGGGAGTGGGGAGAGCCGTGTACGTTTTTTCGCGTCCCGAGGTGGGGTTAGTAGAGAATCTTGGGTTACCCGAGGGGCGTTTGGTGGGAGATGGGTAGGGGGAGGTGCGCAAGAGGAAGGGACCGCGAGGATACGGAGTGGGCTTTGGAGGGCCCCGGGGAAACGGGTTCAGTTGGTGGAAGGCCGAGTGCCCCCAATTTTTTAGATCGGGGAGGTTGGAAGCCGCGTGCGTGCATGCTTGTGTATGTGGGTGGAGAATATCACTTGCACGGAGCTGAGTCGAGTCCTGGTTGCGGAGGGAGCAATTGTTCTTTGTAGCCCTTTAGTTGCTGTACGGATTGCACGAAGGCCTGGTCTGGAGACCCGACTGTAGATGGTATAAAGAGCAGGGATGGCGGATTGGTTGTAGTGGGAAGGCCAATGAGTACCATATGGTATCCACGTATGCTATTAAAGCTGGTCCGTATGTCCTCTGTACTTTTGTGGGGCTGTCATTTGCACTGATTCTTTACTAGAACCAGGTGTAACTATCATCCGACTGTCTCCGTACTTTCTCGTTCTCCTAACTGGTATCCGTATCGCCTTCTTTGTATCCTTTCGAGTTAGAGCGTTATGAAGCTGCTCTCCACCCCCTTCTGGTTGGAGTTTTCTGCAGTTCTGCCTCTTACCGCTCCCTCCTTTTCTTGGCTGTGATTCCATCTTGCTAAATGCCAGTTCCTGTACACAGGCTCTGTGATCCTGAAATACACTCTCTGACCTCTCCTTGTACCCTCTTCTGTACCAACACAAAGCACTGTCTCATGCCTGATGGTTGGCTGTCTTTTTATGTGATCTTTCCATCTTGTTTGTGAGAATGGTGGTCTGGGTTGGACTAAGAACTCTCAAAAGTGTGTTCATTTTTAAAGTTGTCTTTTTGTGAATCAGTTGTTGATTCTTATTTACAATGAAGCTTCCTGTCCTACAAAAGAAATCTACTCCTCTCTTCTCATACTTTAATCACATGTCAGCATTCTCCTACATGCCTTCTATTTTTTGCAACACGTTCCTACACTATTCTTCCACCTAATAGAAGAATGGTTTTCATTGACCCTTAACTGCTAATTTGCCACTGACCGTTTCCCTTTTCAAAAAGCTATAATGACCTATTCCCTATCTCTGTGTTAGATTCTTTCTTTGAGCGTTCCTGATTGGGAATTTATTCAAACAAGAGCTAGGAGTAGGGGAGCAATCCATATTTAGGATAAGTTCATCATCTGTGATTTGTCATAAACCAATGTTGTTTCACCTGTGGCATGCATGCTCCTATTGCTGCAAGTTTATCTAAGTTTAACTGTCCCTAGTGTCCCTAGTTTATCTGTCCCAAGTTTATGTTATGTTATGTTTTATTTCTAGGCCGCCTTTCGGCCAAATAGGCCCCCAAGACGGCTTACACACAAATAAAAATACAAATCCAAAATACAAATAAAAACAATACAATTTACAAAAAAAATCAAACTAACAAAATCCTAACATATCTAAAAAAACAGGAGCAACAAACCAAAAGCATTCATCTTCCTGGTAAAGGGCAGTCCCCAGAAAAATGTCGCTAAGAGCAGGGGTGGGGGGCAAAGCAGGTGGAAAAACTTGCCCCTTGATGGTCCCAGCAGAGTCTCATCCCTGCAGCAGCACCACCTCTCAGTCTGCAGCTCCTCCTGATAAGGCCCAGGCAGAGGGGTGGGGCAAGGCAGGTGGAAAAGCTTGCCCCTTGCAGCAGTTTATCTGTCCCTAGTGCTGTTCCCCCCCCTCATGGTTTTCTATCCATTCTTTTTCTTGTTAACATGGTGCTTGTGGACAGGCTGAGATTAATGTCCCCTGCATATGTGGACTATGTAGACATACAGTGGGAGACAATGACTGCTGTAAGGGTCTTGCAGCCAAAAAAGGAAGAGTGTCATGGGAAACAATGGCCCAAAGATGGCAAGAGATTTGGCTGGATGTGTGTAGAGCTCCCTTGAATTATACTGTAGTAAGTGCCTGCTGCCTTTCTACTTTTCTTATATATTTTTTAGACTACAAACTGCCAGAATGTTAGTACTGATAAAAAGCTATGCAAGTGGTAGCCTGATTCAGTGCTAATATGTAGTCCCCACACAATGGAGTATCTTCAGGAAAGATGGTTAAGGTGGTGCAAGCTGCAGCCACTCTGCACACCCCTCACCTAGAGCTCCTGTCATTACTGCTAAGAGAACTTTATCTGATCAGCCCTTTCCCCAAAAGAGCTCACTTGACATCATTGGTTCTGATGTTCTATGGAGGAAGAAATCCTCCACTTATTTTTTTTTGCTTGTTTTGCTAAGGGGCTTGTCAATTTCACTTCCTCTTTGGAAATATAATTCCAAAGCCTCTACAGTCCTACTACAGCAGGGTTGGGAATCTATCATCCTCCAGATGAGAAAATAGTGCCACTTCAGTTCAAACATGAAAGAGTTGTGTTACAATTGCAGGGGAAACTTTAAAAATGGCTACAAATCAGCTTTTAAAGAAAGTAGTATGATGTTGGGGTGGGGCAGGAATGAGAATGCAACCATTTGGCAGAACTTTGTTTGGATTCTAAGGAGCAAATGAGTAAGCAAATTGTAATTGTATTGGGAAGAGGGACTGGCGTGGAAGCACCTTACTGAGGTCCCAGTTCTAAATGCACCTGTGGCATTAGTGGTCCTTTTTGTTCATGGTGCATAGCTTTAGAGGAACAAAGCGGAGTTACATCCCAAGTTGGCTGTGAATTAGTAGTCAGCATGTTGAGAGGGTAGTCACTGATTCCCAGCCCAGCCATGGTGTAGGACATATAGCTTCCTCTTCTTCAGATTCCCTCTGCATGATAAGTTTGCAGAATGTCTTAGACTGAGGTATAAATGCTTCACAAGAGGAGCCTCTGCACATATTCAGCAATGTCCTCAAGATATTCCCTAAGCTCTGCTGTCTTGGCTCATCTTTTGTGCTTGTTACTTTGAGTATGTACTTATCTGCTTCTTTGAATCTTGAGATTTTTCCTCCCACATCTTTTCTGCCACTTGTTCCGTCCCTGAACCAAATCCCTATTATAGTCTTTCTAAGTGGTTTCTTCCTGTTGCATATCTCCAGGTTTCTGTAGGGGTGGATTCTGCTGCAATCCTTTTTGTGCACATAGAGAAGTCTGTGTAATCTTCCATCATGCAAGAGCCAATGGTAGATAAGTAGACTTACATCTGTGGAACCTCATTTCAAATATCTGCTCAGCCATGAACTAACTTTGTGGCCTAAGTCACAGTCTCTCAGCCTGTTTCCTGGCATCTGTAGTATCCTACCTCACAGGGTTGTGGAGCAGCTATATACATGCAAAGACAACTATTCTGCTTTAGATACACCCTTCTGTTCCTTATACTCTCAGCTTGCCTGTCTTCTCTGTCTCCCATTGCCTCATTCTTCAACTTTCCAAATTGCCTTTCTTCATATTTCTCTTTCATCATTGTAGCCCAAGGCTCATATGTTAAAAAAATAAATAAATTAAAAATTAAAAAATATTAAGCTTAAGCTTCCTTGTGTTTAAGCAGTTTCTAATTCTATTCCTTGTTTGTTCTTTCCTTGAAACAATCATGGATCATCCTTTAAAACGCATCACTATTAAAGTTTAAGTATTTCCTAGGTATATATGTCACTTTCATCATGACTGTAGAAAAGGCCAGGTACTCGGAATGCAACTAGATTTTGCATCTCTGAGAATGGGGTGAAGATCATAATGGGAATGTCAGTGTGCCTTACGAACTTTGCAAATTAAAATTTTGATCAAGTGTGAAGATATGCTCCTTTCAGACATTGTACTGTGATGGAGAGTTTGCATTTCTCCAAATGCAATCCTATACCTACTTACCTGGGAGTAAGCCCTATTCAACTTAATGGGAGCTGCTTGTAAGTAGACATACATAGGATTGTGTTGTTGGACAGTGTCTCAAAAGATGATTTTTGTCATCCTATTATACAATTTTTCTTTGTTCTCTCTGTCTAGAAGCTAAGCATTGTTCTCTCTGCTTTGATCTGTTTTTATCTGTTAACTTATTTGTGTGTGCATACCATGGCCTGAAAAAAAACAAATAACTGGGTGTTAGAACAGATTCAATCAGAACTATCCCTAGAAGCTAAAATGATGAAACTGCGGTTATCGTACTTTGGACACATAATGAGAAGACATGATTCACTAGAAAAGACAATAATGCTGGGAAAAACAGGAGGAAGTAGAAAAAGAGGAAGACCAAATGAGATGGATTGATTCCATAAAGGAAGCCATAGACCTGAACTTACAAGATCTGAACAGGGTGGTTTATAACAGATACTATTGGAGGTCACTGATTCATAGGGTTGCCATAAGTTGCAATTGACTTTGAAGGCACATAACAACAATGTGTTTTCCCAAGGCGTATGCCTCCTTGAAGGTTTCTTCACTCTTTGTGATTTTCCTGCATTGACATTGCTATTTTTTCAGTTCAGGAAAAAGCATATGCCATCTCTTCTGATGAATGCATATATCTTCCTCTGTCTCATGGCAAAATGGGGCATGCATGCATTTTCCCACATAGAAGTAATGTCTGTTTAGGATACCAAAACCATTTATGGAGCAATCTTAACTACTTGATGAAATATAGTTTGTGTACTTCCTTGTATTTAGTCCACTGGAGAAGAAAGGGCTTGTCTGTTTCAGGATCCTCTCTGCCCCATAGGTTAAAAACCATAGTTCATCTGTGAAGAGTAGGAAGAGAGCTGAAGAAACAAGATTGGACTGTGATTCTATCTCTATTTATTTTCACTGGTTCTGGATTTGGAGAAAGTCTCCTCTGGTGTTGTATACTTCATTGTGGGTATCTGCTGGTTTAATAGATTTGGATGGAGTTACAGATGCCTCCATGTGCTGCTGGTTTTCCATCTTCGATCCAGTTTCCTCAGTCCTCCTTTTCTCTTCCTCTCTGCTAAATGAAGTTCTTTCCCCTTTGCTTATGTTGTGTTCAGGAGCAATAGTTCTCTCAGGAGATTCTTTGGGGAAATATAGGATACAAGAAGCCCTAAATCATGATGTCTTTGTCCATGAAACACTTAGTAGGTTGACACATACTGAATAGGGTAAACAGAATGGTACCTCAGCCAGTGGTGTGAGAAATCAAATCTTAAGACAAATGAATATGTGGGGACAGAAGGCTACAGGCAAGCAGGCTAAGCAAAAATAAGATCTGGGACTTTGTTATAGAAGCTGGGCTTAAGTGTTAAGCTGAGGTACTGTGTGGCTTGCAGAAATGAGACAGAGGCTTTTCTTTGGCAGCAGCCTGGCTGTAAACTTCCTCTCCCTCCCCCGAAAAGAGGTGAGACTGGTCCTTTTCCTGATGAAGTTTAGGCATGCAGTTAAAGCATTCTTATTCCCTGTGGCTTTTCATGGCTTTCAATATACGATTGAGTTTTTTAATTCTGCTCCTTTTTTATTGTGAGGCTTTAGCTTTTGTTGTTTGGCAGGTCCTGTGATGTAAACCACTTTGGAGGCCCTTAACAGGGCCGAAAAGTGATATTAAGAACACTTTTTATAAATTAAAAACAAACTAGTCAGCTGAGCAGAAAGGGCAGAGGTAGCTGTACTGCCTTTCCCTTTGGAGGCACTGTGTCTTTAAATCTCCCTCACTTAGGTTTTGGAAAGAGAGGCTTGCTGGTCTTAGCTATTTTGGCTTAAAGTATAGATGGAGGCTTAGGAGAGGGAATGTTTATAATCTTGTGGCCCGTGCCTTAATTTCATTTGTCTGTCTGTTGCGCCAGCTCTTTCTGTGATACTGAAGGGAAGCTATTGGTAGGTCCTATTCCTCCCTCATTGTGTGGTTTAGTTCTGTTCTTGAATGCTAGCAGGGTGATAGCCAGCTGGGACAATCTCTTGAGGCACACACTTCTTGTAACCAAGATGCTAGCTTGTTTCTCTTTTTAGCCAGGGTTTGGCCCTCTTCTGAAATCTAGTGGGAGGCCGTTGCCGTAGTGACAGGAGCAGGCCCTGGCTTTACCTCATTGAATTCCAGTGGCTGTGCCAAGTGATTGAGAAATCAGGAGGGAGGGAAGTCCTCCAGATGTTTGCTCCCTGCTCTGTACATCCGGATAGGGAGCTTATGCAGCTGGGATGGGGCTGAGCAGAAAACCTCTTGAGCTGCTTGAAGGGGTGGGAAAGAAGGGGAGGGAGCAGGAAGGGACTTTGGAAAAGGAGGGGAGATTCTCTCTGGAAAAGCTGCTGAAATGGGGAGGGTTGTGGCAAAGTGACAGGACCTAGCAGGAGAATGAGGCAGCATAACAGGGAAAGAAGCAGGTGAAGGAGAGATAGCAAGTTGGCAGGGAAGGACAGGGTGTGATAAAAGGTGGAGCAGGGGCAGCCCTGTGCAGAGCAGAGCAAATAGGCTAGGAAGCCAAAGTTTTGTAAGTATGGGATTCTCATCCTTCACCGTGACTCATGGCCTAGATGCTTGTGGGAGACTCGCTTTCTTCATCCTTGTTCCAGCCTGCCCTGGGAGTGGCATAACATGATACATTCAGAGTCCCTCTCTTTCTCTGTGTATGTGGATGAGAGAGAGAGAGATGTCTCATGTTCAGACTGGTGAAGATCCAGCTGAAAACACAATGAGGATGTTTGAAAATTTGCATTTTGTGGGAAAGCATCAGTGATCTGAGGCTGGATTGGAAGTCTGTTTATTCCTTTACACATTGTCTAACCTCCTTTTCCAGTATCATAGGGGCTGACACTTATGCTGAGTTCAGAGTCCCGGCCTGGTAATGTGATGGACTCTAATTCCCAGTCGTTGTGCTCCCCATTTCCCTGTACTGCTGCCAATGGCCAGAGAGGACCCAAACAGCCATCAAGCAGTCCTGAGATAGGTATGTTATGCATTGTGAGCCTTCAACTCAGCAGAGCTGAGTAGATTGTTGTAGAGAGCTAAATACAGGACAATATGATATGCAAAGTTTATGGCAACCTTGATTTTTCTATTTATGTTAAGAGGTCGTAGTGCACCTAAGAATGAAGAGCTGAGCCAAATAGTAAGCAGGAACACATGAGGCAGATCTTGTTGGAACAGACTGCTTCATTCTGAAGATAGCGGATAGCATATTTCAATGGGTTTCTACTTGTGATCCCCTCCCAACAAATTTCAGCACATTGAAAGCTAATGTGTCACGGAAAAGACTAACCTAGAATGTTTCTTCCTGATATGCTAGCTTTTTATGTATAGGGAGGATTCTTTGTGACATTGGAGACCTCTCAAACATACAATCCTGCACCTACTGGTACAGTCCACCAAGAGGCACACCACATTGTCCTGCTGATCATGTAAGGCTCTGATCCCACTACCAGGCCTGAGAGTACTGCAATTTAAGTGCAATCCAAAGGGGTTTTCACAACCTCTATAGGTAGTGTTTTTTTTATCGCCACTTGAGAATCACAGGTTTCATGCACCAGAAGATCATCCAGCCTGACCTGTGTTCAAAGTTGCATTCAGTTTTAGTGTTTTCTCTGTGCGTAATATCTTATTTGTTGAAGCATGTGTTTATAGGTCTGTGGGACTGTACATATGAACAGTGCTACACTGAATTTTTGCTATGTTCAATTTGACATATGTAGTGATCTTTCAGGTGGTGCATCCCCCGTCACTCTCTGCGGCCATGATATGCTGCTACTTTGGCCCCATTTTATAATGTTGCTCTCGGTGCGATCCCAGATAATTGGATATCACATAGTGAACATAATGACATAGCATGATAGGCAAGATTTCCCACTGCCCTCACTCTGGGTTGGAGGGAAGAGATAATGTCCTCCTTGCCCAGACAACCAAGTAATGTGCCACGTGTTGCTGCTACATTCTCACTTTCATTGTCCACCAGCATAGCACCAAAAGTTATCTGTCCCAATTCCTGTTAGGCATGACTGAGGTCGAATATGGAGATGTGTGTAGATGCCATCCGAATGTGCACCCCATTTGAGAATAAAGGTTTTAGATGAACTGGAGATGGGGAATGTTGACTTGATTGCCTTGGCAATGAGAATATATTTGCTTGCCTCCCTGACCCCCCTTCTTCACCCACATGAATGGCCTTTCCCAATGTGGTGCAAAACATAGCTGAAAATGAGAGAGTGTGTTTTTATTCAAGCGGTGAGTGGGGAGAATATTCACAAAATATTCTCACCTCTACACTTTTCCCTGCCTCTATCAGTGGGTTCTCATTTTGATCCATATAATTTAGTTGCTATGTGTTCCGGTTGAGCTTTGTATAAAAAGCCTCTTTCTTCACATCCTTTATTCCTCAGAGGATGTTCGTCCAAAGCCACCTGTGAAACCCAAGCCCTGGGTGCTGCCAAAGCCAGCTATGCCAGTGAAGCCTGTTCCTGGCCTGCGTCAGGCTCTCTCTGAGGTGCCCTCTGCTGAAAAGATCAACTTATTGGCTGGGCCCAAGCCATATAGCAGTGGGGCCTGCAACGCAGTTAAGCGTCTCTCTTTTAGTCTAAAGACCCCTGCAAGAGAATCTACCAATGGGAAAGAGGTTTTGTCTCCATTTTCCACTATAGCCAAACCATCTGGAGATGGTGAGGTAGCTGGGCCAACAAAGAAATCAACTGCTGTGGAGGGAGCTTCTGGAGAAGAGAGTGGAGAATCCTCCAGTTTACGCAAGGGCACTGTTCCATTCAAAGTAAAGCCAGTGCCAGTAGCAGCCAAGCCAGAGCGTTTTCCTGGGACCACAGTGGAGGAGATTTTGGCCAAGATGGAGAAGCCCAACAAGGAGGGGGTAAACAGCCCTGACAGGCCTCGGCTGGTACGCTCCTTCTTCAGCCAGGATGGTAGCACAGCTGTTCACCTGGGGCCTAAGGGTTATGCTGCATTCCGGAGATGTTCCAGTGGAGAAGGCAGTGAAATGGAATTGGAGGGTCCTACCTACAGAATCTCTTGTGACGTTGAGGAGAGCAGATTGTCAAGGAACAAGGAGGAAATCACAAGTTCAAATGGTCAGCATCTGCCTGAATCTGAGCAACCAGCAAGAGCAATGGAGAGGAACTTAGATTTACTCTCTAGGGACAGGTGAGGTTCAGATTTGTTCCATGTAATCTTGGAAGGTTAGCTTTGCAAAATATTGTAGAGTGCATGCTGTAATGTCAAGAACTGAAATGGGATGCGGGTCAGCAGCTGTGGAATAGTACCAGGGAAATTAAAGTAATGTGCCTAGATGGGGACTTGCTGGCAATTATTTATTTGTTCACGCTTGGCTATAGCAGAGCTAAATTATTCCAGTGATTTATTAATGGAAACTGAAGTTGTCACAGTTTAAGGCTACAGTCCTGTGCATTCCATACATGAGAGTAAGTCTCACTGAACTCAGTGAAAAGTGAATTCAGTGGTTAGAACTGAGCATGCTTCTCCCAACTATAGTCTCTGTGAAATCTGTTATCTTAAATCCTAGGATGGTGTCATGAATGGTAGCAACTCAGAACTTATTTGAGCAGTTGACCAGTCAGAGGAAATTACTTTTGGATGGGCTATGACGATGCTTGGAGCATGAAATCTAGAAGTCTCTATTTTCTATGCACTCAAAAGTATAGCCAATGCATTTGGAATGGCCATGCCTGGGCACGAACCCCCATCTTTCTTATTTTGTACATGATACCTGTGTGTTGGGCAGAAGACCCTTTTGTGATAGAAGTAGCACACAGTTCTTTAGAGCAGGCATGGGGAACATGTGGCCTTTCAGTTGTTGGTGGACTTTCAGTACCAATCAGCCCCAGCCAGCATGGCTAATGGTCAGGGATGATGGGAGCTGTAGTCCAGCAATATCTAGAGGGCCACAGTTTCCCCATCCCTGTCTGAGAGATATGGCTTTTTCCTAGCAATAACTAGGTTTGTTTCCTGGTGGCATCATTTCTTTCTCTCAGCAGCTCCAGTCGACCTAGCGTGAGCTATGATGGAGGCCAACCTGGATATAGCAGTCCACCATCTCCCCTTGGCGTGAGTTATCTGCAGCACGGCGATTCCTCCGCTGGGCTCTCTCCTTCCTGGCTCTCCTCTGTCTCAGGGGTATCTGCCACCTCTCTCCTTCCGGGCTCCCTCTCTGTAGGGTGCGTGTCTCCTTTCTCTACTAATGCTTCTCTTTAAGAAGAGATTGGTAGCCCAAGCACACAATGCACTATCATGCACTGCTATTGGGTTTCCCAGGCCATGTTTGTTTGTCCCCTTTTCAGACACCGGGTATGGCACTCTGAGAATCTCATGGACTGGTTTACCCAGATGCCTGGAATTTGAAAAATTCAGCCCTAGCTCCATGTGCAAGACACCTATCATGTTGACTTCAGCTCTAAGGCAGTCTATGTTTTCTACCTTGTATGGGACAATATTGAAACATCCAAAGCATAATCTTGCCACTTGCTATAGCATGACTGTCCCAATACTTCCTTGCTTTTGGGAAGGGTGAGAAAGAAATCAGAGAAACAGATTGATGTCCCTTCAGTTCTTTAAAGAACAAACTGTAGCACAGGCTATCTAACTAGCATGAGCCTAGCCTAGGTGAAGTTTGGAAACCTAATGTAGAATCCTAGGCCCCTAGCTGGAGGGAAGGGAGCAGCTATGACTCAACGCATACAGTTCAGTGACCTATCAGGTATGTATGAAGCAGATCCCAACTGCTGGGCCTATGGCCAAATAATCTAGCAGGGAAAGCACAGCATCCTCTGGCTGCTTGTTCAGGGGCGGATGGTGGTAATCATTAACTCCCTTTGTCTCTCCCGGGGGAGGAGGGGGTGAGGAAGGCCATCAGCCTGTTGGGTGTGATCTACTTAGCTTGGCTTTGTTTCTTCCTTTTTTGTAGGCCTAGATGGAGAGGAGGCAAGGCCTGGGGTGGGGCACAGTCTTGGTGTTACTGCAGGATATTGACCGATTTTCTTCAGCTTTTCTTTTCCCTTTCCTCCTCCACTCTTTGCATTTCATTTCCTTCTGGCTTTAATAACTGGGGGGAAATATTGTTGGGAGGGTCTTGCAGGATGTTGGGGAGTTTGCAGTGAAAGCAGAACTTCCAAGGCACCAGGTGGGGGAGAAGAACCTCTGAGGTGTAGAAGTCAGGGGATTTGTTCTTCATGGTGATTTGAAAGAAGGGGTTAGGGTTGGGGAGACATCCTTTCTTCTAAGTAACAGCTTTGGGGCTAGAGGGAGCAGAGCACAGCTTCAAGAATGACTTGGGATGCTCTGGAGGGTTCCAAGGAGGTAGGAGTGTTTTTTAAAAACCCATTCTTCCCTTGTCTCTCTCCAGGACTCTTTCCCCAAGACCTATCAACCCCTCACTAAGCTTTCTTCTGGAGTCACTCCTGGGTCCCCTAATGCTGTTGCTGAACCAGCCCAACCCCCAGGTGCCCCACATTTTCCAGCAGATGTTCTAAGCACTGAAGCTCAGCTTCCACCAGGCTCTCCTGATGCACCTACTGACCTCCTTGAATCTCCTGTTGAGGTCTCCCTTGGTCTTGTCCAGGCTCCAGGTTCCCCCATGGCCCTTTCTGATCCCTGCCCCCCAGGATCCCCCAGTAGTTCCATCAAAACTTTCCTAGGACACTCCCAGCCTTCGGGTCTCAAGGGCCTTTCTGAAAAATGCCCTGAGGTCTGTCTTCTCCCTGGGCCATCTGCCAGTTTGACCCATCCACTTGCTGAGCTCAGCCTGGAACCCCGCAGTGGTCTCCAGGGAGTCTCAGAGTCCCCTGGCTCTCCAAGCACTCCTTCTGAGTACTATGTTGCTTCTGATAAACCTCCTGGCTCCCCCTCTCGCACACAAGACACGTCCTTACTCTCCAGAGACCAGGATTCCCTCAAGAATCAATCACCAATGTTACCTCTTGAGGACAAAGACCCCCAACTCTCACAGGTGCTTCTACGGCGTGCCTCAGAGGGAGTGTTGCAGCCACGGGGTAAAAAAATAGTCAGGGAGGAGCTAGGGGGGTCCTTGGCTGTCTTGCCAAGAGTAGGGGGTCCTCCCTTAGAGCAGGCTGCAGGGGGAGAGTCCAATTGGAGCCTGTCACAGTCCTTTGAATGGGCTTTCCCTACCCGGACTCTCGAGTTTGGTGGAAAGAGACTCGGGTCTCCTCCAAGGTCTCCCATTAAGGAATCTGATGATACTGACCAGTTGGAGGCAGAATTGGGTAGAATGAGCCTCAGCCCCAAAGGGTCTTATGAGAAGAGAGATTCAGAGAGCCGGAGGAGGGGAGGAGGGGAAACTGAGGCTTATGGGAGTTTTCCCTGCCTCAGTGATTCCAGGGGCTCTCAAGGGAGCCAGAGGAAGCCTGAGGGCCAGCCGGAGTCCCTTTCAACTCTTGAGGTATCGGCACCTGGAGGTCCCTCTGCTCAGAGGAAGCTTATCAGCCCTAAGCTACAGGGCCCTATTGTGGCAGCAGAGGGTGGCTGTGAAGAGGAGCACGATGGCTTTCTGCCCTTTCTCCCAGCCCCCGAGGAAGCGGCTTTACGGGCAATGGAGCCATTGCCAAGTGTAGAACAGGCTGCCCCTCCTGCGGAGCCTTGCATCTTATTCTTAGAAGATGCCCAGATGCAGATGGCTGCTTCCTGCCAGGAAGATGATGGTGCTTTAGGTCTGACACAGGAAGGCAAGATGGGGGGTGCTGACCCCCTGAGTGGAACTGATCCCGATTCTGGCTCACACTGGCTGGATGAACTGCTGGCATCTCCTCCACCCAGCGCTGATGACACAAAGAGAAGTACGCCCAAGTCGGAAGAACCCACAGGATCAGAGGTAAAGGAACTTTACTTAGTGTGGGCATGAGAACCTGGCCAAAGACCACAAAAGGGCTTGCACGCTAGTGCTTTTAGGCCCTGGCATGGAAGGCGTTAAATGGACACAAGCATGGCTAGGTGGGTGTGCATTCCTGCCCAGTTGAATAACAGAGACGGGCTTGACTTTGAGAAGGGCGGGTCTTGGTTTTTAAGAAAGCCACAAAAGTAGCTGAACAGGTTAGATGGCTGCAGAGCGTGCAAAAGAGAAGGCTGAACCAAAAGTTGCTGCTACATGGAGTAATCCTCTAGTCATCCTGGGAGGAGCAGTTTCCCTCCCCAAATCCAGCCTGCCTGTGCACATCGAAGCTACTCTTGCCTGTTTGGTTGACCCCCTTGGCCATTTAGAAGCTGTGTCTTGAGCTCCAGCATGCTTAACTTAAGAGTGAATGGTGTGCTCCTTAGTTCAGTAGGCTTTCGTAGCTATGTACATCACTTAGTCTACCAGGTTGTATACAAGAACTAATGTGCATACCTTGTTTGCTTTAGGGACCAAGAATTAACCATTCATAAGGTGGTTATAAAAGGAGATGCTCCTAAAAGCTCAGAAATCACACAGGTAGATTAGAACTGTAAAGGTTTGCTTTGTGGGGGTTTCTTTGCACAGCTAATGGTCCTGTGGCTACTGTTTTCTTTCCCTGACCAAAAAGGTACTATTTCCATCATCCTATATTCTGTCAACTTGTCCTTGACAAAATTTCTGAATTACTTTAATTACTTGATTTTTAACAGACACATCTCAAGCTATGATTTTCTTACATGGAAAGCACTTCAGTGTAGGAAAATAAGCAAGCATGAATGACCAAGGAAAGAATTGCCATCAAGTCACCCTTAAGACATGTTCACATAAATAATTGGCTCTATACTAAATGCGTGTAATTTGCTACATCTACACACAAGTAGATGACTACATAAGTGCGGGATTAGTGATGTACTGGTGGGTTTGATGCATCTTCCTACCTGGAAGAGCTTTCCATACAGGAAAATTGTAATATAGGAAGCAGCTCTTAGTAATATAGGTTAGGAACATCGGGAGGAATTTAACGTTGTGCTAAGTCTCTTGTTCTGTCAGTGCAAAAATTTCTTCTTGTGCAATGGAATTTTCACCCCTTCTCCCTCTGGACACCCCTTAAATCTGTTCTGGGGGTTCACCCAACCCTCTGGAGCAGATTTGGGAAGGGTGCGGAATGTGAATGGGGGGAGGAGAGGTAGCGAAGTTCCGTTGCACTTGCAGTAGTCCTTGTATTGACAGGATATAGTAGATGAATACAGCCCATAGGAAGCTGTCTTGTTCTGAAACAGACCACCAGCCCATATAGTTCGTCTAGTTCAGACCTGGGACCCACCTTTAGCTCAAACATGCTTTTAGGAAACAGCTTTTTGATTTTTGACAATATCTTTGTATGGTAGTTGCATAGCTGTTGCAACTCAACTTGCTCCTACTGGGAGAAAAGGCGGGATAGAAATCTAATAAATAAATAAATAAATAATAAAAAATAACTTAGGTCAGCTGGAGTGAGAAGTGAATCTGACTCATTTTTGAAGATTAGGAACATAAGGTCATTGGTCCATCCAGCTCAGTATTGTCTACACTGACTGGCAGTGGCTCTCCAGGGTTCCAGACAGGGGTCTTTCCCATCCCTGTCTGTAGATGTCAGGGATTGAATGTGGGGCCTTCAGCATGCAAGGCAGATGCTCTGTCACTGAGCTATGCCCCTTCTCTTCTCTAAGTTATGCAAGTTAACTGAATTACATTTAGACTGATTTTTTGAAAATGGGAAGGGTTTGGTGAATTTAAAATTTCCATTACTGTCTCTTTAATATGTTCCTCATATTGGACTGTTGGGAGCAAGGACATCTTTACTGGATCCAGTCCCCACTAAATTTATGTCCTGCCTCTCCCAACATTGCTTTCATTTCTCCCCCTACTTTTCTTTATTAGGATCTTCTGGGATGGTCACGGAAGGATCTTTGCAGCGAGTTTGGCATTGTAGAAGTTGATCGGTCTGCTACCTTTGGCATGGGTTGGGCTGCTGGCGTCGGCAAGGTTGTTTGGCCTGGTGAAATGGAACAGGATCGAGAGTTTGGCACTGGCACACAGGACTGGGTGAGCTCGTATAGCGTTAGTGATGCCAAAAGGCAGGATATGGAATTTGGTGCCAGTCAGCAAGACTGGACCAGAGGTACACCGTCGCAGAGCAATTCTGAACCAGGTCAAGAAGAATGGCTCACTGCCTATGGCAGCAATTGTGCTGATCAGAAGATTGAGGAGTCAGATTGGAGCAGTACGTATAGTATCAGCACTGCTGAGTCTCAGGACAGAGAGCTTTACATGAGGAAACCAGGCTGGCCCAGACTCTGCAGTAATGACAATAATCAAGAGAGTAGCACATTTGCTCCTGAGAAAATGGGTTGGAATAGCGCATATGATGTTGGTGTTTCTGAAAGGACTGACTGGCTCAACAAATACAGTGAAGAAAATGCCAGCTGCCTTGAATCAAAGGTCGACACAAAGTTATCAGATGAGTCTGTCAAATACGGTACTGACAGCCATCAGGATACAGAACTCGATGTCAGGCATTCAGAGGGGCCCAGTGATCCCAGTGCTAAAACTGTTGGCTCTCAGGATGCCACATTCAATGCCAGCCAGTTAGGCTGGCCTAGTGACAGCAGTGCTAGACAGGTGCTTTCAGAGTTCAGTGCCCACCAGGTGGAGCAGCTCAGTGGTTATACTGCAAACCATCTAGAATCTCAGATTAGCACCCAACAGCGACTGCGGCCTAATACATATGGGTTTGATGATGACAACTGTCAGGAGTCTGAATTGAATGTCAAACAGTCTAACTGGCCCAGCAGCTATGACATGGGGCTTGCCCAAAGTCAAGATGGTGAGTTTAGTGCTGAGAAACCAGACGGAGCCAGTGAATGTGATGATAGCCGAACAGGCTGGGAAAGAGAACTAGGTGTTGCAAATAGGGGAAGCGCCACTGAATTTGAGGCTGGTGATCTGAAGTTCTGTGCTCGGAAGCCAGTCTGGGCTGATGATTACAGCCTTAGTGAAACTGATACGCATGGTAGTGATTTCGCTGGTGGCAGAAGGGACTGGATCAGAGACACTGATCTCTCAGCAACAGAACAGAAAAAACAGTTAGGTGCCATAGGGAAGGACCTAGCTGAAAGCTGTGGCCCATTAGAGTTACAGAGTCTAAGAGTGACAGTGGATTTGGATGAGACAGCAGGCAGCCTGATCGGTGAGGCTGGAGGCTTAATAACTGTGGCTATGGATGAGCCCAGAGGAGTTGGAGAGGGGCAGCCTGAGTGGACTCAAGATCTTGGGCTCAGAGGCATGGACCTCTCCAGTGACTTGAAAGTTGGGAGCCCAGATACATCTAAAAACCACGCAGAGAAGCAGCCTTATTGGTCCCCTTCCCTGGGCCTGGAAACCTTGTCTGCCTCATCAGATGCAAGAACTTTGGATCCAGAGGAGACCAGAGAACCTGGTGTGGGGCAAGCGGATTTGGCCTATGGATCTGGCACTGGAAGTATGGAAGTGTCTGATTTGAGGCCCAAGGCTTTGGATGGGGCTGAGGAAGTAGGCCTAATACAGACAGACTGGACTGCTGCAACTGGGGTAAAGCATGAGGACCACAGCTATCAGTTTGCAGCTACTGGTTTGGATGGTGATGAGATGCAGCATCCAGGAGCAACTGGAGACTCTGGAGAGAGGTAAAGGCTTATCTCTTATCAAGTTAGAATAGAAGAAGTGGTGGGGTGGGTGCTAAATGAACACAAGTTGACAAAGAAATTGAAGTACTTTTGCTTTTGCGTCCTTTCTTTTGTAAATAATTAGTCAAAGGGCAGTTGCTCGCTTGTTAATCTGTTTGCACCCATTCCTGTTTATCCCTCCCTGTTGCCTGTTGTTGGTACAGGCAATATCACATATTTCTCTGTGTTTGTAATGCAGAGCTGCTGTTAAAGCCAGAAATCCTTGTAGGAATCAGGATAGGCAGCAGCTATGGCACTACAGTGTAAAAGCACAATCCAAGATTGTGGCAGTTGCTCTTTCAGCTCTCTTCCTGCCAGAAAGTGGGGAGGAAGCCAGATAACCTGGACTGTCCCCAGTCTGAGGCAGCTATACATGTTCTGAGATGCAGAAGCAAGTCATAGTGTGCTGCTGTGTTTCTCTAGCGGGGAAACCCAGCTGTTGTTCCATTGCTACCCTCCATCTGGTACCGCATGCCCAGTAGCCACAATCTGCACTGCTGTATTTTCCTAGTGGGAGAAGCACAGCAAAGTACTGTGGCTGCTGCAGAATGAGCTCAGGCAGCTGGGGTGGGCCTACAACAGATCACCTGGAGGAACATTTCTACTCTCCCTAGGTGATCAGGCAAATGCTTAATGATAAAGCTGCTGCTCCTCTTTGCTCATTTATGGTCAGTTACTCATCCATTCCAGTGTCTTGTCTTGGGTAGCTGCCATGTTCAGTAGGAAGGAAGACAAGGAGGTTGATTCTTTTCTGAACTGCATCTCGTGTTTGGCTTTCAATTAGTTGTCTTGCTTCAGCAACAACCTGTAGCAGCAGGTCCCATGTTTTATACACAGCATTAGCACTCTGATTCAGTACGCCCTGAAGTTGCTGCCTTTTTGTTATGAGTGAGAATGAATGACAGTATTGATCATTCTCTTTTTTAATACTGTATTCTGTAAATCTCTCTCTCCCTCATTACCTTTTCCTAGTCTGAGATATATAGTCTTTTCACTTCACCCTTGGCTTTGCTGACTAATACCGCTTTTTACCTATAGTACTTTGGCTCTGAGTTTCAAAATTCAGCTCTGTGGAAAGGGGAGAAATACCAGGCATCTCCGGTGATGTACTTCTCCATTTACCTTTTTAATCCACTGACAAGTTTTTCTTGAAATTTATAATGCTACCTGAAACACAGATTCTTTAAGATCCATTCAGTTGCAGTAAATTAGGTTATTTCTCATTAACGTGCATGTGTGTATGACTTTGAACTTTTCCTAACGTTAAATCTTGCAAGTGTGACAACTTCTTGTTAGTCATCAGTTTTGTTTTGCCAGTGCATTTTTGTCACCTCCTTAAGCCTTGTGCCTCCATTTTATTATCATATTGAGCACCAGTCATGTAACTTTCAGTAAGAAAAGCCGAGTCTTAAAACACTGCAAGGTTGACACCAGCACTAAGGAAAGTGGAGCATTTGCTAGCTGTCAGGACGAATAGGCTGGGCTTGGTGAGCACTTCTAACATGGGCTACTGATCTGCCTTCTCTGTGGGTTTCCTGAACAGTGGAGGTTAAGGATCACCTCAGCATGGACATAACACTCGGACCACTCTTGACAGGAGTATGGGTGCTTTGTCAGGATGCAAAGTGGCATTACAGAAGACTCCTCCCTTGAATGTGACTGTTCATCTCTTCTGTGACAATACATTATCTAATTTCAACCGCTATCTAGGTATTTGGGAGATGAGCAGGAAGGGTGACATGAGGATTGTGCTGATGTGAAAGTGGCATGCTTTTGCAGAAGTAGGAACAGGTCCCCTTTGCTAGTTGGGTCAGGAGGAGTGGGACAGGCCCTAACAGTCTCTTCTCAGGAGCTGAAATCTCTTGCCCAGAGGCCCTCAAACCTGGAGCCATACCTGTATTGCTTTCACTGAGGAAAACTATTGAGAGCTTTTCAGCTTCATTGAAATGCAAACCAGAGTAAGAGTAACAAACACATCTGTTGTTGTCTTTCTCCCATCCTCCGCCTAAAGAAACAATTTTCTGTTTATATAGCTAATGCCCTGTTTATGTTCTCATCCTTTTCTGCAGGTTACCTGCATCTTTCCTGTTCTAGTGTTCAAGAAACTCTTATCACTGCTCGTACTAAGACTTTCAAGGAACTTTTATCACTGCTTGGAATAAGACCCGCATTCTTAGCTCTTTCTATCCAAATGTCCCCCAAACTGGAATGTGATTATGGAAAGCAAGAGGGACAAGAAAGATAGTTTACAATGCTGCAGTTCATCAAGCTAGCTATGAAACTGGGGCAAACTATTATTATTTATTGCATTTATTAGTCACCGTATGCTGAAGCCTCTGGGTGTTTAGCGATGAAAATTAAAGACATTAACATTAATCAAGTACAGATGAAAGTCAATATAGCAAAAAAGAACCATGACAAACCAACAGACTAATGCCAAGCCCATCTTGAGCATAAGAATCATTGTCATCAAGTTAAACAAAATAAAATAAAATAATGTTTAAAGCACTGCTTTGTAACAGATGTTAAAAATTAATAAGAGGCCTGGGAGAAAAATCCTGAAATTTTCTCATGTCTTCCATGTATGTGTAGAAATTGGGAAGAATTGGATCAATGCTAATCTCAAACAATAGAGATTGTCATTATGTAGACTTTGTAACCTCTGTAAAAATGGTTACAGAGATGGGTTTGGCTGCTGTACAGGGAGGGCAAGGAAGAGGGCAGGGTAAGAATTAATTATGGCCACATAGTCACTTTTAAAGATGCAGGCTTCACCCAAGGAAGCCTGATCTTACTCAAAATATGTGCCTTCTGAATTGGCTAAAGTGCCCCATGGGGAGAAATTTGTAGGTTCTGTTAAGAGTGCATCCAAGGTTACCCAGTGAGCATCATGATTGCGCAGAGATTTTAACTTGAGGTTCCCTGGTCTGAGCCCAACACTGCCCCTATACAACATTGGCTCTCTGTTGTACAATCTTGTGCATGTGCATGCCTGGGCACACTCCTGTTTTGTAGCTCTCTCTACCCATCTTGGTTGCTGTGCAGCAGGCAACTTCCAAGCAGAAGCTTTCTTGAGTGTGAGATGATACAGTGCACGTGGGAATCACATGGAGAGTGAGTGAATCTCTGTGCTGATCCCAGTGATTCCAAATTAGGAACCAGGAACAACAAGTGACACAGTCCAAACCAGTGAAAATTGAATGAAAATTCCATGCTCATTGATGTATCTTTTCTTTGGTATGCCCCCCCCCCTTTCCATACTTGCATTCTTCCAGCCATGGGGAAATGGTTGTCTTGGCAAGCCTTTAGAGTCCTCAAAAGTGTCACAGTTGCTTCAGGTGGTACCTCGTTCAGCATAGATTCTCTTCTGTACCCCCTGTCTTTCTTTTGTATATCTTTTAGTCTTCAATGTTATATGGACTTTGCCTTCCTTTCTTCATCTGTGACACGGGAAATGTTGACATAACATTCAGGCTCTGCAAGGACAAATAGAAACCTCACAATCAAATCAAATTAAGTGTAGCAGTTTATATCTGATGTGCACAGTTTATTCTAGTCACAGAACTGGGGCTTACTGAATTCTGTCTTTTGTTTCAGTGCTGCGTTCTAGTCTCTGACCACTATCCCCGTTCTCCATCTCCTTCCCATCTAGAATGGGGTTAAATATTGAGTGCTGTCAAGATTTGGATTATTTTGTAACTGAATGTAGCTAGGCTTGGCAGCTCACTGAAGTTGATTAAGGCTGTAATCCTATGGCCCTGTTCTCATGTAACAGTAAGCCATGGTTTGAAACAAACTATAGTTTATCTTGAAAAAGTGTGTTGTAAGTGCTACTCTAATTGTGACCTCTGGGCTCTTCCTTTCCCATCAGAAAGCAAATCACAATGCTGGCTTAGTGTTGCATGCAAACTGATGCTTGTGGTCCCCCCCCCCAAAAAAAACAACAACAAAGCACATATGGTAATCCAAGAGCAAACCTTGACTTCTACTCATGGTTTGGAGAGGCTCCAAAAGCATGGGTTCACGATAAACTATAGTTTTAGACTACGGTTTATAGTTGCACACAAACCGGGCCTTTGTGTTTTATGTGAGAATAAGCCTCATTAAACAGAGTGGGATTTACTTCTGAGTAAATGTGCATAGCATTGTACTTCTGGTTTAGCTGCCCTTATGGGACTACAAAACCAGGGAGGTTGTCAAATCAGTGCTTTGCAGGCCGGTGGGTTGTAAATTGGTCATGCTTGTCATAAAGGCAGCTTTTGGCCTAAGGCACTTGTAATCTTTGTAGTAGCTACAATTCCATACTCCACAGTCTCCATTACAGCCTAGCCCTTTGAATTGTCACCATAACTTGCATTTCCCTTGGCACTAGGGAAATGTGTGGATTTCTCTTTCCTCCTGACTTTTCTAATACAAACTGTTGCTGTCTTGGATCATGTGAGCCCTCTGATGTAGCCTGAAGTGGCACAGCCCCAGGAAGGTTGAACCATATCACTCTTAAGGATGGGGTCATGATTTGCATGATGAGGTACTTGTAGTGCTTCTTAATTGGCGGTAGTAGGTTTGAATCCTTCACCATGGGGTCGTCTGTTTCTGTCATTTCTTTTGCCCTTCATTGTATCTAGAAAGTATTCATTCTCCCTTTGACTGTCCTCTCTGTCCTTCGCACACCTTCATTGCTTTTGCACACTGAGGGAAAAAAAGCTTTTGGAAGAAGATGAGCAAACGTGTGGATTCATGGGGTGGGATGAGGGAACTGTAGTGGGATGGTGAGAACCTTATCAATGAGAATAAGAAGACTCTGACCCTGACTTTTCGTTATCTCGTACCCAAGGAGAAAATTCCATCGTCAACGACTGTCCAGCCCCAGCCGTCTGCTGGAAGAGATGGTTTCTGATAGTGCTGTCAAAGAGGTGGCCCATCAGAAGAGACCTGCCTCCTTCCACAGTTGCCATTCAGAAAAAGAGAGGGGACTCAGTGGCTGGTGTAATAACCAGGGACCTGCAGCTGAAAGGGCTAAAGGATTGCCTGTCCCAGCAGAGGAGGATGGAAAGGCTTTGTCTGCTGCAGATAGCCAGTTAGCCAGTGGAAATGGGAGTCAACCACCTGTGGAACCGAGGGTGCTGAGTCATCCAGAGCAAAATGGAAGTCAAGTTGCATGGCCCATATTGCAGGAGGGTCATGCTTCAGAGGGAGCTGAGGCACCCACAGAGGAAAACTTCATCTTCTTAGAGGCAAGTACTACTTCAGATGATTCTGTGGTGCTCACTTGACCCCTTGAGATATTTCTGCTAGGCATGGGCTACACGTGCACAGCAATGCTAAGATTTGAGGGGCATTTACATTACATTTAAATATGTCGTTGATATAGAAACATGGGTTCCGAATGGTTTCTCTCGCAGACAGAGGGCTGTATTCCAGACTTGCGTGATAAAATCCCTTTGCCATGTGCAAAGAGTAGCACCTCTAATGGAAGGGGAGGTAAATAACTTTTTTACTCTCTTCCTTCCGTGACTGCTTCTCAAGGTAGGCCAGTCGTGCCAAGAGATGTGAAGGTCTGGAAAAATAAAAAAAGTTTTTTTCTCCTTTTCCCCTCACTTTTCTTTCTCCCCCTTTTCCTGGCTCCCCCTTGTTTCTTACCCATTTTTTTGAAAAAACAACAACAAAAGACTTCAGAAAAAAGGGGGAAACATTTCCCCCCAAATTTTTCCATTTTCCCCTCCAGTCCTGCACATCTTTAGTTGTGCCTAAGAAGATGGGAGTGCTTTCCAGTGATCCAAGGCAAATACTTAGAAAGGGAAGCAGAGAAAGCATCCAGCCTACTTGTCTCTCATCAGAGACCAGCATAGCCTGCTTTTCTCTGTCAAGCCTCACTCATACATGCATGTACCATATACCAAGTGACTAGGCCTGTGAAAGGTTGAAGGTAACCCTGAGAGTTTGGCACAAATGCACCCAAGACCCCAACAGCCAAATTTTATGAAGTTCCTTAAGAATAAAAAGGGAAGAGAACAAATGGAAGAAGCAGAATGTTGCTTCAAGAAAATAACAAAAGAACCTTTTAGTTCAAGTCTAGCTATCTTAATACTGCTGCTTACAAACAGGCTCGCATGTAGCAGTGTAGAGGGCCAGTTGAGGGACAAAGACTGCATGGCCATAGTCCCCTTTTGAAGATTGTGGATCTAGCTGGGACTTGATAGGTAGCTGGCTGTGTCCAGCCAATTATAAGTCATGTCACATTCTTTGGTAGACTGTTTTAACTCCTTTTGGAAGTTGGGGAGATGGTTATTGCAATGTAAATTCCCACTGCACTTCTTCATCTCTCTGCCAGACAGAACATATTCTGTGCTTTATGGATTCAGGGCGAGACATGACTACTTGCTAAGGCAGAATGGAGAACAAGAGATTGGGGTCCTTTGTTACAGTGCCTACTCTTTATTTTTTTTTGTCCTCCAGTGTTGCTGTAGTTTGGTAACTGACTGCAGATAATATTGCAGGCTTTGCAGGTTGGCTCATGACTGCTCCAACAAACAGCCTGTGTCTTGTTGCTGAAGTAGGGTTGAGTTGGAGAATTGGAGAAGGAAGAGAGGAATCTAAATACTTTTCCTAACATTACTATTTCAGTTTGACAACCTGAACCAAAGTCTTCATTTTGTCCTGTCTCCATACGAGTTGTAAGTCGGTTAAGGGGGTGAGGTTTAGCCAGACCATGCATACTAATCTGTCTAGAAGCTCACCTACCTGGCCTAGCAATGCCCTTGTATCATGCTACATGGGCAGAGCTAGCAAGTCCAAGCTATTTGTAAAATGTTCCTTCCCACACTTCAGGTTTGAGTGACATCCCAGGACAGAGTAGGCAGGCTGGTGATGGTGCAATCTGGCTGAAAAGTTCCCAAGTAGTTCCCTGCCTTCTGTGTACTCACAGCAGTCAAAAGTTCGCCTAAAATTTAGAAGCTGAGCCAATAATGAAAGAGAGTGTTTAGGGAGGACTAGAAGGAATGCAGCGAAAATCAACAAGTATTAATAGCTTTTTAATGAATTGGCAAGTTATAAATGGTGAAGCCCAGTCTTGGGGAGGGGGCTGGGTGTGGTCTTGAAGACTGAGTCTCGCTCTGGAATGTGTATGGAGTAGGCTTCAGTTTCTACTCCCTGAAGTAACTGAAGCTGAGAAGGATCTATGGGGATGCTATGGGAGTTTCTGTGCATTCATGGAAGAAGAAATGTGTTGTTCTGATCTCTTCCTTCACCTCTTATATATGCATTCAGGATACAGAGGTTCTTGACAACACTATGTATCGTGACCGTGCTAATTTGGGCCGTAAGCGAGGTCATCGGGCACCAGCCACCCGAACTGGAGGCACTCTTTCAGAGAGTGACAGAGACAGCTGGATGTTCAAGGATTCCACAGGTAGGATGGAGTGTTACAAGCTGGGCCTGTTAAGTGGTTTGCATGTGGCCACCTTTGGTGTATTACTGACACTGGTGTAGCCTGGGGTGTGTTGCCTCTGTTTGTCCTGCTTGGTTATGTCATTTTGTGTGTGGTGTATTCCTGTGACGCTGTTTTGTTAACTTATCTGCCCACCTTCCTCTGCAATAAGCTTTGGGTAGCTTACATATGATTCCCAGGCAGCTTTTACTACACAGGCACTGTTAGGGTCAAATCATCTTAATTATTGGTAGTTTATTGTTTATATTGTGCCATCTGTGTGCAAGATGTTTTGCAGAGTACAAGAACACAGGAGCACATAATCTAAAATGCAACCAGGGAATAGGAGACAGGGGTTAACAAGGCAGTAATATGTGGCTGCTTCAGTTGCATGTCTTAAGCTTTGTTATAGGCTTTAGCAGATGGGCCAGATATGGCATGACTGGCTGTGAAAAAGATTTTTAGCAGGAATGTCCCAAGTTGCCTTTCATTACTGTATTCTAGGCACTGTGCTTTAGGTTGTAGCTTTGTTTTCCTCTCTCTGTTGGGGCATGAATTTGGTGTGTGCCACATGGTGTCAGCAAGCATTTTCTTATATTACGATACTGCCATTTCCCTCTCTTTAGAGCCTCGAATAGCTTCTGCTGTCTCGGATGAAGAAGCCCCAGAGGAGCCAAGGAGCAGGAAGTCACGAATTTCTCCATTGTCCAAGGGGGTAAAGGTGCCCCTCTTCCCAGGACTGAACCCCTCGGCACTTAAGGTAGTACCTGGAAAATGGGGATGCGGGGAGTGAGATGGAGAGTGACACAATGAGAACAAACAGGTTTGGGTGGGTAGGCAATTGGAAACTGGAATGTTCCATGTTAGATTTCCTAGCTGAAATCAAATTACTGATTGGGGGGAGGGGGAAGAAAACTCAATAGAGGATAAGACTATCAATGCTTATTAGTTATGGTGGCTAAATATTACCTCCCTCATGCCACTCTATACCAGTTGCTGTGGATCACCAGTGGGAGGGTGATACTGTGCTCATATTCTGCTTTGGATTTCGCGTAGGCATCTGGTTAGCTACCATGGGGAAACAGAATGCTGGACTAGATAGACTTTTGCCTGGGCCAGCAAAACTCTTGTGGTCTTATGTCAGAGGAGACGAATACCTCACCTCCTAACCCTTCTGGTAAAGGAAGTGTAGGGGGTGGATGTGAGGGAATACAGAAGGTGACCAGTGAAGGGTTAGGGAGCAGGACAACTCTAAGCAAATGTTAGAGGTGTTTTGCTAATTGCCTGCTTGTTGTTCTATTGTCCTCGATCCTAGGCCAAGTTGCGAGGCCGCAACCGCTCTGTTGAGGAAGGGGATCCACAAAGTGAGGCCAAGGAGACACATGTACAACGCTCTAAATCATGCAAGATTGCCAACATCACTGGGAAACCTCTGGTGCTGCCACCCAAGCCAGAGAAATCCTCAGGGTAGGTGTATCATAGTGGGAAATTGCATGTGTTGGTATATCTGCGGTGGTTGCCATGCTTGCTGCAGGACAGGGGTGTGATGTGGCTCTCTTTCCAGCAACTGTAGCCAAAGAAAGGCAGCACCCAACAAAGCAGGGGAAAACAGACAAAAAAACCATCATATAGCCTCAAGAGTGGCTATATCCTATAGCCAGCATGGAGTTTTCACATTTTTCAATGTTAAATTGAAAATACACTCCCATGCCATTCTACTGCTTCCCATAAGATCATTTCAAAACAAAATCTTTTGAAAGTATAGTCCTGAACTCAGAGGGTTGTTAAGCAAGCATTTCTAAGTTTTCATGGCAATACACAAAACACTCAGAGAGAATCTAGAGTTCAAAGTGTAAAATGAGGGGGGGAAATCCAGACCCCTGTTGGACTTTTTTCAGTCAGTGGTCTCATAATTTGTTGAAATTAATTAAAATCAGCCATATTCACAGAGTACTTGTAATCCTATTACTGACCTTGCCCCATACTCTGACCTTCATTTCTGCAGTTTAAAAGTTAAAAAAAAAAAAAAAAGCATGGCTGATTTTAATTAATCAGTGAACAGTGAGCACTCTGCACTGCAGCATTTTGTTGTAGGTCCCATTTGTCTAATCTTAAGGACATTGCAGACCTCTTGTTAATCAGTTTCAGGTGTCTGTATTCCATTTGTCCCTTTAAGCCAGGGATGGGAATCTATGACCCTCCAGACGTTATTGGACTGCAGCTCCCACCCATCAGTCATGCTGGCTGGGGCTGATGGGTGTTGCAGTCCAACAACATCCTGAGGGCCCCAGGTTCTCCTATCCCTGATCTGAGTAGCGCATAGTCATTCTTCGTCGATGAGATGTTTTGTTTTTTTAGTGCTGATATTGAATGAGACCTCTTAGTGCCAACTAATTGAGACCTTGTAGTGGTCAGCATTTAACCAGAGGAAAAGAGACAAAGGCATTCTGCTTTAAGACTCTTACCTGATGCAGATTCATGTCTTCACTACCAGCCTTTCCACCCCCTTCTCTCCCTCCCCCCATTTCCTTGCTTTTTTGAACACCCAGCCTAAGAGTTCTGGAAAACTTGTAAGCTGCACACGATTTTGTGACACTTTTGGTTGGTCTAAAAAATATTGCCCTAAGACAGGTTTTAGAGTTAGCGATGTGTTTATAATAAACCATTTTCTGCATTTTTTTCCTTTTTTCGCTGAATGTTTCAGTTGTCTGCTCCCTCTGTGGATATCCAAAAACTGTTGCTATGAAAGTTTTGAAACTCACTTTTGGCATTGCCTCCTCCCATGCGAACCTGCTCAGGAACGTAGTTCCACTGCAGAGGCCCTCCTTTATATTCCTTTGCTGTTAGAGGTACAGCTAGTGGACATGAGAACGAGAGAGCGAGAGAGAGCGCTTCTCTGATGTGGTGTCTGGAACAGCCCGCTTAGGGAGCTGTGCTTGACCTCTTCATTGCCTGTCTTTCAGCAAGCAGTGAAGACTGTCTTGTTCCAGGAAGCCTTCACTTAATCTGGCTTCTCACCATGATGTTTTAATTGCTGTTTTCAGCTGTTGCCTTACAGGCTTGTATTTATGATTCTTATATTTTATAACCGTAGCTGTGGTAAGCTGCCTTAGTACATTCCGGTAAGCAAAGGCAAGTAAAAGTAGTTGAAATAAATAATAAACATAATAAATATATTATTTTGGGGCAATCCTTGTTCCTTAATGTGTGGTGAATTTTGGGTTGTGCCATGGGCCACAGGGCTACCTGCTGTATTGATCCGCTGCCCACCACCCAGCAGAGGCGGCAGACATAGAGGGGAGGAGAGGGTTAGCAGTGTAGGGCCCCTACATCCTGCTCTCTGTGCTCTATCTCCTTGCCTGCATGATGTTGGAGGGGTTGGAAAATAGCATGTGGTGGTATGATGGTGTGGCTGGTATGCTGAACATTTGTATTTGAACCATTTCTTGGTATCTGGGCCCATGTTTGGAAAAAAGTAGTTTCTTTTCTGAAAGGAATTGGGGTACTCCGGGTGTGTGCCCATACACATATCTGTGGGACAAGGGAAACCAGTTGAGAACTTACATTTGTTTGTGTGTTTACATTTGCCTCTGGAATGCAGGTAGCCTTTGTCTATTATAGTTCCACCTTTTGCTTTTTAACCATTTCCTGATTCCCCCAGGTCAGAAACATCCTCGCCCAATTGGCTGCAAGTTCTGAAGTTGAAAAAGAAGAAGTCTTGAAATAAAAAACATTCAGGCAAGTGTCTCTTCTCAGATGCAGGGCTTAAGTCTAGATTCCTAAATGGGCATCCGATTCTTAATATTTGTGCAAGTGAGATCATCATTGCTTGCATGACACACAGCACAGTTGGCCTTTCCAGTTCTGCTGCTGCAAGAAAAGTTTGTGAAATTTTGGCAGTTGTGGTTGCTATATGTCAAGCATGAAGATCACTGAATTGTTATCCCAGAGAGAGGAGGATCAGGCATTTAGGCCTTCTGGAAGCACTCTTCATAGCTGATGCCTGTTGGAAGGAGTTGTGGCTGTTAAATCTCTTCACTGCTAGCAGCCATATACCCCAAATTCTCTCCTTCATGAGCCTCAATGCAGTCTTCAGACTGCTTATGTTTGCATTGTACATTTGAAAGCATACTTGTGTGCAAAAGTTATGTTTATAGTACACATTTATTTTTGCAATTTTTTTGGAGTTGGAGTCTTTATGCCCTTTATTGACCTAGCATTTATCACACTGGTAGTATGTTTTGGGTTAGTCCCAGGGGCTATAAGTTGCTGATTCTAGCTCTGTTTTGATCAGAACTTTCTTTCCAGTCAGAACATTCCAGCAGCTAAGTCAAAGGACCTTTCGCCCCTCCAGGCTCTCTGTTTCACTATGATAGGGTGGCTGGTTTTGGGCTTGTGTTATAGCTCCATCAGCTCTTCATAGTCCTATCAACCTTTCCTTTTCCTAGTGCAGATGTAGTTTTGTCACTAAAAATCCAGTATTGCCAGAAGCAGGGCTGAGTTTGTTCATGACAAACCTATAGTTAGTAGAACTGCCTGAGCCTAAGAAAGCTGCTCTAGTGGATTATCTGTGTTCACATTGCGTTAGGTTGGCACTCTGGCATCCTGTACAGATGAATTATTGTCCAGGTTCATGATAATGGTGCTCTTTTCTGACTGTTTGAATCCCTACAGACAGCTGCAGTAAAGCAGCCTAAAACTCTTGCCATCAGTCAGAAGATGATTCCTGTGCCTGGATTCCTATGTAAATAGTATATGAATATTTTAAGTGAGGAAACTGTTCTCTCATCAAGGTGCCAGGCTGAAGAGGCTGACTGGTAATTCCCAGTGAGTGTTGCATAAACAACAGTCTTGTGGCTCCTTAGATTTAACGTGTTTAGTATGGCATAAATTTTTGTGGGCTAGAGTCCATTTCATCAGATGCATGAAATAGCCTACATATGCCTGGTGTATATATCCGTGTGTGTGAGAGAGAGACTGGGGGGGGGATTGTACAGAATGAGGTTAGAGGGAAATGAAATGCAAAAATACAGATTTGTAACGTAACACTTCATGTATTGGACTAAGTGAACTCTAGCCTAAGAAAGTTTATGCCATAATAATTGCTAGCCTTTAAGGTGTGTCAAGACTCTTGGTCTTTGCTGCACCAGATCAACATGGCTACCCCTCTGGAAGTTGTTGCAGGAGTATCATTCCTAACCTACCTCACAAGGTTGTTGTGAGGATAAAATGGAGAGGGGGAAAACATGTACACCACTTTGAAGTCCTTGGAGCCAAGGCGGTATATAAATGTATAATAATAATAATAATTCCTGCAACTGAAAAGCATGTGGTGTAACTGCAGCTGGCTCATTTTTCTAGAAACTTTTTGCCACCTAGTGGACAATGCTGTGTATGACTTACCATTTGTTTTGATTTGGAAAATGGAAGAAGACTTAAGTGACTGCAGGGGGAATTTGGCCTAACTCAGAACGACGCAGTTGAGAAAAATCACCTAAATTTAAAATGGGATGTTCCAAAGGGTGTATAGGGTTGTGTGGGAGACTAAACCTTTAAAATGTTTTGCCCATGAGCCAAAATTGGGCAATGATGCGTAATTCTGTAGTTGGGATTCCTGCACTATAGCAAATAAGCCTGCCAAGCTTTCTAATTCCTGTCATATTCTTTTTGTTGCAGGTGTTGCTCTCCTGCTACTGGGGCCCTGACAGCAGAAGTTCCAGTGAGCTGTTCATGGGTGGGAGACAGCATGTTGAGATTGGAGCCAGAATCCCCGTCTAACAACTCTGAGGGATTGGGGAGGTGGGGGGGGGGAGAGGGAGGTTGGAGGCACATTTATGCACTTTGTATCACATTCAGTCACTCATGCATATGGCAGTCAGATTCACTCTGCTGCTATCCTGTCTATTTCCTCCTTTTTTTTCCTTATACCACATACAGTTTTATAAAGTCTCTTTATTTTTTTTTATTTTTTAATCAGTCAAGGAGCTTAGCGTTGTCCCCTTTTTCTTTCACCCCAAGGGAGGAAAAACAAAGAGGTGAGGCTTATGCTCTCTCGGCTGTCATATAATGCATTTCAGACAAAAGAGGAATGAATTTTTCCCCTTTCAGCCACTTGAAACGAATAAAGGTTTTATGGTTATGGAGGCACCGTGGTTGCAGTGTGCTTGTGTGTGATTCTCTGAGCTCTGTCATGAGCCAGACCTTGTTACTTGGCAACATATTCTTTGAGATGGGCAGACAATAAGGGCTATAATGAAATGCTGGTGGAGGAAGAATGTGCTATTTAGTGGGTAGAAAAAGGCACTTGTTCAATATAGTTTTTTCTGTCTTTAAAACTGATTTTCATTTTTTTCTTCTCATGGGCTTAGGCTTGTTGGGAATTTAGAATAAATTAAATATGAGAATATATAACTTGGTTTGCTAAGTAGTTTCAGTGGGTTGTATTCCACTAATATTTTCTCAGAGTAGACCATAAGAGTTAGTTGACTACAACCCAAAATGGATCAATGGGGGGAGACAATGTTAAGCCTGGGGAGAAGCCCAACTGTACCTCTTGGTAGGTATATTAAAGCTGCAGATGTACATAAAGAGAAGAGCATCTGAGCTCTGAAAGCGCATTCATCAGTCTTCTTGTCATATCCTATGTACAAATAGCAAACTCATTCTTGGAATAGGGGATGCTTGTGCATCCAACCCCCCCCCCCAATATGAGATTGATATTGGCAGGTTTTGGGGAACCACAAATTCTGCAGAAATACAAAAAAAAAATTAGAACAAACCTCTAAGGGGTTAACTCCCTGCCCCCAAACCACCAAACAGCCCAGTTAGAACTGAATATGTACAGTGGGCCCAGAATGCTGATTAATTGTTTGCAGAGGGAATAGGGGACAGAATGGAGTATTCTGGAAGCGGCCATGGAACCCTGAATAGCAGCACTCCACTCTGCAACATTTCTGTTGCAGGTCCCATTTGTACATATCTAATCTTCTCCAGGACTAAGGCAACAAATGAACTCTTGGGTGCTTAACTATACAATCGATGCTTTGAATTTTATTTTTTTTAAAAAGGCAGGTGGCTTACCTGAACCATGCTAGGAGGGGCGAGATAGGTGGCTGAATCAGCCATGGAATCCCTGGTAAGTATGTGCGTTGAAGGCACTGCAGAGGTAGGGGAACTTAGGCTTCCTCTGCAAGGTGAAAAACTTGATGTGACTCCTTTCCCCCTCCCCTTTTATATACATTTGTACACATACTCTACCCTCTTTAACTGGTTTCCCAGGTACCTCCTGAATCCATATAGAGCAGTGGGGGTGGGACCTTCAGCCCATGAGCCTAATAAGGCGTGCAATGCCCAACATCATATTATTAATTTCATTTATGAATAGTTTCCCATGAGACATTCTAAAGCAGTTTACAATATAATAACAAATATAAAACAATTACATATATAAATACACTTAAAACAACAGCACATAATAAAATAAATGCAAATCCAAGACAAATACCAACTGGGAGAAAGCTTTTAGAAGTTTGTTGAATGAGGAATGTTGTTAGGAGGCACTGAAAACACCATAGGGAAGGCATCTGTCTGATATGCAATGGAAGCAAGTTCCAAAGGGTAGCTGCCACTTCACTAAAGACCCCATTCTCACACTGTGTGGAATGCACTTCCTGACAAGATGGTATCTGCAGCATACCCTCTCCTGCAGAATACATCACCCAGTTGGGTATGAGATATGACTAGACATGGGAAAGGTAAAGCTGTAGCTACAAAGGAACAATTTGGAGTGCACTCTTAAGTCCTAAAGCATACTCTTGATTGTTCCTTTGCACCCATGGCTTGAATTTGTTATTTATCACTGTTATGTTGCTGATGGCAGGGATCACTCAACTGTATCTGAGTCCTGCCAAAAGCAGCACAACAGGGAAATACGCCAAATTCAAGCACTGCCAAATTCAAGCTGCAAAGGAACAATTGAACATGCAGTTAAGTCTTAGAATGTGCTCCCCCTTGGTTTTTTGCGGGCATGACTTTACCTTTCCTGCAGTAGATGATTGGCTTTCCCACTTCCACATTTACACTTACTATTGGAATGTGGCTCAGTGAAAGCTGGCTGCATTCCATTCTGTCCTTTGGACTGAAAGTGGTTCCTCAGCCTTTATACAGACCATGTACAAGTCATTTCAAAGTCATGATGCAGTTATTTAATGTAGTTACAGTATCATAAGGAAGTATAACCCCTTTTTACAGTTGGCACTGATACACAAAGACTTTATACATGTTGCCTGTAGCAAACATGGATTGGACATTCTCCAATTTTCCATTGGGCTAGGTTACTGCAAATTCAGTATTTCTGGAACTTAATTGGGTCTGAGATTGCTGGCTTTCATATAATCTTTGTGAACACATACCAGTTTACCTTAAAATGTAATTGTGTACATGTCCTCCTGTTCCTAGATTACAGCTATGCAGGCACAAACACAACCACTCTTGAGATCTAAATTGCCACTCCCTTCTGAGAGCTGTTGTGTGCCATGGTCCTAGGTGGGATCTGCAAGCAATGAGGGAGGACGACAGAAGTCACTCTTGAAGCAGGGTTCCTAGGGTTTCCTTCTGGTCTACTTGCAGCACCAGTGTCCACCATGGCCTCAAAATTAGCCAGCCTGAGTAGTGGTACAGAGATGGCTTAGCTACATTTTCTCTAGATGTATGATTTATTCAGTCTCGGACACAAGTAAAGGAGGGACACACACTTTCGATCCTATACACTCTGATTTAACTAAACCACAATCTCAAATGCCCTTAACTTGATTCTGTTTTCAAATGTTGAAAATGGGAATGGATTGCCTTCAAGTCGATCCCGACTTATGGTGACCCTATGAATAGGGTTTTCATGGTAAGCGGTATTGACAGGGGATTTACCATTGCCTTCTTCTGAGGATGAGAGGCAGTGACTGACCCAGGGTCACCCAGTGAGCTTCATGGCTGTGTGAGGATTTGAACCCTGGTCTCCCAGGTCATAGTCCAGCTCCTTAACCACTACACCACACTGGCTGAAATGTTACACCTCAATATATCTCTGGCTTTGTAGACATGCCATTTCACATGTAGGATTTGCCTGAAGCTACTATACCTTGCACCCACCAGGGGGCACTGTGGTACCTTGTAAGCTAGTAGCAGGCAAGTCTTGTCGCTTTCTGTATTCGGGTGCTGCAGATGGACAGGAGAAGTGAAGGCTGCTAGAAACAGTAAAAGGAGTAGTACCACAGAGACAGAAAAAGACTCATCACACACAGTCTGAATTGGGTTAAATTGAATTTTGCCATCTCAATGTAGTGTGGTTTAGCTCTATCCATATGCACGCTTGAATCTTTAAAGTGAAAATGCTGTATGACTTGTGTTGGAAACCAAAGTGGCAAGAAATTCCAGTAATAAATTGAAGTGCTGGTAAGGAAAGCAGTGAGACTGTACTCTCTTCAACTCTACCTGTTACATGGCTGAAGAGAATTATATGTGGGTCACTTCAAACCTACATCTTTATTATTGAAGTGTTAGGAGAAAAGCTCAAGTGACTGCCTAACTCCAATTTCTTTGCAAAAATGTGGCTATATAACTTTCAAATATTCTTGCTTATGGCTGTGCTTGGTTGCAAGGGTTTCAGAAGGCAGAGTGTTAAGCCTTAAATTGCCAAGTTTTTAAAATCATGTTATCGCCTTAATAATAAAACTTGAAAAAGATTTTAAATACTTTTGCCATTTTTAAAATTCTCTGTGGGTTGATTTTTTTCCCTTCCCCCTTGCCATCCTTTGAACAGACATGGATATGTGCAAAACATGCCTGCAATTTTGAATATTGTTTACATGTCAAATTATAATTTAGAACTACCAATACATAGAGTTGCTTTTCATAGCACTACAGATATTGTAGATGCCCCCAAATTTTGTCAATTCTCAGCTTCCGCAGACATTCCACATTTCCAGCAACAGTTCTATGTAACATTTATTATGTGTTTGGCAAGGGGTGGAGTGGAAAGAGATGTAATATCATGATGTGTCTCATTTCAGTGTGGATTTGTGACTCGGGTGTTTCCACACAAAGTGTTACTGTGCAATAGTCACATTTTGTTCACTTACTCTTTACAGGACATTTACATGATGTCATCAAATCATAGTCCTATAGTTCCCCCCAACTCCTCTCCCCCCCCAACAACAACAAAAGTCTGACTTACCACTGAACGACTGGATCAGTAGTGCATTAAGAGGTGCATTTTTTTGGTGTGAGCAGTGACAGATGAGATGTGGAGGCCCAAGACCACACAGCTGTTTTTCCATACATATACACCATTATGTTTCTGATCAGCATTATGTTAGCTGCATTTTTTAAATTGATCTTCCTAATATATGGGGTTTTGTCTATGTATATTTAATTACTGGAATATTTGCGCAAGAGTATTTAAATGAAAACAAAAATGTTTGTGCAAAAAAACCCCCAACAACAAAACACAAACTTTCCAGTCAGTGTCATTTCATCATCATGTTCAGTTCCCCCCCTTCTTCATATTGGCATAGTCATACAATTGCACTGACACTTTAGTGCAAATTTAAAACATGGTTGTTAAAATGATTGGGGGAAAAAAGCTTTAAAAGGCATGCTAAGATGAGTGGCCGCTTCCTTGTCCACAGGACTACACTGTACACAAAAAAGTGCTACACTCCCTTAAATGTGATAAGTTGATTACAATTCTACATCTAGCTTGCTGCAGAAGTTCAATTATTTGGTAGTGCTAGGTCCCACCAATCTGGAAATACTTACAGAAAGTCCCGGACTTCAACAACTTGCAGTTAGAAGGTGGTCTTTTGCTAGCTGATGTAGATCAGTGGTGAACAACCTTTTAGGTGTTGTCCTAAATAGGGTGGTATTCAAGTAGTGGATATATAACCCCCAGACCCTTCTGTTGAGCAGACAGAGCTGCACAGTACTGGAAACACAGGCAAGAATGTGGGCCTGCTGCTGTGCCATAGCTAAGCTTTTGTGTCCTTCTGTAACTATCCAGGTATGCCATAAATCCACAGTGCCACTTGTTGCACTCTTGCTGTGGGATGCAATGATCAAAATTTAAAATGATGGCTGGATCAGAAAAAAAGCCCTTCAGTCTTTTGCTGGGAGTCCCAGTGGTGACTGAGGTCCTGGTGACTTTGCTTATGAGAGTAGATGAACTTGCTCTTGGGCAGTGGTAGACAACATGGTGCTGTCCGGATGGTTGGGACTATAGTTCCCATCAGCCTCAGCAGCAAAACGAATGGTCCAGAACAATGGGAGTTGTAGTCCAAAACACCTTTCTCTGGAGTATTCTAAGTTGTGTCAAGGGAGTGGGGGAAGGAAAGCTGAGGAAGAAGGGGATATTGTAGCTAACAAGGATGCTACTGAGGTTGTGCTGTTCTATAAAGGAGATGGAGCAAATTGAATTGGAAGCAAGGGCATAATTCTGGGCCTTCAAATCCTCAATAGTGTGGCTGCAGTCTCTTCCATGCGCTGCCATATGACCCATCAATTCTCAAATCCCCACAAGATTTTATATGTGCTCTGCTGTTGTATGCTGCTGGTTTCTTTGAACACATCTGCAGTTACTGTTACCTGCCCTTGCGGGACACTTGGGAAGAATGCTGCAGAGATTCAGAAGTTGTTTTCCCTTTTGTCTTCAGTATCATGGGTCTATTTTATCTGCTCTCCAACACTACATTTTCCAATCTGGATTCAAGACTGAATGCTGCAGGAGTCTCTGGATCAAACACCAGAGAGTATGGTTATGGAGTTAATGCTCGTATAGGATGTACTTTTCTGCATGGAAACATGATGAGCTTGGGCATAGGGTAGTGCAGGCTTCCATCATTGGTACATGTAATGTGTGAACTGTGTTTTGAAACAGGCTAGCAATAGGAATCTTTTGTAAGTTTATATCCTCTTTGTTTTATTTCTTTATTTAGAAAAAGAAAACCACCAGACTCTCACAAACTATCAAAAGTTTGAACACAAGTCATGCAGAGCAGCTTCATAACTTAAGAAATATAAAACAGAAAATAACACCTGCTATCATAAATGTGGCCAGCTGCGCCATATTTGAAGGAGCCTTCTGTGCGTTAATTTTTGGGTTGCAGATAACTGACTACAAATTATTAAGAGTTGTATTCAGCGTAATGCAGAACATTCTTCCCCTGCTCCCCAACTCCCTGGAGCAGATTTCAGGATGGTGCAGGGCATGTGCTGGAGGAGGAGACATCCTTGCACTCACACAATTATTTAGTTGAATACAGCCCTTAGTCTACAAAAATGTTTATCGGCTAGCCTACTTCCTTGCTAGAAAGTAACTAGTTAGAAGTCTTTACTTCATTAAATTTAACCGATAAGCCCTCACTCTTTAAGTTGCACTTGAAGATGCATAGTATTTTCTTAGCATGGAAGCTAGAACATACAGGTGTTAGGGAAATGCACTGGCTCCATTTAGCACATTCATTTATATTATGATTACAATGTAAAACGGATGGGGAACCTGTGGCCCTCCAGCTGTTGTTGGATTCCAGCGCCTGTCAGCATGGCCAATGGCCAGGGATGATGGAACATGTAGTCCAGCACCATCTGGACAGCCAAAGGTTCCCCATTCCTGATACAGAATGACGGTTGCATCAGTGTCATATACCTTTAATGGTTTAATCTTGTATGCAAGATGACTGGTGACAAGCAACAACCCCACCCACCCCGCTTCTGGCCTGTGCCATGGTGAGACCTTTTCAATTTAGTTTTGAAAATGATTTAAAGGCTGCACTGTAGAAAGTCAGTGGAGAATTAACACTGGCAAAATAGGGAAGAGCTCTTGGTCTAGCTGCATGTGCCCCCCCTCTTTTGAGGCTATGCAAGCTATCTCACCTCTGCTAAGGACTGCAAAGCATCCAGTGCTGTTTCCCCCTAGCTATAGCAAGACTATTGACCTTGGGAACATCACATTCCATTTTGTCTGCTGTGCTAAGAAGGGCCTTGACACCCTAAGGATCTGGGAAGAAGCCCTTCCAAGGATAATGTGCTTGGGGGCTTGATTTGCTTGCTTGCGCTGAAATGCCTACAATATACAATCGCTGAGCTCTGGATGGAAGGAGGCACATGAGCCCCATCACTTATTTTGCTCTCTTCTTAAGTTGCTCTGCCCCCAAGCAGGGATTCTCTGCTGCTCACATCCCCTCATTGTTACAGTGAGACAAGCTATAAATATTTTGCTGACTGTATGCTGGCCCCAGCTCCCTTTTCTTTCCTTCCTGTCTCCCTTCCATTTCCTCCCCCCCCCCAATCTCAGTCAGGCATCTTTTCCTACATCCAGGCATGCTTGCAGCACTGAGGGGAAAAGTGACAGAAATAGAGAGGTGAGTGACTGCCAGAGGTTTGGAGGGAGATGCCCACAGCTTTTTCTACACATCTCAATTGAAAGGAGCCTGACCGATGTTTCCATCTGTCCTGCAGTCCTGGCACCTGCTATTCCCCACCCCAAACACCCAGTTTTCTTATTACCATCCCACCAATGGGAAGGGGGAGTTGTGTTTTTAAAAATCACCCTGGTTGCCTTTACCTTGCTTTTGAGACACAAATGTCAGCTAGAATTTCAGTAGTTGGTAATATTGCTTGCTTGCTATAGAGAGAGAAAGAGGGAGATTCAGATGTTTTAAATTATGGTATGGATTATACTGTCAATGTCTGAAAGACTGCTTCCTTTCCTACAGACTCTCTTGGGTGTTAGAATCAGCAGAGGGGGCCCTCTTGGTAGTTCAGTTGCCCTCAGGAGTTCGCATATGTGTGGCCCAGGAGAGAAAATTCTCCATGGCAGCTCCTAACTTATGGAACTTCCTCCTCACTGGGTGCATCCGGCATCTTCGCTATACAGTTTTCTGCCAATGCTGAAGGAGCACATCTTCACTCTGGCCTTTGACAGCTGAGATGTCCCACCCGACTTTTGTGACTGTAACTTTTAAACACTGTTTTTAATGTTGTATTTTAAATAGTTGTAACCTGCTCTGGGACTTTAGGGTAAAGGACAGGTTAACAACAACATTAATAAGGCTTGATGATGATATTCACCATCCTGGGCTCCCATGAGGAGAAAGGGCAGAAATAATAAATAGAGTAATAAAATTAATAATAACAACACACATTCCACAGTAACTCTGCCTCTCTTTAACTGGGAGGTCAAAGAGCCTTATTTCTTTATGCAGCCTCGGCTGACTAACACCCAAGTTCCAAAAAGAGAGCCCTTCATTCTCATCCCTTAACAGGTGCCATTTGAGAAAGCTCACCCCCCAGAGAAGTCCCTTCATCTCGCACTGTTTCTGCATGAATAATGGGTGAGTATCCTCCTCATTCAAAGGCTCCCAGCAAGTGCTACTTTCTTCTCATTCCACTGGAGGGAAAGGCACAGTCCTAAAATGGCTACCACCATGCCTCTGTTTATGCCAGGACAAGGTTGTCGGCTCACTAGCGTCTCCTCAGTCCATTAACACGCCAACAATGTGAAAAGAATAATCACAGAAAGAGAGGGAATGACTGGAGCAGTGCTTAGCAGAGAGTATGGGATCGAGCTGTGGCAGTCAAACACTGGAGAGGGAATAAAGGATTTTTTAAAAATAAAAGGCAATGCTCTTGGAAGCCAGTTCCTGCCTTGCATTTCTTTCTCAATCAGCCTTCCCCAACCTCATACCTCTCCTGATGTTGTTGGACCAGACTCCACTTCCCTTCATCCCTGACCATTGGGCATACAGGCTGGACCTGGTGAGAGCTATAGTCTAAAACACTGGAGAGCATCAGTTAAGGAAGTCTGCTTTAGACAGTTCAGGCCCTATAAAGTTTTCAGATATGATACCCTCGCACCGATAGGTCTCCCAGTTCTGAGGAACACTGATGCAGTTACTTGGGAAGACTTGGATGTATGTCATAAGGTCATTGCACAGGGTGTGAAAGGGTAACCTCCAGGCCCAGACTGGGTAGCATGCAATCAAAGGAAATACAAGAGGCTAGAGATGCCCCTCTTTGAAGTTCTTTATTGCATACTCAATTCCCTTTCCTGTCTCTGTTCCCCTCTCTTTCTCCATGCTACTCAGGATACCTCTCATACGAGATATCCCCGCCCTCACATTCCTTTCTTCCTGAGCCTGATTTGAATCACCATATTATAGATTAGATCTGGACGGAATTTGTAATTTAAAATACAAGCTGTTTTTTCCCAAGGGGCCCCCCTAATATCTAGCACAGTGTCAATACAGTACTAGACCCATATTAAACAGCAGTATTAAAGTCTCATCACCCACATCTTTTGTTTTTCAAAAAACTCCCACTCCCATCCATCAACTTGATGTAAGATGTTTCACACTTTGAGAACAAGTACAGTAGCTACAAGACAGCTAGATGAACTATTTATTCTTCAGTACAAGTTTTGATCTCTACTATTTACTCTCTGGGTGACCTTAATCAAGCCCTTGTCTCTCTTAACTTACATGGGAACATGCACAGGCAGATGCTCTCTCGCTGAACTAAGCCCTTCTCCATCCTTCCTAATCATTGGCCATGCTGGTTGAGGTCCTCCATCCCTGCTTTAGATGATGACTCAGTTGTGATTAGGAGCATAACAGCCTAAGAAGAGCCTGCTGGATCAGGCCAATGGCCCATCTAGTCCAGCATTCTGTTCTCACAGTGGCCAGCCAGATGTCTACGAGAAGCCCTCAAGCATCACCTGAGCTCAGTAGTGCTGCCCACACTTACGATTCCCAATGTCTGGTATTTAGAGGCATGGTGCTTCCAACAGTAGAAGTAGAACATAACCACCAATGGTTAGTAGCCATTGATAGCCTTATCCTCCATACATTTGTCGAATCCTCTTTTAAAGCCATCCAAGTTGGAAGCCATCACTACTTCTTGTGAGTAAATTCCATAGTTTAACTATGTGCTGTGTGAAGACGTACTTTCTTTTGCCTGTCTTGAACTTTCCAACATTCAGCTTCAAACAACACATACCTGTATGCTATTCTTGGTTTTAATCCCCTTCATTTTAGTTGTAACAATTTTTCACATAGTACAGGCAAAGCGCTTTGAACATTCAGACACACTGTATTGTTTAGCTTAAGTTTTTTTTAAAATCAAAAGTTTGCATTTGAATCTAAAGATAAAGATCTATTGAAATGTATGTAGATTGTAAAATGTAGTGACTCAGGAGATTTCTGGAATTTTGGCCTTGTTGCAAAACTGCTGTTTGCTGATCAAACTGCTGTTCTATCATACCTGTTTATCACAGGCTTGAAATAGCAATTTAAAGGTGAAAGATGCTCTTTGTAGGATTCTCAAAATAATCCTGTTTCTGGTGCAGGAACTGAAGTCACATTCTGTTCCACAGCATCCCCTTGAATAGCTCAAGTGTCAGACATGATTATGACACATCTTTAACCTCTTTAAAAATAGGATGGGATTGTTTTCGCCTGCTCAGCTCTTCTTCCAGCCTCCTTTATTCCCAAGACATGCCCAGACAATTAGTCTCTGCCTCAGACTTTCAGAAGACAAAGTCCATTGAACTGTATGGGGTTAATCTGAGAAATGTTGAAATATGAAATCTCTCCCTCTCTCTCTCTTAATTAACTTTGAGGACTGTGGTGGACTGTAACAGTGATGTTAGGATCTATGTAGAGCTCAATCTATTTAGGACTTCCAAGGGCAAAATATACTTATTGAATTGTACTTGAACCTTAATTTATGGGATTCTCTGTCACAAGATGTAGTAATGACCTGTGTTTTAGATGGCTTGCAAAGGGGATGAGACAAATAATGGGGGATAGGTCTATCAATGGGTTCTAGTGATGAAGGCTATGCAGAACCTCCAGCTTTCAAGGCAGTATATCTCTAAATGTAGGGGACATGAATGGGAGACAGCTGTTACTCTTGTGCTTTGCTTTTGGCCTTCACAGAGGCATTTTGTTGGCCACTATGGGAAATGGGATGCTGGAATAAATGGACTTTTTGTCCCATCCAGTAGGCTCTTCAGTTCTTATGCAAAATGGACTCAGTGCAGACCCTGAGACTCTGGGCTATAAAAGTACTTTCCATGAACAGGCAAGCTGCTGTGATAAAATCTGTATGCTGCTTTTTAAAAAAAGTATTTGTGCTGGCTAGGGCTGATGTGGATTGTAGCCCAAACCATCTGGAAGGCATCTGGTTGGGGGAAGACTGGTGTATAAAATGCTTTCAGTTAGTTGCCTGGTGTGTGTGTGTGTAGCCTTGTACTGAGGGCTGCATCACCTAAATTCGCTTTCCTACATGTTGAGATTGTGTGTGTGTGTGTGTGTGCACGTGCGCGTGCGTGTGTGTGTGCATGTACACCCATACCTTCATGACACAGGGACAGCTAGTGATCTTAATCGCAAGTATAGCATACATGCTCAGGCCATAAACCTATGCCTGCTTATTTGGGAATAAGCTTCATTGCACTCAGTGAGATTATGTTTGTCTCTGATATACATGTATGGGATTGCATCATAATAGACTGATGCCTAAGGTCACCTAGTAATCTTAATGTCAGATAGAGGCTGAAACACTGAGCAATGAATCAAGAAGTCTCTAATTCAAATAGAACCTTTGTATGAACTCATTAAGTATCTTTAGGCAACCCAATAGCCTCAGCCTCTTAACCATCGGCAATATACTGCTAATAATACTGACTTACCTTGCTGGCTGCTCGCTGTAAGGATTACTGAAAGAATGTGTGCGATTTAGTAGTATTACCTAAATGTTAAATATTATAGCAGCTGGGGACTTGGATCTCTCACTATCCATGACATCATGGCTATTCTCTGTCATGTGAAGATGAGAAAGAAATGGGTTACCTACATGCAAAAAGGGTCCAGACTGCATGTTCTCCAGATCAAGAATGGTACTTGTTTTGGTCTGGTACATTGGTACCACAGGCTTGATTTGACTTGCTACTTGGCAAAAACTTACTTGCTTAATCTGGGGAAATTGCTTTCTTGTGTCTTTTTGTTCCTAATTCCCCAGCTGTATATCTGAGCAAATGTCAGTTGTTCATCCTCCCAGAGAGAAAACAATGTGAGCGGCTGTGTATGGCACTGGTTAGAGTATTTGGACTATGACTGGGATGACCCACATTCAAATCCACACTCAGCTATGATGCTCACCGCATGACCTTGGGCCAGTCACTGTCTCTCACCCTACCCTACCTCACAGGGTTGTTGTGAGAATAAAATGAGTGTTGGCGGCTGGAAAGTCCTGTATGCCACTTTGAACTCCTTGGAGAAGGACAAATCATAGTCAGGGTAGTGGAAACATTCTGGGTGTGTTTAAATAGATCAAAGGAATTCTCTTTCTTAATTTGCTGCTGTCTTAACCAATGGAGAAGTCCAACATTTCAGGGAGTAAAACTTAAGTCTGAATGGCATAGAGAGGCTGTCCTGTTATACTGATGGTATCGCAGCACATGTGTTATAAACACAAGAGAACTGAAGATGACCAGAACAGATATCAGTATTTATCAGGCAGACCAGCAAAACAAAGAGGAGATAAACTGAACAGAATTAGATCAAACACCAAAGCTGTACGTGACCAGCAGGCATGCCATTATGATCGGCACAGAAGCCAGTTTTTAGTCCAATAAGCCAGATGTTCTTGGGAAAGCAGATAAAATCCCATCAGCAGGCTCCTACTGTAGGTACTTCAAAGAAATGATTGTAGCTGCTATTGACTATTTGCAATGAGGGTCTGGTCTTGTGCTAGGATCTGCTGTGACCTGGGATCAAATTATTCTTCACAGTAAACTTTTTATAGGACCTTTTGGCAATCCAGATAAGAGGTAGCATTTAATATGGTAAGACTGTTAGGGTTTCCTGCAATTCTATCCCAAATCTTCCATATTTGTATTCATCCGAATTTAAGGTTGTGAGATTTTAAATAATGGACATATGGATCTCATATAAACATAGGAAGCTGCCTTATACCTAGTCAAACCATTAGTCCATCAAGCTCAATATCATCTACACTGACCGGCAGCATCTCTCTAGGGTTTCAGGCAGGGAACTTTTCCAGCCCTACCTGAAGATGCTAAAGACTGAATGTGGGACCTTCTGCATGCAAAGCAGATGCACTGTCACTAAGCTACAGCCCTGCCCTTCCTTCTCTGTTTTGTTTTGTTTCCCCTAAATATGAGGCCACTGCCATTTTAAGAAGGTTGTAGTCCTACAAATGTTTTATCCTAGAGCTGCAGGCCCATACTAGAAAAAAGTTAGCAGACTATTGAGAGAATCATCCTTTTTCCTCCTCGATGACTATATAATCTTATTGGTAGATATCTAGTTGATTGTCTCCCCCTAGTTTACAAATTGCATTTTTGATTCCTTAGTAACACATGCAACATACAGATATCATTCATAGTTTATGTGTTTGCTGTGGGAACACATTTGCTGCATTAAGTGACTAGGGTTAAACTAGCATTGGGGAGTTATAGATGGCAGAGATTGCTGCCCAGAGCAGTTAGAGCCAGTTTCTTACAAAGTATTGTTTTAAAAATAGAAAAGATCTTTTTATGTTCTTATATCAGAAAAGATAAATCAATATAGTCCAGAGCAGAGTTGGCTAACCTGTACCCCTCTGGATGTTGTTGGACTACAGCTCCCACCATCCCTTGTCATTGGTCATTCTGGCAGGGGCTGATGGGAGTTGGAGTCCAACCAAATCCGGAGAGCCAGTGCAGATTCCCCATTCCTAGTGTAGTGGAGAGCTCCCAGATATGTGTATGTCCATGATCCTCTTCAAATGTTTGGGCCTCTTGTAAATCCCTCTCCTACTTAAAGCTTGGAAATGTATTGCCCAGTGCACGCCAAGCCCTCTTTCTCCCATCGCTGTGCCCTGTCACGTAAATTGTAGTCAGACTCGAAGTGTTGCTGGCAGTCCAAGCAGCATCTGCAGTTTCTTTTCAGAGAAACTGTCTCCATCCTTCCCAAGAATCCTCTGCTAGGTAGGGACCAAGCAGAACACATTTAAAATTCAGATTGATTTTGCATATGCAAAGTGCACTTACCACGTCCACCCCACCAAGCCTATTTGCATGAACAAATGTTGCTCAAAATAAATACATTATTGCATCTAAGCAGGTTTGGTTTAAGGTTGATACTTTTGTTGCTTTGGGCAATTGTTTGCTCATGTCACAGTGCTCTTGCAGCTAAGAAAGGCTCACGGTGAAACAGAGAGACAGACTAGACCAGGTTAGCAAGGTGTTTGTCAACTGGGGCACTGTGATTCCCTCCCCACCCCGAAGCATATCTGGCTGGACTTAAGCAGCATTCCTTTTCTTGCTCTAGAGAGCTTAGAATGAGAGCATATGTATGGTGTATTTGTAAGTGGGTGGATACAAATGACAGATGGAGCTGCCCAGAGCTGCAGGGGGTCAATTCATCCAATTCACATAAGGATGTTGAGTGAATCAAGGGGAGGGGTAGGAAAGGGGGCTGGGCTTTGGACACAGGAATTTTAAGACAAATCCAAAGGAAGGAATTGCAACCTTTTGAGTGTCTGTGAGTGAGAAAGAAATGACACACAAGCTGAGCATGGCACTGGCCAGATCTGCCTAAAGAAGGAGCAAAAAGAGAGAGAAAGAGAGAGACAAATGAGCTGAGAGACTGGGAAAGTTTTTCCTCCTTGCAGCAAGGAAGGAACCTTGACAGAGTGGATCCAGATCAGTGAAGAATTATACAAGATCAGAAGAGAGATCTCTCCTGAAGGTCACATTCTCCTTCTCAAGCAGGCATGTATTTCAACAATGATACTGACAACTACTCAGTCATGGAGGACTGTAACTATGACGAATGGAGTTCATCCAGGATCCTCATACCGTCCATCTATTTGCTGGTTTTCTTCCTAGGCACCACTGGCAATGGCCTGGTGCTCTGGACCATTTTTCGGGGAGGCCAGGAGAAACGGCGATCAGCGGATACCTTCATTGCCAACCTTGCGATGGCTGACCTCACCTTTGTGGTCACCTTGCCGCTTTGGGCTACCTATGCCATCCTGGACTACCACTGGCCCTTTGGCTCATTTGCCTGTAAGCTCAGCAGCTACCTGGTCTTTGTCAACATGTATGCCAGCGTCTTCTGTCTCACAGGGCTCAGCTTTGACCGCTACCTGGCCATTGTTCCCCCCATAGCGAACGCCAAGCTGAGATCAAAGGCTAGTGGCCTTCTAGTGACTCTTACTCTCTGGGCCATGGCAGCCCTCCTAGCCTTGCCAGCCATGATCTTCCGGAGGACAGCAATTCTCAGTGGCCCTCAGGGGAATGCCACGGTGACATGCTTCATGGATTACTCGAGTGTGGCAACCAATGAGACGGAGGCAGCCTGGGAAGCAGGGCTAGGCTTGTCTTCCACCCTCATGGGCTTTGTGGTTCCTTTTGCCATCATGCTGACCTGCTACTTCTTCATTGCCCGCACCATTGCCGGCCACTTCCGAAAGGAGCGCATTGAAGGGCTGAGGAAGCGGAAGCGCCTGCTGACCATCATCATTGTCCTGGTGGCCACCTTTGCTGTGTGCTGGCTGCCCTTCCACTTTGTGAAAACAATCTACATGCTGATGGATTGGGAGGTGATGCCCTTGTCCTGTGACTTCCACGTCTTTCTCAGCAACCTCCACCCATACAGCAGCTGCTTGGCCTACATCAACAGTTGCCTCAACCCTTTCCTCTATGCCTTCTTTGATCCCCGCTTCCGACAGGCCTGTGCCTCTGTCCTCGGCTGCACCCTGGGGCATCTGGCAGGAGCTGCGGGGGACAAGTCAGCCAGTTACTCTTCCGGACATAGCCAGAACCATCTGGGGAAAGGAGCGGAGCCACAGAGGGAGAAACAGTGCCCTGACAGCCAGGAGACTCTGCTCCAGGGATGAAAGTTGGACTAGATCACACTCACAACTATAAAGGACTTGGGATATAATGAGCTCTCTTTCATCCTGGCTTCCAACTCTTCTGTGGGTCTTCCTTTTCTAATGCTATTTTCTTATTCAGTGTTTTTTCCCCTTTTTCTGACCTACATCCCATTCTGCCTCTCTTTGACTTTCCCCATCCACTACTGTGGCCCCTCAGTTGCTGCTGGACTCTAACTCCCATCAGTTCCAGCCAATAGTGCCCAACGCTCAGGGGTGATGGGAGCTGTAGTCTGGAGGGCCACAGGCTCCCCATCACTGCCCTACATTCTCCTGAGTTATTTGTGTTTAACTGAGTTTGTCACTTGACCTCTTCTTTAATATGGAATATTCTGCACTGACAGAATGAGCTAAGCTCTCAAGGAACAATTAGCTTTGCAGCTAAAAATAGTGGTTATGGGATTGAAGCATAGCTCCACTAGGCATTGGCTGTGTCTTCTGACCCTGAGTGCTTTCAGTGTAGTTTCTACATACTCCTGTTCCCTGTGTGTACAATAAAAAAGCAATGCTGCTTATTGGCACAGGGATATCATGCATATATATGCCTTAATTAATGTTTCATGACATTCCAGTAGGGTGGCAGAAACGAGAGGGGACAGAGACAAGTTCAATACTGGCTATCCTATGAGGTAAACACAGGCTGCAATCCTAGGCACGCTTACTTGGAAATAAGTCTAACTGAACTCAGACTTACTTCTGAGCAGACCTGACTAGGACCGCATGGACAGTTTGCTCACCAGAGCTGTAGACGTTTTTCTAAAACTTCTAGGCAAACCCTGAAAAGTCTAGTAAGGCAGCAAGCCTATGCACATGAAGTCACTGGGACTATTTCCAAAAACGATCTGGATAGAATCATCCAGCACATCCCACTGAGTTCTGCTGGTCTTGCTTTCCAGTAAGTATGATAGGATTGCAACCTTGGGTAGGGACTTTAAACTTAAGGTGAATCCCCCCCCCATGTCAACATTCATTCTGTTCCCTAAATACTGACAAATCTGACAGTAATAACATTCTCTATAGCTGGTTTTCTTTTTTCTTTTTTTCTGTTGGATCCCCTGTCTCAGACATTTTCCCACCCACACTTCAGGCTCCATTCTTCTTGTCAACAGCAGACACCTGGAGATGTTATTGCTGAGCGCAGCTCCCAAATGCTCTAGACCTCCTGTGGGCCAAAATGATCATAGCTTCAGAAATGAGTACTTTTAACATCCAGCACTAGGACTGGCACCATGGACAGAAGACTCTGGCCTGCTACAAATCTCCATCCTGCAGATGAAATGTGTCTTCTGATATGCACTGATATCAAATTGTGCTTCCCTTTGCTCTTCTCCCTCTTGTCCTGTTCCTTAAACCCCCACCAACTTTGTTTCCTGCCACAAGATGTGAAGGACTGTGAGGTGTCAAAGCCTTCCCCCCCCATATGGTTTAGTAGAAGTGTTTTCTTTGTTTTCCAGTTTCTTATGGTATATTCCCTTACTTTCCCCACAATTCACTGGAAGCTGGCTTCCACATGTGGGGGCATGTGTACAGCATCTCCCTTTTGCAGGCAAAATATGCAGAACATGGTTTAACTTGTATAGGCAATAAGAGCGTCTTTTTCAGTGGTTGGGACCAAATGGCAACTTGCCCATCATTTCCTTGTGTTGATTCACCAGTTTAATGTATTGAGCCAAGCAGCAAAAATGCTCTGGGCTCTTCCCCATGACTCTATTATAGAGATGTTCACTTGTTGCATTTGCATGTACACAAATAGTTGAGCTGTGCAAATCAACTAGTTACAGTCTTTCACACAAATACTTGCACATGTGTAGAGACAGCTTGTACCTGTGTTGACTGTAACATGTGAACAAGCTTTGAGGAATCTATTGGGAAATGGTTTATGAATGAAATGATTTTTTAAGTGCATTCTTTGTTCTTATTAATCAAGAGACCCTAGTACAAAACTGGCCCAAAAAGTTTGAACTTCTCACTCACTTTATTTTTATATCTGATTTTTTTTTTAAACTCATTTTTAATTTGTGAAACGTTTTTGGAAAAAAGTTTTGCTGACCTTTTAAATTTTTGGCAAATGCTGCATACTGAAAAAAGAGGCTTTTAGGAATCAACTATTCTGCATGACTAAAGAATAACAAACTTGGAAATGCAAATGTTTTCATATAGATCCTATTGAAACAAAAGTATTCATCATTATTATTTTTTCCTACCTAATCTAAATTTATTTCCTACCTGGGAATGTAATCTGCTATTGTGAAAATAAAGAATTCTAAAATGTGTGAAATCTACATCATTGTTTTCTGGTGGTTGGGAGTTGAGTCTTCCCTCCCAAAGGGTGATCAAATTGTAAAAATAGATATGCGTATAGCTCTTGTTCTGGAGAGGATATGCTGCTTACTGAGGTTGTTAGGCATTTAAGAGAACCAGGTAACAAAGCTTCCCCTGGATTGTACCATCTCAGGGGTTGCAGTTGTGTGTGTGGGTTCATATTTGGAAAAAAAACTTCCTGGATATAGAAAAGTAGCATTTCAAGGTGAATACAAAGTTGTACACAAGGCCATACTAGATTCTAGCTGAAGAGTAGGTTGTAGATAGGTAGATTCAAACATGAACCTCCACCCCCTAGCTACAACCTTGATACAGTCCATAAAAAGCTTTACCACTTGATTCCAGTGAATATATAAAATGGCAGTGTATGTCATCTTCTTTCTCCTTGATAGTGCATAGACAGGATAGTGGGATAGCATTTGGGTCATATAATTGCTACCTATTAACAATCTACTTATATGAGGTTAGCAATATTGTGGGTTGGGCCTGGTAGGGAAGGGCTCTAGTTCAGTGTTAGAGCATCTGCCTTTCATACAGAAGGCCCCAAGTTCAATCCCCAGCATCTCCAGGGAGGGCTGGGAGAGAACCCTGCCTGAACCTCTGGAGAGGTGCTGCCAGTCAGTGCAGACAATATGGAGCTTGATGGACCAATTGGTCTGACTCTGTATAAAGCAGCTTCCTGGGTTCCTATATACTACTGAGCAAAAGGAATAAAACACCCCTTTGCTCTAAGGGAGAAAATTCTGGCTCCTTCTCCAGTTGATTCCAAGGACTTATACAGGGAAGGAAGAGGCCTAAGGGAATGTGCCTTTCAGTCTCTCTCTGTGTGCAGATGCAAGTGAGTTTAACGTAGGCCAAAAAGCAGGAGAGCACTCCCCTTATCCTTATGGGTGGATAAGACACAGCTTTCTCCACCTTCAAACGAGGATAATTCAGATCATATGAATATAGTGTGATCTCTGGTGAACTAAACTGGATGCTACAGACAGACCATTAGTCCATCTATCAGCTAGATAGTAGCTCTGTCTGCACCGACTGTCAGCATCTCTCCAGGGTTTCAGCCATACCTGAGCAGCGCAAGGGGGATCACAGAGAGAGGAAAATGTTATCCCCCCCCATCCTTAGGAAAAAGCTTAATAGGAACATGGTGTCAATCAGAATCAGAATCACAGGACAGGGGAATTTTAACTACATTTAACTATTGTGCTGCTCATCTGACTGGGGAACAGCTGAGAGTGCTGAAAATGGTAACTGGACTGCAGAAAAAAAGGTAATGCTTATCTGGAGCCCTCCCCCCTTCTTCCTGCTGCTTTTGCTGATCAGTGGGGAGGGTAGGTAACGAGGTTGTGGCCATGTAAGATTAGGCAGTGGGCCAGAAGCAGCTTGGGGGGGAGGGGTGCAGACTGCACAGTCCTAAACAAGAGATAGGGGAAAAAACACATGGTGGCATCACCCTCCTCGCTTCCTGTCGCTGAAGAAGCATAACAGAAAGTTGCAGAAAACAATCTTCTATGCCAAAGCCACCCACAACTCAAACAATCCTGTTTGCTCTGCTACTAGATTCCTCAGTGGAGCCAGGACAAATCAAACATTCAAAATGCAAGGAGATAAAAACTGTTGCCTGAGGACAAATAGGTGCTAGGACTCCCAGTGTCTTTCTCTACAGGATCCTTGGACTTTCCATTTTCAGTTTTCCACAGTGTGCTGCTCTTTCCTTGTCTTCAGCATTATGCTTCTCCCGTCAGGTCACAAACACCAACAATTGTGATGATGCCTCCACACTCCTGCTTCATCATACCCTTCATTCCTGGCCTTCAGTTCCCATTATTTCACTGCTGGGTTGTCTCCTATTCCTGTTGCCCAGCTATCTGATGGTTAAGGATGCAGTCCTATGCCCAATTAAACTGGAAGTAAGTCCCACTGAGCTCCATGGGACTTTCTTCTGAGCAGACATGCTTAGAATTTCACTGTAACTGTAACCTATCTGACTGCCACCATGCTCTACCTTTTTTATTAGAACTTTGCTCCAATGTGCTGACTAGTTTAAAACATAAAATAGTACATAAAGTGAAAGATGTGCTAATTAAAGCAGGTACATTCTTGCCCCTCTTGGCTGATAAAAGCTAGCAGGATTGGGACAGCCGGCTGGGCCAGGGAAGTGATTAATGCCTCATTGCGAGAGGGAGTGGTCCCTAGCTGCCTGAAAGAGGCGGTAGTAAGACCACTTCTGAAGAAATCGTCTCTGGACCCAGAAAATCTTAACAACTATAGGCCGGTAGCAAATATTCCATTCCTGGGCAAGGTCCTGGAACGAGTGGTTGCCGACCAGCTCCAGACACTCTTGGATGAGACCGATTATCTGGATACATTTCAGTCGGGTTTCAGGCCTGGTTTTGGCACGGAGACAGCCTTGGTCGCCCTGTATGATGACCTTTGTCGGGAGAAAGACAGAGGGAGAGTGACTCTGCTGATTCTCCTTGATCTCTCAGCGGCTTTTGATACCATCGACCATGGTATCCTTCTGGGGAGACTCGCTGATTTGGGAGTTGGCGGCACTGCTTGGCAGTGGTTCCGCTCCTACTTGGCGGGCCGTCTCCAGAGGATAGTGCTGGGGGAGCATTGCTCGACATCCTGGGTCCTCCAGTATGGAGTTCCGCAGGGGTCAGTTCTGTCCCCCATGCTTTTTAATATCTACATGAAGCCGCTGGGTGCGGTCATCAGAAGTTTTGGAGTGCGTTGCCATCAGTATGCTGATGACACGCAGCTCTACTTCTCCTTTTCATCTTTTTCAGGTGAGGCTGTCAATGTGCTGAACCAATGCCTGGCGGCGACAATGGACTGGATGAGAGCTAACAAACTGAGGCTCAATCCAGACAAGACTGAGATGCTGTTAGTGGGTGGTTCTCCTGACCGGATGGCAGATGTTTGACCTGTTCTGGATGGGGTTGCACTCCCCCTGAAGGAGCAGGTTCGTAGCTTGGGAGTTCTTTTAGAACCATCCCTGTCACTTGAGGCACAGGTAGCCTCGGTGGCACGGAGTGCTTTTTACCAACTTCGGATGGTGGCCCAGCTACGTCCCTATCTGGACAGAGAAAACCTCGCTTCAGTTGTTCATGCTCTGGTAAGCTCTAAATTAGATTACTGCAATGCGCTCTACGTGGGGCTGCCTTTGAAGATGGTTCGGAAACTGCAGCTCGTGCAAAATGCAGCGGCCAGATTGATAACAGGGACCCGTCGGTCCGAATATATAACACCGATTCTGGCCCGCTTGCATTGGCTGCCTATATGTTTCCGGGCCCGGTTCAAAGTGCTGGTGTTAACCTATAAAGCCTTATACGACTCGGGACCACAGTACCTGATGGAACGCCTCTCCCGATATGAACCTACCCGTACACTACGCTCAACATCGAAGACCCTCCTCTGGGTCCCTACTCATAGGGAAGCTCGGATGGTATCAACAAGAAAAAAGGCCTTCTCAGTGGTGGCCCCCGAATTATGGAACAATCTTCCTTTTTTTTTTTTACAATAATTTTTATTCAAATTTTCATAAAACATAGAAAACAAAATCATAAAACATTCAAAGACAAAAAACAAAACAAAACAAAAATGATTAAACAAAAAAAAAATAAAATGTTGACTTCCCATTTGTCACATATCAAACAATATATAACAATCCTGTCTCTTAAATCATATTATAAAATCACTTTCCTCCAGTAGTTATCTTAATTAATCATCAAATCTCATAAACATTACTTTATTCTTTCCACAAAAAGTCAAAGAGAGGTTTCAATTCTTTAAGAAATATATCTATCAATTTTTCTCCAAATAAACATGTCAATTAATCCATCTCGTTAATAATTATAATAATCTTATTGTCATAACCATAGTCCAAATAAACATTTCGATTAATCCATCTCATCAGAATCTGTTAGGTCCAATAATTTCAATAGCCATTATTCCATTATCCCTATTAGTTCCATCTTCCATCTTCAATAGTCCTGTTAAGTCCAGTAATTTCAGTGTCCAATCTTCCATTATCAGTATTCCATAATAATCTTGCTGTTGTAGCCATAGTCATATAATAAGAGTCTGATGGGAATTTCCTCTATCCCAAATATTTTCTTGCCATCCATTCTGAATAAGTTGCTGAAATACTGTTGTAAAGTCATATCTGTGTTCTTCTTTTTTACAAAATGCACTGGCTCATCTCTTAAGAGTTTTTCCATTGTCACATGGCTGCAGTTAATTCCATAGATTTTCTCTATATCAAGCTCCATCACATCATTCCAGTCCAGAAGATTATCCAAGCCATTGATAACTTTATCTCTAATATCTTCATTAATTTCTTCAGAGATAACGTTAAATTCCAAACAGTAGATTTTATTTCTAAAATCCATAAACTCCAGATCTTTTTCCAATTCCACATTTGTTCCAATCTCCAGGGCTTGTATCTTCCCTTTATTTTTTGTTTTCTCATCTCTGATCTCATTCTCCTCTCTCACAGGATCCCCTATTTCTTTAAACTCCTGCGTCATTTTGCTCAGTTCAATTTTCAGCTCCTTACTACCCTGTCGCAGGGTTTGTTTCGTTATCTCAATCTCATCCATTATTTTCTGAAACATAGTTACTTCCAGATTCTCAGCCACTTTCTTGATTGCCATTTTTAAAACCACGAAAACAAAGCAAAACAAAAATAAAGAAAAACCACTTCTTATTTCAGCAACAATTGGGTTAATATTCCAGGCTTGATGACATCACAGTATAAACAGAGCAACCTGCCTTATCTCTCTATGTTCAAGAATGCAAAACAAATTTAGTTCCCAGCATCAAAACAGTTAGTGGCGTCGTGAAGAAGCAGATTCGTCAAAATAAAATAGACCAAAAAGAGAATAGTCCCAGACAATATAATATTCCTTGGAATAGAAATCAGGAATAGAAATCCCTCTTCTGTGTATATCTTTAGAATGCACTTCCAGGACAGCTTTTTGCGACAGAAACAGAGATAAGCTGTTAATTTCGTGGATAACAGAGAAGAGTTATAGCTCACCCAGAAGCTGTCCAAAGCCGATCAATCTGACAAATCTCCTTTTGCTGCAACAATTTAAACCAAGTAAAAAAAATAATAGAAAGAAGGGTGCTTGCCTGTTAGTCCGTTCTCTCTTTAAAGAAAAGATAAACGTATCGCTTAAGCAGATAGAGCTTGTTCGAAAGTCCGTCCGGCATTGTTGGCTGGACCTTATCTCATAAATTAATGAAATCCAGTCCTCCCAACAAAAACAGGCTTTTGAGGTTGATCTCTACGTTTCTCCCTGCCCGGGAGAAATTTCATCAGTCAAAAAAAAAAAACGTTCTGACTGATTTATATCTGAATAAGCTTCTTTTGAGGCGGGAGCCCGTCCCAAAAGCAGGCACAAGCGAAGTCACCCTTCCCGGAAGTCAGTCATTATGGAACAATCTTCCTGATGAGGTACGCCTGGCGCCAACATTACTATCTTTTCGGCGCCAGGTTAAAACTCTCCTCTTCTCCCAGGCATTTTAGTATGTGTTAAAAATTGTTTTTTAACTTTTTAAGAATTTAAAAATTTTAAAGATGTTTTAAATTGTCTAAATATGTGGTTTATTGTATTTGATGTATGACTGTTGTGAACCGCCCAGAGAGCTTCAGCTATGGGGCGGTATATAAATTTAATAAAATAAATAAATAAATAAATAAATTTGTTATATCTAAATCTTAAAATGGTGCTTTCTGGGTCGCAGGTATATACTGTATGTATATTTCAGTTAAGATAACATCTCAAAAATTATTTGAAGGCTCATGCCAGTAGCTCAGTAAATCAGGGCTTAGCTTAGTGGCAGAGCATCTACTTTTCATGCAGAAGGTCAGAGGTTCAATCCTCAGCTCCTCCAGATAGGGCTGAGAGAGACCCCTGCCTGGAATTCTGGAAAGCTGCCAGTCAGTGTCAGCAACACTGAGTTATATGAACCAAGGGTCTGATTCAGTTTAAGGCAGCTTCCTATTTCTGTCTTCAGATGAAAAAGAATCTGACTAATTTGACTACTTCACTAACGTATTAAGGTGACTGAATAATTGACCTAGTAGCATCGGTGCACATGATGATTTACTAAGCTCTCCTTGCTTATGTGAGGCACATCTTCACAAGCTGCTTCTATACTAATTCAGTGAATACTATCCTAACATCCCACATACCCTGGGGACGTCACCCTGGCAGCAGATCCCCCATCAGTTGAATGTTAGGACCAGTGAGGAATGCAGAGGCTGGACAATATATTTCCTGGGGAAAGCAAATTGATGCCCCTGTGGGAAAGAGTCTATGCTTCTATCCTTTTCCCAAATTGGGAGCAAGGCAACAGTGATATAAAATGAGCGTGAGCATTTCCAGTCCCCTTTTAAAAGATGGAGGATTTGTATCTGTTCCACTTCTATCTAGTAAGTGTGACTTCACACAGGTATGTTCATGATGGGAAAATCAACTGATTATGACTTCCATGTGTGAAGCACCCTTTATCAGGGTCAACCACCTAAGGAAGAACTTTTCTATCACCTGAAGAACTGCAACATTTTCCGATGGAAGCAAGCAGTTGACACATCTGGCAGCAGCTCATCCAGCAATGCGTATGTTTGTGCGAACTGGCTCTCAAAAGTCCTCTGCTGTTTCATCAGTTTGTTCCCACCCAACAGATCCACCTAGCCATTTCAGCCCTCCTTTGTAGTGTCATGTCCTGAAAATGGAGAGGGGGCAAATGGTGCTAAAAACCTATGCTGGCAGTTCTGTTTCACATTTGTTGGTGTGACCCCATCAAATCAATTATAGTTAGACAAGATGTTTTGCTTCCATGAGATGGAGTTGATGAAAGGAAACCCACTTTCTGTCCCATCTCCTTTGCCAATTCATTAATTTTTTTAAAAAAAGAATTATGATCAAAAGCATTTCAAACCAGCCTTTCCAACTCCTGAGCCTTCCCCTTGAGACCTTCAAGAGCAGGGCTAGGGAACATGTGGCCCTCCAGATGTTGTGGAACTCTAGCCCCCATCATCCCTAACTATTGGCCATGCTGGCTGGAACTGATAAGAGTTAGGCACACTGGAACATAGGAAGGTGCCTTATACCAAGCAAGACCAACAGTCCATCTAGCTCAGTATTGTCTACACTGACTGGCAGTGGCTCTGCAGGGTTTCAGGCAGAATTCTCTCCCAGCCCTCCCTGGAGATGCTGGGGATTGAATTTGGGACCTTCTGCATGCAAGGCAGATTATCTACCATGGAGCTATGGTCCTTCTCCAAGTTGGTGTCCAACAACATCTGGAAGGCCACAGTTTCCTCACTCTTGCTCTAGAGTCTAGAGCAGTTTTCGCAAATATGATGTCCCCCTTGAAGTTGTTGGAGTCCAACCTCCCACCAGCCCCAGTCAGAATGGTTAATGGTCAGGAATGATGGGAGTTGGAGTTGAACAGCATCCAGAGGGCATCAGATTAGAGAAGGCTGCTCAAGAGCCATTTCTTTCTCTTCATATGGGAAGGCAAATCCTAACATGGTACAAGGCAACCATCGCCCAGAGCTGTAAGAACCAATCAAATGCATCCAAACATTAGCAATTCATTTAGTGCCTTTCACTGCAATTTCATGTAAGTTTTCAATTTCATGTAAGTGCAAATCATTTCTATTCTTTTAAGCCACTGGTAGTCAATTGACAATGTAGAGGCAGGGGAATGGACTGATGGGTATTACATGCTGTCTTGGCAAAGAATGGAAAATGTGGCTCAATTACTGTATCGGAAAGGACTGTACAATCCAGCCTTCACCGGCCTGGTGCTCTCCAGATGTTTTGGACTTCAGGTTGGCAAAGTGTGGCATAATGAAACATCTGCCATACAGCAGCCAGTAAGCTAGCCTGCCCTTGGAATGCCTTTTTAAAAAAAATAATCATAATAATAATCATAGGATTTTTCCTTCTATGCAATGTATTTGTGTTCTCCAGTTCAAATTAGATTTAGCTACATTGAAAGAGAATACCAGAATAAAACATGGATGGCTAGCTGTATCAAATACAATAAATCCACCCACCCACCCACCCACATATTTTAAATGAGTAATAGCTGAAGGAAATGGGTATGTTTATAATAATAATAATAATAAAATTTCATTTTAAAATGCTGTTATGAAAGAGGTTGGGGAGGCAGATATGAGGTTCTAGGGAACCAATATTTATGAAGACCTAGGAAGGATAAATAAAAGTTTGGACAGGATACTGGGATGCTACATCCATTGGTTTGAGCGTAAACCTGGATTTATCTTGCTACAATATAAGGGGAGGGGAACAACAGTTCTAGTAGAGGATGGTGCTGTGGCTCCTTCCTTTCTTGCTGCTTTGGGACAGGCAAGAACTTTGGGCTGCATACTGAAATCTTAATGGGTGCAAAGCATTTCCTAAATGTACAAAAACTGCTGACTCAATCACTTTGAGAGGTGGATTAGTGATTTTTTTTATGGTTGGTTTACTTCCCTGTTGCTCTGAAAACTGATCTGTTTACTTTGCCTTTCTTCTGTTTAGTTTTCACATCAAGTGTTGCAAAATGTTAATTTCTTCTTGGAGTTCCATAAACCATGTTCCTGCCTGGCAATTAGATCAAAGCAGAGCGAGTGGGTTGTGTCAGAGTTTCTCTGTAAAATAAAACAAAGGTTTCAAAATCTGAACAGCAAGATCTAGGCAGAGCTCCTCCCAAAGCTCCAGCCTTTGCAACTTAAATAAAATAAACTTTGTTAAATCTGAACTGCCAAGTAGCTAAAGTGTAAGAGTTTGTCAGGAGATTTCATTGCAAGGCTTTTTTCATCAAGTGAAACAAGAGATGCCAGGATTAGACTTCACAAGCAAAAGTAGCTCTTCATCCTTAAAATTTAAAGCATAGCAATATGAAGCAATATCTTTAGCAGTGGTGGATTTTTTTTGAGGGGGGCAGAATATAGTGTGAATTAATTCAAATAATAAGTATTTATTCCAGTTTTCTTGCAGTCCAAACAGTGGAGACAGGGATTATCTTTAAAGTCAGGGAGTCAGCCAAAATATCCATCCCAAATATCAGGCCACACAATTCCACATTTTCTGGGTGACTGGGATTAATACAGACAACTGTTTATGAGGTCTTTTGATTATAGGCAACTATTTAACTACACCTTTTTTTTTGCTTGCTGGTTTGTTTAGGGCATTTTATTGTGTAATTCATCCTTTTGGGGATCACTCAGCTGAACAGCAGTACAAAGATTAACTGAAAAACACACACAAATAAAGCATACCACTGGACAGAGTGATATACACGAGCAAGCTACCTTGGAGTGGGAGAGTTTGCCCTAAGATAGTTTTTTCATCTCTGTGGGAGACATTTACCACTTCCTCATATTTATAATGAGAAATGGACATGTGGTAAAAAACAACAACTTGTTCTCTCCTTGGGAGGACGGTATAGAGTATGGGCTCCTTCTGGGAGGAAGGGTGGGATATACATTTAATAAATAAAATAATAAAATAAAAGAAACACACATTTGACTACACGTCTGTACTTGATGTGTGGCAATATTCTCTTAGCAGTGTGATACAGATGGCAAAGCTACCCTCTCCCCCCTCCCCCCCCCCAGCTGACACACCTCAGTCTGGAGTTGTTTGGTCAGCTGTAGGAGTCTTTGACATACGTTGTGGTTCAATGCCTACTGGCCTTTTTTGACATTTGGTAAATATGGTCAGCTGCCTTTACCCTGTTTCAGATTTCAGAGTAGGAGTAGTTGAGGGTTAGAGATTGGATAAGCCTTTATTAATAAAACTTCACAAGAACATTAGAATTGCCTTCAGAACAAAAGCCTATCTAATCCAGCATCCTGTTTCCCACAGTGGCCAACCAAGTGCCCATGGGAAGCCCACAGGCAGGCCATGAGAGCAATAACCCTTTCCTATTCCTCTGGCTGGTATTCAGAGGCATGCTGCTTTTGACTCTGGAGGTAGCATGTGGCCTTCATGTCACTGATAGCCTTATCCTCCATGAATCTGTCTGATCCCATTTTGAAGCCGTCTAACATGGTGGCCATCGCCACATCATTTGGTACCAAATTCCTGTTCTGTCTGATGAATATCTTTGACTTGAATGCTCTACCACAGAAGACTAGCTGTATGCCCCCATTTGAAAAGCATACAGCAGAGGGTCACCAACCTTTTTGGGTCCGCAGGAAGATCTGAAAACATGAGAAACTGTTGTGGGCACCGCACACACACACACTGCAACTCAGCACAAACTGCAACCTCATATATTGGCTACAGTTAAATGCTTCTTTCAAACCAAATTTCAGTGGGGAGGGAGTATCTTGAAGGTAGCAGAGGAAGCCTCTGTGGGCATTTGTGTGCCCTGGCAACCCCTAAGAGTTGTGTCCCCTGTCCCTTAGCCCCCTTGTGGTGTGCAGCAGGAATCTGGGACGAAAAGAATGGCTGGTAAAAACTAAGGATAGATGCCAGCTCACCAGATCCAGCTTGCAATATATGTTTAGATAAAACCTCCTCAGCATGCCGCCATGAGGCTGGTCAAGCAATTACTGCCCACGCATATAAAGCTGGGCTAGTGGAAGTGTTTTTGTGTTGTTTGCATCTTATCTTAAGAAAAGTTTGAAGGCTACAGCTGGGTTAATTGAAGTGCTTTTTTTTTTACAAATAAGAAAAACAGCAAACACTGACAGTTGCTTATGGAAATAATACTAAAAATAGCATCTGGAAAAGGGAAAAAAACACATCCTACTGAAACCTAATAAGGTAATTAAAAGACCTCAGTAATATCTCAGGCAAGGCTAAATGAGCTGAATAGGTCAACAGCACAGAGGGAGAAATAAAGATGTTCTGAAGTAAATTTAGGCGTTGATGGGCAATGCTCCAGGTCTAAGTTCCTCTGCTTACGAGCAGTGCAGCAAACTGAGCTAAGCATCATTTTCTTCAGTCACCTCTTTCCAGGCCGCTGCTGACAGAAATGAATACACTGACACTGCTAGGGAGTATGATCTTTAAACAGCCGCCCACTTTACCATCCCTATGTTCCTGTGTCAGGCAGCATTCGTAGGAGGGATAGAGTTGTTTCAGAGTGCAGCAGCTGGAACTGCACTTGTCTTTGAGGGAAATGTCCCCACCCCTCCCCCAAATTAAGATAAAGATACTTTGGCAGAGTTCTTTTGACTCCTTCATGGGATTGCTGCTGAGGCTGTATGTGTCTATTCGCAACCTTTCTAGTACAAATGGCAAGGAAGTGTTTTCACCTATTTATGTATTTCTTTATTGAATTTATATCCCGCCCTTCCTCCCGAGGGAGCGCAGCAGTCAGTGTGCTGAGGAGGATAGTTATTGAGCTGAAGAAACCTGCTTCTTAGCTCAGCCTGGAGCTGCTGAGAATCATCCAGTGGCTAACCAGAACTCTGTTTGGCATATCAGTCTGTCGGTTCCTCCAGACATCCTTTTTATTGCTCATCCATGATGATTTTGTGCTCATTGCTATTTGAGCGGTCACACGCAATCTGCTTTCGAAAGTGTTTTGTGCATGCAAACGTTTTGGGGCAGTCACACTGCTTCATTTCTAGTCAGCGCATATTGTGTAACTTCCTGCTAAAATCCTGTAACATTTTAGACTCCAAATGTTCTGATTTATGTTTGTCTCCCTTTTTTGTGCTGTAGCCCCTCCAGATAGCAATATTGTGCTGGCATTGAGGAAGCATCACAGAACAAACTAAAGCAGAATAAATCCACAACTAATGCACTGTTATTGTGTCAAGAACGTGCAGAATTGCAGCTGCAATAAAACAGCAGTCTGAAGGGGCCCTGTGTCTCTTAAAAGTCACCCCAAGCTCAGTCCCAGAACCTGATCCTCTGCTTTGTTTACTTGGGAGTAAGTCCCACTGAATTCAGGAGGACTTCCTCCCAAGTAAGTGTTTGCATTCAGCTGTGGCCGGAAAAAAGCCAAGTAATCAGGTCCCTCATCTGTGGGAGCAAATATGGAAACTAGGCTGTTGTAGTACACAGCCACCACCGCCATTGTATCAGGTGGAATGGGCGAGAGAAATCGTGATGGGGGCAAGGGTACAAAGACAGTTATGATGGGCAAATACAGAATTAATGTGGGGATTTCAGAGCCTTGCTAAGTTTCCCTGGTAACATTTGCCTCTATACAGCTGAGAAAACACAACTTCCAGCGATAGGTGTGTTGTTTTTTTCCAGTGTAGTTCAGTTGCTTCCACACTTTTCCCCCCATGGACCACTTGAAATTTGCTGATGGTCTTGGTGGACCATTTAATGATTTTTCTGCCTGCTGGAGCAATGGCAATGTCCTGTGCTAGATGCTGTATGATTTTTCAATTGTATTTGTACAGACATGCCGTGGACCACCTGAATAAAGCTCACAGACCACTGGTGTTGCATTGACCACACTTTGGGAGCCCCTGGTGTAGATATTACATGGTACCATTTTGCTAAATCAACCTAAATTCAGTAGTGGCTTATAGTACAGTCAGCTAGAGTAGACAAGACTCCTCGCAGAAATAAATAGAAAAGTTTCACTCTTTGGCTAAATGGAAGCCAAACTTGTGTGAAAATTCAGCCTGAAGCAAGTCCTAGACCTTTCAGCTATTTCATACTTGCATAGCCTTGAAAAATGATTAGATTCAGTATTATTTCGTCTGGAAATGGGACTTCCTTGCTATGTTGGATGTCGTTTTTCTTTCTCTCTCATTAGCAGGGTCAAAGTGTCAGCTGCTCATTTGAGGCAATGGAGAAATACAGGACTTGATTGTGATTTGGTAGCAGCGCATCATCACATACCTCCAAAGACAGCCAAAGCCAAGGCAGAGAATCCATGCTTTTTCACATGGAGGTCTTATTGTGTGGAAAATGTTTATTTTTATTTTAAAAAAACAATGAACTTTTTAAAATCCTTGCCAATGTAAATGCAAATACAGTCCATAGTTGTTATTGAAAGTTGGGGTTGTGGTGGCTGCTAGAGAGCAGCTTATTTTTAATTTTTATTATTCCATTTATAATTTACTTTTCCTCCAGGAAGCTTAAGGTGACATTCATGATTCTCCCCCTCCCTAGTTTATCCTCACAACAACTCTGTGAGGCGGGCTAGGCTGAGAGAGAGTAACTGGCTCAAGCTGACTTAGTGAAATTCATAGCTGAGTGGGGATTTGAACTCTGGTCTCCCAGGTCCTAGTCTAACGTTCTAACCACTATACCACACTGGCTCTTATAACCCTGTAATGCAGTCCAGTGGCATTATCCTCTCATTATACAGTGGGCTGAACCCTAGCCCTGCAATGTAGCCTGTCATTATCTACTTAGGCACATCTAATTTAGCCTTGCCACTCTTATAACAAAAAGAATGTCACCTTGAGCTTCTTAGAACACTCTTAAACCTTTTCAGTGTCCCCTCCCCCCCAGATAGATGCACCTGGTGCCATCATTGTCAGTCTTTAGGGACCAGGCAAATATCTTTTTGTTCACTCAGGCCTTTGGTAATTAAGTTGCTCCTTCAGTGGTGCTTACCTTTTAGTGGGGTGGGTAGGACTTGCCTTATTAGTATTTATTTATTTATTTATTTATTTGTTTCATTTATAGACCGCCCATAGCGAGTGGCTCTCTGGGCGGTGTACAAAAAGGTTAAAATACAAAATATCAACAATAAAATCAGACAACAAACAATAAACACAAGCAGCAACTAAATAAAAAATAAAAAATAAAAAGTTTAAATTATAACATAAACGCTTAAAATGCCTGGGAGCATAGCCAGGTCTTAACCTGGCGCCGAAAAGATAGAAGCGTAGGCGCCAGGCGTACTTCTTCGGGGAGGCTGTTCCACAGTTCGGGGGCCACTACAGAAAAGGCCCTAGTATGCCACTAGATGAACATTTCATGTACTTTGTGTTGGTTTTTAATTTTTTTCTGGTTTTAAATTGCTTGTATACATTGCATTTTGTCTTGTTAAGTCACTTTGAGATTTTTTCTTTTGTACAAAGTGACTGACAAATGTAATACATACATACATACATACATACATACATAAATGTGCTCAAAAGTGCTCCAGTGAAAGCCCTTAGCATCCCACCTGAAAGTGGTGGCTATTTGGTGGTTGCTTTGGCTTTCCAGCAAAAGAGATTAGACACACACACAAAGGTATTTCCAATTGTAGCCTCAAACCCAAAGCCAGGGCAACTGAATGCAGGCATAACTGCATACCATTCACTTTCATTGTGCGTTTACCTGGATTAGACAGTGTAAAATGAAGATCCCACTTCCAACCAGAATCCAAGAACAGTGTGTTACTCTCTTCTTTCTATCTCTGTGCATTCTTACTAATTATGTTGCTCGACTCTGCTCATATCTGGAAAGGATGCAGGGCTGATACTGCTTGTAAGATTTCCTTTGTTCAGTCTTGTTTGTGCAACTTTTCTTATCACAGTGATCTCATAATTTTGCACTTCGTGCCAAATTCATAACTCCAGCGGGATTAATTTGTCTCATGATCTAACACATATTAAAATAAAAACAAAGTTAAAGGAAGGGTACTGTAGATTGCTTTGTTTTTAAGTTTCTGTAATTGGATTCAAGGGGCAATCTGAGGACTGATTCCTACTCTATACCAGGGGTGACCAACTGCCAGTTTCAGGGCCTGATCTGTCCCCCAAGAAAAATTTCCTGTTTCCCTCCATGGCAGAAGTGGCAAAAAGGAAAGGAAAATTTAAGTAGCTGGGATGGATGGAGCTCAACATTCTGATGAGGATGCAAATTGCTCCCTCTCTGATCATCAGATTGATCAACTGATAAGCAAAAAAAGGATGATAATAAGGAAGCAGCTGAAATGATCTTCAGTACACAAGGAACTGTTGTCACCATCAGATCCCCAACTGGCTGTGAACTAGCTACCAAGATAAGTTCAGGCTATTAGTACTGATGTGCAAAGACCTATGCAGCTTGGGACCAAGATACCTAAAAGGTCATCTCATGTATCAAATCGATCACTGAGCTCTGCAGACACCATCTCATCAGGAAGTCTGTTCCGCATAATGTCATAATCGGGGCTTTAGTGTGGTGGCATCTACCCTTTGGAACTCCTTCCCATGACATATCAGACAGGTGCCATCTGCATTGACTTCAAGGTCTGCTGAAGTCTTTCCTCTTTCAACAAGCCTTGAAAGTATACTTCTCAGTCAGCATATGTACTGGATTTGAAGTTGTTTTTATACATGTCAGCGTTTTTCATTCTTTTTATACATGGAATTGTTTTAACTCTATTGATATATAATCAATTGTTTTATGTATTGTGAAATTGCTTTGAGAGTCTTCAAAGGAAGCGATTCATAGATTAACTAAATAAAAAAAAGGAACCATCTGGTATGAGGAACAGTGGCACGCTGCAATAGAGATTCAGGAGTGTTCTCTGGCTTCTGTCTAGGGCAGAGCTTCTTAAATTAATTTATAATACAGTCCTATGGATGTCTACTCAGAAGTAAGTTCCATTGAGTTCAGTGCAGCATACCTCCAGGTAGGGATGGGCAAATCTGTCAGTTCCGGTTTCTCTCTGTTTCCAATTTTTTCCATTCTTAAGTTCAGTTATTCACACTTCCACATCAGTTTGCGATTATTATTTTTTAAAGAGACCTCATGAAAATTCATCACCATTTTAGTGCAAATTTCACATTTTGTATGCAATTTTGCTTAACATGCACACTTTTGCAAAGCAATTCCCCTAATATATTGCAATTTTTTGTCAGTTATTTTCTCTAATATATTCATTTTAATGCACATTTTACCCTGAGTGTATGTATTTTTGCACACATTACTTAGCTGGAGAACGGCATTGCAAAATTTGGAGAAGAGCAAATTTTAAAGGATGGTTGTGTTTCAGTCTGCATATTTATTTGGAACGTGTGAGAAACGACCTGAATCAAATTTCTCCCCCATCCCTACCTCCAGGTAACAGTACATAGAATTGCAGCTTCAAGCTATTCATTTAGGATCAAAATGCAATTGAGGCCTAGGCTGAGCCTAGGCTGAACACTGCTCCCCATATCAACAGTCTTGGACTCTGAGATACGCACAAGGGAGGCCTTCTTGTAGTCCTGCCGTTGTGCATAGCCCACTGTGCCTTCCTTGCTGTGGCACTCCATTTATACAATTCCTTCCCCTTGGAGGTGCTCCCGGCACCCTCTCTACTGGGCTTCTGGTGTCATTTAAAGATGCATCCTGTCACTCAGGCCTTTGGGGAAAATTGAGGTGATTGAGGTGATCATTATGATACCTGTTGTGGTACTGTTATCATGGCTTTAATTTTGTTTATTTACGTGAATGTTGAGTGTTTATTAATGGTTTAATTTTTGTTATATTGAATTTTGTTGTTTTAATTGGATATGTTGTAAACTGCCCTGGGGTCTTAATTGATGGCAGACGGTTTAAAAATGAAATAAAACATCTCAACAGCGCTGGCAGCAAAGGCTCTTCTTCCCATATTGGCCTTGGGAGGCAGATGGCCCCTCCTCCAAATATTAACTCTCCACTTACTGCAATACCTTGTGCCTGCACTTTACCATAAGTGGAAATAGTGATGCTGGAAGGCTCTCGCCACGCTCCTCTGCCACTCCGCTACCACTCACTATCGAATGGCATGTGGCATCAATGAAATGTGCCTACGTTTGTCCAACGACTCCTGGAAGATGGGTAACTATTTAGGGACAAAGAGCAAGAAGCCGCACTGAAGAGCTGACAGCAAGAAGTGGGAGAATCAAGCTTTAGCTATTTCCTTTCAGGAATGGGGGCAGGAGATTTAGGCTGTAGTTGTTTGCAGCCCAGAGTGGCACCTATTAGATTTGTCATCCAGCTTCTTCATTTTCCATTTCCCCTCAAGGATGGAAATGGACAGCATGGAGTCACGAGAAAAGAGAATGTAAGTAACCCCACAGGAAGCAGAGACGTTAAACATGCACACTGCCTCAGTTGGGAATGGGGGACGGTGAGGAGGAGGAAGCAGCAGCATCAAGGGAAGAATCAACATCCTGAGACATGGCAAGGCGGACAGAGACCATACATTTAAAGCACCCCCCGAATGCTGGGAACCATAGTTTACCCCTCACAGGCTACACTTTCCAGCACCCTTAAACTACAGTTCCCAGGATTCTTGGGGGGAAGCTCTGTGCTTTAAACTTAAGGTGTGGACGTGCTCTAGAAGAAAATGATCAGGAGAGAGGCAGTGGTTCACAGAAGCCCCTTACAGACATTCACTCGGATAGAAAGAATGGGATGGATCCAAATTAAGTCAGTCACACTTTAGTCCATGTGATCAATGAGGCTTAAATTGGTCATGACTAAATTGTCCTATTGTTTTGAATGGGATGAAAGCATGACTAACTTAGGGTGCATCCAGACTGTCAGCATTTTGTGGGAGGAATTCAAGCACACGGGGAAATTTAGGTTTGCACAAAAAAAGTGGATGAAAGCGCTCTGTTGCCCCAGTGCAACAAATCCACTTTTTTTTTAAAAAAAGGACTGTTTCCAGTTAGGAAAATGACAGGGAAGTGTGCTGAAAAATGAGACATGAACAAATGATTAACGGGAAGACATGTAAACACCCTGCAAGCAGATCAGGACGAATCCTTGTCATATAACCTCCCCACAAAAAAAAAACAGAACAAATGCTCAGGAAAGAGTGGATATAGCGGAACCTTTGTGCAAACAAATCAGAACAAATCACCTATCAGTCATGTTTTAGTGGTTTTAATTATTCTAAAAAAGATTTAGTTTAAATAGTATTGTTTTAACTTGTTGATGTTTGCCACCCTGGATTCCTTTGCGAGGAAGCCAGGAATAAAAATTAATTAATTAAATAAATAAATATTTAACAACAATCACCTTGGCCACTTCTCTCCAAATCACTCCCTCACAAAATGCCTTTTCCTGGAGTAAAAAAGCAACTGTGGTTTGCTAAGTGACATTTGTGTGTAATGTATAGCTATTAGGTCCTTTCCTTGGTTCTCCCTCTCTGGCTCACAGATGCAGGACAATCAAACAGTGAAAGTCTGTAAGACATTTTGCCATTTCTGTCAAAAGGAGATTAGAGAGGGGCCCTGATGGATCTCAGTTATAAGATTGTTTCAGAGCCATGTAGCCACCACTAAAAAGGTCTTGTCTTGCAAGCTCATTCACTGAACACCTTGTGATGGTGTCTTGTGACAGCATACTTAGGTAAGGAAAAGGAAGAAAAGGGGCTCCCCAAATGTACAAACTGTAAGTATAAACATCACCTCAACACACACAATTACGGAGAGAGACTGCCTTACTGGTCTCCAATGCTGCTCACCCAAGCTATCCAAATTGCAATGACTGGGATATTACATTCATCAAGTAGCACTCATCAGGCACCCTTCCTCCTTGCCAAGCAGGCTTTACCCAAACTTGAGTCTGGAAAGAACTCACACCTCTCCCCAACAATCACTTATGCCTTTGCAAGTTGACTCCTATTTTCACACATCTGCTGAAAGCTGCGGAAACAAAGAATGCAGATGTACATTGTGGTGATAATTAGCTCTTGACAGATATTTCAATAGCTGGTGTAATCCAGGAGGGCTAACTAGCTTTTTAAAAATGTCACTGTGCTTGAGCATGACCCAAGAAAATGGGGAGGGAAGTATTGCAGTCGCTCTGTATGAGACCAAGTTAAGCAAAACAAAATCCCAATAAAATGTTCATCACAAAAAATGTTGCACACTTTCAGACTACATGAGATTCAGTTAGACGTATTCAGAAGGAAAATAAGATTGATCAGATAAGAAGGGACATGTTCAGATTTGTCACCCGTGGATGCCTACCTTGAGAATAAAAAGGGACTGCCTGAGTAAAAACTGTGTGTGCTTCAGTTACAGCAGTACCTTGGCTCAGAGAAAGAGCCTGGGGCTGTTCAGCATGGAATGGCAAAGAGCAAGGAAGGATTCAGGTGAGACAAGAGAAAGTACTTCTTCATGCAGCACATAGTTGAACTGTGGAATTGGCTCCTACAAGAGGCAGTGATGGCCACCAACTTGGATAGCTTTAGAAGAGGATTAGACACATTCATGGAGGATGAGGCTGTCAGTGGCTACTAGCCATGACTGTTATGGTCTGCTGCCATAGTCAGAGGTGGTATGCTTCTGAAAACCAGTTGCTGGAAGCCCAGGAGGGCACTCAGGTCCTGCTTCTGGGCTTTCCTTGGGCATCCGGTTGGCCACTGTGAGAACAGGATGCTGGATTACATAGGCTATTGGCCTGATCCAGCAGGCTCTTCTTATGCTCTTATGTTCCTAATCACAACTGAGTCATCATCTAAAGCAGAGATGGAGAACCTGTGGCCCTCCAGGTGTAGTTGACTCCAACGCCCATCAGCCTCAGCCAAACATGGCCAATGATTAGGCAAGATGGAGAAGGGCTTAGCTCAGCAGGAGCTTGTATGCAGAAGGTCCCAGGTTCTATTCCCAGAGTCTCCAGGAAGGGCTGGGAGAGGAAACCCTGGACAGCCACTGACAGTCCGTATAGACTAAATAGCTAGAAAGACCAATGGTCTGGCTCAGTATAAGAAAGCTTCCTATGTTCCTATATAGTCTGACAATGTCTGGAGGGCCAGAGATTCCCCATCCCTGCTCTAGAGCTCCGTTTGTGTCCTGCAAAGCTTTGCAATGCAGAGAACCCAGGAGTCAAATTATAACTAGAGCGGGATTTTCACCACATGCTTGGCAGTCAGTTCAGTCTCCATGTAGCCAACTGTGTCCATTAACATAAGAATGTACGCTACTAGGTGAAGCTTGCATTCTACAGGCATAGATACTCATTCCTGGTTGCTCCCAGAGATCTGCCTTCCCCTATCCTGATGCAAGTGTGTGACTGAAATCCAAGGCCATCCAGCTTGCCTTGGCTCTGTTCTGGAATGCTAACCTCCTTTACATGAAGTAAATGGCATACCCCAAGTGTTGACTGTTAGGTATTAGAAAGGGTCTCATTTTTATTGGTTTTTGTAATGCGTATTTCTTGGATGGTGTGAACCAAATTTAATTTTTTTTGGATGGGCTGGAAATACTTTACCTATCTGGAGGTAGAATTCTTCCCTCCATTTCTGCTGAGGGACGCATACTCATCTCCCCTTGCAGACTTTTCTGGTAAGCAGAATGTCTTGGACTATGGATATGTGCCAAATTTCAGCTGGGCAGCCAGAAAATACCCTTTTAGTGGCAGTAGGTTCAGGAAAGACGTCTTTACAAAATGCATAATGAAATTATAGAATTCATTGCCACAAGACGTGGTGATGATGACCACTGCCTTCAATGGCTTTAAGAGGGAATGAGACTGATTTGTGAAGGATAAGGGTTAAGCCATGATTGGTACACAGAACCTCCATATTGAGATGCAGTGTACAATTGATTACCAATGGCTGGGGGAGGGGACTGTTGTCTTTGTGCCCTGCGGTGGGCGTCCTGAAAGTATCTAGCTGGCTATTGTTGACAACAGGATGCTGGCCTTGATGAACCCTTCATCTGATCTGGTAGGGTCATTCTTATGTTCTTTTTCTGTGATGATGAGAAAGAAAGAAAGAAAGAAAGAAAGAAAGAAAGAAAGAAAGAAAGAAAGAAAGAAAGAAAGAAAGAAAGAAAGAAAGAAAGAAAGAAAGAAAGAAAGAAAGAAGTATTTGATACATCCTGGGAATGTTTTCTGCCCAGAAAGGCTCAGGACAGAAAAGTTGGGTGATGGCACAATAAATCCTTCTAATTGTATGTGAACTAGCATGAAACTAGTTCTGCCTTTTCCTTGTGTTTACACTTTTATTTATTTCACTTTTGTTTATTTCATTTAATTTATATCCTGTCTTTTCTCTAAGGAGCTCAAGACAGTGGATGTGGTTTCCCACCTCATTTTATCCTCACAATAACCCTGTGAGGGAGGTGAGGCTGAGAGATAGTGAGTGTCCCAAGGTCACCCAGTGAGCTTCATGGCTGAGTGGGGATTTGAACCTGGGAGTGCTTTCAGACTGCCTTTATATTTTGGGTTGGATTCAGTCACCTACCAGCAAATTCAAGTTGCACAATAATAGGTGCAATAGGTCTTGCGCAACAAACCCACTTCCTCAAAAGATCAGACTTTTGTGATAAGAAAAGTGATGAGGAAATATGCTGGAAATTGTGGGATAATACTTGCTGTGATTCAACATCATCTAACCTCCCTGTAAACAAATCAGAATGAATGTATCAGATCAACAGTCTAATCTCCTTGCAAACAAATCAGAATGAATGCTCACTCAGTAAACTGGTCATCTGGAAGCTGGGTGCTAATCCCACATACTGGGACTATATCATACTGGCTCTCAGGTGTATAAAAAGAATGTCAGAAAGTGACTGGCAGATCAACCCGTTCCCCCTCAAGCTGGGACTAAAAGAAATGATTTGAACTGATGACTAATGTGTTTACAGCCATATACCCTATGGATTTGTCTAAAGATCCTTTTTTAAGGCTGTGAGCACACTAGTTATCTGCAACAGAGCATGTCCATTGGCCATACCTGGAGGAGCAAAGGGTTGATCTGCCGATCAGTTGAGAAACCTATTTGAAGCTGATTTCCCCCCAAAATAATTCACTATAGCTGCTCCCACCAGGTTTTACAGTAAAAAAAAGAAAAAGGGGGGGAGGGGTTGGCTAGCATCGTATGTCACCGGTTTCAGAAAAGAGAGGTGGAGACACACTGGAACCAGCAGAACAGAAACTGTGTCTCTACCCTAACTAACGGTTCAAAACAAGTCTCTTCTGAACGATAAGAACAAACAGGGGAAGTAAAAACAAATATGTCATCACAGCATGAAGTTGTTGCAGGATCAAGCAAGAAGGACAATGACAAAGAGGCACATGCTAGACTGATTGATTGAATTAATGAATTAATTAAAAGCATTCCTAAATCATTTAATATTTAAAAATCTTTAAATGGCATACAAAACTTCAGGATTAAAAACAATATAAAATAGTATCTTAAAAACAGAGGGAAAAAAAGAGTAGAACAGTATTATAAAAACAGATTAAAAACAGGAATTCATTAATAACAAGTTTCAATCTTAATGGGTCAGGGAAAGCCTGGGCAGAAAGATATGTCTTTACAAGATGTCTGAAGCAACTGATTGATGATGTTTCCTGTATGGCAGAGGAAAGGGGGGCATTCCATAGTACAGAGGCCAATGGCAGAAATGCCCATTTTTGGGTCATTGCCGTGTGATTTTCTGTAAGATGTAGTGCCATGAATCAAATTTCCCCAGATGATCCAAGTGATCTTACAGGTCTATACAGGGGCAGGCGGTCTTTCAGCTAACCTGGTCCTGAGTTGTCCAGGAACATTAAACAAAAGGTGTGACCAGGGATGCATCAGATTTTGATTTGTCCTGCCTGGTTGTGGTTTTGGGGATTTTACTTATGGGCCAATGTGGCTTGCTTTGCTTTTTAAACATTTATTTAATAAAGAAGAGACTCTGTGAAACTGCAGAGTCTGTTTGGTAGCATTAAGTTAAATTGTGACACTTGGGGAGTAAGAGATGACCCTCAAAATAAGGGTCAGCTGGCAAGGCACCCTGTGTTTGGTGACACGCTGACACATCCAGCTTTGACAGAGACCTGCAGGTTGCCTGGCTAGTCCTGCTGGCAAAGTGCCATTGAACTGAATTCAATGTGAATTGAATTCTTAAGGGCGTCTCTCTCTGAGCAAAGAGAAATCCAGCCTTTTTGTTTTCTCTTCCTTCTGGGAGACAAGGTGAGGAATTCCAAGCCAGCCTTGACACCCTTCTGCTCAGATCAAAGGGCTCCACCAGCTCTGGCCCCAGCTGTTAGGGATCAGGCCTCCCCTGTGGGAAATGAAAGGGCTAACAGTAAACCAGGAAAGAAGGCTCAAGAAAATGAGCTTCCAGGCCTCTCGCTTACACAAACAGGAAAGACAAATACTGCCCGGCAGGACAAATAACATGCAGATGGCAATACAAGTGGTTTCGAGTTTTGCTGCTCAGGTAAGTTAACAGAGATGGTGACAAACCCTTTTTCATCCAACAAACCCCGAGGAGACAAAGTAGGTGGCTAGGTCTTCCAATAAAGAAACAATAATATGACCCATTTCTAGGAATCAATTTATTTCAGTGTATGCTGATTTTAGCGGGCAATGCTAAGTTAATTTGAATTTATGCGAGGCAGGCCTTTTGCATTCATTGTGGACCTTGTGTCCCCCACTACTATGATCTCATAAGGACAAAGGAAGTTGCCTTAAACTGGTCCATTGAGCTCAGTATTGTCTGCACTGACTGGCAGCAGCTCTTGAGAGCTTCAGATGGGATGTTTCCAGCTAGCAGTACCTGGAGATGCTGGGAAATGAACTTGGGACCTTCTGCATGCAAAGCAGATACTCTGCCATTGAGCTACAGTCCTTCCCTTTCTTTCTCCCAAATTATTGAAACTTGAAATGGCATCTCCCTGCAGTAGACTAGGAGACAATGCTGATCCCATCCCCACTTTAGGAAAGAACAGTAGCTGTGTGGCTCATAAGTCTTTGGCACACTTGCAGCAGGAACTTGCTGCCATCCGTCTGTGTCTTCGGTTGTTGATGCCTCCCTGGGGGAAGACCTCTCTGTCTCATTTAGCATCTGTGAGCCAGGGCTACATGGCCTTTAGACAGTGACATTAAATCAGTCCAGAGCCTGTGACATGGACAAACAGGATGGGCAAATATCTCCAGGGTTGTAAGCAGGATAAGGTGACGGTTGAAAGGACGCAAATATAATTCTGAAGTTCCTCCATGAGTTAGCAAGGCAGAGCCCTACGTCCTGTGTGAGGTCCAAGTCAAAAACAGCAGGAGCAAGGAGACCACTGGAGAAAAGGTTTCAGGCCTTGAACAAAATAGAGTCCCTTAGCTGGGAGCCTGTGTGGTGTAGCAGCAGGGGTGTCGTCGTCCACAGTCTCAGGGAGTCTTAGACCCCTCACTTTTTGTGGAGCAGGGTCCCAAATGTGTAACTTAATGCTTAACTTAACTAGCCACCCTAGTTTGTGTGGTCTGGCACCAACTGAAATGCGGATCTTTTTTCCTGACTTTCGTGAAGTGCTATTTGAGAGTGAAGAAATTTGGGATTCACAGTAGGTGCAAATGTGGATGGGCACAGGGGTTGTGCAAAGGTCAAAAGAGTCTTCTTTAATTCAAGGAGACACACGCAGAAGCCCCTTGCAAACTTTCCCTATGCAATACAAGGGAGGTTGGGGAATGAAAGGGGGGCACATGCAAAGGCATTGGGAGAGGAGCTCTTGTGCATGCCCTCCACTCCTATCCACACTTTATCGTGGGCTCAGAAAAACATCTGGACACATGTAGTGCCAGTCACCAGCACACGAGATGTCTGGAAGGAGCCCGGAATCCCTCTCAAAGGGACTGGAAGTTCTAGGTGTCTGCTGCAGAGCTGGTTTCCTTTGCAGAAAAGAGCACTGAAGTGGAAACTTAAGGACATCTTTGAGCTGATTCACATTGCCAGCACCTCCCCTCCTTCTGTGAAAGCTCAGGACTTTGTGCCAGGCAGCACTCATGCAGAAGAACTATTTGTGAGAATGGTGCATCCATGGGGTGGTGGTGTGTGCTTTACTGCACAGAAGCCTGTTGTGAGACACTTCATCATGGTGGCCAAAACGAAGGTTGTCCTTCCCATGCAAATCATGTCAAAAATTAAAGAGATGAAGCTTTCCCTAGCATAGAGATGCACTGAAATTCTGCCTATCATAAAGGCTTGGGGTGCTCTATCATTTGGCAGAGTGGGGCAGCCACCTCCAACCGCAGATGGTGGGGAGTGGCAGTGATGGGTTGGACAGAGTTGAGTGCACTGCATGGCTTGCCCTGCACCCCCTCAGCAAGCCTTCTGTCCTCAGATTTGGTGGGGGGTATTATCTCATCTCCCATGCTGAAATAAGTTCCATTCAGCTGCCATTCTGGTTAGCTTCTTTATGTGGAATGAAAGGATGCCATCTTGTCCTTTGTCTCAGGCAGCAAAATCTCCTGGGCTATCCCTCTTAGAAACCTAGGATATAATGTATTACTGCTATTACTACTACCACTATCACATTTCTATTCCACTTTGTCTCCACATACCTCAAGGAAGCATCCATCCATCTCCATTTTATCCTCACAACAACTCTGTGAGGTAGGCTAGGCTGAGAGATGATCACCACTCTGCCTCTCAAAGTACTGCACATGCATGATCACAGTAGTCTTGAAGGCAAGTCAGCAGTATGGCATCCATACGCTTGCTATGTAGAAACAGTCTTGGACGAAGATAAGATATTTTCCCTGCAATTGGGTCAAGCAGGCAAAGGCAGACATTCACAACAAGATGATCCCTTTGGTTCCCAGAGGTTTCTTGGAGACAAATTGGGGTGACACACTAATATTCAGTGCAGTGAGAGGGAGCGGCAGGTGTGTGTGCGAAAAGACAAAATATAGGCCAAATTGGAATTAACATTAACTAGTTAATCCAGTGCTGTCTCTAAATTTGAGATTCAGGACTTCTTCTAGTTTAGTATTGAAAAGATACTTGAGAATAGATAAAGAGGTAACACAAGCCTCCTGCCCACAATACATTTTGTTTGCTTTCCCTTCTCTTCCTTCCCCAGGTTTGCTGGCAAGAATTTGCCTGTAGCTCCAGAATTAGAGAGGTCTGATGCAGATGAATGAGCCGAGAAGATGGGAATGGAATCTGTTGCCAGCATGCTGCATCTTGGGATGATCTAACATGTATTGTTGGCCCTTGGGGAGAAAGAAGGGCAAAGCAAGCCTTAGTAAGGGAATCTCTGTCAGGACCTGAGTGCCAGCTGCTGTTTGACCTCCAAGACTTGTGGCCTCCAAAGATACAATGTTTGTGGTGACCTCTGACTTCTGCTAATGTTCAAATGCAGTTTTGAGTCCACAGTAGAAGGAAACTTTAAAATAGAAACCAGTAACTCTCCACACCCCTGCTATCCTGCATTTTCCAGAGTCCTTAATATGAATAATCATAGCCTGTGGAACACCTACTAGACTGGCTAGGAAAAATGGAACAGTAGGCAAATGGTGACATTTCTGATCTTTTAAAAATTATATATAAAGCAAAGTGGCAAAGGTATAATTTTTAAAAGATCAGAAAAGTCACCTTTTGCTGATTGTTCCATATATCACAACTTTCCTCCAATGAGCTAAAGGTGGTTCTGACCCCACCTTTTATCCTCACAACTACCCTGTGAGGTAGATTAGTCTGAGAGATGGTGACTGGTTGAAGGGTACTCTAGTGAGTTTCATGGCTGAGCAGGGATTTGGACCTGGGTCTCCCCAATAGTGGTTAGAGTGTTGGACTGGGATCTGAGAGACCAGGGTTCAAATCCCTGCTTGGCCATGAAGCTCACTGGGTAACCTTGGCCCAGTCACTGTCTCTCAGCCTAACTTACCTCACAGGGTTGTTATGCGGATAAAGACTGGGAGGGGGAGAACCATGTTTATATGTCACCTTATATAAATGTATATATATGTGGGGTATAAATGTAATATCTAATCCCTTTTTGTTTCAAAACCCACACATCCCTGCCCAATTTGGGGTGACTCTTCCCTCCACCAGCAACAGATTCTCCCCTAACAGCCCTCCCCCTCCCCAGCAGCCTCACCCTCATGCATTATTCAAGAGGGCCTTCCCAACCCAGCAGAGATACTTTTGCATGTGGCCCAGAGGGGGTGCAGGAAGAAGGAAGGGATAGAACACTTTCCCTTCCTGAGCTTTGATGATGTACACATTACCTGCTTAAAAGACAGCAAGATTAGTTCTCTCTGCTGTGTTTCATATTGCAGTAACTTCAGTATAGTCCGATGTGTTTCTAAGTCACCTGCTGTCTGCCCACACCAGTTGGTAGAGAAGGTGCAGAGATGTCTTCACCCAAGCCGCATTGCCTGTTTGGTTTTCCTCACCCCTGCAATCCCTTCTCCGAACTCCTATCTGTGAATTGAAACAGCAATGGCTGTCTCAAATGTATGCACGTCAACTCAACTGCAGAGTGAATGTGGCTCAAGTTTTCAATTTGGACTGAAGCTGGTTTGAGGGTCAATGCATCAAACAGCAATATTTCTCAAGAAACTCAGGGACAGATATGGATTGTGGCTGTTGTGGGGACATAGCTTCAAAAACCAATGATGGTGGGAGCGCACTGGATGCAGAGCAAATGGTAATGTGCACACAGCCTTCCTTTACATGTTTTTGGGCCTGAACCAATGTGGTTTGATAGCTGAAATGAGGCATCTCAATCACGATGATTTAGCCGTGGATATTTTTCTTAAAATATATTTGTATTGAGTTTTCAAAATCAACAAACAACAAATAATAAAAAACATTATCATAACCACGAGAGACAGGTAAATATAATGGATGATTAACTTAATTTTGAAAATGTTACAATAAATACAAAAGCAGGTAGGTTTTTCTTCCTTTCCCCTCCCCCTTTTAAACAAGTACTCCTCTCCATAAATCACCATGCAAAGATGGTGGGCTGCATGAGTTATCCATGGAAGATACAAATTCAACAAACTTATACTACACATCATAAAAATGTTGGCCTCCGTACCTTTTCTCAAAGCTCTAATTGTGTGTGCAAAGATATTCCAATGTGGTCAGGTTTATATTTCAGATTTTTAATTTTTCAAAAGCCTCTTCAAAATGTGATGAAATATGCATCTGTCTATATGTGAATTTAAGCATCAGAGAATAATGGGAAAGGCACTGTGAAGAGAGGTCATTGTGCCTCCCCTCCAAAAAAGGATACGAGGAAAGCAAGGTTTATACATCCCTGCTTTAGTTTCTATTGTGAAAGAAAATGATGGTGGAGAAAAGGAACCCGAAAATTAACCCACTCAGTACAAACTGATGAAAAGTTTTCAGATCAGATTCTAGAGATTTTCTGTGAGGCTGATTATATGTGACATGGTAGCAGTGGTTAATCCATCTAGTTCCTTTTGGGATTGGCTGTGTTTAGAAATGGTGTGCCTCTGAATACCAGTTCTTGCTCGGAATCACAAGTGGGGAGGGTGCTTGTCTGCTCAGGTCCTGCTTGTGGGCTTCCCATAGGCATCTGGTTGGCCACTGTGAGAACAGGATGCTGGACTAGGTGGGCCCTTGGCCTGATCCAGCAGGGCTCTTCTTAGGCTGTGCTGTAGAATAACAGGAAGTGTGATTAGGAGAAAGGACCAGAGAAAACACTCCTAATTCCTTCTCCAGACTGCATATGGCTTTTTGTTTTTTCCCCTTATAGCTACAGAAGGACTTTTCTTTCCGCTTGGCCGTTGGGACCCTGTGTGAGCAGGAAGGCACACATACAGTAAGGAAAAAGCTGCCACATCCCTGCAGGCATTTGCTTCTTTGAACATCCTCTTGTTCACGGAAGACACAAGGCTATGAGTATGCCTGAATGGCGGCATGTACATAATGTAGGCGTCGCACTCAAAGTTACAGATACCCAGGTTGAACAGACATACTGACAGTCTCTCTCACGCACAAAACCCTCTTGCATGGGTATAAACAGAAATGCATTCTCCAGACTCAACACGGAGATCATGCCCTCTATGACACTGTTATTCAGGACTCCTCTTAAAGATGCCAAACACAACAGACAAGCAGACATGAATACACATTTGACCTCTTATTACTTTATGACTCAGAGATGAACATGTGAATGTACTCTACTGACAAGTGCCATTATTTAAGGTGCCAGCTATCAGTGGTATTTGATCTTTGATGGCCCAATCACATATGAAAAGCACTCATTTGGTGTTCCAGTCAAGGAAGAGATCAGCCTTTATTGTCTTTAACTTAAAAAAGTTTGACAGGATACACACAAAACAATGAATGACAAGTGGAACAGGCTGTTTCACACATGTGGACAGTCCTTTTCTCTGGCATGGGATCTACACAGGACTTATGGGCAAGTGGGATGTGTGTGTATGGGTAGAGAACACAGATGTTTGTTTTGTCTCAGCAACAAGTTGTAAGGTGGGAGTGGGGTTCAGACCCCTTCAGATGGGTGTTTTATTGTGGGTGCATTCTGCAACATGTTCTTGACACAATAATAGTACATTAGTGGTGGATTTATGCTGCTTTATTGTGTGTTCTGTGATGCATTCCCAATGTGACCACGTTATTACTGTGCTAACATGCTGCAGTAGATGGGAGATGGGCTGCATTAGGCTTCATGGGACACAAGTTGTGCATTCCTGACTTTAAAACGAGGGACGTTTGACAGGTAGGGCAAATAATAATAGGCAGCCACAACAGCTACAGATTCTGCATCTCCCCTCCCCCCTCCATCTTGCAAGCACTCAGCATCTCCATCTTGTTAAATGATGTCACTTTTTATTGTTTTTGTACATTGATGAAAAAAATTCTCACAGTTACCAAAGTTCAGGTGTATCCAGCCTATGTGCAAAGGTGCTTATCTTCCCTCCTCCTTCTCCACCCCAAACAATCATCCTGGCATACAAAGCTTTTAGACAAGAGGAGACTCCACAGAGCTCTTCAAGGTCTCTGTACCTCTTTTACCCCCTACTTGGCATAATCTCTCAGACTGGTGTTATCTCTGCTCATAATGGAGAGCAGGTGACCCAGGGAAATTCCTTCACCCATCAAGAATGTCCATATGGACCCCCTAACCCCTCACATCCTGAGGACTTGGTGTTTTCTTCTGAACCTTCGTGTGCGGAAATAATTAAAAAGCTGTGTTTGAAATACTGTGCTGAAGCTCCTGTTTTGTTTCCTGCTGAAATTTTCATTTCATTTCTCAAAAAAATTAAGTAGATTTTGAAGTTATTTGTCACATCTCCTTTTTGTTCTCCTCCCTGTCGTGGGTGGGGGTGGGGAATAAGAAAGAACTAGAAAGGAGAAATAAAGGAAAAGTTTACACACTTTTTTTTTTTTGCCAATAAAACGTCTCCATGTAGTGGCTTTTCCATGTCATTCTCCAGTGGCTGATCCTATGCATGCCTGCTGAGAAGTAAACCTCAAGGAATTCAGTGGGACTCATTCACAGATTAGTGTGTGTAGGAAGTTCTCTAAGGCTGCATACACTCTAATTTGCTTGTGGTGAATAAATGTAATTTTTCTCAATCCGGCATCATTTATGCTTGTCCTCAGCATGCTTTTCTCTGTCTACTTTCTCCATGCCAGGCATAATTTTATACACTTCTTTCATGTCACCTCTTACTGGCATTTTCTCTGAACTAAAAAGCCCTCAATGCTGCAACCTTTCTTCGTGTTCACTGCTGAGGAGGTATGACTTAACTGTGTATACATATACTCATGAGAGCAAGCATAGGACTACAGCTCTATTAAGGTGCTAAGTATTACCCAAACTATCATGTTTAAGTGTCCACTATTTCTTTTCAAAGGAGGAAAGACCCAGAACAGATGGAGGCCACACAATGTTTCCCCATCACAGAAGCAACAGCAACAGCAGGAATCCCTTCTGAACCAAAGTAAGACACTTTACAGTTTAATTAGGTGTTATATGCAAAACTGCAATGCTTAAGTATCCACAGTATGTTTACAAGGGAGGAGGATGGGGAGAAAACCAAAACTTGACCACTCCCCCATGACCTAATTGGCCACACCCCCATCGTAGCCCTACCAGGTCTAGTGGGCACCAGCCCCCACTGTCTGTACAGAGACTTCATGTGGCATGCATCACAATGTGTGTAGGATCTATACCCTTCATACTTTGCAAGGTGCAGATTGAATACTCCAAGCCAGTCACTGAGCATTTGGATGTATGGATGGCAAGGATATGGGGCCAGTGCCTGCAGTCCTGACCTTCTGTTCCACACACACACACATGTCATTTCAATCTACGTTGATTGAATGTATGCATGGGGCTAAGGAGAATTTCTACTTTGTTATCAGATTACACAGAGAAACAGTTCAGGACATTTCAATTTATTCTGGAAAACATGTTCATGTCTTGAGTCACCTTACTTTGTGTAATCATATTTTGTGTGTGTGTGTGTGTGTGTGTGTGTGTGTGTAACAGAGCCATAAAAAGGGAGGGGGAACAAAAAGAGGTTAGGAAGGAAGGCTAATGGGAGAGGAAGCTAAGCGTGGGGAGAGATGGTTCAAGATACTCAGAGGAAGTATTAAAAAACACAAGCTTTTAAGAGAACAATTTTTAAAAATACTCTCCCCTCCGAAATCTTTAGTTCACGTTAGCTGTTTTTGGAATTTGTTGGCAACCAAAGGTGCCAGTCTCTGAAATTTTGGTTGTTTATATGTAGAAATGTCTTTGACTTTGGCACACACAAAAAATAAAAATAGAATAGTTGATTGACTGTCCCAGGATTGGTTTTATTGTTTTTTGCTTTGGTGGGGCAAATTGGTTTCAAGAGCTCAAAACAAAACATAAAAGCTGTAAATCCTGTGAAAATGTGATATATGGCATACAGTATATGCATCCCGCATTTAACTGTTTAAAAACCATCAGTCTCAGCAATAAAAAAACACTTTAAGTTTATTGCCCCACTCCAGAGTTCTGCATGTGATGATGATGTTATGTACACATGATGCAGCTCTTCCAGAAGTGGGTTCCCTCCTAAGGGATCAGGACATCTTCTTCGGTTCTTATAATCCTGCACATTTTAATGGAGGGGCTGAACTGGGCATACAAAGAAGGCTCATCTCCTTCTATTGAAATGAATGGGGAAGCTCTTACAAGTAGTAGAGATCCTGAGCCTCTGTGCATTTGTTCGATATGGGGCAATTATGTTGATCACCCCCCCCCCAAAAAACCCCACTTGCAGTTGCACTGCAAGGTGGGAACAGGGAATCAGTTCATCCATTATTTTCATCAGGCTGCTTGACTTGAGAACATTGGCTAGATAACCCTGACTGAATTTATCTGTTTTTCCAGGTGAAGAGCCTAAGCATGCACGCCATGGCTCCTTCACAGATAAAATGCACAATCATTTGTGTGTGTGTTTGAAACTGAATTTCTTCTTTCAGTCCAACAGCTGAGGGGCCAAACTAGATGTTATGATAGTTCAGTTTATTATTACAGGCAACCAAATACAGGTTTTGGCCAGATAAAACACAAATATACAGCAGTAATATCTAAAACCTGTAGCACTGGCATCTAAAACTATCACCAAATTATAACATATATAACAACATATTAAAATAAAACTCAGATCGCAAGGCAGACTTGTCTAATCTGAGCAGCTCTCCCTGCAAAGTTGGCTATATACCCTTGCAGATCTACAGGTTATAATTTTCCCTATAGTTCAGCTATATTACATAGCCATTGTCCAACACGTAAACAAAACAGGTTTCCTACTAAAAAATTATCTCTCATAAAATTATCTCTGGTAAAAAAACACCATGCCGTTGCATAACTACTATTTTAACATACAATTTGGCCATTAAAATGCCCCGGGGATAGAACTGTCCTACAGAGCTCAGTATAGAGGGAATACTACGCACCCCATGATTTCGTCCTTCATTCATTTGCATTTTCTACCGCGTATTTTGCACGAATCTTTTTAGCGGCCAAAGCGTACAAGGATACCCTATAAGTTATTGAAGGGTTCGTGTCCGACATGAGAAAATATATTTTAAGATGATCCTGCTCTAATTGTAAGTGGTCCAGCAGATCTCTTAAATACCTGGATCTAGGATGGCAATACAGTGGGCAGGCCAGCAAGTAATGGGGTAGATCTTCCACTTCAGAAGCACCACATATACAATGACGCTGGTGCCAAGGTGTTTGAGAGTAACGAACATCTGTTGCTGCATTCGGCATAGTTTGGAAATGAAGTGCCGTAAAGGCCTGCCTAAGTTTTACAGATATAGGCTGGGCCAAATATGATGCGCTGACAGCATCCTGTTTATATGTCCAAAACCATTTAGAAAATTTTGAGTTAATAATGGCCAATCTATCTATATATGCACTATGTTGGAATATTGCGTCGCGTAGCCTCTTTCTGTCATTTAATAAAGAGGAGGCCTGAGGCATGATATGATACATCTGATACAGCCTATTAATTCTAGAGCGCTGGTAGTTATCCCCCAGGGCCTGTACATAGCAAAGCTTGAGTATCAACTTACACGGGGCTTCTTTCAAAGAACTCCAGAGTTTAATCAAAGTGCTGTGAATATGTGCTGGAGGGAGACCCAACTCAGCGCGAAGAAGTGCCGCTGGGGTGCCAGAAGGAAGTGCAAGTATTCTTCTCATAAAGCTGTTTTGTATTACCTCAAAGCTGCCTACCTGAACTTCATCCCATCCCCATACTGCAGCGCCATATAATATCGCGAGAGAACTTTGCTCCTAAAGATTTTCAGGGCGGGGGCAATTGCCCCCAGCTGTGCGGTAAAATTTAAATATAGCTCTGCTAGTTCTTAAAGCTATTGCCTTGGACAGCTCTATCTGGTTCTTCCAAGTAAGATTATCGGAAAAGTGTATACCCAAATATTTAAAAACTCTGCATTATTCAATTGGATTGCCTGACATTGACCATTTAAACTTAACGTGTCTTTTACCAAACACCATCACCTTTGTCTTATTATAGTTGATCTGTAGCTTTTCCCTGGTGCAATAATCATTGAGCCTCTCCGTCATCCTCTTTAATCAACTAGATGTTATGATGGCACAACCTGTGTGTTACGACAATGTGAGTTGTACTAATTTCCTAGAATATGGGGTGGGTGGAGGCATTCAAAGTGCAACATGGACAAGTGGGAAGCGGTTTGTGATGAACCTTTCTCTAGCCTGTAGCATGCCACCCCACACCTCCTTCTTTCTAGTTACTTTTCCCCAGCAGTTCCCCCCCCCCCAGTTTCAGTGTTTCATTGGTTGAAGAGGAGCCATTTCTGAATATGGTGTGTGTGTGAGAGAGTCAGATAGGCAGAGAGAGAGAACATGGGGTGGATTTACAGCTAGGCTCAGTAAATGCAGAAGTAGGGTCCTGTGTGGCTGAGCCCCCCCCCCACGGTATTAGTATACATTGTTAACTGAGAGGATACCTTTCAAACATGATTGCAGACAATGAATTGCCATTGTTGAATTCTAGTATTCTCATTGGCTGTGTTATTTCCACTCTTCATTTCTCCTACTCCCTGATTAAAGTGTAGCAGCTGGTTAAAGGGTAGTAAAGGTGAAGTTATGCCCTCCAAAAGGGTTTCAAGTAGAGCCTTATGGACCATAAATCCATCACTGAGAGAACATATGAAGAGCCCATCTGGATCAGACCAAAGGCCCATCTAGTCCAGCATTCTGTACTCACAGTGGCCAACCAGGTGCCCACAGAAAACCCACAAACAGGACATGAGCACAAGAGCACTGTCCTGCACATGATCTCCAGCAACTGGTATACTGGCTGCCTCTGATACTGGAAGTAATATACAGCCAACATAGCCAGTTGCCACTGAGGGGGCAAGAATCCAGTACTTCCTCCTCCCAGCCCATGGTGTGCTTTAAAAGCCCCTTCCAAGTTTAGAGGAAATTGGCTCAACTCACGCTATCATTTCTAAGCTATGGGTCTTGCATAGGTTGTAACATATACTTGCTAAGGATCATTAGGGAAGGAACTGAAAATAAAACTGCTGATATCTTAATGCTGTTGTTTAAATTTATGGTGTGGCCACATTTGGAACACTGTGTACAGTTCTGGTTGCCTCTCCTCAAAAAGGATATTATAGAGCTGGAAAATTTTCAGAAAAGGGCAACCAAAATGACAAGGGTACAAGTTCCCTGTGAGGAAAGGTTGCAGCTTTGGGGGCTTTTTAGTGTAAAGGCGAGTAAGAGTTGACATGATAGAAGCATATAAAATTATGCATGGCATGGAGAAAGTTTTTCTTCCCTTCTCATAACACTAGAACTCATGGACATCCACTTAAGCTGAATGTTGGAAGATTCAGGTCAGACAAAAGAGTTTCTTCACACAGCAGCACATGGAATTCACTCCCACAAGAGGCAGTGATGGCCACCGGCCTGGAAGAATGTAAAAATTTTCTTTCTTTCTTTCTTTCTTTCTTTCTTTCTTTCTTTCTTTCTTAGGGCTGCTGTCAGACATGGGTTTATTATGAGTTTAATGGATTAACATGGTAGCGCTTCTGTCCCAATTTCTAAAATTCCTTCACACTGTTGCGCACACCTGTTGCGCTAAGTAACAATAGATTTTTCAGCGTATATACCAGCATTTCATGCAACTGTCTTTCACACAGCTGCAATGAATGCCTTGTTTTTGTCCCTTACCTATTATACACATGCACACTGTAGTTTCCCACTGTGTAGGGGGTCTAAAATCTCATCCCGTCACCATGCAACCCCTCTCCCTTTACCATCTGACATCTTTTTTTTAGTTGTATAGACAAGGGTGTGTGTGGGAAATGCTGTGCTACCTGAGCCTATGCTGGAATATCTGTACAATTTTCATCAGGGAAAAAAACTACCCTGTGCACCTAAACAGTGGCAATGCACTGCATGCTGGGATGCCTGTCACATCAGCAGCTCCAGCTAGCAAAAAAACGCCTGCAATTTTCTGGGTTTCCAAGCTTGCAAATGGATTATTTTTGGTATCATTCATCATGAAAATTAACACAAATGTGCACTGTATTCCACTAGAATTCCAGAACTAGCTTGTACATCATGTGAAAGATCAAATATAATGCACAAATTCCAGGTAAGAAATCATCAGAATAACACAATAAAGTACAGTGTGAAAACAGCCTAGATAAATTCATGGAGGATAAGGCTGTCAGTAGCTGCTAGCCATGATGGCTATGCTGTACCTCCATAGTCAGAGGTAGTATGCTTCCAAATCCTAGTGCTCTTGTACTCAGATCCTGCTCGGAGCTTGCCATAGGCAACTGGTTAGCTACTGTGAGAACAGGATGCTGGACTAGATCGGCCATTGGCCATTCTATAAAAATTGTGGCCAAATTTCCCAAGTCTTCATGCATGTCTTCTATTCCTTTTGCCTTCTGGATCTTGTTTCCTCACAGATGTCCTCTACCAGAGATTGTGCCATTGCCAGGTGCTTTGAACTTTTTAAGGGAAGTTTGATCATATAGCTTATTTAACAGTGCTCTATGAAGCTCCAGCAAAACAAGCAATACAGGTGTGCAGAGCTCAACAGAGGAGAAAGAATTGCTCAGATCACTTTTGCTCATACTTTTGGCTACTTTCCTTAATTCAAAATTGTCACATGAATGTAAATCTTTGGAACATCCTGAATTCCACCAAAATGTAGTGGTGATCCTGGGCTCTGGTATCCTGGTTTGGGCACCACTCAGATAAGATTACTGATGACCAGACTATTACTTCGGAGTTTCATATCATATGTATTAAAAATGTTATATGCAAATTTGAACTTAGTTGTACAAGTTCAATCAAGCTGTATAAAAGGCACCTTGACTTCCCCATATGTCTTCATTGAATTGACAGTCCTGTTCTGCTTACCTTCAGAGAACAGATGCTGTTGGTTCACAACGCTCCACAGCCTTAACACTAAAATTCCTTGAAACAGATTACAAAGTTACATAGAGCCTGACAGATATAGTGTCACAGAGTGAATGCCTTGCCGCACTGTATTTCATGGATTAGATCCTGCACTTCCAAAATGGGCTGTTTTGTTTTTGAAAAAATGACTTGGCAACTTTATGTCTTACAGCAAGATTCTCACATTTCTCAAAAGTAAGAACTGAAATATTTGGAGAAGGGGGAGAAGGCACCATGTGTTAATGAGACACAAGCATGCTTGGTTGACAAATGCAGATGAGCAGAATCTCCATGATCCAGCAACTATTACCTAAAAATAATAACCTACTAATTATGCAAAAGTGAATATGAAGACTAGCCAAAAGCCTTCTATAACTGCAACCAGAGCAAGGCTTCCTTAGTAACTAAGGCTGTAATCCAATACGCATTTATCTGGGAGTAAGTCCCATTGAACCCAATAGAGCTTACTTCTGAGTAGACACGAATTGGATTGAGGCTGCACTCCAATACATGTCTACTCAGAAGCATGCTCCATTGGGTTCAGTGGTGCTTATTCCCAGGTAAGGGTGTATTGGATTGCAGCCTAAGGATTCAACACATGCATATTCTTGACTTGGTGACTACTCCATCAGGGGGTGATCTGCATGTGTGAACAAGCAGGCTGTAGCACATTATGTTCTGTAATGCAGTGTGAGCGAACCATTGTTGCTGACAATACTAGCTAGTGCCCATACCATGGCACCTATTTAGCACACACACAATGTATAGACAAGCAATGAACATGGGAACCATGATTATATTCATAACATGAATGTATTTGAAAAACAGCTTGCATACCATAGGGAGTCCTTCCCAACTTGGTGTCCTCCAGATGTATCTGAATGCAACTCCTATCAGAACATCTGCAGGGCACCAAGTTGGGGAAGGCTGCCTTAGGGCAACCTTGCACTGGCAAATGTGCTCCATTTCCAAGCCAAAGCATTTATTTCCCATTCAGTTAAGAGACTGAAATGCTCAGTTGTTGGTATTTTAAAGGCACAAATATTCTCTTGCAGATGATCCCTGTGTCTGAAGACATACACAAAGGGAGAAAGGCAATACATGAAACTAGCTCAGAAGGTATAGGTGGGCTTATTCTCCTTGTGCTCTTCTGCACAAATCTCTCCCCCCACCCCTTTTCTCAGATCCAGGCTTGACATGAGAGGATACGGATGTCTTTAATTAAGAAGCAGATATGAGAAGTGGTTTCCCAGATATGAGACGATTTCCCAGGGTATCAAACTAGGTTCCTTTCTAAAAATATATATTCTCACAGCTATGTCTGCACCAGCACAAAGCGGCACATCAGCTCATGTTGGCTACATAACTGCCCTGTGTGAGCCAAATTGCAGACAGTTGTGACTGACACTAGTTCCTCCACTGTATCTGGTGCAATTTGGTGCAGTTGGAGGTTGAGAGGATCTGTGGAGAGTTCAGCATGTTCTGAGACCAACCTTTATTATTGCAATGCAACCTGTCTTTAGGGACTTTGCCACCCAGGGCTTCTTATAGAGGAAGACTGGGATATAAATTGAAACCATCATCATCATCATCATCATCCAGTCAATGTGGGTGGTTTTGTGAGGTGGCGTGTCATAATCACATGACCGCCTTGCCACTTGCTGAACTCCTGCTGAGCTTCAGCTCATGTTCTCAAAATGCCCTTTTGGTCACCCCCCCCCCCAGCAAAGTAACCGTGGATTATTGTCTTTAAGCAGGAACCAACAATGTCAATGCAATCAAATATGAAGACAATCAGAAAGGCACCTTGTTGTATCAATGTTTGTTATTTGAATGTTTTGCATTGCTGTGTAAAACTACAAGAAAGAGAGGAACCTACTCATCGTAGACCAGCAGATGTTATTCTCAATATACATAATGGAAAAAAAGAAGTGCCAGATTCCATTTCTATGTAGCCATTTACTAAAACATACCTTTGTTTTGTTTTGTTTTGTTTGCTTGCTTGTTTTTACTTTTGGAAAGATCTCCAAAGAATTCTTTCACTAGTATGGCATGAACTCTACAGTCTAGGGCTTCTCCTATTATACCCATAGAGATAAAGACACAGAAATGGAACCTCCAGTACAAAACTGAAAGCCAACATTAGCCATGGCGGTCTGTGGATGTTGATCTATTTCCTGCAAATCTAAAGTGGAAGTCTAGTTTCCTTTGCTTGGTAATTAGTTTCCTTTGCTTGGTAATTAGAGCGACAGTCACTTCAATTTAACATCAATAAAAATTGCACTAGGTCTAGATCCTTAAATATACCTTGAGATATTCCTCTGCAGTTCATGATGGCTAAATACAGGCAAGTCACAACTGATTATGGGAACAATATAATTCTATCTTGCAAATTAAGGTCTATCAGATTTTAGCCCTGTTTCAACTGTTGTCCAGATTCTGAAAGTCACATAAAAGCAAACTTTTAGGGTCATGCGACATAGCTCCTCTCTCCCCCTCACACTATCACAGTGTTTCCCTGTATCACTTGGTGATGAGATCAGTGTGAAAAGTGATTTTTGTGAAGGGTGTAAACACATGGACTATTTTTAGGCTTCCTGGATCTATAATAATGTCAGAGATAGCCCAATACATTATGATGTCAAGGCCAAACACTGAAATGGTTTCCCCATGGTGGAATCATCATCATCATCAATAGAAATAATTGACAACTTGCTGCCCTTCAGCAGCTGTGAAATCATCTGCCTGATGCAGGTTGCCTCAGTAATGGTAAGGTCAGCTCTGGATGCTGTAAGAAAACTCAGCTCCCAGTAGATCTCACCATGGTGTGGTTGAAGAAAAGTGACCCCAGCACGGTACAAGAAGAAATGATGGTTATGTGAGTGCACTCTGAAAGGATCTGCCCTATCAAGACAGTTTTACCTGCTAACTTCCTGATTTTGGTGAGGCTGAGTGAGAACACCAGAAGCTCTCTAATTCCCTCCCCACCATTCCTGCAGCATTCAGTATCTTGTTTGGTCCCATTTCTATGCAAAACCTAAAAAAAGTACAAAATACATTAACTATGGTCAGCGCACACAGAAATCTCTAAGAGATACTTATAGGCTTTATAAGGTTGTTCCCCTGCAGGGAACATTAGCTATGGTCTTATAGTTTAACATGCCAGCTAGGCATCTGAATCCTCATGTCCAGCTTCATTAAGATGAGCCTTAGTACGGTGGGTCTGGATGGCAGCAATGATGTGTCATCAAGGAATGTCCTTGGTTGCATGTTCAGGTTGATTTCTAGAAGTTGGATTTGCAAGACTGAAGATTGTATATGTAATGGTTGAAGTAGAGTCACGCATTTGATTTTATGCCCACCCCTGACGTTGGCTTCACATGTGACCTGGGAGAAATCATTGCCTTTTTTTCTTCTTTTTAAAACCCCTATGAATTTCCCCCTTCACTCATTCCTTGGGGTTTTTGCAAGGGTAAAGGTAAAATGAAATGTTCTTATGGTAAGTTTTGGGAAATGCTAATTGCATCGCGATAGTGAAGGGGCATAAGAATCAGATGGGATTGCCAGACTCACTCTCCCTTCCTTTCAGTGCAAACTCTCTTCTCTCCAAATAAGTTTGTTGTGATCTAGAGAAATGGAGAGTCTCCAGAAGAGCTAAGCATCATAATTTCTTCCAAGCTCCCATCCACTTGTGCTAGGCCTTGGTACTTTCAGTACTGCCTTGTAGCACCACCTGCTGCTAGAGCTTTGAGTATGACAACAAAACCTCCCCTCAAATCAGGGCCACTACTACAGCATGCTAAGGGCATTATCCACACTACAGATTTAGAGTGCTTCCAGACTGTTGCTCTTTTTAGGTGGGATTCTGTCACATACTGGCAAGCTCAGGTTGCACAATGATAGCTGAGTAGAAGGTCTTGTGCAACAAACCCGCCTCCCTAAAAGACTGGACTTTTTGTGATAATGAAAGGGTCAGGAAAATGCACTGGAAAGTGTGGGATAATGCTTAAAGTAACATAATCTAACCTCCCTGGAAACAGATCAGAATGAATGCTCTTTAGATAGCCAACGTTGTCTAATCTTCCTGCAAACCAATCAGGATGAATGCTCAGTAAATAGGTCATCTGGAAGCACCCTTAAACCTGTTGAACACTCATTTCCCCTGAGCTAAGACTCTCTGACTAAGAATGTTTGGCACCCTTGGCAAGTTGGTCTAAAACAGATGTAACTTTGTAGTGTAGATACAGCTAAAAAGTTCTGAAAATAAAAAAACAAAGCTGCAGATACTATGAAGAATTTATGATCCATAATGTATCATATTCCTATGTGTCTCAAACATCAAGGCAGCCCTCCACACCACAGGCGAGATCTTATAATGTAATCTTCATTAAAAACCTCTCTCCAGCAAAGCTGTAGTATTGACACTTTAGGGTTTCTTCATAGTCTCTACTCTTTGCATCCGTGGGTAATCCCAAAGCAAACCTTCCATTGACATCAGCCCTCGTCTGTAGCTTCAGTCTAACCTCAGTTTCATATTCTTCAGCCCAACTTTGCTAAACTGTGCACTGTCTCTTCCCATCTGAGCTACACAGCAATGGCATGTCCTACAATGGAATTTGTTTTAAGGGCTTCCCTCCTGAGATTAGTGAGTCTCTGCACTCTACCCATATAGGGAAATCCTTCTCAGGGTAAGGACTTCATGTCAGGCTACCTAAGCCAAAAGCCACATATGGCTAGCAAGAGGCCAGTCACAAAAGCAGCAGACACTTCTGTAAATTGGAGCACCATCCACGTTAAATCATTAGCAGTTGGGTTGGAAAATAGTTTTATCTGGAAGGCTTTCCCTGGCTCTAATTTTTTTTTTTGTCTCCAAAATCTGCTTGGGGATCTTGCTAGTGCAGCTGCCTATATAAATATAGTGAGAGACTGGGCCACTGGGACTTGTTAAGAATGGCTTAAAAATGTAGTTCTTCCACCCTTCAGAATGACTATATGCAATAAATGGGATGGGATGGTTAGAAAGATGGGGCGCATCAGACCTCCCAAGAGGAAACCTTTGATTTTTTCCCCCCATGCCAGTCAGTGATGAGGTGCGATAGGAATGTGCAAGCATGGATTTGAGTGTGTTTATGCAATAGCTGTGCGTTCAAGGCATTGACTAAGAAAGGTGCAACAAGCTCTGTGTGTGTTTGTGTGCATATGAGATGAGAAAAGCAAAGGATGCCCAATGGTTTGAGTGTCTGTCAATGTCTTTCTGTCAATTTCTGGGACATGGCTCGCTGGCTGTTTCCAGTGCGAAGAGGATTGTACAAGGCACATTTCGATCTCCTTACCCTTGTTGGCCCCATCCCCTGTAATAAAGATGGTGAATGGCAGTCTAGTGGCTGCTGTACAGGGGGTGATGAATGGGGGGGGAGGCTCAAGGAAATGGCACAGCAGGGAACAGACAAGTCACTTTGCTTTCCCTGAACTTGATAGCCCTTGGCTCCTCCCTCCCCCAGCTGTGGGTGATGCAGGAGCAGGAAGGAGCAGGCCATGTGGCTAGATCTCCTCATCCTCACTTGCCTTGCTCCAGCGATGGCAACAGTTGGCAGTGATACCTAGCAGGAAGTTGGTGGCCACTGAAGCAATGGAGACCACAAAGCCCACAAAAGCAATGAAGAGATAGTCATCCAGTGTCAAGGTCAGGTGGCAGGCCTTGAAGCTCTCCTCTGTCAGAGAAAACAAAGGGGCTCCCTCCATTTCGGGTGGCTCCCGACACTTCGCCATCTGAGTATCTGCAACAAGAACCAAGAGAGATATGCAAGCATACACATACGCAGAGGAAAACTCGGCAAAGAGAGCTGTCCTCCTCCTTTCCCAACCCACTTCTCTCAAATCCCATCAGAAATGATAGAAACATAGGAACCTGCCTGTAGGAGCATAGGAAGTTAGACCCTTGGTCCATGTAGCTCAGTGTTGTTGACACTGACTGGCAGCAGCTTTCTAGGATTTCAAACAGGGGACGCTCCCAGTCCTACCGGCAAAGCAGATGTTCTACCACTAAGAGGTCTGACTACAGAAATAGTTTGAATAACTACAAGTGAACCAAAAACAAAAATAATTCTCTTAACATTTTCATGACAAGGCAACTTCTCTGAACGCTTAGACTTCTAGTTCTAATAAGGGATGTGAGATAAATTCAGTTTGGAATTTGCATTTCCTGAAACAATAAGCAGATCAAAATACAGCTTCCCCAAAAGCCTGTTGGGGAATATGCATATTGGCTGGAGAATGTGCAAAATGCAGTTGCTGATTCTCCAAGGCCTGTTGAAGATTATGCACAATAACTTGGAAATATGCATAATTACCCCTTCACGGATAGATTATGTACCTATTCTCCATGAGGCCTGGTGAATGTGCACAATAGCTGGGTGTTATACATATTAACCACTCAACTTACATTGCTCCTAATATATACAGTTACTTTTGTCTCCTTCTAATGTCTCAGTTTCCGTATAATTTGTTAGTCCATCCCTTATGTCTAAAAGTGCCTCTCCTTCTGTCTCCTTGCAGCCACTTCTAGTCTTCCCTTATTACTACTACTTGTTATTATTATTTATTTGGCACTTGTTATTTTTTTAAAACAACTTTTTTCCTATCTTTCAAATGTATTTATTTATTAGGTTCATTTCTTACCCGCCCTTCACCCTGGGGTCCAATGGGAGGGGGTCCAATAATGCAATGAAACAAAACATCAGATAAAACTTCAGTTAGACAATAAACAAATAATAACACAATGACTACAGTATCTTAAAACTTCAGTTGTTCATGACTTACTTATATCCCATTGATTTCAATGGGTTCCTCTCTCTCTCTCTCCTTCTCAACAGAGCAATCCACACACCCAAACCCTGCTGGCCTTCTGCTGCCTGCCATGCGGTGCTTGTCTCACTCTGTTAGCATAGTGCCCCCTTTCACCTGCCAAACATACAGGTGGGCAGAAGTGCCCATGGCAGGATCCCTGCCAGCAGTAGCCAGTGAATAGCTCCAAAATAAGGGCATACCATGAGCAGGGAGGAGGAGGCACTAACCTAACCCCATTGCCATAAGGTAACCGCACTGGGCCCAAAGCATGCTTGATCACTGCGCCAGCTCCAAGCTGGTTCAGCAATCTTATCCCTCAACTTCCACCCTGGCTATTGTGTGCAGCAGGGCTGTGGATGCAGCAGTAGCCCTGCTGCTCTGTTCAGCCCCACCAGGGTTAGGATTTCTGCCTAAGGCAGCAATCCTACTCAGAATTCAGTGGGGCTTATTTTCTGGTAATTGAGGTTTGGATCGTAGTCTAAGGGTACAGACATACTCACTATTGTGCTGGTTTCAGTGCGTCTCCACCTCTCTTTTCTGAAAACGGGGGAACACAACACTAATCAAACCCTGCTCCTTTTTACTGTAAAACCTGGTGGGATCAGCTTGAGTGCGGTATTTTTTAAAAAATTGCTTCAAAGAGATTTCACAACTGATCGGCAGATCAACCTGTTGCCCTCCAGGTGTAGCCAATGGAAACGCTTTGCTCTAGGCAACTAGTGTGCTCACATCCTAAATCTGGAAGAAGGCAAAACAAGTGCACTCACAGCTGTTCTCAGTACCAATGGGGAACTGAAATTATAAGAGAATGATTAGCTCACTATTACAAAAATCGGCCTAGGTCTTGCAGATGTTTGTCTAATCCTCTACCACTGGACCACTCTGTTCATTAAATAGTTTCTCCAGATCACCTTTCTTTAATAGTTGGGATCTTCAGTGGGAAAAGGGATGTGCCTTTGGTTGGATCATGTATCCATCAGGGTGGGCTCAGCATTCAACTGTATTCTTAAACTATCCATTGTACTAGTATGCCTCTAAGTCTGATCCCGTCTAACAGATAGGGAACTGAGATTCTCTTTTAGTCATATCGGGTAATGCTGTTTCTCCTCCTTTATAAACCTAGCAACTCACCATGACACTTCCTGCATCCAGCCCGTCAAACAAACATAGGAACATAAGAAGGGCCATAGCTCAGTGGTAGAACATCTGCCTTGCATGCAAAAAGTCCAGGATTCAATCCTCAGCATCTGAAGTAGGGATGGGAGAGAACCACTATCCAAAACATCTGGAGGGAGCCAGGTTGGAGAAAACTGCTGTAAGAGAACCAATTTACACCTGCAGTACACCACCCTTTGCAGCCTTTTTTCATGGATTATAATGCTCCAGATTGGTGGGGTGTGTGGGTGTTTCATTTCTCTATATCCCCTCATGAAAAACTCCTCCTTCCACATAGACAACTAGAATGCCAATGAGAAGGATTCTAAGCTAACATTCTCCCTGATGCACTATGTTTCTGTGTTCAGGAAGACTGCATGTATATGTGTCTAGTGGGGAGCATTCAGATCTACAACTGCTACCTGGTAATCTGCGATGACACGGTCCAGGAAAAGCTATAATGTATGGTTTTGTTGTCAGTGTCATTATGCATAGGTTCTAATCTAAGCACATTGGGTTCTGTACTGAGCCCAACAAAGAGTAAACACTGACTGGGTGTTGTGTAGTAGCAGTACTAATGAAAACTCACTGGAAATTTTGGCCTAAGTATCCCAACAAAACAGAGGGAGGGGTACAGGCCTGCAGGCTGCCTGCCTCCATTTTCATAAGAAGGCATTACTGAACATAAATTGGGTGAGGGGATTATATCAGATCCAACTGTCTTACCATGTGCCAAGTGAGAAAATGCTGCCAAAACTGAAGATGGATGGCATCCTTCCCTTTCATTGTCTGCTATACATCAATCAAGTGATGTTTGGAAAATATACATAGAATCAATGCTCTAAGGATGCTCTAAGGAGATGAGGATGATTGTTAAAGCAGGACTGCCTTCTGCTGGCTCCACAAGGGCAGGATTTCCTGTCCCCAGGCCCTCTCCTTTGCAGCTTGTGAGATAAGCAAGAAGGTCAGGAAAGGACTAATGTCAGGGAGGGGGGGAATCAGTAGAGAGTGGGAGAGGATGCTGATTTATGATTCCCAATGTAAGCTGGGGATCTGTCACTACAAGGACGTAAGGAGAGCAGAGCAGCATGACAGCACATCACAAGGGCAGCTTGTACAGCACATCTTATTCCCATCTAGCTATGACAAAATCTTAGCTTTAATGAGCAGAAAGCCCCAGTGTGCTTTCAAAATACCCTATGTAGGGTGGCTGTAGCCACTTGAAAATGCCCCACGTGGTGGTCTAACTGTGAGGAGAGCTGGTTGTCAGTGGCCTCTGACGATATGATGGTGACCATTGTTGCTACCACCCAGGTACCAAGAGGGCTCTTTCAATTACCACTTTGTCCCTTATAATCTCCCCATGCAGTTGGTCTAACTGCCGTGGGTCTACTGCCAGCCTCCAGCCACATGGCAAGGTGACCATCACTCTGCATTGTGGAAATCTGTGGAAGTGAAGAGTCTCGTGTGGGTGATGCTCAGTTCACTGTGTGGCTGGAGGGAAAGGATGGCCAGCTCCCCATGGGGCTAGAGCTGCCATGTGGCTTTTTAGCAGCCACCATGCTACACCTGCTTCTTTGGGATCACCCTGTGTCTCAGTGCACTCAGACCCAGAACAAAGAAGCAAGGAAAAACTAGGGCCACCACGTTATGAACATTAAGAGAAGGAGATCTGCAATGCAAATGATGAGCTGTATGGGAATTGGCAGAGGCAGAGCCTTCTCATGACCTCCTTCTAGCATGCCTAGCGTGTGCTGCCTGTTTCCATCCCATCTGACCACACTGTCAGGTGTTGTGGGAAGCCCTCCTGAACAAATACCCCAGGACTCTGCATGTGTGATTCTGGCAAGTCTCAAAGAGTTTCCTTTCCGAGTTCCGCATCCCAAAGTCCTGAGAGGATAATTGAGGGAAGACCCTCTCACCTCAGAGTCCTCACCAGCAACTCTGTTTGTAATCTTACATTTCTTACACTGCCTTGCTATTATGACAGGCCTATTTGACTTTTGATCCTACTAGGTACACAGCCAGCACCCAGAGGATCAGTACAGAACACACACACTCACTCCTACTTCTCTCAGCCAATTTGGTCCAGAGACAGTTTCTGCTCAGCTTCAAAGTGACCAGACCAGACACTCCTACACTGACTCAGATCTGGGAGAGAGAGCACCTCCATGCCCCACCTTACCGTTCTAAAAGAGCAATTCTGATTGGTAACTTAAGCAGGCCAATTGGAAGGGAGGAGTGACCTGTTTAGTTACCAAAGCATAATTTGTCCTTAATCTGAATAATGTCTTTATAGCAGTTTTTTTTACTGACCATAACTACAGATGTAACAAAGTACTGAAATCTAATGATTACACACACACATATCCGCCCCCTCCCACATGCTATGTGGTTGGCTAAACTTCAAAATGTCTCTAAACTGTTTGCAATTGTATTGTGTAGTTTGTAATTCCTAGGAAATTGTGTAGGAGAAACTACTTCCTGGCACACCAGGTCTAAATCAGGTAGGTAACTGCAGAATGTCTTCCCTGACCAGGATCCAAATTCCATGATCCAAAAATGCTCTTTGGTGTTCTATGTCTCACAATATCTCCCTGAGAGAACTGCTGCTCTTACTTCAAGTTAAGACAGAGGCTCAACATTTTGCCTTGGAGTTCGCAAGATGTTAAGCGGTGGAATAGGGAACAGAGTGAGAGAATCCCAAATTTGAAGCTAACATCGGACCATCATTTCATTTCACCTACCTGATGTGCATCGCTGCATCCTATTTCTCAACCACTTCAGTAGCGGCTCCATGGTGCAACCGCACACCCAGGGATTGTCTCCAATTTGAAGAGTCACCAGGTCTGTGAGACCCTCCAGGGCTTCAAGGCTGAGGAAAGTCAGGCCCCCATAGCTGAGATCAAGGTCACGCAGTTGGACCAAGCCTCGGAAAGCCTGGGGGTCGATCTTCCTCAGCCAGGGATTGTGGCTCAAGTCAATGTGCACCAGATTGTAGGCCTCTTGGAACATATCGGCCCCCACGTGAGTCAAATTGTTGTAGCTCAAGTCCAAGTGGGAGAGGCGTTTGGATGCCAAAAAAAGTCCAACAGGTAACTCAACGAGAGAGTTGTTCCGCAAGTCCAACACCCTCAGCTCAGAATAGCAGGTAAGATATCCAGGAGGAATGGTGGTGATGCGGTTGTGAGCCAGGCTCAGGTTTCTGGTGTCCAGTGGAAAAACTGGCAGCTCTGAAAAGAGCCAAAGCCTGCTGCAATCCACAACCTGGCTGTGGCATGTGCACAGAGCTGGGCAGCCAGTGACGGCACTGGCAAAGACCACCACCACTGCTACTAGGAAAGGGCTCAGTATCATGGCAGGACAGCAGTGGAATACAAACTGCTCCCCTCCCAGCTGGACACAGTCTGCACTCATTTTTGTAAGCTGGAAGCTACATGGCAGAGGGAAAGCCAATCAGGATAGGGAGCATAAGGGGCCGTGATACAGCCCAGCAAATGGGAGCCACTAATACATAATCCCTGCTACATTCTGGCTGGGAGGAAAGGGAGGCACTGAACCCCAGTTTGTCCTGATCTTGAGGCACCTATGGGAGAAATATGAACCATAAAAAGGATGTAATTGGGCCAGGAGCTGATGATTGTTTGTAGTTGATTTAGCTGCCTGAATAACTTTTTCCTGTAAGAGGATGGTGAAGAAGAAGAAAGATAAGAAAGAAAGAACTTTACCTGCATACAAGCACATGTGACTGCCTTGGTCTATGGATATAAAGTATGTAAACAAAGTTGGTGATTTTTACCCAAGATTGTTGGTAATTAGATCACTTGAGCTTGAATCAAGAAACGACATGTTCCTTTTCCTTTTTTTTTTAACCTTCTGTTGTCTGCTGGAGATGTAGATTTTCTGAGGCCCCTCACAGACGCTTTCTGTCTCCAGAATTTTTTTTTTAATCAGGCCCATAAATGTTCCCAGTGAATTCACCTGCTGTTCTTCAGAACTGAAAGGGTCTTCTGGAGTCACTGATGTATTATTTGAAGACAGCACTTCATGACCAAACTAAACATGACTTTGCAGGGCTCTGCGTCCCCCCTTGATCAATTTCCCATGTGCTGGGGTAGGTGAGGCCCTCTTGGCAAGGTTAGGAGGAACTGAGGCTGGACACGAGCCGCTTAGGAGTCCATGGTTTCTCTTCTTTAGGGAAGAAGGCTGGCTGGCATTGCTCAGTTTAGAACGTCCTGTACTTTGGAACTATCAAAGAGCCATAGAATCCCACAGAAGTGGTTGCACAGGCTGATGGTGTCCCCGACTTTGAAATGCTGTCCCAGAACTAGTCATGTGTGACCCTGCCTACAGGATCCAAAAGGGCAAGGGCAAGAGGTGTGATGCTGTCCTTTAAGCCTGGCCTTCTTTCTCAGCAGGCAGCAACAGGACTCTCCCTGTGCAACCTGCCAATGAAAACATGATGAGGATCAGAGACACAGCAACCATGGTATTGATCAGCCTTTACGCTTTCCCTTGACCCTGCTGGAAGTGAACCACTGTCTTTCTTTCCTTCTTATGCTCCTTTTGTGTGCCTTCAGCCTGACATCATTCTATAGTCCCCTTCTTCAGCCTCCTTTACGACATCAGCCACTATTTTCACAAACCACAACTGAAGTCCCTCATTTCTGATCTGGAACCCTTCACTACGGCATCTTTCTGGGGACTCCGCACAGCTTCCTCCTCCATGCGCTGCTGATATTGCAGCCACAGACTTTTGTGCAGAGAAGAACTGAGGGGAAAAAAAAAGAGAGAGCGAGAAAGTGAGCGCTTTGGCATTGTTCATTTGGCAATGAAATGAAGTTATGATAAAAAGGCCCAAGGGAGCAAATTAAAATTCAACTTTGGCTAACACAAAAAGGAGGCCTTACAGATTTCAGCTCTGCATATAATTGCTATTTTTTGGGGGGGGGAGGGTAGGAGGGGATTTGGGATTACACACAACCTTGTCAATGTAGCTCTGTTAGGATGACCTATACACCCTTTTACTAGTCTAGGCCCTGCTGATGGGCACTGCCCATCCAGCTACAGGCATCTGCTGAGACATCTCACTCCTCCTTGCTCTACCTTTAACCGTGGAAACAGCTTTGGGCCTCCACACAAACATACCACTTGGATTTTATTCCATTGGGAGAACCGGCCCTGCATTTTAGAGTCCCTGTATCCCTTTCCACTCTTCCTGAGCCTCTCCACATGTTTTCATGGAGGCACTTCCCTAACTTGGACCACACTTCCATTCCTGCCTCTCTCTTCAGATGTCTGTACCCTCTCCTTCCATCGCTTTCTCCCCTCTGCAATGCCATCTCTCTCTCTCTCTCTCTCTCTGTTTTTTTCTGTCTTCTCTGCTCTGCAGAGCTCACATCCTCCTTGCCCTCTCACCAGCCATCCTTCCCATGTCCTCCTTGCACCCGTTGCCTTCTCTCCTTGACACCCATCCATCAAATGCACTGTCCATTCTCACCTGCTAGACACACCCTGCTCACACAAGACAGAGAACACTGAAACCTTACTGTTTTCACAAACACACAGCAAGCAGGCATCCCCTCTTCATCTCTCCCCGCTACATCACCTCTTTTTGTTGTTGTTCAATGGAGATACTTACTCTGAGCAAAGAGGGGGTTTTTTTTGGGGGGGAGAGGGGGGTTTCAGTTCAGCTCTGGTGCTGAGTCGTGTGGCTGTTCCTTGCCATTCCACTGTGCTTCTTGCCTCCTTCCATCCTTTCTTTCATTTGCACCTCTAGAAGACCGGGATGCTGCCAGTCTCTCATTGAATTGCAGCTGCTGTTGCTCTCTCTCTCTCTCTCTCTGTTTGATTTCAGCCAGGACTTTCCCCACCTCCTCCTCTTCCCTCCTTCTCCCCCCACCCTCTCTCTCTCTTTTTCTTCCTTGAGGGCCAGGTACTGACGTTTCACTGTCTCTTAGCAACTGCCTCCTCATCTCTGAGCAACAGGAGAACTGGCTGCAGACCCCACTGAGCTGACGGGGGGGGGAGCAGAGAGGAGGAGGTGAAGAAGGCTGAAGCAATGGGTGGAATAAAAAGCGCACCCCCAGGATCCCACAGAGAGAAAGAGAGGGGGGGCACACATCCTGGGGGAGGGGAAAAGTAGAATCAGGCAGACGGGGGTGGCTGGAGATCTGGGAGACAGACACCGGCAGAAAAAGATGAGGCAGACAAGGACAGCAAACACACAGAAATTGTTGGGGGGGGGCAGACTGGGAAGAGATGCCAGGAAAGCAGTTCTCACTGCTGGCTGGTGATTCTTAGAGGGAGCGGAGGCATAAATCTAGGGTCAGGGGGAGGATATTCCTTGCATTGCATCTTCCTAGAGATGATGACTTTAACAAGGCCGGGATGCCAACCCTTGTCTTTGCCAACAGCCTTGAGACAGCAGATGCTCTGCCCAGCAGCCATATTGGTGTTCCCTTTGTGGCCTGCCACTGCCTCATGGAGCTTTTGATTAGTTATTTATCACTCCTCACATATGTGTGTGTGTGTGATTTGTCTCCTTGCCCTGTGGGGGTTTGGCACCTATTAGGGGGATGTTTCATGTCTGTTTTCCACATTCCTGCCTTGCTGGCATCTGGGGGGAGACAGATGGTGCAACTTCCCCAAGAGAGAGCTTGGCTTTTTCTGTTTTATGTGTGGCGCTCTCCCTTGGGTAGGTATTAATTGGTTTTCATTTCAAAATCCCACTAACTTGCAAAGGGACCTCCTGCCTGAAGTGGACTTCACAAATGCAGATATATCATTCCGCCTACTAATCTTTACAAAGGCACAGCAGTAGGTGAAGATCTCTTAATTTCCTCCTTCAGAAGCACAACAATTCTGCCTCTGCTAATTTAGAAACCTCACCTGGTGTGCCTTGGGAGAACTAAGCCTGCCAAATGTCAGAGAGCAGTCTTCTCCAACATGATGCCCTCTCGATGTTGTCATTCTACAATTCCCATCATCCCTGCCCACTGGCTTTGCTGCCTGAGGCTGCCTGAACTTGTAGTCCAGGGATGGGGAACCTGTGGCTTTCCAGATGTTGTTGGACTCCCTGCCAGCATGACCAGTGGTCAGGGATCCTGGAAATTATAATCCAGCAACATCTGAAGGGCTCCAGGTTCCTCACCCCTGTTGCAGTCTAAAACTGGAGGGCACCAGGTTGGAGAATGGTGCCATAGAGTGTCTTTGATGGTATTTGCCAGTTGTTCAGCTATCAGTTGAGATCTGTGGCCGGGAAACTACAGATTGGGTTTGAGTATATCTGAACACTACAGAAATCTGCAGTTATCTATCGGGGGTCTTTGGTTTTCACCAGACCCCCCCTCCATGAGACCAAGTTTGTCGATTGCATGTACTGGAGGTTGGGCCCAAAGGGCAGTTTAGGGATTCTACTTGTGTACCGCCCACCCCGCTGCACAGCAGACTCCCTGGCCGAGGTGCTCGAGGTAGTCTCGGGTGTGCGATTGCTCTCCCCCAACCTATTGGTTTTGGGGGACTTCACCGTGCACGCTGAGACCACTCTCATGGGGGCCCCTCGGGATTTCATTGAAACCATGACTTCTTGGGAACTGCAGCTTAGTAATACAGGGCCCACCCATGTAGCTGGTCATGCTTTTGACCTTGTGTTGTCTCGGGAGGGGAGGGAAGTGCTCTGGAAATGGGGGCTGTTTGTTCTAACCCCGTGTCATAGTCAGACCACTACCTGGTGAATATAGACCTCTCAATGCCGCACACCCTCCGCAGGGGTCATGGACCTATTAGGATGGTCCGCCCCAGGCGCCTGATGGAATCTAAGGGATTCCTGAATGCGCTGGGGGATTTGGAGCTGACTGAAGGACACCCGGTCGAAACCCTGGTAGTGGAGTGGAATAGGGAGAAGACTAGGGCAATAGACCGGGTGGCTCCGAAATGTCCTCTCCCCCTGAATAGAACTCGGACAGCACCCTGGTATACACCATAATTGCGGGGTCTGAGACAGGAGGTGAGACGACTAGAGTGCCGGTGGCGGCAATCTCGCACTGAAGACGATCAAACACTGGTTAGAGCAGCAATAGCGGCCTACCAGGTGGCAACAAGGGCAGCAAAGAGGGATTTCTTTGCTGCCTCTATTGCGTTGGCAGAGTGCTGTCCCAGGAGGTTGTTCCAAGTGGTCCGTAGCCTGGTCGGTCCAGTTGCTCAGGAACCCATGGAGCACTCTAAAGCCTCCTGTGACATATTTGCTAAACACTTTGCCGATAAAATCGAGCGCCTGAAGAGCATGATTCCGTACGCCGTGGATACAGGAGGTGGGGTAGAGTCGGCCAGTTGCATTCTGGTCCGGTGGGATCGGTTTCAGCCTCTCCTCACTGAGGAAGTGGACAAGGTGCTCTTTACTGTGAAGCCAACCACCTGTCTGCTTGATCCTTGCCCTTCGTGGCTGATCATGAGCTGCAAAGAGAGACTGGGCGAAGGGATCAAGGCGGTGGTAAATGCATCCTTGGAAGAGGGTGCAATGCCATCAGCCCTCAAGGAGGCAGTGATAAAGCCCATCTTGAAAAAGTCCTCCTTGGATCCCCAAGAGTTGAATAACTTTCACCCAGTTTCCAACCTACCATTCTTGGGCAAGGTGATAGAGCGAGTGGTGGCCAAACAACTACAGACACACTTGGATGAAGCAGATTATTTAGATCCATTCCAATCGGGCTTCAGGACTGGACATGGAACTGAAACAGCCTTGGTCGCCCTGGTGGATGATATGAGGAGGTCGTTGGATAGAGGAGAATACACTTTCCTCGTCCTCCTGGATCTCTCAGCGGCTTTCGATACCGTTGACCACAGTATCTTGTTAAATCACCTAGAGGGATTGGGGGCACTGTTTTGCGGTGGTTCCACTCCTATCTCTCAGGCAGGTACCAACGGGTGGCATTGGGGGATGAGGTTTCAGACCCTTGGCCTCTTACTTGTGGAGTACCACAGGGTTCTATCCTCTCCCCCATGCTATTTAACATCTATGGCATCCCGCTGGGAGCCATCATCAGGAGTTTTGGGCTGCAGTGTCACCAATATGCGGATGACACTCAGCTCTATCTCTCATTCAAGTCCTCACCAGAGTTGTCTGTGAAGACCATGTCCAAGTGCCTGGAGTCCGTAAGCGGATGGATGGGCGAGAACAGGCTGAAGCTAAACCCTGACAAGACCGAGGTGTTGCTCGTGGTTGACAGGAGAAGGCTGGGAGATATCGACTTGGTGCTTAATGGGGTGAGAGTACCCCTGAAGGACCAGGTCCGCAGCCTAGGGGTCATCCTTGACTCCCAGCTATCCATGGAGGCTCAGGTTTCGGCAGTGAGCCGGATGGCTTGGTATCAGTTACATCTGATACAAAGGCTGCGACCCTACCTTCCTGTACATCTGCTCCCACGAGTGATACATGCCCTGGTCTCCTCTCGCTTAGACTATTGTAATGCGCTCTATGTGGGGTTACCCTTGAAAACGGTCTGGAAACTGCAGCTGGTACAGAACGCGGCGGCAAGCTTGATTAAGCATAGCCGTCGCCGGGATCATATCACTCCGGTGTTGGTAGATCTTCACTGGTTACCAGTGGTGTACCGGGCCCAATTCAAGGTGTTGGTGTTGACCTTTAAATCCCTATACGGTTTCGGCCCAGTATATCTGAAGGACCAGCTCCAGTATCACCAATCAGGCCATCTTACAAGATCAGCCACACAGGACCTCCTCTTGATCCCACCAGTCAAAACAGCTAGGCTGGTGTGGACTAGAGAGAGGGCGTTCTCGGTTGTGGCCCCCACCCTCTGGAATTCTCTCCCTTATGATCTTCGGCATGCCGCCTCCCTGATGACTTTCCGCCGAGCGTTAAAGACCTGGCTATTCAGGCAGGCCTACAGAGTCCTTGGGGTGGATTAGATTAGCTTTTTGATTAATTAATTGATGTTTTGATGTTATTAATTGATGAGTTTGTTTTGGATTGTATATTGTATTTTATTATGCTGTTGTAAGTCGCCTAGAGTGTCCGTTAATTCGGACAGATAGGTGACTAACAAATAAAATTTTATAATTATTATTAAATGCCCCCAAAATGGGCTGTCAGCCATGAGCCTGTGACCACATGAGACTAGATGACCTAAGACCTCCAGCAGGGCCTGTCCAAGACATTTTGCTACCTGAGACAGAACAGTGAATGGTGCCCCTAAAAGTTCCAGCTCAGGTAGCCAGAGGTATGTGTGCAGTGGTGGTGGAAGGGACAGGACTTTCTGGAGAGAGCTCCTTCCAAACATTGTATGGCGTGGTACACCAGCTTTAGCTGTAGATGTGGACTATAATAATCTACCATTGTTAAATGGAAAAAAATGCATGCACATTTGATTTGTTGTTGCTGTGTTTGGTATTATTGAAAACAATACAATATCTATAATGCATTTTTTTTTAAAGATACACAATATCCACGGCCAGCTAAGTTATTTTGGCACCTGATATCTCTGGGCACTGTGATCAGGAGTTTTGGAGTGAAGTACCACCAATATGTGGATGATACTCACCTTTATCTCTCTGCTCCATCTGAATCAGGAGAGGCGGCTGAGACGCTAGACAGATGTTCTGAGGCAGTGATGGTCTGGATGTGGGCCAAAAAATTGAAATTGCATCCTGAAAAGACAGGTGTTATGTGTTCTAAGTTCTCAAGTCCAGGAGGTGGAAAGATGGTCTGTTATGGACAGGGTTGCATTCCCCTGGAAGGAGCAGGTTTGTAGTTTTTTGGGGGGGTACTCCTGCATCCAGCAGTGTCACTGGAGGCTCAGGTGGCCTCAGTAGCTAGGAGTTCATTTTTCCAGCTCCAGCAAGGTTAGCTTTGGCCCCTTTGGCAGAGATAGCTTGGTCTCAGCATGCCATCTTCTGGCGCTCTGCATGGGGCTGCCCATGAAGACAACTTGGAAACCTCAACTGGTCCAAAATGCAGTGGCCAGATTAGTGGCTGAGATTGCCATTAGAACTCAGTTCATTTCCATTTTAAAATAGCTGCATTGGTTCATTTCTGGGCCTAAATAACTTAGGCCTCAAATATTTGAGAGACCACTTCCTTCCCTACAGACCCTCTTCTGTGGCCCTCAGAAGTTCGGGTGTGGTGGTGGACCAGGAGAGGGCATTTTCTACGGCAGCCCCTAAGTGGTGGAATTCCCTCCCCATAGAGGTGTATCTGATATCTTTACTGTGCATTTTTCAGTGAATGCTGAAGATGCACCTCTTTACCCTGGTCTTCAAAACCCGAGATGTGTGTTTTCAGGACCCACCTTATTTCTGTGACTGTAATTCATTTTAACTGTTTTTAATACTGAATTTTAACTTGTCCTGGGACCTGCTAGTGAAGAATGTATAATAAATTATTATTATTATTATTATTATTATTATTATTATTATTATTATTATTACAACAATAATATACTGCCCTTTCATTTGCTAGGATTGCAACTGTATTATTGTACTTTTTAATGTTAGCATAGTTCCCACCCCACCATCATATCTTCCTAATCTTCTCCACATTTGTTCATTTCTTATCCCCTTTTCTTTCTCTGAGATATACCTGTCACTATCCTTTATGGACCAACAGTTTTGACAGCTTGGACTACTGGCATCAGCTAAAAGCCAAGGAAGCCCCAGGATGTTTTTTAAGCAGAGATTTGTGGGGCTAAGAGGAAATGAGATGGAAAGATCAAGAACATGCAGATAGGGGGAACAGGAGACAGCACAGAGGGAGAGGGAGGGAAAGGGAGGCAGAATGAGGCAAGGCAACCTGGGATCCAGCTCTCACATAAGGGAGGAGAGCAACCTGAGAGAATCGGAGTATATTTACACCATAGGATAAATGGTGATTATAGACAGCAAACAGGTTGCTGCTTCTCTATTGCAAACGATAATGTAGGGGAGGTGTTTTTTGTTTTTTTTTAGGGGAGAAGCAGAGCATGCACAGTGATGCTTTACTGGTTACCAGCTGCTCTTCCCCACCTGACTCAGAGGTCATGCAACCATAGCTTCAGGAGAGTGGTGCTTTCAGGAGGAAAGTGGTAGGCAGGGTATGTCTTAGCACCCTCTGCTTCTCCCCTGCAAATCAACCCCTGCAATGCTGCAGCAGACAATAGAGGCCAATGTGATGGGACAGAGCACCCTTCCAACAACGTCATCACTGCAGCTTTCCCCGGGGAGCGCTGGGATGGGGCAGGGCAGCAGAGCCATCTGGTGCTCCTACTGGTGCTTCCATGCAGCCCTGAGCTTGCTGCCTCCTGCCTCACACCAGCGCTATCCAGGTAAGCTGCAGTGACACTGGTGACAGCAGTAAGGTGGCTCTGCCCCACCACAGTGGCTGCTATTGGCAGTGGGAAGCCACATTGCCCCTTAATGTCTACTTTCACTCATAGACTTAAATTGGTTTAGCAGCAATTCCCTTCTTCCCAGAGAACCATAGATCTGCAAGAGGTGCAGAACTACACCTCTCGTGCCCTCAGCCAAATTACAATTTCTATTTTTTTGGGGGGGGGGGCACAGCAGGTAAACTTGTATAAAGCAGATTTAATTGTGTCGTGTAGATGTGCCCTAGAGTGATCAACAGAAAATCTCAGTTTGCGGTGTTTTATCCTGTGCCAGTTTATAGCACACTGATTCATGTGGCTATAGTAGGGCAATTCTGATGGATATTGGTTTCATAGAATCATAGTATTGTAGAGTTGGAAGGGGCCTATAAGGCCATCAAGTCCAACCCCCTGCTCAATGCAGGAATCCAAATTAAAGCTACCCGACAGGTGGCTGTCCAGCTGCCTCTTGAATGCCTCCAGTGTTGGAGAGCCCACCACCTCCCTATGTAATTGCTTCCATTGTCATATCGCTCTAACAGTTAGGAAGTTTTTCCTGATGTTCAGTCAAAATTTGGCTTCCTGTAAGTTGAGCCCATTATTCCATGTCCTGCACTCTGGGACAATTGAGAAAAGATCTTGGCCCTCTGTGGTAACCTTTTAAGCACTTGAAGAGTGCTATCATATCTCCCCTCAGTCTTCTCTGCTCAAGGATAAACATGCCCAGTTCTTTCAGTCTCTGCTCATAAGGCTTTGTTTCCAGTCCCCTGATCATCCTTGTTGCCCTCCTTTGAACCCGTTCCAGTTTATCCAAAACTGGATGCAGTACTCAAGATGAGGCCTAACCATTGCCAAATAGAGGGGGACTAATACTTCATTCAGTCTGGAAACTATACTTCTGTTAGTGCAGCCTAAATTATTATGATTATGATTATGATTATGATTATTATTATTATTATTATTATTACATCCCACCCTCCCACCCAGCAGGAGCCCAGGGCAGCAAACAAAAGCATTAAAACATTTTTTAAAAAAGAAACTTTAAAACATATTCAATTCAATTCAATTTTATTGTAGGGCCATAGGCCAACACAAATACAATATGCGATACAAGAATATAACACAATATTATCATAATAGGTCAGTTAAAATTGTTGGTTAATTTACCAACACAAATACAGTGTACAATACTAGGATAAAACTCGGGATTGTCATGATAGAACAGTTGAAGTTATTAATTAATTTGGTAAAATTTAGTTCAAATAAATTAATTAGTTGCCTAAGACAAAGATGGCTCTTAATTTCTGAGCCGCCAGAGCAAAAAGGGATACCTTATGTGTTATCTCATGATTTAAATCAGATAATAAAAATAATATTTTTTCCTCATCCGTGAGCATCTCGTGGGAATCGAACCATTTCTGCAAAAAATTTACTCTCGGGTTCTGATAGATTGGGCAGTGTAGTATAATATGCGGGAGATCTTCCGCTCCGTCGGAGCCACAAAGACATTTTCTTTGATCCTTTGGGGTTTTGGATATTCTGCCCTCTCTATCAGAATTAGGTAATGTGAAAAAACAGAGGGCCATAAATGCACGTCTGAGAGGCACTGGTAAAGCCTGTAAGAGGTATGGAGAGCAAACATGGTCTTTTTTGAATTTCCAATACCATGTGGCAGTACTACAGTTAATTAAAGTCAAATGGTCTAAATAGTTACAATGGTTAAAAATTAACTCGGGGAGACTCTTATTTGTGTCTATATGAGTGAACTGCTGACATATTTAAACAAAACATCTTCAAAAAGTTACTTTAAAAAGCTATCAAAACATCTTCTAAGATTAAAAACACTTGAAAAAAGAAAGTTTAAGAACATATTAAAAAGCAATTCCAACACAGATGCAGATTGGGATAGGTCTCAACTTAAAAGGCTTGTTGAAGGAGGAAAGTATAGCATTTGCCCTTTTTGCAGCCACGTCACACTGTTGGCTCATATTCAGCTTGCGATCAACAACAATCCCAAATTCCTTCTTGATTAGTATCCCACATCTAATAACTGTGCATTTAGTTTCTTTTCCCTAGGTGCAGAACCTTGCACTTATCCCTGTTAAATTTCATTCTGTTGTTTCAGCCCAATGTTCCAACCTATTTAAATTAGCCTTTTTCAGATGTTTAAAACTAGAGCATGGGTGGGCACCTGAGACCTGGGGGACTCTCTCTAGGTTGCACCCTTCACTAGCCTTGAGTCACACCCTCCTTGAACGTTTTTGCCTGGCTGGAATGCTTCTTTGAACCCTGATAATGACTCTTGCTTGCCTGGATGAAGGTAGAGAGGGGAGTGAGAGGGTGTATAGAAACTAGCCTATTGTACAAAGGTAACATTCACATCAATTACTCTGTTGTCTGCTTTTGCCTCTGGACCCGCCTGTCAAAGGCATGTGGCCCCTGGAAAGTTGCCCAGAAGGAAATGTGGCCCTCGGAAACGATCATGGTATTAGGTCTTTTACCGCAATCTTCAAACATGCATCATCTTTCCTTTGTGCACATAGTCTTTGTGTGAAGAATTTGTACAGGCTCTGGGCACAAAGGAGCAACTTGCATGCAGATGTCAGGGGCGAGGCCAGGGGCGCGTTCCCCATCTCCCTTGTTGATTCTGTGCTTATAAGGAGTGATGGGTCGTGTTAAAGGGCTGGGATATTACATAGACCTGCATGTGTGTGCATCTGTGTGATAATAATGCTGCCATTCCTAAAGCTTCATTGTGTAATCACTGGTTGCATCTGTTGATGTGTTTATGTTGAGCTGACTGTCATCTCTGGATTAGTTTGACAGATGGATCTTGGATGGATCTATGTTCAAGAGTTATTTCTGTATTTTTGGCAGAAAGGCTGTCTTTTATGTATGTGGATTTATGTTAGTTTGTTGTTGAGCCTATCAGTTTGGATGTTGACATTATGCCTCTGGGAGGAATTCCATCACTGTGCTGTATCTGGGTGGAAATATATGTTGGCAGATTGCATGCGTACCAGAGCACTGCACAGGAGCAGCCATTTTGTACTTAAAAGTGGATTGCTGAGTACAAAATACCCAAATATCATGATGCCAATGAGGAAGGTGGCCAGATTTTGCCTTAAAAATAAATGTGAGCAGTCACCAAGAAGGAGGGAACATATTTTGAAAGAAAAGTTACAGTTTATATACATGGGATGAGCTCCCTTCATAACATGTGCCAGCTTAAATGGACTGTGGTCCCTGAAAGTTTCTGCCATAACAAATGTGTTAGTGTTTTAAGTGCCACAAGACTCTTTGTTATTTTTGCCACAACAGACTAATGTGACTAATTTTCTGGAAATAGTGTAGAAATATTTCTTTCTTGTGTATCTCTGTTGGCAGCTGAGCTTGCAGCTGGGTCTGGCTGGTTTAAATTTCTTGTCTTGTCTTGTATCTAGCTTTGTGTTGAGGTTGTGTGAGCAGCTTGCTACCGTATATATTTGCTATGTGGCATGATTACTTTACAGTAGACAGGAAGCACAAGGATATGAAATAATTAGTTGGCCCAACAGTCCCCTCATAGTCTGAATCACTAACCGCAGGCTGGTGCTACTGCTGCTGCTTTTGAGAGAAGAACAAGGTGCTGAGTGTGTGTGTGTGTGTATCTCTCAAATGTTACTCAGATATTTGAAAGGGAGGGCTCCATAGAGAGCTACCAGAAGGTATGTGAGTAAATGATAAGGCAATGTGCATCTGAATACCAGTTGCTGGAAATTGCAAGTAGAGTTGCCTGGTCTCTGGTTTTTGCCCGGAGACTCTGGTTTTTAGGGGTCCTCTCTGGGTCTCTGGATGAGTCACCCCAATCTCTAGACTCTTAGCTTTCATTTTTTTTAAAAATTAAGTTTCTAGGTGGTCTGGTTCAAGCAATATACACCAAAATGTCAGTTGCCCCTCTGCAACTTCTGTTAGAAGTGGGCTGCTCTAATTCCCACCCCTTCTGTTTTTTTAGCCAATAAGTGAAGTCAGGGTTGTGACTGATGAGAGATTTGCTGACCTCCAGGCTATAGATAGAAGCCATTTCAAATCTGAAAACAGTTTCTTTTTCCTGCTTGTCTGCACATCAGAAGTTGAGTGAGTGTATAATTTTCAGCAGCAGCAATATTGCCTTTCTACAATAACATACCAGGAAATCTAGAACTGAAGATCACAGCAAGATCTTGGTAGGCATACACAGTAAACAATTTCATTTATTATGATTATAATAAAAGTGTACATGCAGGATTTTTTAATTACTTGCAAAAATAGCATATTATACATTTATCTTTCAAATAATTTTTGAACAGAAATTTGAAGAAGTGTACATGCTGCAGCTTATGATGTCAAAAGTGTCATACTTTTCTAATTATAAGGAGTCAAACAAGTTTAAATTTTACTGGGTTGTTAAAGAGGGCAGTTTGTTTAATTCATAGCCTGTTTTGAAAACCTTCCCAGTACGAACCTTTAAACCTAGACTCACTTTTCTGGGAGTAAAGCTGCAATGCTAATCCCACATACCTGGGAGGAAACCCTGTTGAATTCAGCAGGACTGACTTGTGCGTAGACATGGTTAGGATTGTGCTGTAAATCAATTGTGCTTTTGAGTGAACATAGTAAAGGACTGTGTTGTAAATCTTTCTCTCCTCCTCCAATCCTTTTTAAAAGCAATTAGGCAATTTAAAAGCAATTAGAATTATTATTAGAATTAGAATTTATTACCCGTCCTTCACCCAAAGGTCACTGCTTTTATTTGGTAGAAAACTAATATGGATTTTTTCTTTAAAAAAACTGTTCTGCAGTGACCAACTGGTTTTGACAACAAACTTTTACATGGGGTGTATGTATTTTTACATCTCCAGTATGTGTGTATATGGAATCTTTCCAACAACCCTGTGAGGTAGGGTTGGAAACCAAGGCAGCTCGCAAGAAACAAATCCATTCGAAATCCATTAACTATAAAACGAATATGAAACAGTTGCAAAACAGCTTTTGTTGTTATGTGCCTTCAAGTCGATTACAACTTATGATGACCTTATGAATTGGCGACCTCCAGTAGCATCTGTTGTGAACCACCCTGTTCAGATCTTGTACTTTCAGGTCTGTGGCTTCCTTTATGGAATCAATCCATCTCTTGTTTGGTCTTCCTCTTTTTCTACTCCCTTCTGTTTTCCCCAGCATTATTGTCTGCTGTGGATAGGGTTGCACTTCCTCTGAAAGAGCAGGTCCATAGATGATATCTGGCTGGTCACTGTGAGAACAGGATGGTGGACTAGATGGGCCTCTAGTCTTATCCAGTAGGACTCTTGATGTTCTTGAGGTAAGGAAAGTGATGATTATGCATCTCACCCTGCTTAAAATGCTTTCCAAGAGAGATATAAACTGTCAGACAGACTGAGAGAGCCATTGTGGTCCAATGCAGACTACTAGTAATAGCTGACATGGTAGAATGGAGCGGCACCCCCACCCCCGATAGCAGTGTCCCTGCAGCTCACCTGGACAGCACTGAGATGTGGCAGGGTGGTGGCGAGGATGGGGCTAGAAGGGTGCACCGACGAAGCCAATCTGGTCTTCTGATTGGTGCATCCATGAAGCCCCTACCCTGCCTCACTCCAGCATCGTCCAGGTAATTTATAGCCATGACACTGTCAGGAGGGCATCTCGGCCCCATCACGACAGCTGCTACTGACAGTGCTGAATATCTGATGTGGATTAAGGGGTGTGTTTGTGGAGGTACTGAAATAATTGTCTAAGGCTGTGAACACACTAGTCGCCTACAGCAAAGCATTTCTATTGGACACACCTGGAGGGGGAATGGGTGATCTGCCTATCAGTTGCAAAATCTCTTTGAAGCTGATTTTTTTTAAAAAAAAATGCACTTGAGCTGATCCAACCAGGTTTTACAGTAAAAAGGGGCGGGGTTTGACTAGTTCTGTGTGCCCCATTTTCAGAAAAGAGACTTGGAACTGGCAGAACAGTAAGTATGTCTCTACCTTAAATGTCACTCTTTAAAAAGCCAGAACTAGTCCCTGTCCCTCATTTCAAGGAGCAGATCTTTATTTATGAATCTTAATTATATGTGAGACATATCCTAACAGCACAAAGCAACTTAAATATAATATAAAGAAGGTATATTTTAATAAAGTATGTTCTGACCCTCACAAGATGACATTTTATCATGGTTTTGCAAGTGTGTCCCTTTTTATGGAGCTCTTTGGGTGGTACCCTTAGCTTGAGGCCACCATCAACATATGACACGGGCACAGGGAGCCAAGCGAAGGCCAGTGCTGGCATTAGCACTCCTTGCGCTGGTGTTGTGTACTGGGCTGGCTGACACATGCAAATGAACTGAATCATTCAATAAAATAACCAATGAAACAAACCAGAAAGGGTGGCATGAATCACTCCTGTAACAAGAAGACTTAGAGATGTTCACAGCATTTTAAAAGGTGTGAACATAATTCATAATTCTGAACAAAACAAACAAGCTTGTTATGTTTCTGTTCTAGTTTTCAGCAACTAAAATGACTGGATTTAAAACAACACATTACTGTAGGACATGAGGAATGAATCAAAAGCCTTTGTTTCCTTGCAGATTTTGAAAGATGAAAATGGGAACCCCCACAGAAAACACTAGAAGCAAACAATGGACATGTAGAAATGAAGGTGTTGCCTGCGTCCCTTACCATTTGTAAAAAAATAAATAAAAGCAAAATCCCAAAGCAGATCTCACCAAGCCCTGTTCCTTGGGTGACATTTTGGGACAGCGTGGCAGCTGGAGGATGCTTGGCTTATGTCACAGTCAAGAGAAGCTTCAGAAGCTTGGTTGCCTCCAGTTGCCTGAGCGCCTTTACCCAGAGTGGCCCCCTTTGTAATGGATGATGCTCAGTGAAAGGTTGCCATGGGAGCCGGTGGGTGGCATTGATTGGCCCTTGCTGAAGAGCAGATGTCAGGATGTACATGAACGTGCGGGAGATAAAAATAATGACAGCACATTTGTTTGGAAAAAGACAGATTTTTCAAAGTGCTCCCTAGAAAACATTTCTGTGATTTTGTGATAGGTTATTCAGTTTAATCCTGAACTTACCAGGAAATGTGTATACACTCGCTTGCGCACACACATTTGTCTGCCTCCAGGCCTGAAGCAATTTGCATCAGTTGCCCTCTAATAAATCAGTTAACAGGCTGACAGCAGTCATATAGTCACATGAGTAACAATGCTGAAAGTACTGACCACCAAAGGGTGGCCATTTCAGCAAATGTGATGGTGCACTATTGCCACCTGCTGGACTTCTCTGTGAATACAAATGTGACAAATTTAGGGCAGAACAGATTAGTTCCAACAGAACGTTGAGCCTGAATCAGGGGTGTATTATGTCTATCAGCCACAAAAACACCTGTGATCTTAGTCATATATATTATGAGTGCTGCTGGTCTCTGGAGGTGTTGCTGTTGATCTCTGTAAGCTCACAAAATGTCTTGTTCTTGAGAAGGTAGGTATAGAGACGGCAGTATTTTTCCTGTTCATAAGGCATTTGCCCAATATGTGTTCCATCAGTCCTGGGACACCAATTTGTCCTTTTGGATCTTGAAAAACCCAGTTGTCTAGATGAAATAATAGTTTCTTATTGAGACAAATCATTGGGCTGGTCCTAACATTAGGCAGAGCGAGGTGGCTGCCTGAGACATCTGATTTGGGGTGTCATGAAAGGGCAGCAAACTTAGTTAATGAAACTTGTTGTTGTTGGTACTGGTGCTGCTGTTTTACTGCCAGGGAAGGGGAGACGCATGTGTGGCATTTTCTCCTCAAGCGCCAAAATAAGTTGATTGGCCTTGGGTATGTATTTTGACTTGTGTGGGGAGACTGCTGTTTGTCAGGCAGCAAAATGTCTATGGTTGGCTGTACAAAACTGACCTGAAGTTCTTTATTTTTTTTTAAAAAAAGATCTGTTATGGTGACTGCCAGGAATCCCTCCAGCTTATTTAAGGGTGGAAGTAAGGTCCATGCCAGTTGAAATACGGATTGGTATGGCAACTATATTATTTTAATTTAGAATGGATGGCGGGAAGTAGACTGTTTTAGATTACTGAAGTAGAACTAGACTGAAGTAGATTATTTTATTTTTAGAACAGGCACAGATCAATAACCAGAATACTATAGTAGGCTACTGCAGCACACAACCAAAATGCAGTCATTCGATTTAGATACACAGCATTTAAGCTTTTGGGGCATGGATAAGATACACACACACAGACACTGGGACTTGGAACTTTGGTTTTTCACCAAGTTACACTATATCATATGCATTAAACTGTTGCGGCCGGGCAACTATTGCAGGAAGGCCTTAGAGCTCAGAGCTGTAAGGCCTTCTTGCAATGGTTCTTCTGCACCAGAGGGAGAAGAGGCTCCTTTGCAAGGTAAGAAGACCTTGTTCGTGTTTGTTCTCCATTACACTGCTGAGATAGCAGGAGAGCCTCCTTCCCCAGTAAAAAAATTGGAACCCTGCCCCCTCCCTGCTGGTCAGTCGGCCTGCCTGTGTGAATGTATGTGTGTCTGCCTACCCTGTTTGAGTGTGTGTGCTCATCTGCCTTCCTGCCTACCTCTCTGTGTGGCCCCTCTGATCAGCGTATGGGTGTCTGCCCACATTTATATGAGGCAACCATCTGTGTGGTTTGTATGCATACATGTGTCCTGTCTGTGATGTGTGTGCATGTGCCTTTGGATACACCCACTTTGCCGCACTCACTGCTGGCATGTGACTCTTGGGGGTGTGGCCAACCCTCAATGCAGCCCTTGAGCCGAAAGGTTAGTCGCTGTTGCATTAAACAATTAATTTCCTGATTTATCCCTTAGCAGTCACGATAGGAGTTCTTTGGCATTAAGATGGCAAGCTATATTATCAACACAATTTCTATAGGGACCCCACAACGCAAGAGCAACACATATGTCGATTATGTCAACTGAAGATTGCTGCCATTATTTATTTAGAACATACAATACATGAAAAGCCAAGGAAGAAATGTATATCTGATTTGTTGACTTTTGTTATCAAGTCAGAAGTGGTGCACTAATTGGGACACAATATAGGCTTGTTCACAAACTACACTGAACACAGGTACAAGCTATCTCTACACATGTAAAAGTGTTTGTGTGGAAGACTGTACACTTGTTGATTTGCGCAGCTCAACTATTGCAGCATATACAGGTACACAGACAGTACATTTGTTGAACCTTATATGTGTGAATAACTGTACGAGTATGCAGCTCAGCTATTACTGTACATAGGTACATTGAATATACACTTGTTAAACGGAATGTGTGAACACCCCTTCTGTATATAGAGATTGTATACTTGTTGAACGCAATGTGTGAACACGCCTGAAGTGCAGACTTGCTAAGCTCTTTGGAGTACATTCAGGTACAAATAATGTGAAAAACAAATTATTCAGCTGTAGCCTTATAATCTTGTCACTCTAGGTAATGGGGCTGTCACAATTTGGGCAAGAAACGGCAATCTGGGCGAGAAGAAGAAAGAAGGGATGCTGGTCTATTTTAGATTGAAATGGTAGCATCATTCACATTCCATTTGTTTTTTTAAAGCCAAATGAGGTGATTTAAACATTCTCTGCAGAGACATTTTTGTCTGGAAGGGTACTAAAAATACTTCTTCTTGCTCACTTTGTTTCCTCACCTTCACTTGTGTATTTGGCAATTACACAAAGAACTGAATGAAATATAAATACAGTAGTTCTAACAACAGCTGTTCAGCCCTCTAAAACTTGGGGAACACACACACACACACACACACACACACACACACACACACACACACACATGCTCCTAATATAATTCAATGGAAGAACATAGCTCATTTGATAAGAGTGCATAATTTTGCAAGCAAAAAGATTCCAGGTTCGATCCCTGGTATCTCCAAGTAGAAGAAAGATTCCTGTCTGAAACCCTGGAGAGCTGCTGCTAGTCCATATAGACAATACTGTGCTAGGGCTCCTCCAGATCAGAGCTTGGAAAAGTTACTTTTTTGAACTACAGCTCCCATCAGCCTAATCCAGTGGCCATGTTGCCTAGGGCTGATGGGAGTTGTAGTTCAAAAAAGTAACTTTTCCAAGCCCTGCTCCAGATACAGTGCTTATTGAGCATTCGTCCTGATTTGCTTGCTAGACTTTGCCTGTTCTTTATTGAGCGTTTGTTCTGATTTGTTGGGAGCTTATATGACAATGAGCATTCATCCTGATTTGCTTGCACAGTGATTAGATTGTGCATCTTCCTATTAATCATTCCTTCATCCCATATTTTTCAGTGCATTTCCACATCACTTTTCCTAATCATAAAATTCATAACATTTTAAAAAAGTGGATCTGTTGCACTAGACAACAGAACACTTAATCCATTTTATTTGCACACACCTAAGCTGCCTGGTATGGACTTCAATCTCCTTTTCAAAATGCTGACAATCTGGGGGTGACCTTAAGTGGACCAAAGTTCCAATAAGTCAGCTACCTACTGAAGCGATCGTGAGCAGCTACTTATTCTAACTTGTGGCTGCTTTGTTTCTTCTGCGTGGGGTCTTAAAGAGATAAAGAATGAGGGGATAGCATGCAGATGTCTTGTGACTTTCCTAGGAGTCCTACAGCATGGTCTGACACAATCTAAGGGGGAAAGCCTTTGTCTACGCCCTACTGGTGTAAGAAAAACGGGTTGAGCTGTGAGCTGGCTGTCCAAGAGGATTGGCCGACACTAGACAACCATGGTCTAGGGTTATTCCAGTACTGGGGGACATGAGAGAGGTGCCAGGGCCAGGGGTCACATCACATAGGGGAGAAAAATCAGAACTGAATTAGACATAGCATTTTGCTATTCCAGACGTTATAAATGTATCTCATCATGAGGAATATGTGCCGGTGGCTAAGAAATTCAATTTAAATATATGTAGAATCAATCTTAATGACAAAGAATCCTGGGAACTGTAGTTTAGCCTTCTCATAGCTACAGTTCCCAGTTCCCTTAACAAATGACAGTTCCTAGTATTCTTGGGGGGAGGGTAAGGTGATTTTGATGTGCTTTAAATATATGGTGTGTACGTAGACTGATAGTCACTTAGTTATGAGTTTGCTTTTATAGGGCCAGCCCAAGATATTTTGTTGTCTGAGGTGAAATGGTAAAGTCAAGTACTCAAAGGCAGTCTAGGTCACATCCACACTATACCTTTAAAGTGCTATATAACTATAACATTACAGCTTCGCCCAAAGAATGCTGGGAACTGTAGTTGTTAAAGATGCTGAGAGTTGTGAGGAGACTCCTGCTCCCCTCACAGACCTGCAATTCCCTGAGTGGTTTAACAATCAACCCCCGTTTGTGAAGAGAGTTGCTTTATGCATCAGAGTTCATTGGAGAATTAAAAGAATATGAAAGAGAGTGGTGTTTATCTTAAACAAAATAAACTCATTTTATTAAGAAAGTACACGCGGATAGGAAAGCCTAATCATCTGCACAGGCAGAATTTAAAAAGGTGGGGAGAGAGAGAATTGTGGGAAGGAGGAGGAGGAACTGGAAGTGATGATAGCCCTGAGAATATTAGTCTAACCAATCAGAGACATGCCTAAACTTGAGGAAAGTTACAAGGAGAGAATTCCAGCAGGGGCCCTTTCAAGTGGCGAACTATATCTATTGCCCCTCATGGTGAAGAGATTCAGAACACACAGCGAGACAATGCATTGATTGAAGTGAAACTTCCAACACCCCTTCTCATTGTCTTGTGTTCTCTGGGCAGTGGCTTGGTAAGAACACATGCCACCATTTCTTTTGCCGGGCAGTACTTCTGCTCAACGAGCCCTTTCTGTTGCTCATGTCTCACGCAGTGGCACTTGGTATCAATGTGCTTTGTTTGCGGTGTCACCCTTTCTGATTGGGAGAACAAATTACAGCTCTTGTTGTCTTCATGCATTCTAGTTGGCTTTGGTTCATTGATTCCAAATTCTAAGAGTAGTCTGTGTAGCCAGGTTGCTTCTTGACATGCTTGTGCTGCACATATGTATTCTGCTTCTGTAGAGGAGAGGGCTACAACTGACCATTTCTTACTAGTCCAACTGATGACTCCTTCATAATAGAACAGATTCCCACTAATGGACTCTTGGTTTTCTCTGTCTTCAGACCAGTTTGCATCCATATAGCCCACCAGTTTGGAATTACTGTTCGCAGGTAGCATCAATTTCAGATCTACAGTTCCCTCTAGATATCTTCCTATCCTCTTGACTGCAGTCTAGTCTTTCTTTGTTAGTGCATTAACTTTTCTGCATAGTATCCTAATTGCTGCTGCAATGTCCGGTCTTGTTGCAGTTGATAGGTACAGGAGCTTTCCAATTGCTGTCCTGTACTGACTGTTGTCTTGCAGTGGTTCCTTGTTCTCATTGTCTTTAAAGAAGCCTACTTCCATTGGTGTTTCTGCTACACTGGCTTCTGTCAGCCCAAGGTGCTTTATCAGGTCCATTATCTTCAGTTTCTGGTTAATGAAGAAGCTTCCATTTTCTCCCCTTTCCACCTGGATTCCAAGATAGTAAGAGATGTCTCCCAGTTCTTTCACTTCTATTTCCTTGTTAAGATTTCTCATGATTTCATTACTATCTTCCTTGTCTTGGTGCCATAAGCAAATCATCCACATAGGTCAAGATGAATGTCCATCTTGAACCTTGAGTATAGGCAGAGGTCAGCCTTTCCTTGCATGAACCCCTCCTTGTAGCAGTTGGCTTAGTTTGTCATTCTAGGGGCTTGCTTCAGGTCTTAAATGCTTTTCTGAAGCTTGCACACCAGTCCTTCTTTCCCAGGTTCTTCAAACCCTGGTGGTTGCTGTGTATGTATATCTATATATCTATATCTATTTCTATAGATATAGATCTTCTTCATTGTCTCCATATAGGAAGGCTATCTTTACATCCAGGTGCTGAACCTGCATCTTCCTTGAGGTGACGGTACTGAGGAGTGTCCTTATAGAAGTGTGTTTGACCACAGGTGCAAAAGTTTCATAATAATCCTCACCGTACTTTTGGGAGTATCCCTTAGCAACTAGCCTAGCTTTGTAGCACTGGATATCCCCTTCTGCACCTCGTTTGGTTGTAAAGACCAATTTACATCCAATGGTCTTTCTACCTTTTGGTAGCTCTGTAACAGTCTATGTTTTGTTCTTGTGAGGAGATTCTATTTCTTCTCCAGCAGCTTGCAGCCATTTGTCTGTCTCAGTATGTGGCATCCCTTCAGTGTCTCACCAATAGGAGGGCTTTGGTTTCTCCTCCACTCTGGTTAGAAGAGACAGCCTATTGGATGACATCCTTTTGTTGGGTCTGCTTGAGTGTCTCTTGATCAGCTCTTGCACCCCCTTATTGCCTGGGTTCACTGAAATGTCAAAGGTCACAGCTTCTTCTGGCTATGACTGCTGCACTGTTTCTTCTTCTGTTGGGATGTCTAGTTTGATTTCTGGCATTTTACTGGTATTTGTTTTTTGTCTCTCATTGAAGTATGCAATACTACACACCTTGATTGTTTCTGTGATAGGATCAAGTATTCTGTAGCCTTTGCAGCCCAATTAATAGTCAACAAATATGCCTTCTTCACTTCTGCAGTCTAGTTTGCCTCTATTTTCTTTCGGAATGTAAGCCTACACCTTAGATCCAAACACTCTAATATACCTTACACTTGGTTTGGTTCCATTCTACAGTTTGAATGGTGTTGCTTCTCTGCCTTTAGTGGGTAACCTGTTTTGCAAGTAAGTGGCTGTCATGACGGTTTCCCGCCAATATTTGTTTTGCAATCCAGCATCAAGAAGCATAGTTCTGGACTTCCCAGGAGGATCCCTCCGCCTGTGCAGCCTCTGAGATGGGCTCCCGTCTTGGATGAAACTTTTTCAGTTTTAAATCCAGTCAGAAGGGTCTTTTTTGACTGGGGATAATTTCTTCCGGATAAGGAAGAAACGTGAGATTTCCCACACAGCTTTGTTGTGATTGTTGGAGACTGGAATTCGTCAGAATTGTCTATGAAAGAAGGTCTTCCAGCAGCTCGGACGGAGTGAGGATTTCTAGCTAGCTCAGCTGAATAAGTGACCCGTTTTTTTTCTTTAAAGAAAAACGGTCTAACAGGCAAGCATTCTCCTGTCTACGCTTATTACTTTCTTATCTATACAGCTAAAGAGATTTGTCAAAGAACCAGCAATTAAGAAAACCTGGGTGAGTCAAAACTTTCCTTCTCTTTTACTCATGGAACTAAGGGGGAAGAAAATAAAAATAGCCTATCTTTTCTTATTGCAAAAAGCTGACATGGAAAATAGCATTATAAAGATTACAACGGATGAGGGTTTTCTTTTTGATTTATAAGACTTTTGTGTAATATATGTCTGGGACTATTTTTTCTCATCTACTTTTTTTGACGAATCTGCTCATTCTTTGTGCTACTAGTTATTTGGACGCTGTGAACTAAAGCTGTTTTTGCACTTCTGGGCATATAAGAGATAAGGGCTGTCTAGAGTGTGACGCCAGTTGGTTTGAAAGATTAACTCCTTTGTAACTGGATAAAGAAATAAACTGCTCTTTGCTTGGGACATTGAAAATTGAAGGAGTTTTGTTCCTTTGGCTTTAAGAATGACAATTAAGAAGATCATGGATGTACAAGAAGGGACTTTATCTTTAGACATGTTTCAGAAAATAATGAATGGGATTAAGTCAATAAAACAAGAACTGAGAAATAATAGTCAAGCGTTGAGAATTGAATTTGACGAAATGAGACAGGAGCTGAAAGAAATTCAGGATTCTATGAGAAAGGAGAATAAAGATAGATCTGGAAAACCAAAAAAGGATGAAAGAGAAATTAAAGGCAAGGTTCAAACTATGGAGATTGGATTAAATATGGACCTGGAAAAAAATTTGGATTTCCTGGCTGTGATGGATCCTGGAGACAAATATTACGGTTTGGAACTCAGCGCTGTCCCTGAAGGAATTGAAGAGATTGGAGATAAAGATATTATCGGTTCAAAAAAATTCCTGGACTGGAAGGATTTGATGGAACTTGAAATGGAGAAAGCTAACAGAATTAATCCCTGTTTTGTGTCAATGGAAAAATCTTCAAGAGATGTGCTAGTGTATCATGTAAAAAAGAGGAACAGAGATGCGGCTTTGCAACAATACTTCAGTGATACGTTCGGAATTGATGGCAAGAAAATATCTGTGAAAAAGGAAATTCCTATCAGACTCTTATTATATGACTATGACAGCAAGATTATTGTGCGCGTAAAGATGGAAGATGGAACCAATATGGATAATGGAAGAAGAGCGATTTGAAATTACTGGACTTAGTAGACTTGATGAGTTGGATTAATTGACATGTTTATCTAGAAAAAAAATTGATGGACATATATCTCAAGGATTGGAAACTTCTCTTTGACTTTTTGTGGAAGAATAAAATGATATGATGTTAATGAGATTTGTAACCAATTAAGATAACTGCTGGAGGAAGGTGATTTTATAATCTATTAAGATACAGGCTTGTTATATATTATAGACTTATAGCTGAACTACGACAAATCGGAAGTCAATTTTTTTATATATTTTTTTCTTTTTATTGTATTAGTTATGGATTTGTGTTTTTTCTTTTTGTATTGTTTTGGTTTTGAAAATTTGAATAAAAATTAATTGAAAAAAAAAGAAGCATAGTTCTGATCATTTCTAACAGTGTTCTATTTTTCCTTTCTGACACTCCATTTTTTGTGGGGTATGAGGAATTGCTTTTTCATGTTTAATGCCTTATTCTTTTCGGTATTCTTCAATATCTTTCCCTGTGTATTTACCACCATTGTCAGTGTGCAGAACCTTGGGCTTTCTCCCATATTTATTGCTCACTCTGGCCGCATACTCTTTAAGGTTTTGTAACACTTCATTTTTCTCTTTAAGGAGCTAAGTGTAGACATATCTTGAAAAATCGTCTACAAAAGTAAGGAAATAAACATTCCTTTCTGGTGTCATTACAGGCTGCTGTTGTTATGTGCCAGTCGTAAATGGTCACAGCTGGAGTGTTAATTAGGTGATTCACTGCAGTCTTTCTTAAGGGATTGTGTCTAAAGTGTATATCATTACAGAAGGGGAAGAAGAAGAAGAAGAAGAAGAAGAAGAAGAAGAAGAATGGACTGACTATAAGTAACCTGACGGTTTCTAGCAGGCACGCTTATTAGATTTGTTCTGATGATCGTGATATTGATTACTAATACTCTCTCGAAAGCATTTTTGGCTGAGACCACCGCATGTGTCCAGACATTCAGTAATTAGTACATTAGAAAAGTTTGCTTTTTGTATTCCCACCATGTTCTAGATTAGAAACTGTACATAAAGAACTAAAACCAATTGTGTAGTGATTTTACTCTATATTTGTTTCTTCTAGCCCCTGATGAAGGCTGTATGTTGTTAGCCGAAACGCGTTGGGCTTTTTACAAGAATTTTTAAAAATACATGCTCCTAAATAAATTTTTGGTAATTTCCTACCTACGTTTTCCCTTTTTTTCTTCTGTCATTCTGGGGCAACCCTCCCCCCTCCTCCCTTCTGCCCTCTTCAACAGCCTAGGAAAATTTAAACTTGTTTGACTCCTGCACACAAGAAAGAAAAAGACTGAAAGCTATATACTTAATTGATGAGATTTTCAGAAAAGCAGGAAAAAACAAGTTTTCTGACTTGCAAATGACTCTAGTTATTACCTTGTCAGTTATTGCCTGACTTCACTTATTGGCTACAAACCTGAAAGGGCAGAGCTGCCAGCTACAAGCTCATTTAACTGTAGTTATGGGGGGCTATTAACATTTTGGTGTATATCTCAAGAACCAGACCACCAAGAAACTTATTTTTTTAAAAAATGAAAGTTGAATATCCGGAGATTAAGGTGACTCACCCAGAGATCCAGAGAGCACTCCAAAAATCCAGAGTCTCCGGGTGAATAGCTGACACCTGGCAACCCTACTAATTATGTCTGGGCCCATAACCCTATGAAGAGAGTTGCTTTATGCAACAGAGTTCATTGGTGATATAAAAGGATATGAAAGAGAGTGGTGTTTATCTTAAACAAAATAAACTCATTTTATTAAGAAAGTACATATGGATAGGAAGAGAGAGAGAGAATTGTGGGAAGAAGGAGGAGGAACTGGAAGTGATGATAGCTCTGGGAATATCAGTCTAACCAATCAGAGGCATGCTTAAACTTGGGGAAAGTTACAAGGAGAGAATCCCAGAATTGCCCCTAATGGTGAATAGATTCAGAGCACACAGCAAGACAATACATTGATTGAAGTGAAATTTCCAACACTTTGCAGGGAACTGGCCTGGTTATGTTTGCACCTGAGACAGATAATCCCACAAGTTTCTCTCTCCCTGGCAGTAAGAAGATACACTTGTATCATGTCACCTCTTACACACCTTTTCTCTAAACTAAAAAGCCCCAAATGCTGCAACCTTTCTTCACAGGGAAGTTGCTCGATCCTCTTGATCATTCTGGTTGCCATTTTCTGAACCTTTTTCCAGCTTTACAATATTTTTTGAGATGAAGTAACCAGAACTGTACAGAGTTTTCCAAATGTGCCTGCATCATAGATTTATATAGGCATTATGATATCAGCAGTTTTATTTTCAGTACTTTCCTAATGATGCCTAGCATGGAATTTGCCTTTTCACAGCTGCCGCACACTGGGTCGACATCTTTATTGAGCTATCCACTATGACCCGAAGGTCTAGTTCCTGGTCAGTCACCACCAGTTCAGATCCCATGAACGTATATGTGAAATTAAGGGATTTTTTGCTCCAATATGTATTAAATAAGTGTGCTTATTTAAATTGAATTGCATTTGCCATTTTACTGCCCATTTACTCAGTTTGGAGAGGTCATTTAAGAGCTCTTCACAATCCTTTTTTGTTTTAACAACCCTTAATAATTTAGTATCATCAGCAAACTTGGCCACCTCATTGCTTACCCCTAACTCTAGATAATTTATGAACAAGTTAAAAGCACAGATCTCAGTTCTGATCCTTGGGGGAATCCACTTTCTACATCCCTCCATTGGGAGAACTATTAATTTATTTGTAATATCTGCCTTCTGTTTCCTAGCCAGCTCCTGATCCACAGGAAGATCTCTCTTCTTATTCCATGTCTGCTAAGCTTACTCAGGAGACTTTGGTGAGGCACCTTGTCAAAAGCTTTTTGAAAGTCCAGGTACACTATGTCAACTGGATCATCTCCATCTATATGCTTGTTGACACTCAATGAACTCTAATAGGTTATTGAGACAGGATTTACCCTTGCAGAAGCCACGCTGGTTCCACTTCAGCAAGGCTTACTCTTGAAGTAACCAGAACTGTACAGAGTTTATATGCTTGGTTATTTTATATTTAACAATACTTCCTACCAGTTTTCCTGGGACAGACATTAAGCTAAATGGCCTGTAATTGTTTATAGTCACATAACCTCCCTGCAAACAAACCAGAATGAATATTCAGTAAAGACTACAAGCTAATCTCCACATAAGCTTTGTGCACGCAAACCAGGATGAATGTTCAACAGATAAACTGCCTGGAGGAGCCCTGTGTCTGTCCCACTGAATCATTTGACTCCACTTTGTGAATCTTAGAGATCTAGCAAAATACAACAATCCCAATTAGATCACACAAGTCAGCCCACCCCTGGCTTAAGAGAGATTCCTGTGAAAGCTTCACTATTTTATAGAAGCCCCTTTCTCTTGACCACTCTCTTGAGAGCATCTTTCACTTCCTTGTTCCTTACACTGCAGATCAGTGTAGAACATGGCCATCTTCCTCCTCCTTAGTGTCAGTTTTGCCCTTGTAGAATTCAGGAGGGAGGAAAATGGGTAGAATTAGTTGACTCTGCCTATCGTTGTCTCTGGTTCCACCTACTGTTGGCCTCCCCAACTTCCACCTACCAGTCCCAATGGGCACCAGCCACCACCACATAGGGAAGTACATACACGTCTTTCTTGTGGGTGTAATAATGCAGCAGTGAATTGTTCTGCACAAATGATAATGTTGTCTGGAGTGACAATGTTCATACATCATTAATACAAAACATTGACTTCCTTTTCAGCATTGGACAGATAACCCAGAACAGTCTTTACTGGGTCAGGAGCGTTAAGGTGACTTTGTGTGCGTTCATTTATTCTTATTTTGAGGCAAGACAAAGCAACACAGACTTATAAGCTTGCCCCAAGGCAACATTTAGTATCTCTTCAAGTATTCTCATAGCCATTTTAGTTCTTCTTTCCTGGCCTGTGCTCACGTCTTCAGTCTGAGTTATTTTATGCTACATATCTCACAAATCCCATGTGCCTGGCTAGTCATGGGGGGCCTTCTGTCTTCAGGATAAAATCAAATGTTCTGTTAACTGATTTCTCCCCATTAACCAATTAATCACTTCCCCCATTTTCTTCAGCTTCACATTGCAAATTCTGCCCTTTCCTCCTTACTTCTTCTAAAGAGCAATTTACAGGCAAGAAATAAAAACAGGAACATACACGCCATTCACTATGTTTATATATTCACTCTTCTTTTCTTTACAAATACCAACATTCAATAAGCATTCCAAGCGTCTGCCATATATCCCCCCAATGTCCCCTCCCTTCCCAACCCAATTTGCGCCTTTATATAAAGTCTGGGGTCTTTTCTACACATTACACATATAACAAAAGATTTACCAAAAAGCAGCATTGGAAGCGAGTTTAGAGCACAGAAGGTGGTGGGGACATGTATATATGCAATCATGCTCAACTCCTTCCATATCCACAACTTGTGCGCTGCCCCCTGAGACCCTTTTCCTCCAGTAGGATCCCATGCATGTATCTGGAAAGGCAGATGTGCATTCAAAATTTGGGGGGAGAAAAGAGGTTTAGGGTGAAATTAGATGTGACCTTTGCCCTTGTGTGGCCTTTGCCTCATCATGGTCCACATTAGAATCTCCTTCCCCCCATTTGCTATTTGTTCTCTTCCCCCACCCCCTGCATCAGCTTTTCGTTAAAGAAAATTCAAATGTCCAAGAGAAATCATATGACAAACTTCTTGTCAAATTTGGTCCTTGGGAATGATTTGGAGCAGAGGAATGGCAGGCAGGGAATGTGCTAGGAAGCCCTGGTACCTCTTTGTTTCAATTTTTGTACCAAATCTGCTTTTGTGCAGAAAACGCGGCTACCAGGCCTTTGTTATACACATTTAGTATGCTGTTACCCCCTTAATACTGGTGGAGAACTAGTCATATAGTTCTGGGAAGGACAATCAGATCACAACGAACTTGGTATACTTTCCTTTTTCTTAAACATTTTTTCTTGACTTGCCAAACTGACAGGGCCATTAGTCCCAGGACCCATTCATCTTAGTGGGCTTTACACATCACTCTTTGTTCTTATACTGCAATATTTATTTGTTTTCTGGAAAAAAATCTTTCTGACTCTGTTAACTATATAGATATTAGCTGTTTAAACATTTAACAGTGCAAGCATGTGCATGTCTACTCAAAAGTAAGCCTCATTGAGTGTGTACAGGTTCACAGCCTGGCTGAGCAAACATCAGATGGTGGTGGTAAGATCCCATAGCAGAGGAATCTCCACACTTTGCTCCTGCTAGGGCAATAAGAGTGTGGGAGAGGCTTTCCCCTTATTTTATGTCCTGGACTGCAATTTATGCAGTGGGAGGTACATTAGATAGATAAATATGAGAGAAAATGCCCCAGGGCTGGCATAATTTCTTGCTCTTTCAGAGCCTCTTCTGCAGTCTTCCCCAGAACCCCCCCCTTTTCATGAATTCCTCAAACACAAATAGATGGAAATATAAATTTAATATAAAAATATAAACAATTGTGTATCAGGAGAAACATTTCCCCCTGAAACGTTTGATCCTTCACCTCTTTGTTTCTCAGACTGTAGATCAAAAGATGTAATGTATAGATCACCACAGTGCAGAACACAGAGACCATCTTGTCTTCATCTGTTGATGAGCCAGAGCTGGGCCGGACATATATACAGAAGAGGGTCCCAAAGTAAAGGTGAGGTGGGAACAACAGGTAGAGAAAGCCTTGCACCTTCCCTCACTAAAGTGGAATCCTCAGGGTGGCAGCAAGGATGTAGAATAGGGTTGCCACGTTCTGTTGAGCCCCAGCTCCCTCAGAAGGGAGGATCAAGGAGGGGGACTGGATGAGCTTCAGTTCCTTCCGCTAGGGCAAGGGGAGGAATCCGAGGGTGTTGAGACATTCACTTTCGAGGACAAGGAGGGAGGGGGTGTGGTTGACACTGTGCCAGTTTCCACGGACAGTTCTCCCACCGAAGAAGACCGCGCTCAACTTCCAGACGCCCCAACAGAGCCGTTGGGGGATGTCTTGGCACGCGCGCCAACTCCACCCCTGTGGTGTTGGATGAGAGCTTTGCACATACCATGGACTGAGAAAAAGACAAATAATTGGGTGTTAGAACAAATTAAACCAGTCACTAGAAGCTAAAATGATGAAACTGAGGTTATCATACTTTGGACACATAATGAGAAGACATGATTCACTAGAAAAGACAATAATGCTGGGAAAAACAGAAGGGAGTAGAAAAAGAGGAAGGCCAAACAAGAGATGGATTGATTCCATAAAGGAAGCCACAGACCTGAACTTACAAGATCTGAACAGGGTGGTTCATGACAGATGCTCTTGGAGGTCACTGATTCATAGGGCCGCCATAAATCGTAATTGACTTGAAGGCACATAACAACAACAAGAAACTAAGATATCAAATCATTCACAAGCCTATGGTGCATGTGGATGTCTGCCACAAAGTGACCCATCCACGTCACTTTTCCAACCTCTTTATGAGCAAAAGAATCTTAGTAAACCATCTGAGGTTTGACTCTCAAGATTTTTACACTTCTGTGAAATCATGTGGTGAGTGCCAGTAGAACTGGATCTGTGATGAGGTCACTGAGAAACAAGAGAGAGGTATTATCAACATGTTCATGGAGTCCTGTGGTTAGCAGAAGTACAAAAAAGGGGGTCAATCCCCACAAAAAGCCCAATGAAGACTGAGCATGCATGTTAGCAACAGAATGTTGAGTGTCAGAAAAGGAAAATGGAAAAGTGGAGGATGGGTAGAGTGCTTTGTTTGAGCCTCTAATATCTTATCTACTCAGGAAGAGGGCATGTAGCTAGAATCTGAACAGATTCCCTACTCCTAACATAATGCAATGCACAGTATAAACCAGAAATTACCAATAGTCTACACATACTCTAATGGCTTTGCTGCAATGTAATTCCTTCATCCATCCTTTATTTTGAAACTCTTTCCCCAAACGCATACTTTGTCAGAGGAAGAGTACATCATTTGATGCTGAAATTTTTCAGCTTGCTACTGCTTCCATCACCGAAGCAGTATCTATAGGGATGATATAACCAATGATTTACCATGAAGGAAGACCTCATCTGGGAATTTGTGATATGGTCTTGGAAGAATTTGAAAGCTCAAGTGGCAGTTGCAATTAGCCATTCTGAAAGGTAACAATTCTATCTGGAATCAATCTCACCACTGTCTATAGGTACAAAGAAAGAAAGAAAGAAAGAAAGAAAGAAAGAAAGAAAGAAAGAAAGAAAGAAAGAAAGAAAGAAAGAAAGAAAGAAAAAGAAAAACATTGTCAATAACTATCATGTATAATTCAACAGCCATAGATTATAAATACATATATAATTTAGCAAAAGTAATCTGCATAACAATCAAATGCTGTAATGTATGATTCCAACTTGTTGGCTTGTGTGCGTTGTTGTGTGAAACAGCATACATTACGTTGGAGTTAAGTTGAGCAAGAAACTTCTTCAGATCATGTTAAGAGTCTTTATTGAAAGACATTAAGGCCAGAGGCTTAAGAGTAAATACATGTAGAGATTCTTCAGTCACCCCCCTTCTGGTACATCTCTCTCCATAGATAAACACAAAAGACAGCCTCTCAGCTCAGAGGCATAATTCAGAAGAGACAACACATAGACTCTGTTAGAACTTTCCCAGTCGCTATCAGATGGCTACCATAGCAACGACCCTGGCAGTCCGTTCCCAGACAGAGCATAGACATAACTCCCCCTTAACCACAGTTACGTCTTCACACTTGCAGGCTTCATGGAAAACTACTAGAGACAGTAATGCCTACTGGTCACCAGCCCAACAGCTTCCCTTTTTCCCATTAAGACTGCAAAATACACATGAAATACATCTCCATAATACATAGTCATACAGTCATACATTTCTACAATACCTCTTGCAATACATTTCAGTACATTGCATTTTCAGTTCAGTACAGTTCAAACTTACATCTCAGTCAAACTTTGGTTCAACACATGTCAAATAAAGTGTCTCAGGATCCATGTCTACAACTTTATTCATTCCAGGACTTGTTATTAATCCCACAGTAAATCTGTCAGGTGGTTTGCCTAAATTCGCTCTCGTGGAGCGTCTTAAAGGAACCAGAGCTTCGGCTCTCTCTGCCCCCCCATTTGTGCTTGTACTTGGCACAACCTGCGCAGGAGCTTTCATTTCCTCAGCTTTTCGTTTCTTTGATCTGCGTTTTCCAGAAATGAGCTCATTCAAAGCATCTCTGAGAGGTATTTGTGTACCTTCCACTTTAATGTCAACATCTGGCTTAAATTGTGTTCGTGTTTGTGTTTCATTTGTTCCTGTAAGAAGGACTGTCTCCCTTTGATCCCAAGGCTTTTCTGAGACTTTAATGCTTCTGCTCAGAATTAACTGCTGTGTTTCTGGACACCAAACTCTGAAATATGCATTCTGAAATCCCAAAACAAAACCTTGCTGTGCTCTGGGCGCAAGCTTGCCCCTCCTTTTTCCCTGTGGAATGCGGATCCAGCACCTTGCCCCAAATTTTTGAATGTGTTGTATTCTAGGCTTTCTGCCAGTAAGTTTCTCATAAGGAGACATTCCAATAGCACTGTGTAACACCCTGTTGTGAATGTAATTCGCATAAAGAATTGCTTCTGCCCAGAAAGAATTCCCTAAACTGCAATCCAGCAGCATGGCTCTCATTGCTTCCCCAAGCACCCTATTTTTTCTCTCAGCAGTTCCATTGGAAAACGGGCTATGTGGAGCAGTGAAATTCTGGTTTATTCCCTTACTCTCCAGAAAGTCACTCAATGCTTTGCTCGTAAATCCCCCACCTTGGTCTGAGCATAAAGCCCCCACCATGACCAAGTGTTGAGTTTCAATTCTTTTAATGAACAGTTTCAGCTTCTGCTCAGCTTCACTTTTATGCTTTAACAGAAAAACATGACAAAATCTTGAAAAATCATCTACCAGTACCATGTAGAATTTCGCACCTCCTCGTGAAGCATTTATTGGCCCTGCTAAATCAACATGTACTAGCTGGTAGGGAGCTGCTGTGGTTCTCTCAGCCTCCCGGTTTATTGGTGCAATAGTCATTTTAGCTTGATTACAAGAATCGCAATCCATTAACTGCCCACAAGCCTTTAAATGCATGTCTTCACTGTGCAAAGGGGTTTTTCTTACCGTGTCAAGGTTTGCATGCCCCAGCCTTTGATGCCATTCATGGACGCAGCCCTGATGTACCTGTGCCTCAGTGTTTAACACAGCACACCCTGCTTGACTGCTCTTTATTACAAACTGTGAATCATTAAGGCTTCCCTGCATGCACACTTCATCTCCCCTCATTATAAAACATTGGTCTTTGTGGAACAAAATTGAATAATTACAACTCACCAGTTTGCCCACTGATAAAATATTATGAGCCAATTCCAGAACAAACAAACAGTCTGTCATTATGCCAAGCTTGTCAAACTTAATCAGACCTTTAGCTTTTACGGATTTCCGTGATCCATCAGCAAGTAAAACAAAGTCCTGCTCATCTGTAGACGTGTAAAACAGACTCCTGTCTTTAATTAGTATATGGCTTGCTCCGCTGTCGAGCAACCAGTTCACAGGTCGTAAATCTTGAGAGTTCTGTTTACAAACAAAGTTCACACTGCCCTGCTTCAAGCCTCTGTCCCTGGAGTTTCGCTTGACTGGACAATAGCGCTGGAGATGTCGTCGATCTCCACAAACAAAACAAGCCTTCAGCCTCTGTTGCTGCTCCTGTTTATTATCCTTCGGCACGGCATGTTTCACCTCTTGCTTCCTGACAGCCTCCATCGACTCGGCTCTTTTCGCCTCCTGTCTCTGCTGCCATTCTTGGGTCAATTTTTCCTCAATAAACGCAACGTTCAAACCTCCGTCAGGCATGGCTTCAAAAGCCATGACCATATTATTCCAAGTCCCATCAAGTGAAGCCAGGATCAGATAGGTCTTCTGAAGTTCAGAGTGTTCGACGCCTCGGTCTGTCAACTCAGCAAACAGGCGTCTGAATTCTGTGAGATGCTCACACATGTCGCACTCACCCGTGAAGCGCATTTGATAAAGCTTCCGTGCCAAACACAATCTAGATCCCACAGTCTGTTGCACATGAATGCCTTCCAACCGGTCCCACATCTCCTTGGTGTTTGTAACATCTCTCACATGTAGCAGTTGAGAGTCAGATAGAGCCAGAAGTATAAAAGCCTGCGCCTTCTGATCTCTACGCGTCCAAACCGCAGTCAGTACCGCCGGAGTGGGTCCATCTATTGTGTCCCATAAATCCTCTTTTATCAGCAAAGCCCTCATCCTCGGCTTCCAGCTGCCAAAATTCTTTTCATTAAGTCGTTCCATCGGCAAGCCTCCCCCAGACAGGTTTACAGCCATGCTGCTCACCTCCGTCTGGTTCAATCAATCAAGCTGCCCTCTCTGGAACTCCGTCTGCCGTTCAGACCAGCAACTTACTCCTGTGTAATGCGCTGTGGAGTGTAACCATCCTCTGCTACCACTGTTGGCTTGTGTGCGTTGTTGTGTGAAACAGCATAACATTACATTGGAGTTAAATTGAGCAAGAAACTTCTTCAGATCATGTTAAGAGTCTTTATTGAAAGACATAAAGGCCAGAGGCTTAAGAGTAAATACATGTAGAGATTCTTCAGTCACCCCCCTTCTGGTACATCTCTCTCCATAGATAAACACAAAAGACAGCCTCTCAGCTCAGAGGCATAATTCAGAAGAGACAACACATAGACTCTGTTAGAACTTTCCCAGTCGCTATCAGATGGCTACCATAGCAACGACCCTGGCAGTCCGTTCCCAGACAGAGCATAGACATAACTCCCCCTTAACCACAGTTACGTCTTCACACTTGCAGGCTTCATGGAAAACTACTAGAGACAGTAATGCCTACTGGTCACCAGCCCAACATTTGCCTCGGATGAAGCACAACAGTTTGATGCAAATACCTCTGCCTTGGAGATATTTGGACCACCTCACGTTTGAGGTGATACAAGATGAAGCAGAATGGCTATGAAACTTCAGAGCTTTGGAGGCTTTCTAAATGGTTTTTACAGCTACTATTATTGCTACACATATTGCTGTCCAGTAATGGAAAATGTTAGGCAAAGGTCAGAGAGGGAGGTGTAGTTTTGTGACTGATGGTTGTAGACTGCAATCTGGAAATGACTTCACCAGGGCTCTCCTGTGACACCATCTCAGTGCTTTAGGGAGTGAGTAGAAAGAGCATATCAGAAGAGAAGCTGTTTTATGTTGCAATCTTATAAATGCAACTTGGAGCAAGTCCCATGGAACTCAGTGGGATTTACTTTTGGGTAGGCATGCATCGGTTGGTGCTGTCATTCTCTGCTCTTTGCAGCCAAAGATGGTAGTCCCCAGTTCCAGCCTCTTCCTCTCTGGGCAACCCCCTCCATGGCTTTGATTGGGCATAGCTGCTTGAGGTATACAGACTCTTGAGTGCCCTGAACTGTCTTCAGCTACAGCATCTCTGCTCAAAAATGCCCTCACCACCCAAATAGCATTTGTTTCCAAAAAATGACCATTGAAGTTAATTGCTACATGCGTTACTATATGTAACATATAGTTTATCTCTCAGTGGAAAGGTTTTCAAAAGACGGGGATTAGCTACCCTGAAAGAGACTCCAACTTGGTTCTATCTATGATATTTGGTAAGGGGTTAATTAGGGAATGAAATGATGTAATAGCTGCAAGAAAACATTCTGCTGTTTTGCAGGAACTCTTGACTCAACTGCTTTACACACTTCGCTTGGGGACCTAAGATCAAAGGTGTGGCTAAATCTATAGATAGTGCCAGTGGAGGGCTATGAAGGGCAAATGCCCACCAACAAATTACCTTGCTTTCTGCTACTTGGCAGAGGTCCAGGGCTGGTTCCAGGCTTGAGCGCATCCTTGGCAGAATGCCCTCTGGCTGCCCCCTTCATATGCTAGTGGGCCCTGTTGGCTGCAATGGGCTAGTGGCAGACAACAGTGTGATGATCGTAATCAGGGAGCCGAGTCACCATTTTAATTCCCCATAATGCCTTGGAACAATGTTACTTCAGGGGCATTGTGAGAAATGTACATGGTAGCTCAGCGAATTTGATAGATTTTTCTTGAAATGCAAACTCAGTCAAATTTCTCGTCCATCCCTATGCACACCATACATTTAAATCACATTTAAAGCGCATGACTTCCCCCTAAGAATCCTGGGAACTGCAGTTTAGGGTACTGGGAATTATAGCTCTCTGAGGGGGTACATTATTGTTTCCAGGATTCTTTGGGGAAAGTCATGTGCTGCTTTAAATAAGCAACAAGTAGAAAAGAGCCTTCAGCAATGTGTAGTAGGTGTGACGTTACCCCTTTCTTACCACACTGTGCTCTTGATACCTCGCCACCCTGAAGCGACGATTGATCCTGGTGGGGATGGCTAACAATTTTAAGTGTACAATAAAATTCCATTCCGCTTCTTCAAAATATCTTTCTCCTGTCTGTTTATGAAGGAAATATTTTCGACGGCTAAACTATCTGCTTGGTTAACTCAAAATTAGCCCTGGACTTCCTTTCTTTTGGGTCAGTTCTAAGAGGTCAGCATGTGTACCTACTTCTTCTCAATAAAAAAGTGGTTTGTCTCAAGGAACCCCTGTGGGAGAGTGTAAAAATGGTCCACTAGGTTCCTAGAGAGGGAAGGCATGACAGAGAAATCAGTTTATATTTGTACACTCACAGACAATTACAACCCTCGCTGGTATGGTGTCTTTCTCTGCAATACTTATGTGTACACTTTCACACAGAATGGTTCCCCCTTGGATTCTCATCAAGATAACAACCCTCCTATGCTTATAATCTGGTTGATTTGGGTCTGATGAGCTGAATGGGCAGGGCAGAGATGAAGGGGAGGATGGAGGAGAGCAGAGACCTTTCACCTTCTTATCTGATTTGCCAAGTTGGGGAGGATGATGAAAAGATGACTGGGACAGGCAACAGGTGTACATGGATACACTGCCAGCCTGTGCCTTAGGAAGTGCAATCTGGCCATCTGTGGGAAAATGTAATTTGAAAAGGAAAAACCAGAAATGCTCTTTAACCTTCCCATTCTCCTATGACGTGTGAACAGTTCTCCCTCTTGCATTTTTCTTAATGTTCTTGTCTCAGATTTGTCCTGGTGGATTGGTGAGGATGGGTACGTAGTTGAATCTCCACTTTTTGCTCCAGAGGCAGTTTCCAGTGATAAGACATAAAGAGGGATGTATAACAGTGTTATTATGATGACTGCAAATAAATTCTTAAGTATCACCAAACAGCCTGTTGTGAGCAACCTAGCATTTCTGAATCTGTGTTGTTCTGAAGGGACTTTATATCCTGAGAGATTGGAATTGGGGATTTTATCCTTCAGATGGTTCAAATTTCAGGTGGGAATTGCAATTATCTTAACAGCTTTCCATAGAAGTTGATTCCACTGAAATGTCACAAAACCTTGCTAAGAATTTGGGTAAACAGTCATAGCACAAGTGGTATAAGGAACAGATCTAGGCTGCAATCCAGCAGAGAGCTTAGTGTACTTAAGCAAACTGATAACATATGAACTGGATCAGGCCACTGGCCCATCTAGTCCAGCTGCCTGCTCTCACAGTGGCCAGCCAGATAGCTATGGGAAACCCACAAGGAGGAGGTGAGCACAAGAGACCTCTTCCAACCTGTATAAAGTGTAAACATGGCTTACATTGGTGAGTTGTGATCCTGCAACCACAGGCTCTTTGGCTCCTAGATATAGATTCATCCCACTGCATATGTGCAGTGTGCACACGGTGTGCAAGCCATCCAGTGCCCCTCAGTTCCCAAAGCCACAACCCCCCTGAAGATGTTTTCTGTCCTGTAGGGCAAAAGATACACATATTTCCCCACACACTCTGAGCATAGTTCTGGGGCAATTTTTATCAGAAAAACTATCAGAGGTGAAAGGATCTAGCAGTCCTCACCCACAAAGTTATCTTCTACTGCCCATTGAGACAACTGCAACTGTATTTCATTTTTAAAGAAAATAGAAGAGGAAAATTAAGTTAGATTACAGTTTAATGTGTATGCTGCTGTTTTCCCAAAAGGGACACAAAACAGAAACCACAACATGCAACACATAACATCAACATCAATGAGCATTTTCAATAACTCCTTTCAACACATTACACATTTCAATAATATGTCAATAGCAGTTCATAGATACAACAATCAGCCCCAAACTCTAGGTAGCTATTACAATGCCAACAAATATCAGGCCATTTATGTGAATTTTCAAGGCCAAATTGACTGATTTAGCAGCACCCCCCTCACATTGCTTTCTCCTCATCTCTCATTGGGGGCAATCTTAAACATCATGCTTTCTCTCAGAGGCAGAGCATGTGCTTTGCATGCAGAAAGTACCAGATCCCATTTTCTGGCATCTCCAGTTAAAAAGACCAGGTAGCACTTGCTGTGAAAGACCCCTGCATGACACCCTGGAGAAAAGCTGCCTGTCAGAGCAGACAGTCTTTGGCTATATGGACAAATAGTCTGGGCAGCTTCCTACATTCCCACAGTGTGGAATATGGATGCCATTTTGTGTTCTACTGATGAGGTGAGACACAAGAAAAGTGACATGAAATGCAAAGTTATTTGTGAGCAATTCCTGAAATAGAGATGGAAGGATCTGTCAGTTTCTATTCTCTCAGTTGCTCATTTTTCCAATCTTAAATTCAGTTCTCCAGGTTTCTTCAGCAATTTGCATTTTTTAAAAAAACAAAAAACCACTCATGAAAATTCTTCAGCATTTTAGTGTGAATTCACTTAATAAACACATTTTGTATGCAGTTTTGACAAATGTACATAGTTTTGCAAGCAATTTCTCCTAATGTTAATATATTTATTTTTATACACCCCCCTAATTTATGCATGTTTGTAAACATTGGTTGGTTGGAGAACTGCATTGCAAAATTTGGATAAGTGTGAATTTTGAAGGATAGCTGTGCTTCAGTTCCCATATTGTTTCAGAAAGTGCAGATTTGATCAACTAATCTTTCAATGTAAACTGAGTCAAATTTATCCATCATCCCTACCCTGAAATCACTGGAACAATTTAATCAAAAGAATCCCAATGCCCATTGCTTATGATGGGACCAAGTTGTGACTACCTTTAGCTGAACTGGGGCCATAATGTCAACCAGAGTGGGGAACTGGATTCCCTCACCCCTGCCCCACAGGCCAACTTTAACAGGATGATGGGACGTCAGGTGATTGACCCCTGTCAAAGTTCAAAGAGATCACTGTAACCATCAATGACCTGTGAACATTTGTAAAGTTTGCTCTTAGTTAACTATCTTGGTTTTTCCTGCAAACTGCTATATTCAAAGTCTTATTTATTTAAGGGCATTTAAAGCCTGCCCTTCATTACAGCAGGTCCCAGGGTGAGGTACAACATAGAAATTAAATAAAACAATCATAAATTATAAAACTAGTGCAACAATATGAGCAACTTTCTGAAATGATAGAGAGGGCTACTCACCCAAAATCAGTGAATGCATTAAACATCTGCAAATAAGAAGAGCCTACTAGATCAAGTCAATGGCCCATTGAGTCCAGCATCCTGTTCTCACAGTGGTCAACCAGATGCCCATGGAAAACCCACAAGCAGGACCTGAGTGCAAAGAACACTATCCCCTCCTGGTATTTGGAAGCATGCTGCCTCTGCCTATGGAGGCAGAGCATAGCCATAATCTAGTAGCCATTGATAGCCTTATCCTCCATGAATTTGTCTAATCTTTTAAATATATCTGAGTGGGTGGCCATCACTGCCTCTTGTGGGAGCAAATGCCATAGTTTAAGTATGTGCTGTGTGAAGAAGTATTTTCTTTTATCTGTCCTGAATCGTGCAACATTAAGCTTCATTGGATATCCATGAGATCTAGTGTTATAAGAGAGGGAGAAAAAAAATTCTCTCTGTCCACTTTTCCTATACACTTCTATCATTTCACCTCTAACTCACCTTTTCTCTAAACTAAAAAGCCCCAAATGCTGCAACTTTTCCTCATAGGGGAAGGAAAACAAGCCAAACTTCATAAACCACTTTTTTCTGTGCTGAGGGACCCATTTCCTCAGAAGAAACGTGTCAAGGGTGTGGGAGTGGGTGGAGCCACAGCCAGTCGGTGGGTGGGGCCAGAGAAACCTGTTCAGCATTAACGAATCCAGAATAAAGACCGTTGTGCTTTAATTTTTACCATGTTAGGTTAGAATTCCCAATTTTATGAGGGCCTACTTGGAAGTAAGGCCCACTGGTGTTACTCTCAAATCAATAGAGGATTTTATTTTATTTCTACAACCCACCAATACAGCTTACTGTTCCAGAATGCAAATGAAAGCAATTCCTCTCTGACTTTTGCATGCTAGACACAGACCCATATCATAGAACCCTGCCAATTTGTTCTGAGACCTCTGTGTATGTGTGTAGTATTTTCCCTAAGCCTTACAACCAGGAAAAAAGTAAAAACAATCACAGGAAACAGGGTGGGCTGGGGAGCCAATTTAAAAGCCTGGAAAAATGAGGAGGAATGAAGAGTATAACTCTAATGGGGTGGAAGAAAGAGGCAGTTTCAGAAAACTATGGGGGCTGCATGAAATGAGGTCCTCTCCAAGCCTCAGGTGGTCCACTTGTGCTCTAAACCATACTTAAGATCAACAGCTTGGTGATATTCAATTAAGTCATACTCAGAGTAGTCATATTGGGTGGTACCCAATGCTGGTCATACTCAGGGTAGACCAACAGAAATCAGTGGACAGTATCCAGTGAAGTAGTTTCATTAGCATAGTAGAACTTCTCCTCCTTCCCCTCTCCCTGTGCACCTCTTTGCCCTCTCCAGATCTGCTCCAAAGGGTTAGGGAACTGCCAGCATAGATTGGGGGGCATGGGGGGCACAGGGAGAGGAGAGGGAGGGGAAGTTCTGTTGTAGAGGTAAGAGTCCTTGTGCTAATGGAACTACCTCATTGGATACTGCCCACTAATTTCTATTGGTCTACGCTGAGTATGACTAGCATTGGATATCATTCTGTGTCTGGGTTTAGACACAACACTAAACTGTAGTTAGTTAAATCTCTTCCTTTTGGCTGTGCCCAGGGAGGATGGGGCGCAGTTGATAAGCCCAAGGCTCATTCATGTAATGCAAAACAATAGTTTAGCACTATGCCAGAATGGGGCCATTATCAGCATACCATGACATTTTTATATTATCTCTGGCAAGTCTGTGTTCTCATTACCCCTAACTAAAATAGCCAGCAGTTATATACATAGACCTAGTGATAAAGAGGGCACAGGGCATCCTTATGCAGTCACCCTTTCCAAACAAAAATTATGCAAACGATGATGATGATGATGTATATATTCCTTTTACCATTTACCTAAAGATTGATTCGATACTAATTTTTTCTTATCTAAAACATCACCTTATAAAAAGCCTTTTTAGCATTCAGGAATAAACTTAATGCAAGAACATTTTTACTTCTAAGTAAAAAATGAAACAATATCAGATATATAACAATTCTATCCTTTTGCTATCAAAAAGTTGCCATAATATGTTGCTACAGAGTTTTAAAAATGAATCCAATTCATGCTTTTCTGTTCTACAGGGAGCTTTTCCCTTTTACCAATCTCCTCACTGCATCTTTCACCTCTTTGTTCCTCAAGCTATAGATCAAAGGGTTCAGCATGGGGATCACCATTGTGTAGAACACGGAGACCATCTTGTCCACATCTATTGACGAGTTGGACCTGGAGCTGGGACGGACATATATAAAGAAGAGTGTCCCATAAAAGATTGACACAACCGTGAGGTGAGTTGAGCAGGTAGAAAAAGCTTTGCTCCTTCCCTGATTGGACCGAATTCTCAGGATGGCCGTGACGATGTAGGTATAGGAGACAATGATAACAGACATGCACACAATGCCAAAGCTGCAAGATAGACCGAAAAGCACCCTCTTGTTGAGTCTGATATCTGAACAGGAGAGTGATATGACTGCAGGGATGTCACAGAAGAAATGGTTGATTATGTTGCCATTACAGTAGGTTAATTGAAATGATAAGGTTGTTTGTGTCGTGGCATTCAACATTCCAAAAAGGTAGGGAACCATCACCAGCTGAGCACAAACTCTTCGTGACATAATGACTGTATAGATTAGAGGGTTGGAAATGGCCATATACCTGTCATATGCCATGGCAGATAAGAGGAAACTCTCAGTGGTTGCATAGAGAACAAAAAACCACATCTGTAGAGCGCATCCAGGCAATGAAATAGTTTTTCTCCTCACAACCAAGTCCATCAGCATCTTTGGAGTGACAGCAGTGGAGTAGCAAAAGTCTACAAAGGACAAGTTGCTAAGGAAGAAGTACATCGGGGTGTGAAGTTGTGAGTTAATTCTGATTAAAAGGACCATCCCAAGATTGCCAAGCAGTGTGATAATATATACTAGTAGGATGAATGTGAAGAGAGGGATCTGCAGTTTTGAAGAGTCAGTGAATCCTGCAAAAATGAATTCATACACTGCAGTATGATTTCTCATCTTCTTGTACTGTGCAGAACAAAAAGAAACAATTTGTATGTTCCAAATATATTCCCCTGGACACATTAAAATTTAATGGAAGGGTACTGCATCAGCTCCCCTTAGGGCAGTGTTCTTCAACCTTGGGCCTTCAGATGCTGTTGAACTACAATTCCCATCAACCCCAGACAGCTTAGCCAATGGCCAAGGATGATGGAGCTGTAGTTCAACAACATCTGGGGACCCAAGGCTGAAGAACAGTGCCTTAATGAAATAAGATCAGCAATGGCTAGGACTATAGCTTTTATAACTTTGCCCCAAGGTTCTGGAATGAGCACATAAATGAAGAGCGGCAGGACACCTCTTTTTAATGTTTTTGTCAGCAATGCAAGGTGCACCATTTTAGAGCTGCATTTTTAAGGAAGTTATAACCAGTCAAATCAGTTTACATTTTTAGGATCACACACATTCTTTTACCACAGACAACTTTCACAGATATGGTCTTTTTCTCCGCAACACTTGCACACTTTCACAGAAAATGGATGCCCACAGTTTCCCAACAAGACAACAGTTCCACTCCCCAAGCATCTATAATCTGTCTGATATAAGTTCACCTGGGCCAGCTAAGTTGAGGGGACACAAAGGTCTTTCACCTCACTTCTCTTGTTCATCTGATTTGTCGAGGGAGAGGAGAAAGGAGGACAGGATGGGGTGCACATGCATACAACACAAGTATGTGGATTGGGAAGTCTTACTTGGTCATCTGAGATCAAGGTCTTCTCCCCACTAGGTATCTTCAGTGCTGTTCAGGCACTGCTGTTTCATAATTAGCTGGAAGTGGAACTACAGTGGTGTGTCCACATAACTGACACCCACAGGAAATCCTACATTTAAAACAAAGTGTTCATAGTGACTCCTGTCTAAAAAATATACCTGTGGCTGTGAGCAGAGAATTTTACTAAGCTAGCTTGAAAAAAAACATGAATCTGAAATGTAAACTTTAACCTATGAAAACTCTTGCCAGAAATACATTGTTCAGATTTCAGGTGGGAATACGTTTAAGGACTCGTTTTTCTTGAAAACCTATAATTCTTTCTTCACTTTTGTAATAAAAATTCTTGGGCAGGAAATAAAAATAGGCACCTTAGGCTGCAATCATATACACGCTTACCTAGGGAAGTAGGCCCAACAATGAACTCAGTGGGGCTTACTTCTGAGTAGACATACATTGGCCAAAGCAATACTTGCCCCACATTTTGGGGGCATTGTGATCACATGGTGCTCCTATGTGTGAGCAGCAAGTGTGGTAATATAAATGGCAAGTATTGGAGAGTTGGGGATGCAATGATGAGAAATGCAGTCCCCCCTCCAACTTCTCCATGCCCTACACATGAAAAATGCTATAGTTCTTGTTATAGTACTATGATGGAATGACCTGAACAAGTGGCTAGTAGAAAAAAATGGCTATTAACACTACCCTAAATTTGTGGATCCCTGTTTCCATCCCCTCCCTCTTCTTCTAAGCTGGGAAATGGACATAGGATTTTTTCCCTCACCCATGGAGCTACAGAGCTCTATGGTACAGTGGGAGTGTACAAGATTCCCATAATCTGTGGAGGAAGGTGGTATTGGTGGAAATCTCTCGATGAGCGTCAGAAAGGCTTGCAAGGCAATGAGGCGCTAGCAAGACTCTGCATGTCAATGCTGCAAGGTGAAGACCTCACCACAGCTCAGAGCACAGGAAGGAAAATTAAAAAACATTTCTTCACTTGCATTTCAGTGCAACAGAGAAGTGGGCTGTACATTTAATGGGGAAGTGTTAGGGCTCCTCCCAATGACCACTATATTCAGCATTCATCATTAGCTGCTTGCACAAACTTTACACAGTGGTTAGACTATGTTTGGTCTTTAATGAGCATTTGTTTTGATTTGTTTACAGGGCAGTTATACATCAAAGAGCATTCATCCTGATTTCCCTATTACTTTCCTACCTTTTTTTTAAAGTGGATTTGTCATACTGGGACGACAGAGCATTTTAATCCACTTTAATTGTGCAAACCTAATTTTCTGGTATGCACTTAAATCCCTCTAGCAAAATAGTGATTTTCTGGAGGCATCTGTAGGCAGATGAATCAACAGCATTTTGTCAGTCCACACTGGATAGGCTTATACTTGTCCTGTAAAAACTAAATGAATCACTAGATCCGGAAATACTATTTCCTTGTATAAAGAGTGGACCAAGAGTGACAATTCCAGAATGAGTGTGCAAGCTACCAACTTTTAATTTAAAGTTGGAAAGAAGAAAGAAATGCTCTTTAACCTACCCATTTTCCTCCGGTTTCCTAGCAAATGTTCCTCTTCCCACTATTATGAAATTCTTATTTCAGATTTGTTCCTGTGTGTTGATGAGGATGGACATGCTGTTGGATATCTACTTTGCACTGGATTCTCTGCCACAAATGCGTTTTCCAGGGAGAAGATGGCTTAATGATGGTTTCATTATGACACCTTACAGATACTTTGGTATTGCTGAACTGCCTGATGCAAACAACTTAAAATCTTTGACAATGTGCTATTCTGAAGGGACTTCATATTGAGCATTTGGAACTGGGGACTTTGTCTTCCAAATAATTCAAATCTCAAGTGACAGTAACATTAATTCCACTGAAGTGTCATTTCAAAACAAAAACACTGCTTCGAATGTAGGCAAAAGGTGACGATGCAGTTGGTACAATGGGCAGAACTAATGGGCCACACAATCCAGCAGAGAGCTGAATTACCTTAAGCCCACTGGTATCAACACTCATAAGTGTGGCTTGTTTTGCTGGATTGTAGTCCTGTAGTCTAAGCAGGAGGATATTCCTTTCACTTATGGAAATAAGCATCTGCTAGCTGCTCCCATACCCCAAGTGGGGCACGAATTAAAAATGGAAATAAGGCTGACATCTTTATTAACTTACAGGATCTCTACAACATAACATAATTTAATTGCCCATTCCCAGAAGGGTGCCTTCTTCAAAGCCTTAGAATCCAAGTTTAGAACTAGGGGATGTCTCCTGCTGTTTGCCTTGTTTGGTTGACCCCATCCTGTCTCAGATCCTTGAAGTAGTCCTGAAACTGATCATTGTTCATCATTCCACCCCACTGAAGTATGTGTCAAGGAGTTTTCTGGAAGTATCATCAGTCCATAAACAATATATTGGTATATTGGTACCCATCAGTTCCCCCCACTTTTCCCTCCAGCTGGAAAGCTGCAAGTGGCTGGTTTGGATTAGGGATGGAAACTGCTTGGTGGTACCAGTTCAGATCACATTCCACTGAAATAGCAGGTGGTTATGGTCTGTTTTCATTATTTTTCTGCTATAATATGCTTTTACAGTTTCATTTTTTTATCCTGAAAAATATTGTTCTCATTATTTCAAACAATATTTTCCTGTTAGAAAGGAAAGTGGCTTTCTCTCTGCCCCATGTCCACCCACGCAATCTCACCCAGCCATAGTAGAAAGTAAGAGATTGGCTGGTCAGTTATGGTGAGAGAAAGGAAGATATCACCTAGTCAGTTTCATGTTAGCAAAGCAAAGACTCATGCTGGTCAGTTTAATTTTAGCAAAGCAAAGGTGCTGATCCATATAAGTTAGCAAAGCAAAGATGCATGCTGGTCAATTTCATGTTAGCATAGCAACACAGCACAGCAGTACAATAATAATAATATATTCAATACATTTTTTAAAAAACAACCCGGTGTTGGGAAAAGCTGTGGAAGTTCACAGCATTCAGGATCAGTCCACAAAGATAGTGAACATGTGAACTATGGGGAACTCTGTTGCCAAGTTCGAATTTAGAGAAATTCTTGCCCACCTCTAGTTTGTGTAAGCCCGTCTTCATAATTTGATGTCACAAGGTGCTCGCCACTGTACCATACTCATTACTCCTCTCTCTCCACCCCCTCCTTAACTGCACAGGAAGCCAGCCTAGCTTAGTACCTTCACTTCATCTGTTATAAAATCCCACAGAAACTGTTGCAGATCCCTCAATAGCATATCACAACTCTCCAGGGAAGGATGAACTCAGTGGAGGCTGATCCATTGGGGTAAGTGGGGCACTGCCTCACCAATATCAGTTTGTCTTCAGCCAGGCCCCTGGTTGCCTGCCTACCTTCTTATTTACAACCAGTCTAGGAATTAGCACTGGCTGTCAGCCTCTTCCTCTTTCTTCTCAGTGTTGCCGTTGTAGAACTCAGGAGTAGAATGGAGACAAAACTAGAATTAGTTGCCTCTCTCTCTGTCATTGGCTCTGCCTTCACCTGCGGTTGGGGTCCTAGCCTTCCACCCCACCAGTCCCAGTGGGCACCAGCCACCACTGCATACAATTCATCATCTGTGAAGAGGTGAGGCAGTGAGTTCTTGATATCAGGATTGGTGATGTGTCCTCCCTCATAGCTATCACTAATCCAAGACCATATTCACTTTCCTTCTGCCCCAGTCTCACCAGTTAGACATAGCTGTTCCCCTCCACACCCTACAGACATATCTGGTGCACAGCTCTGAGCCAGCTCCAAATCCCTGTGAGCTTGCAGTCTCAAAGACCAGCTCACCCAGTGCCCCAGATTTTTCTCACTGAGGTATATCATCATGTTTTAGGGGTGCAAACTGATTGCTACACATTGTTAGAAGAATGGCATAGTAGGGGCAAATAAAAACCGGAAGACATCTAGATATACAACCAAGGAGCTTAGTGTGGAATACCCCATTCCCCCTGTCCCATAATTCTTGTCTTACACCCCTGATTTATGGGGTGCTTATTGCTTTTGTAAACTGCTGGCCTAGTAATGGAGTCTGAAATGTTCTGTTTAGAGCAGTAAGCTCAAATTGCAAGCTTTCTGACCCTGGGTAGAAAGAAGCTTGTTTGTCTCAGCCGATGCTTACAGCAGAGGCTGGGAAAGGCTGTTTAATTAATCAAAACAATGAACTCATCAGGGAGGGGGAAAGTCTTCACAGCTGCATTCTCAGCTCTTGTGAGCACAACTTCAAGGTCACTGTGAGAGAAACAAACATCAGAAATGTGAGATCTAAAACTTGCCCCTGGGAAAGATAAAAATCTCACAAGTATAGGTACTACCTATGCCCCCTCCCAGAGAGTCTTTTGGGTATAAATAGAGGGCCATTGATCTGGGCAGATAAGCCTCAACACTGACTAGAAGCCTCAACACTGGCCTGCAGGGAAGAGGGGTGCAGTGTAAATCCAAACAGGGCTATAAATGGGATCTCTCTGCCTGTCTGTTGACAGGGGCTTTCAGCAGGGAAAACGGAGAATGTGAGATAAAAACTGTGCTCATCATTAGTTGCTGTAAGTGTTTTAGTGCCTGCCTGCTGCAACCAATAGCTTTTGCTTCAATAAAGGACTAAATTTTCCTTCTTCACAAGTGTGTTTCATGGTCATTCAGATCTCAAGCTTTCTTGCCTTGGGGAAGGAAAAATCTTTGGCAAAACAGGCACCAGCTATTCTACAATGTTCCTCGCTTCCCAAACCGTGCCACACTAAACTGTTTGCTGAGGCCCAGTTGTGTTCCGGTGCTGGAGCTGCAATCCCTCCTATGCATCTAGAATGGCCACAAATGAGTCTGCTTTTGGAGACCCCTTACTTGAGAACACTTGTCAAAGAGAACAAAACACTTAATATGCCCTACAACAACCTTGTGCCATGCTAGTCAAAGCATGGCAATACCTTACCAACATAGCCACACCTATATGCTGCCCTGTTACAGGCACTGTGCCTCCACTTGCCCACACTCTTTTAATATCTTATGTGGAAAAGCCCAGCTGAGCCATAGCGGCCATGGTGTCCAGTCCCACCCCTGCCAAGGGCAGCCCAAAGTCTTCAAGTGCAAGGCCTTCCACACTTAAGGCAACCTGAACCACTGTTCAGGACTGACATCAGATCAGTGGGGTGCCATCCTAGTGATGAAACAGCAAACCTCACCCCACTTCCCCATACTCCTGTAATGCCTCCACTGGGCATAATGACTGGCTAGCCCCTTGATGAAGATGAATCAACTGACCTCTACTGCAGATGCTGTCGGACTCCAACTCCCATCAGATCTAGCAAGCATAGCCAATCGTCAGGAGTGATGAAAGTTGTAGTTCAACAAGATCCGGGAGGCCACAAGTTACCCATCCGTCCCTTAATGGCTACACCCATGCCAGATGATTTGACATCAGCGTAAACTAATATCCTTCCGGACTGCTCCCCCACCTTGAAGCAGCCAGCAGCTCAAGGGCTCTAAAGGATCCCAAGAGGCCACGGAGGAAGCTGCAGTAAATAACGCTGTCATAGCCCAAGTGGCAATACCCTATGCAAATTGACAGACGGTGGCCTTGGGGTGGCCACTTACGCATCATCAAAAAGGAGGAAGCACATCACTAAAACAGAATAAAAGATGACACACGTTTTCATAAAATTTGTAGATTTTAATTTATATGCTTGATGCAAACTGAGAAAAAAAGTATAATTCAAATAGAAACACAGTACATCTCACCTCACCATAGTGAGAAGAGTGTGACCAGGTGATCTGTATGCTTGCTCAGTCTGCTATCCAGTTGCTAACTGCCGGTGGGGAACATCCAAGGTCCCTGTTCTTCCTTCCAGTGGTGCACTTAAGTCTTTTTAGTGTCTGGGCTTAATGGCCTTATAGCCTCTCCTATTTAAATGGTAGCATGTAGGGCTGGCTCCAGGTTTTTGTAGGCTCTGGGCCATGGAGCAGTTTGGCACTGAATACAAACGGCAGTTTCACGTATAGTGGCTAAATGCTGAACAATGACAGGGGAGACCCAGGGTCAAATCCCCACTCAGACATGGGCTCCCTCAGTGAGATAGGGCCAGTCTCTCTCTCTCTCTCTCTCCCTCCCCCTTTCCCCCCCTAAGCTACCTTGTGAGGATAAACTGAGGAATGGGAGAACCTTATCAGCCACCCTGAGTTCTTTAGAGGAAGGACAGGGTAAACATGTAATAATTTTTTTTTAAATGCTTCATGTTTCTGTGTTTGTCCTAGTGTTCATCAACTCAGACAAATGTTTCACTGCTTTGGAAACATCTCCCTGGCTTGGAGGAACTATGGAAATTTTGCTTGGGATGGCCAACAATGCTTAAGATACTAGTGTATTTCTGTTTAAAATGCCTGTGTTCAATGTTTAGAAAAAAACAGCAAAAATATCCACACAATATCAGGAACAAAATAATATGTGGAGCTAGCTTTGATTGCACAATACAACATGGGCATGATTGGGTTGTCCTATACAAAATTGGCATGACTGTAATATTCAGAACTGTTGGAAACCAAATATTTATTTTCATCCCCCATCATGACTCCCAATGCCCATAATGTTCAAGGTTGTAATTCAGGTTTTATAAAAAGAGGCCAGCTGTCACAAGCTAGTCTTGCGCTGGCATAATGGCCCAGAAACGTCGTCTGAATGAGTACATCATGACCAGTTCCTTGACAGATCTGTGATCTTGCATATATGTCTGGGATATGCTGCAACAAGCCTATGCATGTTTACTTGGAGGCAAATCACACAGTTCTGTACCCTGTACCAGTTATAATTCTTAATTTGAGGAAGTGTTCTTTGGGTCTTCCAGATGGGGGCATAATATTGTAAACAGGTAATTGAGATATCACGAGCAGGTCACTAGCAACAGTTGTTGATTTTTTTAAAAAAAGTATTGGATTTTCCCCAGAAAGGATAAATCTAGAGTAAAAATGGGCCATGGAAAAAATGCAGGATGTTGATGACAACAATGTTATGTGGGCACAGCAAAAAAATTGCATGCGTGAGGAGCACCGACTGCACAATACCTGAAAGCACCCAAAGTCAATAATTTATGCCTCAATGGAAATGCCTTTCTTCCTCACTATCCTTTTCAGGGCCTCCTTCACCTCCTTATTCCTCAGGCTGTAGATCAGAGGGTTCACCATGGGGATCACCACTGTATAAAAAACAGCAGCAACTTGGTCTTGCCCATCAGAGGAGCTTGAGGTGGGCTTCAGGTAGATGAAAAGCACAGTGGTATAGAACAAGGTGATAGCCATCAAATGAGAAGCACAGGTAGAGAAGGCTTTCTTTCGTCCCTCAGATGAGCTGCTCCGGCATATGGTGATGAGGATGTAGACGTAAGAGATGAGGATGGTGAGGAATGAGCAGAGACCTATCAGGGAAGAGATCATGAAAAGCAGGATGTGGCTGAGCATTGTATCAGCACAGGCAAGCTTCAGTATTAAAGGCACATCACAAAAGAAGTGGTTAATGACATTAGAGCTACAGAAAGGAAGGTGGAAGGTGGTATTTGTGTGTATCATGCCATTGGCACACCCCACAAGGTATGAGGCCAACACTAGCCAAATACAGACCTTCCTGGACATGACAACTGGATATAGCAATGGGTTGCAGATTGCCACATAACGGTCATAGGCCATGGCCGCTAGCAAGAGACACTCTACAGTGGCAAACACGGCATAGAAATAAAACTGGGCAGCACAACCAGTAAACGAAATGGCTTTCCTCTCAGCCAAGAAATCTGCCAGTGTTTTGGGGACAATGACAGTGGAGTAACAGAGATCTGACAAGGATAGATTGCTGAGGAAAAAGTACATGGGTGTTTGAAGATGGGGGTCAAGACGAATCAGTGCAATCATCCCGAGATTTCCCAGAACAGTGATCACATAGATTGCTAGAAACACCACAAAAAGAGATATGCGGAGCAGTGGCTTGTCTGTGAATCCGACAAGAATGAATTCTGACACTGTGGTCTGATTCCACTGGGCCATTGTAGCAGAACACAAAGCCTGTAAAACAAAGGAGAGAGGCCAACACATTTCCTGTAAATCCTTAAGTCAGTAGTGTCTTAAACTTGGATCAAAGCTAACAGTAATTTAACCATTGTTGTCTACAGACCAAACCTGTAATCTCTACAATCAGGATGACAAATGTAGCAAATGGATATGCAGATCTATGGGTCTTGAGCCTTTTACATCAGTTTAGATGAATGTTAGATAGCAAGCATACACGTGGACAGATACCCACTGTTTCCCTAGACATGAAACAAATCTTTAGAAGACTTGTGCATTTTATTTATTTATCTATCCATTCCATTTATATCATTTGCATACCACCCAATTAACAATGCTGTCTGGGTGTTTAACAGTAAAAGTTAACAAAAGTCAACAAGAAACGCTAAAAACAAACAGAATAACAAACTTACAAAACATAATTAACAAGAACCAGCAACAGCAAAACATACATTAATTCACAAGTGTTAAAACACTCAAGATCTTAAGAACTATCAGGATTATAAAGACACACTTCAGACACGTGTTGAAAGACCAAATGGTTCAATTCTGGGTGGACCAGACATTTAAATCTTAAGAATAATATCCAACAAAACAACTTAGGTTCATTAATTTCAGTGAGTCTGTGACTAAAGTTGGATACCACCCTAAGTCTTTTTAAGCACTGTTAAGGAAATAAAGTTCAATATTTGTTTGTTTCTTTATATTTATTTACATATTTATAATCTTCACTTTCCTTAGAATATATCAAGGTGGAATATAAAATAAAATCAGTAAAATCAACCATAAAACATCATTAAAAACTTCACACATCAATAAATACAGATTTGTTAAAAAAAGAAAATTCAAAATGCAAAGGACTGTCTAAACAATATCATTTTCAAAAGATGTCTGCAAGAAGAGAGAGATAGTTCCTGCCAAACCTCTGCCGGTAGGAAATTCCACAGGGCAGGGCCTACCACGCTACAGGCTCGGCCCCTGGTGAAGGCAAACCAAACCTCAGGGGTGTGGGGAACCACCAAAGGTGCCCCATCAGAAGGTCTCAGCGATTGAGGAGGAGCAGAAGGAACCATCCGGTCCTTAAGGTACTTTGGGCCCAAGTTGTTTTGGGTCTTGAGAATTAATGCAAGTATCTTGAATCCAGGAGGAAATATCAGCATACAAATTCAATACCTTTACATTGGTGCTAGGGAACCTCCAGCCTATGAGCCAAATTAGAGTTCCAGGCTTCCCCATTTGGCCTACGAAGCTGGTTTTGTCAAGCCACATCTACCTGCCGTACACGTGATGTCCTATGATGTCAGGTGTGGAGCAAGTAAAGATGTGACTGATCCAAAAAGGGGTTTGTAGGCACCTACACAAAACCCAGAGCTTGCATAGAGCTGTGTGTGGCTCTTTGAAACCTCACCAATCACCTGATTGTCAGGGCTTCAAAGCACCACACCCGGCTCTGTGCTGTGTTTTGATGCCCTAATCATCAGCTGATTGTTGGGGCTTTAAAGTGCTGCACACAGTGTGTTTGCATCTCTGTAAGTGAAAACAGGTCACCTGACATCAGCCCCACTTACCTGTTAAACTTGGCCCATGGGGGTGTGGGAGATAAGGATCTATGTGTTTATTAGGAGAAATTTGCACTAAAATGCTAGAGAGTTTTTATGAGGATTTTTTTTAAAAAATCACAAATTACAGAAATGTGGATATCAGAATTTAAGCTTGGAAAACTGAGAAACAGAGAGAACCAAAATTGTCAGATTTTTTCAGCCCTAACCACAGATCATACGTCGTTCTCTGCTTTTGGGCACTCACCCCCCAATCTTACTATACAATCTCCGGTATGACCAGATGAAGCAACGACATGCTTTTCAGTGCTCCAGTGAGACAAACCAATTCTGAGTCCAATTACTGGGTGAGATAAACTTTGCCTTTTGAGGAAGATAAAAAGATATGACAAAGCCTACTGGTGAATCTGCCCAGAATTCATGCTCTAACTTTCCTCATTTTTCTGTCTCCATCACAAATCCCTATATGTACAGCCAAATTGATCTTTTCTTTGGTCTTGTTAAATAAATTTTACTATTTTTAAACTACGTATCTTGTTTAAATAGATATTTTAGAGCCAATGTCAAAGATATCTTTACACTTACCAGCTTGTGTCCCTGCCTGCTTCTTATATCTTCACTTAAGAGCTGAGTGTTTCATAATCAGAATGCTAAGTTTGGGTTCTGGTTCTGGACACAATATCTGTTTTCCTTCTATGGAAAGAAATTATTTCTTCCCTCCGTGACCTTCTAGCCCTACTCACTCATAGATTTCTGAAAACTCCTTAAACACAGAATTGGCAAACTGCTACCTACTTACGGAGTTGCATCCCACCAAGAGGAGTCTTTATATTGAGCATTTATGACTTTGGGACCTGCTCCCTCAGGATTTTCTGATTTCAGAGGCACAGACATGCAAAGATGTAGGAGTGGCAGTTAATGATTAATCTGTTTATTTGGAGATTTAAAAAAAAAAGTTCAGGCTTGACTACAGTAATGCGTTCCATGTGGGGCTGCCTTTCAAGACACTTTGGAAACGTGGCAGGTTCAGAATGTGGCTGCCAGAGCCCTGATGGGGATGAAGTGGTTGGATTCTGTAATCCCATTACTGTATCAGCTGCACTGGTTTTTGCTGCATTTCTGAGTCCAATTCAAAGTGCTTGTTTTAATCTTTATAGCCTTAAATGGTTTGAGCCCAAGTTAATCTATGGACCATCTGCACCCATGTCAGCCTGCTTGCATGTTGAGATCTACAACAGAGATCTTTCTTGTGTGCCCACCTCCTAGATTAGTGAGGTTGGTGGCCACAAGGGAGAGGGTCTTTTCTGTGGTGGCACCATGGCTTTCAAATTCCCTGCTAGCAGACGTACAGCAGGCTTCCATATTTCCATGGCTTATTTGTGAATGATGTTTAATGGTCTCAATCGTAGCTTGCTGTTGCTGTACAAAGTGTTTTAATTGACTGACTGAATATTTTTATTGGCTGTTCTCTTGGGGGAGGGGGTGAACATTTTGTAAATGTTATTGTTGTAAGCTACCTTGGATGGACATTGCCCAGAAAAGTCTGGAAATATCTTACATAAATAAATGCTGTGTGTAGGCTCAGGCACCCAAGGATAGGATAAGTGGAAATTTCAAACGTGTTTATCAGGTTGTGGTGGTTCACTGCCTCCCCCTGGAATAGAGGCACCGTGTGGGTTATGGGGGCAACAGCTTTATGAACTTATAAATAGCTGCAACATATTAGCAATATACCAGCATCCCTTTAGTGTAAGCCCCTGCACTTCAGGTGAGGGCTGGGAGGATGCTACCAAGAATGCAAGAGGCATCTTGTTCACTGCTTCATGGATGTAGAAAGCTATGGGCAGAAATGAAAAGTCTAGTGATCCAACATTATGTAGCTTAGGACATTTTCTACACATTGTGTCCATGGCCATTGCTATTTAGGATACAGGAAGGTCAACATAAAGTACTTCATTAAAGAGGTGCCTCTTTTTGCAATGGTTTAGAGCAGAGATAGGGAACCTGTGGCCCTCCAGATGTTGTTGGACTTCAACTCCCATCAGCCCTAGCCAGCATGAAAAAAATGAAATTTTCAGTCCAGCAATATCTTGAAGGATGCAGGTTCCTTACCTCTGCTCTAAACCTGTTTTAGAGGCACTACTACTGTACTGGAGTGAGAGCCAGTGTGGTGTAGTGGTTAGAGTGTTGGACTACGACCTTGGAGATCAGGGCTTGAATCCCCACACAGCCATGAAGCTCACTGGGTGACCTTGGGCCAGTCACTGCCTCTCAGTCTCACGGGAAGGCAATGGTAAACCACCTCTGAATGCCACTTACCATGAAAACCGCATTATAGGGTCACCATAAGTTGAGACTATTTGGAACGGCTTCCCTGAATGTGTTGTTTTTAAGTATTCAACACTACTTAAATCAGCGACCAAAAGCAGTGTGTAGTTAGGCATGATGCAGCCGTTTACTATTAAACAAATAATTGATGTGGGGCCTGAGTCAGCCCCAACTGGAATTTGACATCCCTGTACTGGTTTTCTTCCCTTTGTGAATAACAGGCATGCCCCCCTTCCTCCTATGCCATAGTCCTGATCTAGCTCAGACCCCCCCCAGCTAGCTATTAGTTGAACAAAAACCAGTGATGCAACACCAAACTATGCAATAAAGGTAATGTTGTGTGCCACCCCAATCTCCGAGTGGTGTGAGACTTCCAGGGATTGCAGCATTTACCCAGGGTTTGGTTTTCTTGGAAAAGAAGGTCAGCGGAGACAGTGGTGTCATTTTGAGATATGGTTTATATACACATATACACAGCCTGAGCTTAAGATGGAGGAGTTCACAGCATTAACAGTCCATGAGAACTTGCTGCCCAAAGCCCATAGCTTTGGGGGTACAGACAGCAAGCCAGCCTCTCTGCCTGTCTCCATTCCCAGCCTTTCCTCCAAGTAGACTAAAATCACAAGCCTCTCTTTGTCTCGCTGATGGGGGGGGGCTCTCTCTGGAAAGAGTTCCAATAGCTATATTCTTTTGGTGCTATATTCTTACATATGCTAATGGTGGCCACTTGACAAACCCATTAGCTCATAGGTTAGCTTACCAAAGAAACTAGTCTGACCAGACGAGCAGGTTTCTTCCTTTGCAGACCCCAAATCAGAGGCTGGAAAGGGGATTCATAGAAATCATCCATCTCAACTCCCAGTCCCACAACAATAATGTCTTGTTTGGACCTAGGGCAGCCTGAAGGCTCTCCCGGATAATTGTTACACAAAGAGAACTTTCAAGGATCAAGACAGATAGTGGTGGTGGTGGTGGTGAGATTGCTAACTCCAGCTAAAACCCTGCTATAATCTTTGTAAGCTATGTTCCTCCAACAAACACTCTCCTCCTCACCCCCTCCTATTCTATTCTACATACATTGTCCCGTTTTACCCATTCTGCCTCAACAAGCAGCAGTCGGATGCTGGCACAGCACATGCCTCTCCCATCTTCCGTAACTTGCTATGTGAACTAGGCCCTTGGCAAGAGTCCTTGGCCTGCTGCGAACTTGGTTCATGTGCTCCAACTCACTTTTTTTGAAGGGAAAGAATCATGTAGGCCAGCTGTGAAGGATCTTTGGTTGTTTTTTTAAAAAAACCTTTTACGTTGTTGTTCTGATCTGTTTTTTCTTTTATTGTTTTATCCTCACAGACTTGGAAGTGTTTTTGGCTAAAAGGCCTGGGAGAACAGGAATTTCTTCCCCTTTATAATACAATATGATTATATCACACCATGTTTTTATTACATTTTCTTTAGCTGCCTTGATAGTGTCAAACATGTGGGAAACATAATTGTGTTGAAGGTGCAGAATTGAAATAACAGAAGTAAATCAATTGTTTAGAAAAGCCACAAAACCATCTCTATTGTGTATGACATTCCCCAATGGCAAATCTTTCAGATAACTATATTTGGCTCCCATTTGTCTTGACTTTGTAATTGATAGAGATCAGTGTGCATTGGGGTCTGAGGTGCTTCAGGGAGAAGGTCCCAAAGCCCACATTTCCCTCAATGGGATAGTCTTCTCCTTCTTAGTTCCAAATAGAGCAAAGGAAACAACATTCTTGGCTGTGATTGTAGGAAGCTTTTAAGTTTTCTGGAGTTGGGGGGAAAACCTGAATTTCCTCATCCCGCTAGGAGGATTTTACTATGGGCTCCACATGGATGAACTCACCCTGCAATCAGCATTAAGCTGGAGAGAAACAGAATGCCACAAAAATGCTGAAGATGCAATTGAGTGAAAAGTAAGTAAGTAAGTTCAGGTACATTTTTAAGCCTAAGAGATGTGAGAAGCATGTGGTGATTACAAACAAGACAATTTTTACAGGTGCTCTGTGGTTTTGCTTGCTGGGATATATCTTAGTTCCGAACATCACTCTAGGAGCAGCTGTGTGACAAGCTATATTTTTTAAAGGAAATAAAAAGAACTGATTGGACAGTCAGAGAAGTATTGAAAACAGATCTGCAGATATAGCATGAATGATGATTCACAATACCAGCTAGAATAAATAGCTGCTAAGAGTAGATCAAGGACCTAGGTAATAGCTTTGAAAATCCCTACACTGCTTTTCTGATGATGGACCATCATTCAAAGGAAGGGCCACAGCTCAGTGGTAGAGCATCAGCCTTGCATGCTGGGAGAGACTCCTGCTCTGAAACTCTGGAGGCTCACTGCCCGTCAGTGTAGACAATATTGAGTAGATGGACCAGTGGGTCTGACTCAGTATAAGGCAGCTTCCTATGTTGATATATACTTATAGAAAGCTCATTGTCAAAGTGTGGATCCTTTGGGAGCCAAAACAGCACCACCCACAGTGATACCTGACTTGGAAGAACTCTAAGGTTTGCTGAAGTACAAATAATATTTAGCAGAAGTCCCTAATAGAAGGGGTGGAAGCCTCCAAACAACCCAGTGATGTCTGGGCATGCTCAGTGGACATGGAATGCTGACTGACTGCTGGGAGGGGGGCAAAAAACTGGTTGGGTGGGATGGGGAAGGAAATGGAGGAACAGAAGCCCCCCCCCGCAACACTTTGTTGCAGATCTCACTTGTGCAGTTGGGCCATTTTATCTGCAGAGGACTCTCTTGGGCATATTCCACACTGAATTCCTTCAGGGCATTGACCAGGCTGGCCAAACTGTACTGTGTCTTCACATAAACTGAAATTGTACCTTAAACATGTACCCAAGAATGCTCTGGAACTGCACATTATGAGGGCAACTAACAACAAGCTTGTCTGCTGTTACTCATCTTTTAACTAAGGAACCCTAGGACTCTCTGAAAGATAACTGGAGAGCCACTGATCTAGCAGAAGATTAAATCAAACAAATGTTAGGCTTAGGTAACGCTAGGTAAGGTGCAAAATGAATCAGGCAAAAAAATAAACCCTGTTTGCTTGGAAGTCTTATTCACTTCAATGGAACTTCCAGGAGAAATGGTCTCAGGATGGCAGCTTTAGGAGCTAGTATGGGAGAATATAATTAGATGAAGAGATATTTTTATTAGAGACCAAAAGGAAGGTACACAACTTAACAATGAAATGTGGAGTTTCTCACTCAGAATGAGTTCAGGTGACTGAAGAATGGAGAGATCTCGTCCATTCAGACCAGGGATCAGTCTCCATTATAATCTAAGCACATAGAAGCAACTTAAAAAAAACTCACTTGTTTGGACTTTTCCATATACAAAAAGAGATTGAGTCAATCTTGCATCCACTACGGGCTTGTATTTTAGCACAGGCCCATACCTAAACATCTGTAAAAAAAAGTCAGCACAGACTACCTTCAAAACCACAATGGCCATGGGCTTAATCAGGTTCACTTCTGGAACTCCTGTCCATCAGGACTGAGTGAGTGAGCACATCTGCAGTCTTACTTTAAATGTAAAGACTGCATCTCTTGACAAAGAAAAAACCTTGAAATGTGTCTGGACTAAAGGGTGCTGGCTCTTCCATAAAGCCATTTGTGGGGGTTTCCTGTAAGTTTTTGCAATTATTTGATCTGGATTGTTACTATGATTATGTGAATAAGCCAGAAGGGAAGGGGTTAAATAGATCCTCCCCACATTACTTTTTTCACTCCTGTTCACAGCTTCTCAAGGCTGCTTTTATTTAAAAAAAGAATCTCCCAAACTGTTTTGGGAATAGGCAATTGCATGTCACAGCTAATTTTGCCCTTATTTGATGTCTTTGCAGGTTCAATGTGAATCACCTAAGTCTGTTCCGAGGTTCTGTGAGCCACATGGACACCACTGTAGTGCTCTCACCTGTACCAATGAGTCCTAGCAGTCCACTTGAGCAGTTTATTCATGAACTAGCATGATCTGTAATCTCAGCTAGGTAATCTGTGCGCAGTCATGCCTTGGCATGACCTCCTGATGAGATCTCTTTTCCAGAGGTAGCCAAGTCTATAGTTCATAACTCTAGGTTTTTCACAGTATATCACCTGAGTCTCATACTACAACAACCTATTCTTTTAAAAAAAAAATCCTAATCTTGTGTAGGAATCCTAGACTGTAAGCTCACTAATTGCCTAGAGCAAAGCATTTCTATTGGCCACACCTGGAGGGGGAATGGGATGATCTGCCGATCAGTTGCAAAAAGGGGTTGGATTTGACTAGCGTCATGTGTCTCCATTTTCAGAAGAAAGAGGTGAAGATGCACTGGAACTGGCAGTACAGTGAGTGTGTCTCTACCCATTGTGTTACAAGTGATGCTGATGTTGACGCAGTCTGAATGTTTCTTACAGCAAGCAGAGCATTATGCTACCACTTAAGCTACATCTGAAGAATCCTCCCACCTCACTTTGCTTGGACAGAAAGTTAGAGGGAGATGCATCATTATCTGGCTGCAAATATTTGAGCCATTTAAAAGAGAAAAAAAACAGACGATTAACATTTAGGTGATCTTCATGGTGTTGGAGTAATGTAAATGGTCAATGGCACATTGGTGACTGACCTCATGCTCATGGGGTTGACAACATGTGTCAGAACAAAAGATACTTCTGGGGAAATAATCCCACCTTTGCTCCCTCCTCAATACTCTGACACAACAACATTGCCCTGGGATGCCTCCCTTGTGGTACCCACTGATGATATCCTCTGCCAAGTCTATGATGCATGGCTCTGGGTTCTTCTTGGCATACTGCTCTCCATTGTATACCACTTTGATTCTCTTACAACAACTTTTCCAACAATCTTCTGTTATATTTCATTTTGGTTTATTTTGCTTCAAACTATTGCCCATTGAAAACATTATTCACTATCAATGTACAGTATGTTTAGTATACTTAGGAAATGATATTGATGTAATGATGCTGTAGAAGCATACTGGATTTTTCTCAATGCGCAGGCAGCATCTGTCAGAACAAAATATACTTCTGAGAAATAACCCCACAACTACTCCCTGCTCAATACACACAACATCCGGGAGAGGGATGTATATGCCTTTGACAGTCTTTTAATTCTTGAGATGCTCAAAAGAGAAGCAATACTGACTGCTGTGTTCTTCCCGTCTCTACAGTGTCAGAGTGATGAAAATGGGAAACATCACACTGGTGAACAGCTTCATGCTCACAGGCTTGACAGACCTTCCACAGCTGCAGATGGCCCTCTTTCTGATCTTCTTTGCCGTCTATGCCATGACCCTGGTGGGGAATCTGGGCATGATTGTCTTAATCAGGTCCAGCCCACAACTGCATACCCCAATGTACTTTTTACTCGGCAACCTCTCTTTCTTGGACATCTGTTACTCATCATCCGTCACCCCAAAGTTCCTAGCTGATCTCTTAAAAGAGAAGAAAGTCATTTCTTTTGCTGGTTGCTTTACTCAACTTTTCTTTTATGCTGCATTTGCCACCACTGAGTGTTACCTCCTGGCTATGATGGCCTATGACCGCTATGTGGCTATCTGTAACCCACTACTGTACTTAATTAGCATGTCCCAAAGAAAGTGTGTCCTGCTAGTAGCTGTTTCCTATGTTGCTGGGACAGTGAATGCTTTAGTGCACACCACTGCTGCATCGAGACTATCCTTTTGTGGCCCAAACATCATTAAGAATTTTTACTGCGAAGGTCCTTCACTTCTTGGTCTTTCCTGCTCAGACATCAGTCTCAATGATATGTTGATGTTTGTCTTTGTTGGGTTCAATATGATAACAACCAGCGTGATTATTCTGACCTCCTACACATACATCCTGATCACTGTTTTAAAGATCCACTCTGCCAAGAGCCGACAGAAAGCCTTCTCCACTTGCACGTCTCACCTCATGGTCATCACCATTTTCTATGGATGTGCTAGCTTTGTGTATGCACGTCCTAGCTCCAGGAAGACTCACCACCTTGACAAAATGGCCTCTGTGTTCTATGTAGTGGTGATCCCAATGCTGAATCCCTTGATATACAGTGTGAGGAACCAGGAAGTCAGGAGTGCTTTCAGAAAAGTCCTGGAAAGAAAACTGGTTTTTCAGTCTAGGATGATACCTTCTGTATAGGTTATACCTTCACGAGATCATAGGAGATAAAGCCTCAGGTAAAAGCAGCCCTGATAGCATATGCTCCATATCCTTCTGTCTTATAACATGTGAATAAAAACTATTGTGTTGTGCAAAAGATTTCTTAGATCTCTTGTTGTAACTAGAATTCAAAGCCAACTTCGCATATTCAGATGAAACACTTCCTCCTGATTAAAGCCAATTCAGAGTTTTATATGATATTCCAGCCACAGAATCTTGCTGAAATATATGCTTGAGGGAGAAATCTCAAGTCAAAAGGTAAATCATCTGAACACTGAGTTTTTCCAATTCTATGTTGTCAGCAGCTGGACGTTCTCTGGAAGTAACCAACACTGGGAATGGCTGGAAGTTGGAAATATAAATGACCCAAAGCCTTCTCAGCGTGTGTGATAGAAAATTGAGAGTTACTTGAAATGAGATTAGCAGACTTCCGGGAAGTGGTGCTGGCTGGTGGTTGTCTCTGAGGGAGCTCTGCCTCAGAGGAAGCTTTTTTCAGGTTAAAAGCCAGCCAAGAGGAATCTTGGACTGGCTTAAATGTTCTCCAAGGTATAGGAGAACCGATCAGATCTTCCACAAGACTTCGTTGAGCTGTCGGCGGCTGGAATTGATCAGGAAATTCCTGAGATAAGAAGGCAAGCCGATCGGCTGAAGACGGAGTCAGGAATTCCACGCAAGCTGAACTGGAATAAAGCGAAGCGTTTTTTCTTCTCTCAAAAAAAACGTTCTTAACCAGCGAGCCCACTTCTGCCTAAACCTTATCATTCGGCTTAAATTACTGCAATAAAAGGGATTTGTTTATGAATCAGCAATTGAGAAACCTGGGTGAGTCATACTTTTTCTCTTTTAAATATAATTAAGGAAGAAAGAAAATATAAACAACTTATATACTTTTTTTACGACAAAAAGCTGGCTTGAATTTGGACTTTTAAAGTTTAAAAACGGATGAGAGGTAATTATTATATTTTGGACTATTTTTCTCTTTGGACTATTTCTTGTTGGATGAATCCGCTGCTCGTATATGCTACTAATTGTTTAGTCTTGGCAACCAGAATTGTTTTGCATTCTTGGAAGCAGATAAGGACTGTGTTGTGCTGGCTGGATTTCAATAATAGGCCTGGAATATTAACTCTTCTTTTTGGTGGAGGGAAAAAAAGAAAAGAAATAGACTGCCCTTAGGTTCTGAAACAGTGATTAATATTAGAAATTAAAGGCCTCTTTTTGAAAATGACAACTAAAAAAACAACCAAGGCCCAGGGGCGAAGAGGTTCTATTGATACACAGGAAGAGGATATACCCCCAGAAATGTTTCAAAAAATAATGGAAGGGATTAATGCTATAAAACAGGAAATGAAACAGGAAATGAAAACTGAATTGACAGATATAAAAGACTATATTAAAACACAAGTGGATGAGATTAAAGGGACAATTGGGCAAATAAAGGAAGATGCAAAAAATACTAAAGAAAAGGTACAAACCTTGGAGAATAGAACAGATATACTAAATCTGGAACTAGAAAAAAATTTGGACTATTTAGCTGTGACTGAAATGAGAAATAAAGAGCATTGTTTGAGATTCCGTGCAATCCCTGAGGAAACAGGTGAAGACATTAGAGATAAAATTGTTAATGCTTTAGTAAAATTTCTGGACTTGAATGAAGATAGGATGGAATTTGAAATAGACAAAGTTTATAGAATTAACTCCAGATATGCAACAATGAAAAAAATTCCAAGAGATGTGCTTGTTCATTTCGTAAAGATGACGACCAGAGATATGGTTTTACAGCAACACTTTAAATATACCTTTAAAATTGATGGTAAGGAAATACTGGTGATGAAGGAAATTCCTATTAGACTTTTACGTAAGAGAAAAGAATATGCTTTCCTTACAGAAAAACTTAAGCAATGCAAAATTCAATTTAGGTGGGACGTTCCAGAAGGAGTGATTTTTACATTCAGACAACAGAAATACAGACTGAATACTGTTCAAAAAGCAAGGGACTTCTTGAGAAAAGCTTCAAAAGATATGGAAGAAGATAAACTCAAAGATATGGATATAGTTCCTGGGAAACAAAGTCAACAAGGATATGCAGAGGAGGGGAAGGAAGATGATGGATCAAAAGGAGCATCAGGCAAATTTTAAAATACACGCTTAATGATGGATTACAAATACCTAACTTGGAATATAAATGGAGCCAACACGGCGCAGAAGAGAAAGAAAGTGTTTCATTATTTGAAAAAATTAAAATTGGATATAATTTGTCTACAAGAAACTCATATTCAGAAGAAAGATTCCAAATATTTGATTTGTAAAAATTTGGGTGAAGAATTTATTTCAGCTGGACCAAAAAAAAAAAATGGAGTTGTTCTCTATATTAACCCACAATTGCTTCCTAAATTGGTATTATTGGACGATAGTGGTAGATTTGTGGGGGTTGAAATTACTTTACAAGGTACAAACATTTTGATAGTGGGTATTTATGCCCCCAATGAAGATAAAACAAGGTTTTATACAGGACTTATGGAAAAATTGTCAGAGTTTTCATATGAGCATTGGTGTGTCATGGGTGACTGGAATGGGGTAATCTCACCAAAAATTGATAGGCTTTCTGAAAAAAATATCAAAGAGACACAAGGTAAATTACCGAAGATTTGTTTTGAACTCATGGAACATTTAGAATTGGTGGATACCTGGAGATATATAAATGACAATGCAAAGGAATTTACTTATTTTTCAGAAAGACATAAAACATTTTCGAGGATTGATATGATTTGGATGTCAAAAATTTTAGCGAAGGATATTTTTAAAATGGATATATTACCAAAAACTTTTTCGGACCACAATCCTGTGATATTAACTTTAAAAAAAAAAAATCTTGGATTTAGATGGAGACTAAATGAATCTTTATTACAGAATGATAAAGTAGTACAAGAATGTAAGAAGAAATTAAAGGAGTTCTTTGAATATAATTTATATAAAGGAACAAGTGAAAATATTGTTTGGGATACTAGTAAGGCATTTATGAGGGGATACTTTATTAAATGTAATTCTGAATTAAAAAAAAAGAAACAACAGAAAATGCAATTAATTTTGGAAGAAATAAAACAAAAAGAGGAAGAATTGAAAAAGAATCCAGCTAAAGTTTCTATTGTAAATCAAATTAAAATGCTACAGAAGCAAGTATCAATGTTGACAGTTAGAGAAATTGAAAGGAAATTAAATTTTGCTAAACAAAGGACTTTTGAATTTGCAAATAAACCTGGGAAATGGTTAGCATATAAATTAAGAAAAGAACGTCAAAAAAATATTATTTTAAAGATACAAGAAGGAGATGAGACGCTGACAGATAATGTAAAAATCAAAAAGATTTTTCATCAATATTACTCAACATTGTATAAGTGTCAAGAAATTCCATCTGAAAAAATAGAAGAGTATTTATCTAAACAGAATTTGCCGAAAATTACAGATTTTCAGAGACAAGTTATTAATGGCCCTATTACGTCAAGAGAGATATCTGAAGCTATAAATAAAATTAAATTAGGAAAGGCGCCAGGACCAGATGGGCTATCTGCAATGTATTATAAATGTTTGGAGGAAGAACTCTTGCTACCCTTACAGTCTACAATGAATTCTATTTTGCAAGAGGGAAAGATACCGGATAGTTGGAAAAATGCTAATATAACATTAATACCTAAAGAGGACCAAGATTTAACTAAAACAAAAAATTATCGGCCAATATCTCTACTGAATAATGACTATAAAATTTTTACAATGATTTTGGCTGAAAGATTGAAAATAATATTGCAACAATTTATTCAGGAAGATCAATCAGGGTTTTTACCTAAAAGACAATTACGTGACAACGTCAGGAATGTTTTGAATGTGTTGGAATATTTAGAACAACGAAATGATAAACAAGCAGCTTTGATTTTTTTAGATGCTGAAAAAGCATTTGATAATTTGAATTGGAAATTTATGTTCCAGGTTTTGGAGCAAATGGATTTTGGAGACAACTTTATAAAATGGATCAGATCGATTTATACATCACAGAAGGCCCAGATAATTGTTAATGGAGACTTAACGGATTCATGTGAAATACAAAAGGGTACAAGACAGGGATGTCCATTATCTCCCCTTTTATTTATTCTGGTTTTAGAAGTGCTGCTTAGAGATATAAGGCAAGATAAAAGGATTTCGGGATTAAAAATAAAAAAAGAAGAATATAAATTGAGAGCATTTGCTGATGATTTGATAATTGTACTAGAAAACCCTTTGGAAGGAATTCATATATTGATGGACAAATTAAAAGAATTTGGACCGTTAGCAGGATTTAAGATCAACAATCAAAAAACAAAGATGTTGGTGAAAAATTTAACTTTAAGGGAACAGAAAGAGTTAATGGACAAGACAGATTTTACAATAGAAAAAAAGTTGAAATATCTAGGCATCATCATGACAAATAAAAACTCAAAGCTGTTTCATAATAATTACGAAAAATTATGGACAGAGATTAAGAAAGACTTGCTAAGATGGGATAAACTACAACTGTCATTAATGGGTAGAATATCTGTGATAAAAATGAATGTATTACCGAGAATGATGTTTTTGTTTCAAACAATACCTGTAATATCCTCTGATTTACCTTTTAAACAATGGCAAAAAGATATTTCTAAATTTGTATGGCAAGGAAAAAAACCAAGAGTTAAATTTAAATTACTTCAAGATGCTAAAGAAAGAGGAGGACTGGGATTACCAAATTTGAGACTTTATTTTGCTGCCTGCTGTTTAGTCTGGATAAAGGAATGGATCTTATTGAGGAATAAAAGACTATTGGATTTGGAGGGCCACAATCTGAAGTGGGGATGGCATGGATATCTATGGTATGACAAAGTAAAAGTAAACGTAGACTTTAACAATCATTTTATAAGACGTTCTCTGTTGAAAATATGGAATAGATACAAACCAAGGTTTTATTCGAAAATACCATTATGTGTCTCAAGTCAAGAAGCGTTTTATAGAAGAGAAATGTCTGGAAAAGAGAAATGGTTAACTTATCAAGAACTATTAGAAAATGTACATGGAGAATACACAATGAAAGAGAGAGAACAATTGATAAAGGAAGGATATAGTTTTCATTGGTTTGCCTATTTACAATTGTTAGAAAGATATAAAATGGACAAGAAAATGTATGGGTTTGAAATAAGTAAATCTGATTTTGAAATAGGTTTGTATACAAATGATGAAAACATAATTGCAAAAATGTATAAACTTTTATTGAAAATGGATATGGAGGAAGAACAAGTAAAAGAGTGCATGGTAAAGTGGGCAAAAAATTTTGGTCATAACATACAAATGGATCAATGGGAAAATATGTGGAAAAAAGGCTTGAAATTTACATTATGTTATAATCTTAAAGAAAATTTTTATAAAATGATGTACCGTTGGTACATGACTCCAGAAAAGCTGTCAAAAATGTATAGTAATGTCTCTAATGTTTGTTGGAAATGTAAACAACAAGAAGGATCTTTTTATCATATGTGGTGGTCATGTAAAAAGGCGAAATTATTCTGGGCACAGATAGGTAGGAAGATGCAAAAAATTTTAAAGATAAATATTCAGTCAAAACCAGAATTTTTTTTACTGGGTTTTATGGATAAACAAATAGAAAAGAAATATGGAAGAATATTATTATATATGATTACGGCAGCAAGATTATTATATGCACAAAAGTGGAAAATGGAATCAATACCAACAATGGAAGAATGGCTACTGAAATTAATGGACTTAGTAGAAATGGATAAATTGACGTGTTTACTTAGAGAAAAATCGACAGATACATTCCTTAAGGATTGGAAGCCTCTCTTAGACTTTTTGTCGAAAGATCAAAATAAAATGATGATACTGGGATTTGATGATTAATTAAGACAGCTTATGGAGAAAAGGGATTCTGTATGTACATATTAAGGGACAGGTTTGATGTATATTATATACTTATAGCTGATCTGTGACAAATCGGAAGTCAACCATTTTATTTTTATTTTTTGTTGTAGTATTGTTATGTTTTTTCTTACTTTGTTTTGTTTGTTTTTTGGAAAAATTTGAATAAAAACTATATATAAAAAAAAAAAGAAATGAGATTAGCAGAGCAATTGCAAACTGATGCTGAGGCTGCAGATGCACAAGTTGCTTCAAAAGCAGCCAGACCATTTTCTCTGGCTGCGTTTTGAAACAACTGCTTACAGCTGGACACATCTCCCTTCCCCAGTGCTGATTAGGACCACCCTCAGCAAAGCATTGGGCCAATCACTGAATATGCCGGAGGCTACAGCAAAGCATTTTCATTGGACACACCTGGAGTGGCAACAGGGTTGATGGCCAATCAGTTTTGAAGCCTGTGTGAAGCTGACTTCAAGGTAAAGCACACCAGAGCTGCGACTTCTGAGGTTTTGGAGTAAAAGGGGGTGGAGTTTGCCTGGTGTTGTGTCCTTGCATTCAGAAGACAGAGGTGGAGGTGTTACACAAAGCGGTTCGTTTTTTGTCTGGTGGAAGCGCCCAATAATTTCACCAAATGGGAGACCAGTGTGATCCAAATCACCTTTATTGATTACCAGTAGCTTTTGCAAAAGGAGACCGACCCTTGACTCACGCCCAAAGGTTCAAGTCTGAAGCATGGTTACATGGTCAGGGATTATATAGTTTTCTTAACACTTTCCTCGCTCCCCCTCCCATCGACAGCAGTTCCCATTTCTTTGCCATAAGACTGCATGGAGCCAATGCCCTTTGGCCATCTGCCAACTTCATACGTGTTCCCTCGTACCCCTCCTTCCATGCGGTGCTTTCCACACAACTTGGGTTGACTTTGCATGCTTGTCACAAAGTGTGCTTGCTCAAGCACAAGTCTCTTTGTGGCTAGATCAGCTGCCTTTCCTGTTGGCACATAGCAGAACAGTTCTATAATAGTCAGGCGATATCTGCCTGATGTGTTTCACCCTTGTTGTTTCGTCTGCCTATGGAAAGGGGAAGTAGCTGAGGCCAGTGCAAGGGACTTTCTTACTGCATGATTTTGAGCAAGTAGTTGTAAGCAAGCATAAAAAAATTCATTTTATTAGCTCCCCTTGATTTGTTTTATATGTTCCCCTTAAATCACACCTATCCCACCTTGATTAGTTTCATTTTCCCTCCCCTCTTGTACCACAGAGGTACACTGAACCCAGCAAAACCACAAGTGTGTCTCTACCCTTAGTGAGTTCTTGAATCCAGTTTTAATTGGGGGAGACGACAGAATAGCTAAGTCACTGCAGATTGATGGGTGTGTGGAGACAAAGGTTTTCAGCAAGTCCTGTATCAGCAGTGGGAAGGCTGGTTGGTTTGGCTCAGCTGGAAGGATGGGAGCTAAGTCACTGTGACATTGTGAGGAAGTGGTCTGGGCCTGTGAGGGAGGGAAGGGAAATTAATGCAGGGTGGGTTTTCTTAAAAAACATTGTGCATGCTTCAAAACACTCTGTGTGCTGCTTTCTTTGCCACCACACCAAAGAAGACTCGTGACACAAGTATGGAATAATGTTATATTTATTAAAATATAACACACTAAATCAAATTCAATTCAGCCAATTAATCAGATATAAATACTTCGGGCAGGTGAGGCTAAACCTAAGTGGGAGGGAATATTCCCTCCCATTCTGAAGGCAAATAATTCTCCTCAGACTGTAACTCCCCAGTCAAGGATGTGGGAGAAATCCTCCCTCCTTGCTATTGAAGTCAGGTGTGTGGTTCCAACCTCCGCATCCTGGCCCTGCCGTACAGGCGTTCACCATGATGTGCAAGCCGGTCCCACGAGGACACTCCCCACATCCCCACCAGACATTAAGCCCTGATGGTTCCCTAGGGAGTGCCCTTTACCAGAATGCCTCAACCGTCTTAATTTTAACCCCAATATACCTCACCTGCCCGAATTCCATGCCAGCCAAAGCAGACACACCACAACCCTACCCGACAGGCCAGTTGAATTAAACCCAAGCAGTATGGAGTAGGCAAAACCAAAGGGATTCTGAAATCAGGATCCCCCCCCAAAATTCCTACTCAGCCCCATTTGGCGACTAGCAGAGCCCATACTGACAAGGGTGGGAGGGAGGGAGGGAGGGAGGGAGGGTGCCGCAAGGCAATAAAAAGGCAAGCACTAAGGGAAGGAGCAGCCTTATATTTGCTGCTAGAACCCTTTCCTGATTGGTAAGCTGATCCCACGTGGCTCAACCAAGAACTTCAAGAACCTTCCCAAGTCCTCTATAGAATTAAGGGTGGCGGCAAACCCGTCCCCGCAAAGGCGGGAACGCTATTCTCAGAGCTCCTCCAGACGACCTCTTTATTGAGCTGATTTGCTTGCAGAAACCTTCTGCGGGGGTTATATTATGTCCATTCTTCACTGAGCATTCATTCTGATTCGCTTGCAGGGGAGTTACACATCTTCCAGTCAATTAGTTGTTTATCCCACATGCTTTGGTGCATTTCACTGTCACTTGCCCAACAGTAAAAAGTCCATTTCTTTCGTTTTGTTTTTAAAAGTGGTTTTGTTGCTCCAGAGCACTTTGATCCACTTTAACTATGCAAACCTAAATTTCTAGTGTGACTGAATCCCTCCCATATAATAGTGACAGCCTGGAGGTGATTTATCTCTGCCTGTCCCATTGCACTAGATAAGCGAACATTTCTGTAGCCCATTCACCCCTCATAGTCATGGCACACTTCATTATACTTATTTGTGGAAGAAAGTGTGTTTGTGTGTGTGTGTGTATGCCTGCAGCCATTGGTAAAGAGACAAGGGAGGGATTATTAAAGCAAGGTCAGATGGTGGGAAGGAACTAGGGAACTTCAAATCTTTCCTTCCACATGCTGAGACTTTTACACCTTTTCAGAACCATTTTTAGAGGGGGAAAGAAATCTTCTGCCTTAAATCAATCCCAAAGCAAAGCAGGCAGATGGGTGTGGACTGTTGCCCAAATAAAATTAGAATCCTGATCATGGTATAATTTGGAAACTACCAGAGTGACAAGGATGCTTATCCTGCCCCATAAACTAGCCTCCTTTAATTTTATTACCACCAAGAAATTTAGTGGAGATTAGGGGTGGGCGAATCTGTCAATTTTGGTTTCTTTCCATTTCACGTTTTTACAGTCTTCAATTCTTCACATTTTTACATTGGTTCACTTAAAAAAAGAAATCCTCGTGAAAATTACTCAGCATTTAATGCACATTTCTTTTAACATACACATATTTGTGTGCAATTTCTCCTAATAAAATGCATTTTTGTATATTACTTTCACAAATATGCATCGTTATGCACATTTATGCACACTTCACCGTGGTATATGCATTTTTGTACACATTCCTAGGCAAGATTCGAAGAAGTGCCATTTAGAAAGGATGGCTGTGCTTTAGTTCATGCATTGTTTTGTGAATTACGTAGATTGGCCTTTAAATGCCAAGTGAATCAAATTTCTCCCCCATCCCTACAGGTGATTTGCTAAGTCTCAGTGGAAGAATGGCTATGTTCACTTTGCTAAGGCATTTGTTTTGGGAAGCAGGAAGGACACTGGCTCCAGGTGTGTTTATGGCTACACTTACATGTGTGTTGGGAAAGGAAAGAGTATGGCCATGGAACCATCTTTACCAATCTGCCCCTAGAGGTGTTTTCTCAAAGGCATCCATCCATTTCCCTTTCCCATTACTTCTTCCTTGGGGTCAGCTACTATCAGAGAGCAGAGGGAAGATAACTTTTCATATGATCACTGAATTGAAATTCTAACTGCATGTTAGCTATTTTGTCGCACCCAACCCTTTTTGCAACCAATGTCAAATATCTTGTCACAGCATCCAAATGTAGATAGGAGAAAAAAAATACTCTGTTCCCTTTGGGGAGTGGATAAGAAGAAACTATATTACTATACTGTAGTCTCCCTTTTTAAAAAAAACTCCTGTGAGATGTGTGCCCCACTGCTGTATCTATATAGACATGTGTATACCCTATGGCTTCAGATTCTGAAGGATGGGGACTAAATAACTAGAATTCATCTAATATGGGGTGGGGAACCCCGTGGGCCAACTTTGACAGATGAGTGGGGCAACCCACTTATTTATCACACAACATCATTATGACATCACATGACTGACAGGTGGGTTGCTCCACCTACCTGTCAAAAACCAGACATCAGAGGTTCAATAGGGGAGTGTGAGAAGACTTGTAAAGCCTGCTCTCCCTTTCAACCTGCAGTGTCACACATTCAAAGGGAAGTAAAGGAAAGTTTTTGGAAGCCAACCAGAATGATCTTGCGCAGGGTGGAAGAAGAGACCCATCTATGCTTTCCTTACACAGACACTACCTGCCCGCACTTTGATGGTTAGGTTGATTGGCTGCAGATCCTTATGTTATATTAATAAATAAATATCATCTCATATACCAAATGTTCTGTCTCTTGAATTTTCTTTCCAAATTGTAATTTGGCTCCCACTGACTTCACTGTGTAATTATTAGATAAATGTTATATATTGTCTTGTACGTATGTGATTGGGATCTGAGATATTTCAGGGAGAATCAAGATTTCTCCAATAGTCCCAAAGAAAGCAAATGATAGTTATCTAGAGCTGGAAAATATATGGTTTTCTTCACAACACTAGAAGGATTTTGCTATTGGTTTCACAAGGAAGTAGTTCACATGCATTCAGAATTCAGCTTGACAGAAACAATGCTTGAAACTACTGAAGACACAATTGAGTTTGGAGGAAGAGAGTAAGTACAGGAGCATTTTTTCAGTCTATGTGAGAAGAGCATTGTGCTTACTAGCAGAACTATTTCACTGCTGCTCCATATTATTGGCCCTGTAATATGCTTTAGTCACATGTATCATTCCAATAGCAGCTGCTAACAAGCTAGTTTTTCATTACGGAAAATAAGCAGCAAGAACTGTCTAGATCAGCCTTTCCCAACTAGTGGGCCACCAGATGTTTTTGGACCACAACTCCCATCAGCCTCAGCCAGCATCGCTAATGGTCAGGAAAGATGGGAATTGTGGTCCAACAACATCTGGTGGCCCACTAGTTGGGAAAGGCTGGTCTAGATCTTTAGACTGACCAACTCACTGTACAGAAAGCATGCACAATTATTTATTTATTTATTTAGTATAATTTATATACCGCCCTAAGCCTGAAGGCTCTCTGGGCGGTGTACAAAAAGATAAAAACAAGCACAATATATAAATACAATAAATAATAATAATAATAAAAAAAACAATAACGAACCAAACAACATCCAAAATACGGAAATGCTGTTTAAAATACACTTTAAAATGCCTGGGAGTATAAAAAGGTTTTCACCTGGCGCCGAAAAGATAGTAGCGTCGGCGCCAGGCGCACCTCATCAGAGAAACTGTTCCACAGTTCGGGGGCCGCTACTGAAAAGGCCCTGGTTCTAGTCATCACCCTCCGAGCCTCTCGATGGGATGGTACTCGGAGGAGGGCCTTAGATGTTGAGCGTAGTGTACGGGTAGGTTCATATTGGGAGAGGCGTTCCACCAGGTATTGCGGTCCCATGCCATGTAGGGCTTTATAGGTCAAAACCAGCACTTTGAATCTAGCCCGGAAACAAACAGGAAGCCAGTGCAGACGGGCCAGAACAGGTGTTATATGAGCGGACCTTCTGGTCCGCGTCAACAATCTGGCCGCTGCATTCTGGACTAGCTGTAGTTTCCGAACAGTCTTCAAGGGCAGCCCCACGTAGAGCGCGTTGCAGTAGTCCAATCTAGAAGTTACCAGAGCATGAACAACTGAAGCGAAGTCATCACTGTCCAGATAGGGACGTAGCTGGGCTACCAATCGAAGATGGTAAAAAGCATTACGTGCCACCGAGGCCACCTGGGCCTCAAGAGACAGGGAAGGATCGAAAAGAACTCCCAAGCTACGAACCTGTTCCTTCAAGGGGAGTGTAACCCCATCAAGAACAGGATGAACATCCACCATCTGAGCAGAGAAGGCACTCACCAACAGCGTCTCAGTCTTGTCTGGATTGAGCTTCAGTCTGTTAGCTCCCATCCAGTCCATTATCGCGGTCAGGCAATGGTTTAGCACGTTAACAGCCTCACCTGAGGAGGATGAAAAACAGAAATAGAGCTGCGTGTCATCAGCGTACTGATGACAACGCAGCCCAAAACTCCTGATGACCGCACCCAGCGGCTTCATGTAGATGTTGAAAAGCATGGGGGACAGTACCGATCTCTGCGGGACTCCACAATGGAGAGTCCAGGGTATCGAGCAATGTTCCCCAAGCACTACCTTCTGGTGGCGACCCACCAAGTAGGAGCGGAACCACTGCCAAGCAGTACCCCCAACTCCCAACTCCGTGAGTCTTCCCAGAAGGATACCATGGTCGATGGTATCAAAAGCAGCTGAGAGATCAAGGAGAATCAACAGAGTCACACTCCCCCTGTCCCTCTCCCGACAAAGGTCATCGTACAGGGCGACCAAGGCTGTTTCGGTGCCAAAACCGGGCCTAAAACCGGATTGAAATGGTGCAGAAAAGCACCTGGAATGAATTCTCAACAAGGGAAAGATTTAGGGCAGTTGTCTCCAAGTTTGTGCCCACCAGATGTGCTGGACTACAACTCCCATCATCCTTGGCCATTGACTTATTGGCTGCGATTGATGGGAGTTATAGTCCAACAATATGTGGGCACTAGGTTGGGGAAGGCTGATGTAAACATTAGCTTTTGGTCTTTCTTCCTGTTGAGAACCCTTTTCATTTTGATGGTCTGTGAGGAACTAGGCATATCATCTGTGGAAATGGAATGCCTCCTGTGGTTTTGATGGTTATCTGCTGCACTGTTAAAGCAGTGCCTTGAGTCTCTTCTTCCTTGAGACTTTGTGTGTATTATGCCTGTGTCCATGTGTCCTTCTGGCATGTTGGTTGCCCTGGGATGCCTCCCTTGTTGTACCCACTGATGATATCCTCTGCCAAGTCTATGATGCATGGATCTGGGTTCTTCTTGGCACACTGCTCTCCATTGTATACCACTTTGATTCTCCTACAACAACCTTTCTGACAATCTTCTCTTATATTTCATTTTGGTTTATTTTGCTTCAAACTATTGCCCATCGAAAGCATACTGGATTTTTCTCAACGCGCAGGCAGCATCTGTCGGAACAAAGGATACTTCTGAGAAATGACCCCACAACTACTGCCTCCTGAATACTCTGTCACAACATCAGGGGGAGGGACTTGGGCCACTACACCTCTGACAGTCTTAATTCTTGAGATGCTCAAAGGAGAAGCAATACTGACTACTGTGTTCTTCCCATCTCTACAGTGTCAGAGTGATGAAAACGGGAAACATCACACTGGTGAACAGCTTCATGCTCAAAGGGCTGACAGACCTTCCACAGCTGCAGATGGCCCTCCTTCTGATCTTCTTTGCCGTCTATGCCATGACCCTGGTGGGGAATCTGGGCATGATTGCCTTAATCAGGTCCAGCCAACAACTGCATACCCCAATGTACTTTTTACTCTGCAACCTCTCTTTCTTGGACATCTGTTACTCATCATCCGTCAACCCAAAGTTCCTAGCCGATCTCTTAAAAGAGGAGAAAGTCATTTCTTTTGCTGGTTGCTTTACTCAACTTTTCTTTTATGCTGCATTTGCCACCACTACTCTACTTAATGACCATGTCCTAAAGAAAATGTGTCCAGCTAGTAGCTGTTTCCTATGTTGCTGGGACAGTGAATGCTTTAGTGCACACCATTGCTGCATCAAGACTATCCTTTTGTGGCTCAAACATCATTAAGAATTTTTACTGTGAAGTTCCTCCCATACTGGCACTGCCTTGCTCAGACAACAGTCTCAATGATATGTTGATGTTTGTCTTTGTTGGGTTAATATAATAACAACCAGTCTGACTATCCTTCCTAAACCTATGTTGTGGTCACTGTTTTAAAGACCCACTCTGCCAAGAGTCAACAGAAAACCTTCTCCACGGGCACATCTCACCTTATGGTTGTCCCCAATTACTATGGATGTGGTAGTTTCATGTATGCAAGATCCAGGCAGTCTCACCACCTTGACAAAATGGCCTCTGTGTTCTGTGTCGTGGTAACCCCTATGCTGAATCTCTTGATCTACAGTCTGAGGAACCAGGAAGTCAGGAGTGCCTTTGGAAAATTCCTGGGAAGATAAGCTTTTAAAAAAATATATAATTAAATGTAAGGTATAACTTTCACAAAGGATGCACACATGCAGGCACCTTATATCACGTTATTAAAACAAAACTATTACATAGAATTACATACCTACAAATCCATAAGTTATATATATTTTAAATAAATCAATAAATGGCCAATGACTAGTAGTAAGGAGAAGCTTTTATATTTATCAATGTGTAGATTATGTCTAGTGTACACCAAAGAAATAAAAGGAACCAGTTGCTAATATTTTCTGTTTTTTGCCTGCCACCTCTCAAATTCTATACATTTAATAATTTCTGCTTCTCTTCAGAGCTTAGCTAACCATTCTTTAAGTGATGCTAGAGAACCATTTCTGAGCCACCAGGATTGTTATTGTTGTCAGCAAATTACTTCTCTATTGGAGGAATAAATTTGATCATCCAAATAGCTTAAAAGGATTATTAATGGATCTAAAGATGTAGCATGATGAATCATCAGGGATACTATATAGATTACTTTGGTCCAGAACGATATTATTAGATCATCCCATCAAAAATGTTTAAAATCAGATCTTTACTGTCCTCATATTTTGACTTATCTTCACTGTCCAAATAAATTACATTTAGCTGATAACAGAGTAATGGAAAAATGGAAATGGACTGACTGCAAGTCAATCCTGATTTATGGCTACCCTACGAATAGGGTGTTCATGGTAAGCGGTATTCAGAGGGGGTTTACCATTGCCTCCCTCTGAGACTAGTCCTCCCCAGCTGGCTTGGGCCTGCTCAGCTTGCCACAAGCCAGCCCCTTCCTTGTCCGCAACTGCCAGCTGGGGGGCAACTGGGCTCCTTGGGATTATACAGTTTGCCCACGGCTGCACAGGTGGCAGGGCACGTAACCCCTGAGCCACTCGTTGTGGGGGTGATCTTTAGCTGGCCCTTGACACCCAGGGGACACCAGGGGGGATTTGAACTCCCAGCCTCTGGACTCCCAGTCAGACTCTCCTCCCCACTGTGCTATACTAGCTGTAATAGAGTAGGATAATAGAGCAATGATATAATTTATAAAAAATTAATTTCAAAGTTTACAAAAACTTTTTCTCGACACAGATCAGGACACCTGCTTCCAGAATACTTGCTTTCTGTCCTCCACTAATGGTAATCCTTTAAAACTCACTGTCTGGCCATCTTCCAAGGGTTAAAAATCTTTATATGTTTTATTTATATGTTACCCACAGTGCTTTTTTTGTGATGGTACTCAGTGGTTTAGAGTACTGGCACCTCTTTTTTTGGCTCCCCATGGCAACCATTTTGTGAGCCACCTACAGCACGTCTATCAAGGAATGAGTACCGGCACCTCATTTTAATTTTGTTTTTTTACCAAAAAAGCACTGGTTACACACATAACCGTGAAGACTTGATTACCTCAGTCTGATTTGAACAGCAGACTGCTAAGAATGTTTCCACTCCACACCAGTAGTGTAGGTGCAAATTTAAAAGTGCAAGGTCCCTTCATGCCAGCCCCCCTTGGGCAGCCACACCACCTCACAGTCTCTTACACAAACAGATAGAGAGAGTGGATTTGCCAGCACTGCAGATCTGCCATCATATACAACATATAAAAATAAAATCAGTAAAATCAACCATAAAACCTCATTAAAAACATCACACATCAATAAATACAGATTTGTTTAAAAAAGAAAATTCAAACGGCAAAGGACTGTCTAAACAATATCATTTTCAAAAGATGTCTGAAAGAAGAGAGAGATGGTTCCTGCTAAACCTCTGCCGGTAGGAAATTCCACAGAGCAGGGCCTGCCACACTAAAGCCTTGGTTCCTGGTGAAGGCAAACCAAACCTCAGGGGTGTGGGGAACCACCAAAGGTGCCCCATCAGAAGGTCTCAGTGATTGAGGAGGAGCAGAAGGAACCAGCTGGTCCTTAAGGTACTTTGGGCCCAAGTTGTTTTGGGTCTTGTGAATTAATGCAAGTATCTTGAATCCAGGAGGAAATATCAGCATACAAATTCAATACCTTTACATTGGTGCTAGGGAACCTCCAGCATATGGGCCAAATTAGAGTTCCAGGCTTCCCCATTTGGCCTACGAAGCCGGTTTTGTCAAGCCACATCTACCTGCCGTACACGTGATGTCCTATGATGTCAGGTGTGGAGCAAGTAAAGATGTGACTGATCCAAAAAGGGGTTTGTAGGCACCTACACAAAACCCAGAGCTTGCATAGAGCTGTGTGTGGCTCTTTGATAGGGTCGCCATATTGCCCGGTTAGCCGGGTTTTACCCAGATTCTTTGCATGCCACCCGGTGCCTGTTTAGCCCCTTAGGTGGCCCGGATTCTCAGCTTTAATTAAAAAAAAGTTAAGTTTCTAGGTGGTCCGGTTCTCGAGATATACATAAAAAGTCAGCCGCCCCCTGACTGTTAAATCTTTTTTTAAACTACTGTATAGCACTTTGTAGCTTTAACCCCGCCCAGGATTGCAGCCAATCAGTGAAGTGTTTGGTTGACCTGTGGCAGTGTCTAGAAAACCTCATTGCAATGCCAGAAAATGGTGGTTTCCCCCCCTGTTTATCTGAAAATATCATAAATTGGGTAAATATATACATTTCAGTTTTTTCCCCTCTTGTGTGCAGGAGTCAGATCCTGGGCAGTGTTTTGAAAACCTTCCCAATACTTGCTGTTGTGGGGGTAAAAGTGTTGCAAAAATGCTGCTCGTTTCCCTGGTAGGCTTACTCTGATTTACCACCAAGAACGAGACGTTAGTCAGACGAGGGTTACCCAAGTTTTATTCTGCAGAATAGAGACAGACTCCCCAAAAGTGAGTTGCCTGAATATTATTATGCAGGCCTGTCATTATATACCTTATCTCAGCATTGTTATGTGCCAGAGAAGCTCAAGCAGTTTGTAACAAAAGAAAACGCATCTTAAAGACGGGCCATCGCCTTGTGGCTATTTGCCAGTTACATGAGCACAAACAAGATACATCAGAACTCTCAGCTCGTTTCTTGTCCTTATCTCCGTACATTGCATTCAGTTCCAGTACATTGTAATCAATCCCCTGAAGTTTCTCTGACCTTTGATATGGCTGTCTATACTTTGGTTTAGCTTTGCACATCCCAGTTATATTTGACATGTTATACACATTCTAAGTATAATGCAATCTGGATTTTCTCAACACAAGCATTGCTAATCCCGTATGTGCAGAATAAATCCCATTGAATTCAATAGGACTTACTTTTGAGTAGACATGATTATGAATGTGCTGAAAATCAATGGGACTTTGGAGTGAATGTAAAAAAGAATTGTGTTTTGTGTTCTCTTTCTCTCTCCTCTCCAGTCCTATTTTAAAGCAAGTAGGCAGGGCTTACTTAGGTATTACAGTTTTTATTCTGTAGGAAACTAATACTAATTTTTTAAAAACTAATACTGATTTTTCTGCAATGACCAACTGGTTTGACAATAAACTATTATATGGGCTGTATGTATTTATACATCTGCAGTGTGTGTGTGTGTGTGTGTGTGGTCTTTCCAACAACCCTGTGAGGTAGGGTTGGAAACCAAGGCAGCTCACAACAAGAAATAAAGCCATTTAAAATCCAATAACCATAAAAACAAGTATAAACAGTGGCAAAACAGCGTAAAGTGGCATGATTCAGAATTGTGGGTTGTGTGAATGAAGTTGCTTATCACTTGAGGTTGCATGTCTGTCCCTGTTTGAGTAAGCCCCACTGAATACACTGAGACTCGCTTCTGAATAAATAAACCTAGGATTGCACTATAAATATATTTACAGTTTGTGTAAATAATAAATATGTTTGATAGTCATGCTTATATAAATATTTCTTCATTTATCATATTTTTGGTTTTTGGTTAGGAATCCTGACTGGTTGTGAGATGCTTAGTTTTCTGCCTTACTCATAGGAATCTTGTTGTGGTTGGTATGGTATTGCATTTAAGAAATCATGGTACGAAATGGCCTGAATCAGTATAAGGCAGATTCCTTGGTTCCTAAAAGTGGGAAGAGATTCAAGGGCCACAGTGACTCCAACATTTATTTATGTATTTTTATTTACAACATTTATATACCACTTTATTGTAAAAAATCTCAAAGCGGTTTACAGAAAGAATTAAAACAATAAAATTATTGGCAAAAGTGTTGACAGATACTTAAAAACATTCAAAATAATAAAACCAACAATGAGTTAAAAACAGATTTAAAAACACAATAGCTTCTATATGCCTGGAGAGGCTTGCCTCAAGAAAACTGATTTTAGCAGGTGCTGAAAAGAGGCATCTGCCTAAAGTCAATAGGCAAGGAGTTCCAAAGTGTAGGTGCTGCCACTTTACAGGACTGATTTCTTACAAGAGCAGAACAAGTACTATGTGGCACCCATAACATGGAAAGCACAGCTTGAACTTGGCCTGGTAGCAAATCAGCAACCAATTCAGATTTCAGAGCAGAGGTATTATGTGCTGATAGGATCTCACTCATGTCAGCAATTGTGCTGCAGCATTCTGCATTAACTGCAGTCCCCAGGTCAGGTTGTGCTGCATGGGGATTTCTGTGACCTTGGCTGACTGGCTGCTAGGATTTTTTTAGTTTGGGTTTTTGGTTATGAATCCTGACTGGTTGTGGGATGCTGAGTTTTCTGCCTTACTCATAGGAATCTTGTTGTGGTTGGTATGGTATTACATTTAGGAAAGTGTTACTGCCTTTTGTGTCCCCCCCCTATTTGCATTTCACTTATCTTTAACCTCACTCCGTTACAGCCATAGAAGCAACAGAAGCATATGCAAGATAATTAACTCCCATTAGTGATAAGAGCAAGAACTTATAATTATTATTTTAATTAAAACAAGAGGCTTATCAGTAGTTTGAAGAGGACCAGATATTTATTTTTTTTCTGAGCCCAGGACTGGGTCTTTCATGATGCCCGGTGGGGGAGGGGGGGACAGGAGAGTAGTCGATAAGACAGACATCCTGGCATTGGTAATCTAATTAGCAAGGTATGTGTGGGGTTGTTGCACACTTCCAGGCCCAGTTTCATTTTGAGTATGGAGGTGGAAACTGTGTAGATGTGGTTGATCAAAGGGAGAAGAAATTTTGAGTTAAGCAAAGCTCTGCTTTTATAAAACCTAAGAAACATACAGATACTTTGAATGTCTGAGTGCCTGCACCAGTGGAATACTGGAGGAACTTGTAAAACTTGCTGCAACAATATTTACAACTGAGCATGTGGCGTGAAAGATTCCTTTTCCTAACATTTTAGCTTCTTGTTTTTCTCCACCCACCACATCTCTGAAATATATCGTATATATAATGGTTAACCGTGCTGCTGCCCTGACTTACTTTATGTTTGTTGCTATTTTGTGTTTTTATTATGTTTTTATATTGATTGTGTATTTTTATTGTTTTTATTATATTTGTAAGCTGTGCTGAGCTCTGTTTTTAACAGCACAAGGGCAGGATATAAATCCTCTTAATCAATCAATCAATCAATATTCCATAGTGTTGGAAACTAGAGTCTAGGCATTTAAGGCTGAAAATGTTGTTTTTTTAAAAAAGATTTCTCACATCTTTCCCCAGTTTTTGATGGTAATTCCTAGGCACAAAAACAAAACAACTGGACAATCCAAATATTAATATGCAAATATTTGCATAATATGCAAGTAATATGCAAATTAGCCTGCCCGGATTTGTGGAACTGGAATATGGCAACCCTACTCTTTGAAACCTCACCAATCACCTGATTGTCAGGGCTTCAAAGCACCACACAGGGCTCTGTGCTGTGTTTTGATGCCCCAATCATCAGCTGATTGTTGGGGCTTCAAAGTGCTGCACACAGTGTGTTTGCACCTCTGCAAGTGAAAACAGGTCACCTGACATCAGCCCCACTTACCTGTTAAACTTGGCCCATGGGGCTGTGGGAGATAAGGATCTATGTGTTTATTAGGAGAAATTTACACTAAAATGCTCGAGAGTTTTTATGAGGATTTTTTAAAAAAAATCACAAATTGCTGCAGAAATGTGGAGATCAGAATTTAAGCTTGGGAAACTGAGAAACAGAGAGAACCAAAATGGTCAGATTTTCCCATCCCTAACCACAGATCACCATCCTTCTCTGCATTTGGACACTCACCCCCCATCTTACCATACAATCTCTAGTATGACCAGATGAAGCAAGGATATGCTTTTCAGTGCTCCAGTGAGACAAACCAATTCTGAGTCCAATTACTGGGTGAGATAATAAATAGAACTTTGCCTTTTGAGGAAGATACAAAGATATGACAAAGCCTACTGGTGAATCTGCCCAGAATTCATGCTCTAACTTTCCTCATTTTTCTGTCTCCATCACAAATCCCTATATGTACAGCCAAATTGATCTTTTCTTTGGTCTTGTTAAATAAATTTTACGATTTTTAAACTACATATCTTGTTTACATGGATATTTTAGAGCCAATGTCAAAGATATCTTTACACTTACCAGCTTGTGTCACTACCTGCTTACATCTTCACTGAAGAGCTGAGTGTTTCATAATCAGAATGCTAAGTTTGGGTTCTGGTTCTGAACGCAATGTCTGTTTTCCTTCTATGGAAAGAAATTATTTCTTCCCTCCGTGACCTTCTAGCCCTACTCACTCATAGATTTCTGAAATCTCCTTATACACAGTATTGGTAAACTGCTACCTACTTACGGAGTTGCATTCCACCAAGAGGAGTCTTTATATTGAGCATTTATGACTTTGGGACCTGCTCCCTCAGGATTTTCTGATCTCAGAGGCACAGACGTGCAAAGATGTAGGAGTGGCAGTTAATGATTAGTCTGTTTATTTGGAGATTTAAAAAAAATGTCCAGGCTTGACTACAGCAATGCGTTCCATGTGGGGCTGCCTTTCAAGATACTTTGGAAATTTGGCAGGTTCAGAATGTGGCTGCCAGAGCCCTGATGGGGATGAAGTGGTTGGATTCTGTAATCCCATTATTGTATCAGCTGCACTGGTTTTTGTTGCATTTCTGAGTCCAATTCAAAGTGCTTGTTTTAATCTTTATAGCCTTAAATGGTTTGAGCCCAAGTTAGTCTATGGACCATCTGCACCCATGACAGCCTGCTTGCATGTTGAGATCTACAACAGAGATCTTTCTTGTGTGCCCACCTCCTAGATCAGTGAGGTTGGTGGCCACAAGGGAGAGGGTCTTTTCTGTGGTGGCCCCATGGCTTTCAAATTCCCTGCTAGCAGATGTACAGCAGGCTTCCATATTTCCATGGCTTATTTGTGAATGATGTTTAATGGTCTCAATCGTAGCTTGCTGTTGCTGTACAAAGTGTTTTAATTGACTGACTGAATATTTTTATTGGCTGTTCTCTTGGGGGAGGGGGTGAACATTTTGTAAATGTTATTGTTGTAAGCTACCTTGGATGGACATTGCCCAGAAAAGTCTGGAAATATCTTACATAAATAAATGCTGTGTGTAGGCTCAGGCACCTAAGGATAGGATAAGTGGAAATTTCAAACGTGTTTATCAGGTTGTGGTGGTTCACTGCCTCCCCCTGGAATAGAGGCACCTTGTGGGTTAAGTGGGCAACAGCTTTATGAACTATGGACTCCTGCTGGGAGGAAGAGCGGGCTATAAATCAAATAATAAATAAATAAACTTATAAATAGCTGCAACATATTAGCAATATACCAGCATCCCTTTAGTGTAAGCCCCTGCACTTCAGGTGAGGGCTGAGAGAATGCTACCAAGAATGAAAGAGGCATATCGTTCACTGCTTCACGGATGTAGAAAGCTATGGGCAGAAATGAAAAGTCTAGTGATCCAACATTATGTAGCTTAGGACATTTTCTACACATTGTGTCCATGGCCATTGCTATTTAGGATACAGGAAGGTCAACATAAAGTACTTCATTAAAGAGGTCCCTCTTTTTGCAACGGTTTAGAGCAGAGATAGGGAACCTGTGGCCCTCCAGATGTTGTTGGACTCCAACTCCCATCAGCCCCAGCCAGCATGAAAAAAATGAAATTTTCAGTCCAGCAATATCTTGAAGGATGCAGGTTCCCTACCTCTGCTCTAAACCTGTTTTAGAGGCACTACTGGAGTGAGAGCCAGTGTGGTGTAGTGGTTAGAGTGTTGGACTACGACCTGGGAGATCAGGGCTTGAATCCCCACGCAGCCATGAAGCTCACTGGGTGATCTTGGGTCAGTCACTGCCTCTCATCCTCAGAGTAAGGCAATGGTAAACCACCTCTGAATGCTACTTACCATGAAAACCGCATTCATATGGTCGCCATAAGTTGGGATTGACTTAAAGGTAGTCCATTTCCATTTTTTACTACTGTATTGGTGAGACTATTTGGAACGGCTTCCCTGAATGTGTTGTTTTTAAGTATTCAACACTACTTAAATCAGCAACCAAAAGCAGGGTGTAGTTAGGCATGATGTAGCCGTTTTCTATTAAACAAACAATTGATGTGGCGCCTGAGTCAGATTGTGATGGTGGTGTGGGGGCTGGGGGCATTAGCCCTTTGCCCTGCTGCAGTCCCAACTGGAATTTGACATCCCTGTACTGGTTTTCTTCCCATTGTGAATAACTGGCATGCCCCCCTTCCTCCTATGCCATGGTCCAGATCTAGCTCAGACCCCCCTACTAGTTATTAGTTGAACAAAAACCAGCAATGCAACACCAAACTATGCAATAAAACTCATGTTGCGCACCACCCCAAACTCCGAGCAGTGTGAGACTTCCAGGGGTTGCAGCACTTACCCAGGGTTTGGTTTTCTTGGAAAAGAAGGTCCACAGAGACTGTGGTGTCTTTTTGAGATATGGTTTATTTACACATATACACAGCCTGAGCTTAAGATGGAGGAGTTCACAGCATTAACAGTCCATGAGAACTTGCTGCCCAAAGCCCATAGCTTTGGGGGTACAGACAGCAAGCCAGCCTCTCTGCCTGTCTCCATTCCCAGCCTTTCCTCCAAGTAGACTAAAATCACAAGCCTCTCTTTGTCTCGCTGATGGGGGGGGGGCTCTCTCTGGAAAGAGTTCCAATAGCTATATTCTTTTGGTGCTATATTCTTACATATGCTAATGGTGGCCACTTGACAAACCCATTAGCTCATAGGTTAGCTTACCAAAGAAACTAGTCTGACCAGACGAGCAGGTTTCTTCCTTTGCAGACCCCAAATCAGAGGCTGGAAAGGGGATTCATAGAAATCATCCATCTCAACCCTCAGTCCCACAACAATAATGTCTTGTTTGGACCTAGGGCAGCCTGAAGGCTCTCCCGGATAATTGTTACACAAAGAGAACTTTCAAGGATCAAGACAGATAGTGGTGGTGGTGGCGTTGAGATTGCTAACTCCAGCTAAAACCCTGCTATAATCTTTATAAGTTATGTTCCTCCAACAAACAAACACTCTCCTCCTCACCCCCTCCTATTGTATTCTACATACATTGTCCTGTTTTACCCATTCTGCCTCAACAGCAGCAGTCGGATGCTGGCACAGCACATGCCTCTCCCATCTTCCATAGCTTGCTATGTGAACTAGGCCCTTGGCAAGAGTCCTTGGCCTGCTGCAAGCTTGGTTCATGTGCTCCAACTCACTTTTTTTGAAGGGAAAGAATCATGTAGGCCAGCTGTGAAGGATCTTTGGTTGTTTTTTTAAAAAAACTTTTATGGTGTTATTCTGATTTGTTTTTTCTTTTATTGTTTTATCCTCACAGACTTGGCAGTGTTTTTGGCTAAAAGGCCTGGGAGAACAGGCAGTTCTTCACCTTTATAATACAATATGATTATATCACACCATGTTTTTATTACATTTTCTTTAGCTGCCTTGATAGTGTCAAAACATGTGGGAAACATAATTGTGTTGAGGTCTTTTCCCATAGGTTAATGAAAATTAATTGGAAACTTAAAGGCCAAACAATTGAACAAGTAAAGAAATTTAAATATCTTGGAATTACCTTTTGTTCCTCTCTCTCGTGGTCCTCCCATATAGGGGCTGCAATTTTAGCAGCACAAAATACTTCAAAAGCTATCATCAGATTTTTCTGTACTAGAGGAGGTCGCTATATTCCTGCGGCACTAAAAATTCTTAGACTCAAGTTACTCTCCCAACTTCTGTATGGTTCCGCGATATGGATAACCAATTTTAATGCGAAAGTTGAATTGGTGCTCTCAGGTTTCTTGAGAGCTATTTTTGGTTTGCCCCGTTGTGCCCCTCCAGCAGGACTTTGTCTTGAGGCTGGAATTTCTTCAGTCGAGTGCACGGCATGGTCACAAGCATTTAGATTCTGGATCAAGATGGCTTACTCAAAACCCTCTCTGGGCTATGCTCATTTAATTTGGAAAGACCCTTTTAAAAGTTTTTGGTCTAAAATCTTTGACGAAAAATTAAATTATCTAGGTCTGTCTAAATAACTTTTGGCTACCTGGGACTCCAGGGTAGCCAAACAAAATATTGTCCAGAGGATAAAGGACCTAGATCGTCAGTACTTAATGTCTAAGGCACATTCGTCTAGCTCTCCTCTCTATTTTGGTTTAAGTTTTTGCTTTCCTTATCATACATCATATATAGAAGAGTTGAGTTTTCCGCATTACAGATTTTTGTTTTCTCGGGCTAGATTTAACTGTTTGCCTTCCGCAATGTTGTCGGGTCGATTCTATGGCACTCCTTTGGAAAATCGTTATTGTATATGTAAGGCGAATTTGCCTGAAACTATTGGACATGTACTTTTGGAATGTGAATTATACTTGGAGGTAAGGAAAAAAATTATTATGCCACTTATTGCTGGATTTCCCGGTAGATCTATAGAATGGAAAATAAAATATCTTTTATCAGATAATGATAAAGATATAACTGAACAAGTAGCAAAATTTTTGTATATAGCTCAATCCATACGCAAAAGACTGGTTTCTGACAATTTGTAAAACTAACTCTTTTAATAACATTGTACAATATTTTAATTTGCAGTTTGTTTTGTAATTACGGGTCTATGACTGTATAATAAACAATGAATAATTGTGTTGAAGGTGCAGAATTGAAATAACAGAAGTAAATCAATTGTTTGGAAAAGCCACAAAACCATCTCTATTGTGCATGACATTCCCCAATGGCAAATCTTTCAGATAACTATATTTGGCTCCCATTTGTCTTGACTTTGTAATTGATAGAGATTAACGTGCACTGGGGTCTGAAGTGCTTCAGGGAGAAGGTCCCAAAGCCCACATTTCCCTCAATGGGATAGTCTTCTCCTTCTTAGTTCCAAATAGAGCAAAGGAAACAACATTCTTGGCTGTGATTGTAGGAAGCTTTTAAGTCTTCTGGAGTTGGGGGGGAAAACCTGAATTTCCTCATCCCGCTAGGAGGAGTTTGCTATGGGCTCCACATGGATGAACTCACCTTGCAATCAGCATTAACCTGGAGACAAACAGAATGCCACAAAAATGCTGAAGATGCAATTGAGTGAAAAGAAAGTAAGTAGGTTCAGGTACATTTTTAAGCCTAAGAGATGTGAGAAGCATGTGGTGATTACAAAGAAGACAATTTTTATAGCTGCTCTATGGTTTTGCTTGCTGGGATATATCTTAGTTCCGAACATCACTCTAGGAGCAGCTGTGTGACAAGCTATATTTTTTAAGGGAAATAAAAAGAACTGATTGGATAGAAGTATTGAAAACAGATCTGCAGATATAGCATGAATAATGATTCACACTTCCAGCTAGAATAAGTAGCTGCTAAGAGGTAGATCAAGGACCTAGGTCAGCCTTTCCGAACTAGTGGGCCACCAGATGTTGGACCACAACTCCCATCAGCCTCAGCCAGCATTGCCAATGGTCAGGAAAGTTGGGAATTGTGGTCCAACAACATCTGGGGGCCCACTAGTTGGGAAAGGCTGACCTAGGTAATAGCTTTGAAAATCCCTACACTGCTTGTCTGATGATGGACCATCATTCAAAGGAAGGGTCACAGCTCAGTGGTAGAGCATCAGCCTTGCATGCTGGGAGAGACTCCTGCTCTGAAACTCTGGAGGCTCACTGCCAGTCAGTGTTGACAATATTGAGTAGATGGACTAGTGTGTCTGACTCAGTATAAGGCAGCTTCCTATGTTCCTATATACTTATAGAAAGCTCATTCTCAGAGTGCGGATCCTTTGGGAGCCACAACAGCACCACCCACAGTGATACCTGACTTGGAAGAACTCTAAGGTTTGCTGAAGTACAAATAATATTTAGCAAACGTCCCTAATAGAAGGGGTGAAAGCCCCCAAACAACCCAGTGATGTCTGGGCATGTTGGGCATGGAATGCTGGCTGACTGTTGGAAGGTGGGCAAAAGCTGGGTGGGTGAGATGAGGAAGAAAATGGAGTGGATGGAACATTGAACAGAAGCCCCTGCTCCCCACTGCAACACTTGTGCATTTGTACCAGTTTATTATCTGTAGAGGACTTCAGGGCATATACTACAGCAGAGTCCACACTGAATTCCTTCAGGGCATTGACCAGGCCAGTCAAACTGTACTGTGTCTTCACATAAACTGAAATTGTACCTTAAAAATGTACCCAAGAATGCTCTGGGATTGCACCTTTTGAAGGTAAGTAATGATAAACAAGCTGTCTTGGAGAGAAGCTTGTCTGCTGTTACTCATCTTTTAACTAAGGAACCCTAGGACTCTCTGAAAGATAACTGGAGAGCCACTGATCTAGCAGAAGATTAAATCAAACAAATGTTAGGCTTAGGTAACGCTAGGTAAGGTGCAAAATGAATCAGGCAAAAAAATAAACCCTGTTTGCTTGGAAGTCTTATTCACTTCAATGGAACTTCCAGGAGAAATGGTCTCAGGATGGCAGCTTTAGGAGCTAGTATGGGAGAATATAATTAGATGAAGAGATATTTTTATTAGAGACCAAAAGGAAGGTACACAACTTAACAATGAAATGTGGAGTTTCTCACTCAGAATGAGTTCAGGTGACTGAAGAATGGAGAGATCTCGTCCATTCAGACCAGGGATCAGTCTCCATTAAAATTTAAGCACATAGAAGCAACTTGAAAAAAACTCACTTGTTTGGACTTATACTAAAAGAGATTGAGTCAATATTGCATCCACTACGGGCTTGTATTTTGGCACAGGCCCATACCTGAACATCTCTGCTTCTGCTTGGTCACATCAGCAACGTGGGTGGAACTGAAAGTCAGCACAGACTGCCTTCAAAACCACAATGGCCATGGGCTTAAGCAGCTTTACTGCTGGAACTCCTATCCATCAGGATTGAGAGGGTGACCAGATCAGCAGTCTTACTTTAAATGTAAAGACTGCATCCCTTGACAAAGAAAAAACCTTGAAATGTTCTGGACTAAAGGGTGCTGTCTCTTCCATAAAGCCATTTGTGGGGGTTTCCTGTACGTTTTTGCAATTATTTGATCTGGACTGTTACTATAATTATGTGAATAAGCCAGGCAAACAGCCAGAAGGGAAGGGGTTAAATAGACCCTCCCCACATTACTTTTTTCACTCCTGTTCACAGCTTCTCAAGGCTGCTTTTATTTAAAAGAAGAACCTCCCAAAACTGTTTTGGGAAAAGGCAATTGCATGTCACAGCTATGTTTGCCTTTATTTGATGTCTTTGCAGGTTACGTGTGAATCACCTAAGTCTGTTCCGAGGTTCTATAAGCCACATGGAAACAACTGTAGTGCTCTCACCTCCACCAATGAGTCCTAGGAGTCCACTTGAGCAGCTTATTCATAAATCAGCATGATCTGTAATCTCAGCTAGGTAAACTGCCTAGTCATGCCTTGGCATGACCTCCTGATGAGATCTCTTTTCCAGAGGTAGCCAAGTCTATAATTCATAACTTTTGGTTTTTCAGTGTATATCACCTGAGTCTCATACTACAACAACCTATTCTTTTTTTAAAAAAAAATCTTAATCTTGTGTAGGAATCCTAAACTGTAAGCACACTAATTGCCTAGAGCAAAGCATTTCTATTGGCCACACCTGGAGGGGGAATGGGTTGATCTGCCAATCAGTTGCAAAAAGGGGTTGGATTTGACTAGCGTCATGTGTCACCATGTTCAGAAGAGAGAGGTGAAGACGCACTGGTACTGGCAGTACAGTGAGTGTGTCTCTACGCATGGTGTTACAACTGATGCTGATGCTGAAGCAGTCTGAATGTTTCTTACAGCAAGCAGAGCATTATGCTACCACTTAAGATATATCTTAAGAGTCCTCCTGCCTCACTTTGCCTGGACAGAAGGTTAGAGGGAGATGCATCATTATCTGGCTGCAAATATTTCAGCTGTTTAAAAGAGAAGAAAAACAGACAGTTAACATTTAGGTGATCTTCATGGTGTCAGAATAACGTAAATGTTCAATGGCACATTGGTGACTGACCTCATGCTCATGGGGTTGACAGACTTTCCACAACATCTGTCAGAACAAAAGATACTTCTGGGGAAATAATCCCACCTTTGCGCCCTCCTCAATACTCTGACACAACATCAGGGGGAGGGACTTAGCCACTACGCCTTTGACAGTCTTTTAATTCTTGAGATGCTCAAAAGAGAAGCAATACTGACTACTGTGTTCTTCCCGTCTCTACAGTGTCTCAGTGATGAAAACAGGAAACATCACACTGGTGAACAGCTTCATGCTCACAGGCTTGACAGACCTTCCACAGCTGCAGATGGCCCTCTTTCTGACCTTCTTTGCCGTCTATGCCATGACCCTGGTGGGGAATCTGGGCATGATTGTCTTAATCAGGTCCAGCCCACAACTGCATACCCCAATGTACTTTTTACTCGGCAACCTCTCTTTCTTGGACATCTGTTACTCATCATCCGTCACCCCAAAGTTCCTAGCCAATCTCTTAAAAGAGAAGAAAGTCATTTCTTTTGCTGGTTGCTTTACTCAACTTTTCTTTTATGCTGCATTTGGCACCACTGAGTGTTACCTCCTGGCTATGATGGCCTATGACCGCTATGTGGCTATCTGTAACCCACTACTGTACTTAATTACCATGTCCCAAAGAAAGTGTGTCCTGCTAGTAGCTGTTTCTTATGTTGCTGGGACAGTGAATGCTTTAGTGCACACCACTGCTGCATCGAGACTATCCTTTTGTGGCCCAAACATCATTAAGAATTTTTACTGTGAAGGCCCTCCACTTTTTGATCTTTCCTGCTCAGACATCAGTCTCAATGATATGTTGATGTTTGTCTTTGTTGGGTTCAATATGATAACAACCAGCGTGATTATTCTGACCTCCTACACATACATCCTGATCACTGTTTTAAAGATCCACTCTGCCAAGAGCCGACAGAAAGCCTTCTCCACTTGCACGTCTCACCTCATGGTCATCACCATTTTCTATGGATGTCTTAGCTTCATGTATGCACGTCCTAGCTCCAGGAAGACTTACCACCTTGACAAAATGGCTTCTGTGTTCTATGTAGTGGTGATCCCAATGCTGAATCCCTTGATATACAGTGTGAGGAACCAGGAAGTCAGGAGTGCTTTCAGAAAAGTCCTGGAAAGAAAACTGGTTTTTCAGTCTAGGATGATACTTTCTGTACAGGTTATACCTTCACGAGATCATAGGAGATAAAGCCTCAGGTAAAAGCAGCCCTGATAGCATATGCTCCATATCCTTCTGTCTCATAGCATGTGAATAAAAACTATTGTGCTGTGCAAAAGATTTCTTAGATCACTTGTTGTAACTAGAATTCAACACCAGCTTCAAATATTCAGATGGAATACTTCTTCCTGAAAAAAGCCAATTCAGAGTTTTATATGACATTCCAGCCACAGAATCTTGCTGAACTATATGCTTGAGGGAGAAATCTCAAGTCAAAAGGTAAATCATCTGAACACTGAGTCTTTCCAATTCTATGCTGTCAGCAGTTGGAAGTTCTCTGGAGGTAACCAACACTGGGAATGGCTGGAAGTTGGAAATATAAATGACCCAAAGCCTTCTCAGCGTGTGTGATAGAAAATTGGGAGTTACTTGAAATGAGATCAGCAGAGCAACTGCAAACTGATGCTGAGGCTGCAGACGCACAAGTTGCTTCAAAAGCAGCCAGACCATTTTCTCTGGCTGTGTTTTGAAACAACTGTGCTTACAGCTGGACACATCTCCCTTCCCCAGTGCTGATCAGGGCCACCCACAGCAAAGCATTGGGCCAATCACTGAATATGCCGGAGGCTACAGCAAAGCATGTTCATTGGACACACCTGGAGTGGCAACAGGGTTGATGGCCAATCAGTTTTGAAGTCTGTGTGAAGCTGACTTCAAGGTAAAGCACACCAGAGCTGCGACTTCTGAGGTTTTGGAGTAAAAGGGAATGGAGTTTACCTGGTGTTGTGTCCTTGCATTCGGAAAACAGAGGTGGAGGCACACTGAACCCAGCAAAACCACAAATTTTCTGTTATATTTCATTTTGGTTTATTTTGCTTCAAACTATTGCCCATTGAAAACATTCACTATCAATGTACAGTATGTCTAGTATACTTAGGAAATGATATTGATGTAATGATGCTGTAGAAGCATACTGGATTTTTCTCAATGCGCAGGCAGCATCTGTCAGAACAAAATATACTTCTGAGAAATAACCCCCCCCCCCCATCTACTCCCTCCTCAATACACACAACATCAGGGAGAGGGATGTATATGCCTTTGACAGTCTTTTAATTCTTGAGATGCTCAAAGGAGGAATACTGACTACTGTGTTCTTCCAGTCCCTACAGTGTCACATTAATGAAAACTGGAAATACCACACTGGTGAACAGCTTCATTCTCACAGGCTTGACAGACCTTCCACAGCTGCAGATGGCCCTCTTTCTGACCTTCTTTGCCGTCTATGCCATGACCCTGGTGGGGAATCTGGGCATGATTGTCTTAATCAGGTCCAGCCCACAACTGCATACCCCAATGTACATTTTACTCGGCAGCCTCTCTTTCTTGGACATCTGTTACTCATCATCCGTCACCCCAAAGTTCCTAGCTGATCTCTTAAAAGAGAAGAAAGTCATTTCTTTTGCTGGTTGCTTTACTCAACTTTTCTTTTATGCTGCATTTGGCACCACTGAGTGTTACCTCCTGGCTATGATGGCCTATGACCGCTATGTGGCTATCTGTAACCCTCTACTGTACTTAATTACCATGTCCCAAAGAAAGTGTGTCCTGCTAGTAGCTGTTTCCTATGTTGCTGGGACAGTGAATGCTTTAGTGCACACCACTGCTGCATCGAGACTATCCTTTTGTGGCCCAAACATCATTAAGAATTTTTACTGCGAAGGTCCTTCACTTCTTGGTTTTTCCTGCTCAGACATCAGTCTCAATGATATGTTGATGTTTGTCTTTGTTGGGTTAATATAATAACAACCAGTCTGACTATCCTTCCTAAACCTATGTCCTGGTCTCTGTTTTAAAGACCCACTCTGCCAAGAGTCAACAGAAAACCTTCTCCACGGGCACATCTCACCTTATGGTTGTCCCCAATTACTATGGATGTGGTAGTTTCATGTATGCAAGATCCAGGCAGTCTCACCACCTTGACAAAATGGCCTCTGTGTTCTGTGTCGTGGTAACCCCTATGCTGAATCTCTTGTTCTACAATCTGAGGAACCAGGAAGTCAGGAGTGCCTTTGGAATATTCCTGGGAAGATAAGCTTTTTAAAAAATATATAATTAAATGTAAGGTATAACTTTCATAAAGGATGCACACATGCAGGCACCCTATATCATGTTATTAAAACAAAATGGGAATGGACTGCCTTCAAGTCGATCCCGAGTTATGGTGACCCTATGAATAGGGATTCATGGTAAGTGGCATTCAGAGGGGGTTTACCATTGTCTCCCTCTGAGGCTAGTCCTCCCCAGCTGGCTAAGGCCTGCTCAGCTTGCCACACCTGCACAAGCCAGCCCCTTCCTTGTCTGCAACTGCCAGCTGGGGGGCAGCTTGCTCACTGCTGCATAGGTGGCAGGGCACGTAACCCCTGAGCCACTCACTGTGGGGTGATCTTTAGCTGGCCCTTGACACCCAGAAGACATGAGTGGGCATTTGAACTCCCAGCCTCTGGACTCCCAGCGAGGCTCTCCTCCCAATTGTGCTATACCAGATGCTATTAAAACAAAACTATTATATAAAATTACATACATAAAAATCTATAAGTTATATATTTTATTTTGTTGTTTGATTGTTTTTGTTTTGTTTTATTTTTTGTCTTTGAAAATTTGAATAAAAATTAATGAAAAAAAAAGTTATATATTTTATTTTATTTTTATTTATTAAATTTATATACCGCCCGACTAGCAATAGCTCTCTGGGCAGTGAACATAAAATAGCATAAAAATACAATGAATAACAAAATAATACTAAAATACAATCAACAATCCAATACAATAAACATTTTTAAAAGTAAATCAGTGTAACTTAAAATGCTTCAGAGAATAGGAAGGTTTTGACCTGGCGCCGGAAGGAGAGCAGAGTCGGCGCCAGGCGTACTTCATCGGGGAGACTGTTCCATAGTTCGGGAGCCACCACTGAGAAGGCCCTAGATCTTGTCATCACCCTCTGGGCCTCCCTGTGAGTTGGAACCCGGAGGAGGGCCTTCGTAGCAGAACGTAGTGCACGGGCCGGTTCATATCGGAAGAGGCGTTCCGCAAGGTATCGTGGTCCCGCACCGTATAAGGCTTTATAGGTTAATACCAACACTTTGAATCTAGCCCGGAAACATATTGGCAACCAGTGCAAGCTGGCCAGAACAGGTGTTATATGCTCGGACCGCTTGGTCCTTGTCAGCAATCTGGCCGCCGCATTTTGCACTAGTTGTAGCTTCCGAACTGTCTTCAAAGGTAGCCCTACGTAAAGCGCATTACAGTAATCCAAACGTGAGGTTACCAGAGCATGTATCACTGATGTAAGGTCCTCTTTACTCAAATAGGGACATAGCTGGGCTACCAACCGAAGTTGGTAAAACGCATTCCTAACCACCCCTCAAGTGAGAGGGAAGAGTCTAAAAAGACTCCCAGACTACGAACCCGGTCCTTTAGGGGGAGTGTAACCCTGTCCAGGACAGGGTATATATCCACCATCCGATCAGAGAACCCGTCCACCAACAGCATCTCAGTCTTGTCTGGATTGAGCTTCAGTTTGTTAACTCTCATCCAGTCCATTGTCGCGGCCAGGCAACGGTTCAGCAAATCGACAGCCTCAGCTGAAGAAGATGAAAAGGAGAAGTAGAGCTGCGTGTCATCAGCATATACATTATAAATAAATCAATAAATGGCCACTGACTAGTAGTAAGGAGAAGCTTTTATATTTATCAATGTGTAGATTATGTCTAGTGCTCATAAAAGAAATAAGAAGAACCGGTTATTAATATTTTCTGTTTTTTGCCTGCAGCTCTCAAATTCTATATGTTTAATAATTTCTGCTTCTCTTCAGAGTTTAGCTAACCATTCTAGAGAACCATTTCTGAGCCACCAGGATTGTTATTGTTGTCAGCAAATTACTTCTCTATTGGAGGAATAAATTTGATCATCCAAATAGCTTAACAGGATTATTAATGGATCTGGAGGTGTAGCATGATGAATCATCAGGGATACTATATAGATTACTTTGGTCCAGAACAATTCTGTTATTAGATCATCCCATCAAATATGCTTAAAATCAGATCTTTGTTGTCCTCATCTTTTGACTTATCTTCACTGTCCAAATAAATTACACTTAACTGATAACAGAGTAGTAGAGTAGGATAATAGAGCTATAATACAATAATTTATAATGGTTCTTTAAATTAGTGCAATTTTAATTAAATTAGACTGGACCTTTTGTTAAAAGATACCATGCCACTCCTGAGCTGAAATTGGGTGACCCAACACCTCCTCACATCTAGAGTTAAAGTCATTTCTCCTTTGCTCGCTTAGTATTAACAGTATGCCAGGGATAAGAGCCTTTTCAGTGTTTTTCTGCCATTTATTAGAGAGGCAAATAGAGTTAGAGACATTTTTCTCACCATCTAATCTCACTATAACATCTGCTTTGGGATATTGTAACACCTGCAGGATAGTACCACTTAAATTTTTAAAAATCTAATCTCATGTTTTACAAAAACTGTTTCTCGACACAGATCAGGACACCTGCTTCCAGAATACTTGCTTTCTGTACTCCACTAATGGTAATCCTTTAAAACTCACTGTGTGGCCATCTTCCAAGGGTTAAAAATCTCTATATGTTTTATTTATATTTTATCCAGAGTGTTTTTTTTGTGATGGTACTCAGTGGTTTAGAGTACTGGCACCTCTGTTTTGGCTCCCCATGGCAACCATTTTGTGAGCCACCTACAGCACTTCTATCAAGGTATACATATGAGTACTGGTGCCTGATTTTTCTTTTTTAACCAAAAAAGCACTGGTTACACACATAACCGTGAAGACTTGATTACCTCAGTCTGATTTGGACAGCAAACTGTTAAGAATGTTTCCACTCTGCACCAGTAGTGCAGTTGCAAATTTAAAAGTACCTTCATGCCACACCCCCTTGGGCAGTCACACTACCTCACAGTCTCTCTCTCTCTCTCTCTCTCTCTCTCTCTCACACACACACACACACACACACACAGACAGAGTGGATTTGTCAGCACTGCAGATCTGCCCCCTCCCCACCAGGCAGAGGAGGGGCTGCTGCCAACCTCGTTCACTCACCCACCCACCAACCTTGTTCCTTGACAGGCATGGCAGGACCATGGGAGGGAGAAGGAGGAGGAAGGAGAGGCGACACTACTGCTGCCGCCGCCACCATCTAAGCTATGCCCTCCGCGCCTCTCCCCGAGGAGGGAGGGAGGAATGGCACAGCTGCTCCTCCTCTGCTGCTGATGCCCAGGCACCGCCAGCCAGGCACTGGGAGCAGCTCCACTTTTCCTCCGCTAGGTGTGCAAGCAGCTGTCAGTCAGTGTCAGTGCTTTCTGTCCTCCACTAATGGTAACGTCTTCTTTGCCACTGTCCCTGGCCTGACCTCAGCTTCCTCCCAGCCCCCTCTAATCTGCCACCCCCCACACCATGGAGAATGAGGAGGCAGGATAGGAGCCCCCCCCACTGATTGATAGTGCAAAGAACACAGCAATAGCCTCCAGCAGTACCTGACCATGGAGGAGGAAGAGGAGGCACCACACCATGTGGGGCAAGAGATAGGGTGTTGGCTGGGGTGGGCAAATATCTGCTTAATTCCAACCTCCTGTGGTGGGAATTAAGTAGATTTTTGTGCACCCTCCAGCCTTTCTCTTGTCCCATGTGGTGTAGTGCCTCTTCTTCTTCCTTCTCTGTGGTTTGGCTGTGCTCAGAGAGGCTGTTGCAGAGGCCTCAGTTGTGTCAATTAACCGGGGGGGGGGCTCCTTTCTTGCCTCTTCCTACTCTGTAGTGCTTGGGGGTGGCAGATTGGAGGGGGCCGGCAGGGGGCTCCCTGCAGAAAAAGTAATGGGGCGGCGTCCCCCATGTCCCACCAGAAAACACTCCTGCTTCACACCCATCTCAATTTTATGTCTTTTAGAAAAAAAAAGATGGCTGACAGGAACAACAGTACAGTGAGGGAGTTCATACTCTCAGGATTCACTGATCATTCATAGTTGGCTGCCACCATGTTTGCAGTGTTTCTAGTGAATTATCTCATAATAATAATGGGAAATCTCAGGATGCTTATGTTAATTGGGGTTGATGCTTGACTTCACACCCCCATGTATTTCTTTTGTAGTAATTTGTTCTCCTTGGACATTTGCTCCTGAACCACCATCAGTCCCAGGCTGCTGATAGACCTCTTGGTGGAAAGGGAAGTGATTACTTTTACAGAGTATCTAGTTCAATTCTATTTTTATGTAACCTTTGCCACCACTGAGTGTTATGTCATCTCTGTTATCTTTCCGCCCCCTGAAGATCTTCCTCTTTCAACAAGTCTTTTAAGTAGAGACCTTTTCCCAGTCTGTGTCTGTATTGGAATTGTTTTTTAATATGTTTTTACAGCTTTTTTAAAAAAATATGTTTTTCAAGCTTTTTTAAAAATATGTTTTTAAAGATGTTTTGTTTTAATTTGTTTTAAATGATGTTTTTTGTAGTGTATTTTAATTTCTGCTTTTATGATGTTTTACAGTGTTTTTATTGCTTTTGTTTGCTGCCCTGGGCTCCTGCTGGGAGGAAAGTTGGGATGTAAATGTAATAATAAATAAATAAATGTCCTGGCTGCTATGACATATGATTGGTATGTGACTATCGGCCAGATAGGCGACTCAAAAATAAAATTTTATTATTTTATTATTATTATTCCACTGATCTATACAATCACCTTGTCTCAGAAGGTTTGTGTTTGGTTGGTGGCTGTTCCATACATTGCCGGATCTGTCAATTCTCTGATACACACAGGTTATATGACTTGTTTTCTTTCTGTGGCCCTAATGTCATTGGCCATTTTTATTGTGCAGGTTCCCCACTCTTACAATGCTTATGTTCGGATACCAATGTCAATAGTTAGTGAAGTTTGCATTTGTTACTTTTAACCTGATAAATATTTGACTGTCCTTACTCTTACATCATTGTCACTATTTTGAGAATCCACTCAGCCATGGGCAGTCACAAGGCTACCTCCACCTGGTTATCTCATCTGCTGGTTGTCACAATCTTTTATGATAGTGTAATCTTTATGTATCTCTAACCTAATACTTCAGGAAATGGAGACAAAGTGGCTTCTTACCATGGGTATTAGGACAGTGTACATCGTAAACCCCCTCATCTAACAACTTGAGGAACAAGGAAGTGAAAAGTGCTTTGAGGTGGGTGATGGAGAGTATATTGCCTAACAATTATAATTCTTAGTATAGAGAACTTTCTGTACAGACTGCTGAATGATTACAGCTCTGGTATGGTTGATGTTTAACTAAAAAAGAAAAGAAAAAAGGTGCATTGGTCAGAAACTGGGGCCATGTAGAGATATTTCCAGGACTACTTTCCAGTACATCTGCATAGCTGCCTCCTCTGCAGAAGCCAGGAGCAGCTGATAACCCCTGGCCCAGTGAAGCCTACAAGAGTCAAGGAAGATCCTCTTTGAGAAAGAGAATGGAAGATGAACTGTAGATAAACTAGAGCTTGGAAAAGTTACTTTTTTGAACTACAACTCCCATCAGCCCAATCCAGTGGCCATGCTGGCTGGGGCTGATGGGAGTTGTAGTTTAAAAAAGTAACTTTTCCAAGCTCTGAGATAAACCATTAGCATCCTTGGAGAGTGTTAACAAGCATATAGACAGATGCCATCCAGTTGACACAGTGTACTTGGACTATCAAAAAAAACTTTGAGAAAGTACCTCAGCAGATCCTCCTCAGTAAGCTTAGCAGTCATGGAATAAGAAGAGAGGTTCTTTTGTGGATCAAGAACTGGGTAGGAAATAGGAAGCACAGAACAGGAATAAATGGATAGTTCTCTCAATTGAAGGATGTAGAAAGTTGAGTCCCCAAGGATCAGTATTGGGATCTGTGCAGTAAATGTTAGGGGTGGTGAACAGAGAGGTGGTCAAGTTTGGTGATGATCCCAAACAAAAAGGAATTGCTCCAAAATGATCTGTCCTTAAATCTTAATCTTAATTTCACATATACACTCATGGGATCTGTGCTGGCAGTGACTGACCAGGTACGAGATCTTGGGGTCATTGTGGATAGCTCAATGAAGATGCTGACCCCGTGTGTGGCAGTTGTGAAAAAAGGCAAATTCCATGCTAGGAATCATTAGGAATGATACTGAAAATAAAACTCAATATCATAATGCCATTATACAGATCTCACCGAAAACAAGATATTATAGAGTTGGAAAAGGTTCAGAAAATAGCAACCAAAATGATCAAGGGGATGGAGTGACTCTCCTATGAGGAAAGGTTGCAGCATTTGGGCCTTTTTAATTTAGAGAAAAGGTGAGTAAGAGCTAAGAGGTGACATGACAGAAACGTATAAAATTATGCAGAGCATGGAGAAAGTAAATCCTGATTCTTGGGGGACGCCACTTGCTTCATCCCTCCATTGCTACATTCTTCTATCCCAAGCTGCGGGGGATGAGAAAGCATTGGTTGGCCTGTTGTTACTGCACAGTTCCATTTTTGCCTAAGTTTACTTCCAGATGGGCCAGCCACAGTGGAGAGAAGAGGTCAGGGCCACCCTAGCTGACACCTCACACTTGTGACATGGCAAAAACCAGAGGAGGGCTTTGGGGGAGTTCCATTAGTCAGGGGAAACAGCCCAATTATGCATAGCTCCTTTCCACTCTCAATTACTAGAAAAAAAGTATAAGTTAAGCAAAAAATAAACAAACATATATGTTCAAACTTAATTCATAAAGGGCACAGAATCCTAGTTCTTTTGGTATGGAATCTGGTTTAGTTTGGAATAGGATTTTGATTTTTTGAGAGGATAGTCCTCACAACACTGACAATATACACATGGGAACTTGCATTCTTCTGCTGATTTCAAATAAAAGATTTGATATCATCAGCATCATAGTTGTTGTTGTATTTATAGCTCACCCTTCAACCCAAAGGTACCCAAGATGGCACACAAACAATTCATTAAAATGCAACACAACAACTACATAAAATCACAATACCAATCAGCATAATGAAACAGCAATCCAGCTGTTTTTATGACAAGTTTTTGGATAACATGGTGGGCATCATCTTATTCAAAGGTTTGTCATAAGAGATCATTTTCTGGCTTCATGTTCCCCAGGTGAGTATTTGTATATTCCTGCATGTGCCAAGCATCACACAACAGAAAGCTGCAAGCTCCTTGGTGTTCATTGCATGTGTGAGCTACTCAGTTGCCTGAGTTCAGGGCCTTGCTCCACTTTGAAGGGCTTGATATTTTTCAGAGGGACAGTGGCTTGAAAGTTTTCATTTTCTTTTGGAGTCTTAATTAGCCCTTAAGGAGTTTGTTTAGAAGAACTGAAAAAAAAGTTGTTAGTAGGTTGGTCTCATAGCATCATTGCTTTAACTAGACCCAAGGTAGATTATTACATTGGAAATCAACAATCTCAAAAGTAACAGAAAGCTTGTTTTTGTTTTGCTATGGCACAATAAATCCAGTGTAGCTACCTGTGCAGAATACTCAGCTCCCATGGCTATCCATTGGGGTAGAGCATCTGAAAAAGAGTGCTATGAAACAGCCTGGGGTATAATTCCAGAAACCTGGATGGCCTGTAGATACCATTCACACTGAATTATAGGGAAAACATATCATACAGCCTTGCCCTGAATTTGAAAGGGCTTCAAAGGTCTGGCCTTCCTGGGACATCCTGAGTCATGTCAATTATGCGCCACTCCACAGGACTAAAGCCAAGTCACAGGAACATTTCCACCCCTCAGATGTGATTCTTACAAAATGATCTTGCCTTTACTGAAAGAGGGACAAGCTCAGGCTGTTAAGGAAATGCAAAAAAAAAAAAAAAAAAAAAGACAAAAAAGATTTTGTCTCTTGTCTTTGGACTGTCCCCAATGATTTTATAGGACCATATCTGACTAAAACATGGAATAGACCCATTGAAATCAATGGACGTAAGCTAGTCAACTCATGAGTAACTTAAGTCCATTGTTTTCAGTGGGGCCTACTCAGGCTCTATTTCTCTATCAGGGTTCACAAAATAAGTCCTTATTGTGTGTAAAGAATGAGATATCCCATAACCAACATCTCTGGCATATTTATATCAGTCCATCAAGTAACATAAAAGACAAACTAATTGGGTAACATTCCAGAGGAGTAGTCAGGTTGTGCTATTGTGCTATACAATCCATGTATAGCCTCCTAAGGTGTTAAAGGTAGCAAATATAATGTAGCATATGTTTTTGTGGCGCCCATTTCCTCAAATTAATGAAGTGGGGAACAAACATTTTGCAGAAATACACACATAGGTCCAATAATAGTTTGAGATTAAACATTTTTTAAAAACACACACACAAAGCAGAAGTACAAAGCAAGGATCATTCAACTAAAGTTAACTAAGCTTGCAGTGCAATCCCAAATGTGTCTACTCAGAAGTAAGTCCTATGGAGTTCAATGGGTCTCCACTCTCATTAAGTGTATATAGAAGGGGTGGGGAATCTGTGGCCCTCTAGATGTTGTTGGACTACAACTCCCATAATCTCTGACCATCTGCCATGTTGGCTAGGGCCAGAGCTTGGAAAAGTTACTTTTTTGAACTACTACTCCCATCAGCCCCAGCCAGCATGGCCACTGGATTGAGCTGATGGGAGTTGTAGTTCAAAAAAGTAACTTTTCCAAGCTCTGGCTAGGGCTGACTGGTGTTGGAGTCCAACAGCACTCCTCATCTATACAACTGCAGCCTCAGTCACCAGACGCTAACAAGTAGATCAATGTTTGATTGTTATTGATTTTATTACTTTCCGCAGAAAAAGTGCTAATAGGTGACATCATTTCTCCAAATGGGTCTAAGGCATTAAAAAAATGTATTCTAATTAGGGATGGAACAATCTGCCCATTTTGATTCTCTCAGTTTCTCATTTTTTTAATCTTAAATTCGGTTCTCCACATTTCTGCAACAATTCGTGATTTAAAAAAAATCTTCATGAAAATTCTTCAGCATTTTAGTGCAAATTTTTCCTAATCAACACATTTTTGTATGCAGTTTTGACATCCTTGCAAGGCATTTATCTTAATATAATGCATTTTTGTATGTTATTTTCACCAATACTTTCATTGTGTGCACACTTTCCCTAATATATGCATTGTAAACATTGCTAGGTTGGAGAACTGCAGTGCAAAATTCAGTCAAGTGCGAATTTTGAAGGATGGCCGTGTTTCCGTTCTTAAAATGTTTCAGAAAGTGCGAATTTGATAAATCCAGCTTTAAATGTGAATTGAATTGAATTTCTACCCCAACCCTAGCTCTGATCTAGCAGTCCTTTTCAATGTGTGGTACGAATTTACAAAATACAATTCACATAATTCAAGGGTAGGGAGCTGGTGGTCCTCCAGATGTTGTTGGAATACAACTCTAGTAATCCCTAACCCTTGGCCGTGTTAGTTGAAACTGATGGATGTTGGGAGACCAACAACCAGGGCCACAAGTTCACCACTCATGGAACTGATCCATGGAAGTGTTTATGCATATGCAACATATTGCATGTGAGGAAATGAGCACAATAATGATGTAATGTGGGTGACAAAAACCAGCCTGCCTTTCTAAATCTTGATACAGATGTGTGAGTGCATATATCCACCAATACTGCATGCAGTATTTGTGAGCTGTGCCCTTTCATGAATGGATATGTCTGATATGAATCCCATAGGCTGCAATTTTAAACCACTAACTTTTGAGTCATCCTAGAAGCTTCAGCTTCAGCCTCATTCAGCACAAATGATTTTGAAATTGCAAACCAAATTGCTCATTGAAAGTCACACAAGAACTCTGTGGTTGAACTCTTTTGCTTTCCGATTCCCTAACTAGCTGGAAATTGAGAATCACCTATAAGTGGATGGAAATAATTTTGGAAACTATAGAACAAGTCCCATTTTAACAACTGAGCTCACATAAAGCATTCAGTATTAATGCTGCATTTCAGTTTAAGACAGAATTCAGCTTCTTGTTGATGAGCTTTCTGAAAGCTTCTTTAACGTCTTTGTTCCTCAGGCTGTAAATAAGAGGATTGAGCATGGGGATGACTACAGTATAGAACACGGATGCCCATTTGTCTTGATCCAAGGCATAGACAGAAGTGGGCCGTAGATACATGAAAATCACGGTCCCATAAAACAAAGTGACCCCAGTGAAGTGGGACCCGCAGGTGGAGAAGGCTTTGAGCCTCCCTGAGTGCATTCTCAGCACTGCTGCTAAGATGAAGATATAAGAGACAAGGATGATGGAGAGGGAGCTCATCTCAACAAGGCCAGCAAAAGCAAAAAGCAAAATCTCATTGATGTGTGTGTCAGAGCAAGAGATTGCCAGCAGTGGAGGAACATCACAGAAGAAATGATTGATGAGGTTGGAGCTGCAGAAGTGTAGACTGAAGGTGGCTGTTGTGTGTATTATGGCATTAGTTGTGCCAGCAATGTATGATCCAAGTAAGAGCCTGATGCAGAGAGACTTGGACATGGTAGTGGAATAGAGTAGTGGGTTGCAGATGGCCACATAGCGGTCATAGGCCATCACTGCCAAAATGTAGCACTCAGCATCCACAAAGGCAGCAAAAAAGTAGAACTGGGCAGTGCAGGCAGGGAAGGAGATGGTCCTGCTCTCAGATAATAAATCAGACAGCATTCTGGGGGCAATGGCAGATGAGTAGCAGATGTCACAGAAGGACAGGTGCCACAGCAAGAAGTACATAGGGTTGTGAAGGTGGGAATCAAGTGAGATCAGGATGATCATGCCCAGGTTTCCCACAACATTGACCAGATAGATGATCAGGAACACCACAAAGAATATGACTTGCATACCTGGATCATTTGAGATGCCCAGGAGGAAGAACCCAGTGACAGTCGTAGTATTTTCCTCAACCATTTTCAGGGAAGGATATGGTGGCCAAGAGAAATGTAGGAAATTTTGACCTCCGTGATCCAAGAACGGATGGCAGGGTTGTTGTTGACAAGAAAATAACAGCAAGCACAGCTGTCCCTCTTCTCTGTTCTGTTCTCTTTAGGCAATCTGTTTAGCAAAAAAAGAAAAAGGAAAGAGAAATGGGGGGGGGAGGAAAAAAATTCATCAAGAAACCCAAATCAAGAAGACTGTGATGTATGAAGTTTATTTTACTGGCAATCAGGGCTGGCCAGGATTTTCACTTTTTTATACTGTTGCATAAAAACGTTGGGTTGTATTCAAAGCAGCACTAAGGAACACTTCCTGTCAGTGCAAGAATTTCCACTGCTCCCCCTGTGCACCCCTTAAATCTGTTTTAGGGGTTCCCCCAATCTTCTGGAATAGATTTGGGGAGGGTGCAGGGTGCATGAGGGGGGGAAGTCCCACTGTGCAAACGGAAACCTTTGTGCTGATGTGAGATGTTACTTTGGGCTCCATCCAGGTCTAGACTAAATTAGTTGAACATAGTTCTCAGTGAAATCAATGGTACTGAGGCTATAACTAATTTGTTCTGAATGGGGCCTAAGTTCAGCTGACTTACATCTGGTTCTATACTTGCTCCCTACAGACCAAGTAAATATATAAATTAGTGTGTGGATGTATACTAATGGCATGTTTTCCCTTGATCCCTGATGTTGTAGAACTGACCAGACATGTACAAAGAAGATTATCCTTGATGAAGCATATTGCTCTACACAAGTAGAAATATCATTGGATTAAATATTGGCGGGGCTTACCTGATAGTGATGGGCAATTACAAGGTCAGAATATTCCCCAGTTGACCATGAAAGCAATACAATGCCAGGATTGGCCTTAATGTGTCTTGCTGCTCATATTTGCTAGCCTAGCCTCAAAATGTCAAATTGGTTAACTTTGATCTTTGTCTCCATAAACTCCATGCTTTGATCTTCTGCTAGTGGCAGTGCAGTGGGCTTCCTGGGGCGTTGCTCCTCAAGCCCTTTCAATACTTTCTCCATGAATATATACTGAACATGTGGAGGACGAAGGAGGATAATACTGCTGCCCCTCACGTTGCTTCCTGACCTCCAAGAGTAGAGCTGAATCTCCAAAATGGGACACCTATACATCTACAGCTGTATACACACAGATGCTCTCTGCGAGTATAAAACCTATGTCACCGGTACCCAACAGGTGCTCTCCAGATATTGTCTGCATGACTCACTATGCATGGAGAAAAAGACATAAAAAGGGCTAGTATAATGTCCACTGAATTCTGGCTAGGGTGATGGACAGGAGGACCTGAAGATCTGTGAAAAAGATTTGTTTTGTTTTGTTTTAGCAAGGCCACCTTTTTTCCCCTCCTGCCTGGCAAGGTGCGTACCAGGTAAGGTGCCTTTTCTTTTCTTTTTGGTCATCCTAATGTTGAACATAGGAACACAAGAAGTTGTCTTATACTGAGTCAGATCATTGGGCCATCTAGGTCAGTAATGTCTACACTGACTGGCAGTAGCTCTTTAGTGTTTCAGGCAGGGGCCTCTCCTAGCCTTATCTGGAGATGCCAAGGGATGAACCTTTGCATGCAAAGCATGTGCTTTATCAGTAAGTTATGACTGTTCTCCTTTGGCTGCCACAAGTTTGAAAAAATGAGAGAAACTCTACAAGAGGGTTCACCCAGTGGTAGACATACACCCCCCAAAGGCAGTAGCACAATGAGTGGGAGTGCAAACTAAAGTCTCCCCTCCCCCCATTGTACTATAAGACTTCTTTGGCTCTAGACATGCCCAACTATACACATTTCGATGTCTCATGCTTCACCTAGACTTGCACCATCCAGCTGTAATTCCTGATTTCCTTCTGATGTGTGCCAATCCAGAATGGGGTATTTCCTGATTCTTGTATGTGCCAAATCAAATTATATGCTAAATGAATTGTCAAAATGCCTACATCCATCACATCATGTTTAGGTTGTGTAGATACCACTGTTTGATGATGCAAAACTCACAGAGTTACTTGCGTAGCAAAGGAAGTATACAGATCCTATGAGATATTCAAAGCTTTGGGGTCTCAGTTGCTCTGGGAGGCTGATGATGGAGGTCTTTCTTACCTAGGCTCTTCATGAAGATTTTAGATGATCTAGAGTTCCTGAGTGATGTTTCTTTTCCTCTTTCCCTCACCCTCCTATAGATGGGAGGAATGCAATCTAAAGTTTTGACAGCTGATCAAGTTAGGGTTGTGCTGATCCCAGTGAATTTATGAGTGTCTTGAGTAGCATGGGTGCTATTTATTATGCATTGAGTTCGCTATCTCTGAAAAATGATGTAATTATTATGGAGTAGAATTGGCAGACCTGGGAGCTTGGTTCCCAAAGGATTTCTGATCACTGATTCCCTCAGAAGGAGACTTATATTTTTGCATACAGAACTGTTGATGGTCTAGGCATCCCATGCAATTTGCTCTCTAGTTCTGCTTGCTGTAATTTCTCCTCATTAGAACATTGACCCTTAGCTTTCATTTCTGTGCAGGAAAATAGATGGCATTACTGCCTCTTGTTTTCTGACAGGGTTTCTGAGATTCAGAAACTGAGTGGTGGGGAACCTCCAGCCCATGGGCCTAATTAGGCCTGGCAAGGGCTTTAATTTGGCTCACTCACACCCACTTGCTCTACTACACCTGACTTCATATATGATACCAACTGTGGGGTAGGTAAAGAAGCATCTCCCTGCCAAAAGCAGAAAAAGGGTTTGCAGATGCTGCCAATCAGGTGATTGGTGGTGCCTGGAAACCCCTGATCCCTTGCCCACATGGTTTGATTTCAAATCACCACAGGAAAGAAAGCAGGGTTTGCAGGTGCCAACAATCAGCTGATCATTGATGCCTGCAACGTCTGATGCCATTCTCTGCACAATTTAACTTATGACCAAAGATGCATGATTTCCCTGGCTATGCCCTTCTTTGCATGTAAATGGGCCCACATTCTGTCTCTGACATCTGTAGTTAATATGAAATAGGTCTGGGAAAAACTGAGATCCTGGAGAGCTGTGCCCAGTTAGAGTGGGTGACATGGACCATTGGACAGCTGACTCCTGATCTACAGAAATTAGTTGGCAACTGAACCCAAGGATCTGGAATAACATAGATGAAGAGATTGGCTATTTTGGTTGTCTGTAGTTTCAATGGAACTTAGCTACACACAGTTGTCTAGAGTGGAGGATTGTGAGTCTTTACAAATCTGGTAAAATATTTTGAATATTTTGAATATTGAGATGATCTAGATCAAGGGTAGGGAGCTTTGTTTTCCATGAGGGGGTCACATTCCCTCTGGTGAAAGTTGTTGGGGACTGAAGCCAGCAGTGGGTTACCTCTTCCTCCTGCTTTTACCCTGTTTTCCTCTTTCTGCCTCTCCATTTTCTTCCTTTCTTGCCACCTCCATGAGGGCTACATGAAACAAGGCTGCATGTAGCCCACCCTATAGGGGGAATACTTTCAAAGTATCTCAGTAATATTACCACATGTCAATAATATTACCATAGGCCATCCTTCACCAGCCTGGTTCCCTCCAGATATTTTTGCTGGCTGGGGCTGATGGGAATTGTAAATAACTGGAGGGAACCAGGCTGGTCAAGCCTTCCCTACAGTAATATTAGTGAGATGTTTTGAATGTTGGTGAGAAAAGGATACAAGTACAATTGATTCATATTTTATTATTTTCAGCTAAGATTCTGATGGTACCAAAAATATGGAAAAATAAATTGCTCCCAAGGGGAATAGTTACATTAAAACATAGTTGGTGCTGAACACACTGAAGTGAACATATTTTTGGGGAAAGGTGAGAATAAATAGTATTAGGATGATTTTTTTCCTAAACAGAAGTAATGTTGAGCTCAGCATAATGGAACCTTAAAGAATGTACGTACAGAAGCATTGTCTGTATGAAATGTGTGTGATTAATTGTAATGCTATATTAGAATGGAATAGGTTTTTTATATATATCTCTGATTGTTATTCTTCTTGTATTTGCAAAATAAATAAATAAAGTAGAGCACACTTGCAATTACATGGGACCAAAATGATGATTTACTTCTTTGGATGAATGCTTGCCCCAAACCTTTTGCTGCTTGAGGCAAAGGTCAAGATGGACCCCTACCAATTCCATGTACAGAAACTGACCAGATTGTCAGATGAATCTTACTTCAACATTGGTGATTACACAGCATCTTCTACTGTACCTGAGGACAGCAGGCTAGCTTAAGGGGAGCAGGGCAGGCCACATATAAAACACTGATCTGTCCTCCAACACCTCGCTGCCACTCCCTGCCCCCCAGTATCCTCTGCTTTGAGGCAGCTGCCTCACTCTGTCTAATGGTAGGGCTGGCCTTTTGTATCTGTTGAGAGGTGAGGTGCCTGCAAATTAATTTGATGAATTCAATGCAATCTTCCCTTTCAAATCGTCACCATTTCAAGTGCGGGAGCAGCTTGTGTCTCTTTTGCCCAATCTGGAAAGACAATTCATCAAATAAGATTGGAGGTGGGAGGGGGGCCACATGAGTGATTCATTTCCAAAGAAAACTCCCTGTGCACATAGGAAATCAGATTGCATGGGAAAGGGTTCCAGTATAGCTTTCTCCCTGATATGCTAATTTGCTGTGCATCAGAAATTTCTCATGAATCCAGTCAAACACATCTTGCACATGTACATCTGTGGAACAGTTGCCCTGTGAAATAAGCTATTTATCTAGAGCAGGGATGAGGCCCTCCAGATGTTGCTGGACCACAACTCCCACAACTGCTAGAGAGCCACAGATTCCCTATCCCTGATCTAGAGAATGCCTAATTGCTGCTACTTCTTCAGTACAAGAATGATCAGCATGGATGGAATAGCCACCATCATTCAGAACAAGCAACCCCTTGCAAAAACAGATGTCAGTTTTCTTATGTATGTTCTCATTTATTCTTATTTTTATTCAGCTTTATAAAACAAGAAACATAGAACTTTAGAAGTAATGATTACATTCTTATCTTGAAATTACATTATATCATCTCAAATAAATATTTTGGATCTAGTGAGGAATGAGCTTTGCCATGTGAATAATGAACATGGTTCAATTTTGTCTAAATCTACTAAGCTTCTTTCTTCCATATGTAGCTTCTATGCTTTGCCATAATTGCTTATTCTTACACTTTCATTTTCCGTCCTGTTGTAACTGGAGTTTGATCCTTTTTACAATATTGAGTGTAACACGATCTTGCTGCTACAATAATGTATGATATTAGTTCTCTTTGTTGCATAGGTACTTTTTAAGTTTTAGTAAAAAATAAAACAGGGACTAGATCTAATTTGTGACCAGAATTCTTATTAATATAACTTCCAGTACTCATTGCACATTTCTAACATTTATCATCCAAATTTCCATTTATCACTTTTTTCAGGGTCATATACCATCCAGTCATCACCTTATGGCAATTTTCATGAATATTTGAACATCTTGCCATACATCAAACATTATTGGAGTTCCTAGGTCCTAAAGCTACCACAACAAAAAATATATTACTTGCTCTTCCACACAATAAAAGGTAAGTAAGATTTTATAAGTTTTTGACATGTGTTCTATCACTGGAAAGATAAATAAATGTCTTCAAAAGTTGTACTGTCTCCTGATGGAATCCTTTTGGTCCTATAATATTCTCCCCAAAGGAGATATTTTGTTGCAATTCTTCAAGAAAGTGGCAAAAAGGTTTGTGTGCTTGTTACACAAGTTTGGTTGATACTTCCCTTGCTGTTTTGATCATGGAAAAGTTTTAAATATGACGTAACTTTATTTTTTGTAGCACATTTCAGTGCACAAGGAAGCTAATAATTCCCATCTCAATTTTCATCACAACAACATTTTGTGGCAACTTGTGCTGAGAGAAAGTAGCTTGCCCTTGTTGACCTGGTGAGCTGTGTGTCACATGGGAAGTTGCGGGGTAACAGTCACAGAGGTTCTGTATGAAAGCAGTACATTGAACTAGGATACACATAAATGCATAACTAACAGTGGAATCCTAGGCATATCTAATCAGAAGTCCCATTGAATTAAATGGAGAGATAGGGGAGAAATTAAGTTTGGCTCACAATCTGCACTTCCAGAAATGATATGTAAACTAAAATGCAGCTATCCTTTGAAATTTGCACTTCCCTGAATTTTGTAGTGCAGTTCTCCAACCAAATAATGGGTACAAAAATGCATATATTAGTGAAAATAATAATAAAACTGTATTATAACAGAGAAAAGGCCTTGCAAAAATGTGTATATTAGGCAAAATGGCATACAAAAATGTATATGACATATATGTATATATTGCCCTGAAATGCTGTTAAATGTTTGTGAAGACTTTTAAAAAAATCACAAAATGATGCAAAAATGTGGAGAACCAAATTTAAGATTGGAAAAATGAGAAAAACTGAAATTGACAGATTTCTCTATTTTTAGTTAAATGGGATTCCTAGGTAACTGGGTATAGGACTGTTGTCTACTGCTCAGATACTTTATCTATACATATAATATTTTTGTAAATTGTCACTCATTTTGTACAGTGGCATTACATGGCAGTATGGTATAGCATGACATGGTGGGTGTGAGGCGAAGGCTTAAAAGAAGCAAGGATAATGAACAAGCAAAGTGGGTGGCTGTGGGGCAATGGGTGGGTGTGGGTGAGTGTGGAGGGCAAGTGTGGAGTGGGCAGGTGTGGAGTGGGCAGGTGTGGTGCAAGTGAGGTGGGCCAGTGTGCAGCCTAGGTGCACTGCATGGTGGCAGTGGTTTCCAGAGCAACACAGGGCAGCAGTAGTGGAGTAACAGGCAAGGCAAGCAGGCTGGCAAGGGGAGTGGGGGTGCCTGTGGGGCTGGCAGGTTGGAGAGCAGAGTGCAGCAGGGAGTTGGCAAATGGCATGAGCAGGGGGGCAGAGCCCCCCAGTCAATAAAAAAACCTCCACATCCAAATGATTGTAATCTGTAACACAGCTGGTTTTAAAAAGTACAGAAGGAAAAATTAATCAAGTATGAACGGGCTTTATGGATATGAAAAATGGAAATTTCAGTTCTCCTTACAATGTTTCACAAATAATGCATTATACCAAGGAAGTCCTGAGGTTCGATCCACATAAAAATGTATGCCAAAACATCTTACTAATTAGATTGAATGGGTGGAATTCAACAAAGCTCTACATCTCTCATTCTCCCCCTCTCCTCCCACCACGTGCCCCCTAAATCTGTTCTAGGAGTTCCACAACCCTCTGGAGCAAATATGGGGAGAATGTGGGGTACGCACAGGAGAGGGGAGGAAACTTCTGTTGCACTAGCAGAAATCCTTGTGCTTATGGGACATGGTAGTTGAATACCACCCAATGCTAGGCTAGTAAAAACCAAAATGAAAAATCTGTGCTTCCAGTCATATTAATTTATGCTATCCTCCATTTCATTGCCAGTTTCTTCAGAGCATCTTTTATATCCTTGTTCCGGAGGCTATAGATGAGGGGATTGAGCATAGGGATCACCACTGTGTAGAAAACAGAGACTACTTTGTCCCTCTCTAAGGCATAGCTGGAGCTGGGGCGTGAGTAGATGAAGAGGATGGAGCCATAGTACAAAGTGACAGCAGTCAGGTGAGATGCACACGTAGAAAAGGCTTTCAGTCTCCCTGCAGTGGAACGGATCCTCAAGATGGCAGCCAGGATGAAGGCATAAGAGGCAAGGATAAGTGCTGATGGTGTAATTACATTAGAAGCCAAAATGAAGTACAACACAGACTGATAGCTCTCAGGCACATTACAGGATAGCTTCACCAATGGGGGAAGGTCACAGAAGAAGTCGTCAATGATGTTGCCATCACAGAAGCTCAATGTAAAGGTTTCACTAGTGATTAATGTGGAATTGATGAACCCACCTAGGTATGAGAGGGCCACTAGCGCTGTGCATAGTTTTCTGGACATAGCAGTGGCATACATCAGTGGCATAGCAATGGCCACATAACGGTCGTAAGCCATGGCTGCCAGGAGGAAGCACTCGCTATATGCAAGGCCAGCTGAGAAGAAGAACTGGGCGGCACAACCACCAAAGGAAATGCTCTTGTCCTCAGAGACACAGTTCACCAGGATTTTCGGTGTATAGACGGAGGAATACCAGAGGTCCAGGAAGGAGAGGTTCCCAATGAAGAAATACATAGGCGTATGGAGGTGAGCGCTGCTGCAGATTAGAGCAATGAGTGTCATATTCCCTGCCAGGCTGGCCAAATATATTACTAGAAACACTACAAACAAAATCAGTTGCTGTTTCAGGTTTGTTGTGAATCCCAGAAGAATGAAGTCGGTCACTGTGGTGTGATTTGCATCCTCCATGAAGCTGTTAGGGATTAGCTGGTGAGGAAATTGAAGACATACACTACAGTTGTTGCATATCAGAGCAGCATCAATTCTCATTGAGCTATAGCAGGGATGGGGAACCTTGGGTCTGGGCTTTCCAGGCCTCTCTGTCTTCTCCCTCAGGGCTTGACCTAGGCCAGGCCCTCTGCCCAGGCTACATTCCCTCTCCCCAGGCCATGGTCCTCCCTCCCTGGCTCTTGTTGGAGGCCTCATCTGCATGCTGTTAGCCAGGCTGGAATGAGTGTTTGAACTGTGATAATGCCTGTTGCTTGCCAGGACAGAGGATGGAGGTGTGAGTGTGTATACAAACCTCTGGCTTTTGTGCAGCTAGAATGTTGCTTACTGCACAAATGTAAGTGTCATAGCAGCGGCTCCATCCGTTTTTGCCCCTGACTCCCATCTATCACTGGCATGCAGCCCTTGGAAGGTTGCCCACGAGGGAAGGTGGCCCTTGAGCTTAAAAAGAGATCCCCAGCCCTGAACTATCGCTTTCAGAATTCCTAGCATCCCACAAGTAAAAGTTCCCTGATCTTACAGAGGGTGACAGTAGAAAGGAGGCGCAGCCAACCTTCCTACACATTTCTAATTCTTCCAGAGTCCTGCCCACCTCCCCATCCAATGTGCTCTATAAAGATTCGGCTTGCATTCATTTGCTGAATGGTTTGATTTCCCTGGTTGTGCCTATCATTTTATATTTCCTTCCCCTCATTTTAAACCCAGAGGTTTAGAATAGGTGCATACATAAAAAAGCACAACAGAAAGGAATACTAAAGGGGCAGTAATTGAAGTAGATAGGACAGTTGCTTCTTCCTTTATTTTACGTGCCCTAATTCTGCTTAAGGAATGTGCCAAAAATGAAATGTATACACAAACTCTATTTAATGGATGTTGCATTAAAGCCATATTTGTTATATTGTATTAATCTTTTAAAAAAAATCCTATCTTATATTTTTAAAACAAATTACTTACATACCCCTTAGATAGGGTTGCCAGGTCAGAAGCATCCCAGACCCTGAGATTTCAGGGATGGGCCCTAGTGATGTCACGGGGGCAGTTGTACTGATGTCAGGGGGCAGGCTGTAGTGATGTCATGGGGTGGGCCCAAGTGATGTCACAGGGGCTGGCCCTAGTGATGTCATTAAGGATGATACCTTAAGCATCAACCACAGTTGCTTGAAACATACAATTCAAACAAAAACATTTATCTGATTGGAAATTAAGACAGAAATCTTAGCTAAAAGATAGAGCCTGGGTAGGGAACATTTAATTTAGCCTAATTGCTTCTCGAAACTGCCCTCAGGCCAGACCAGGCCAATGACTAGAAGGCCATTGTAGGAAGAAAGGAGCCTAGTGTTATGGAGATGTTAGTTGGGAGCACTCAGGAGTAAAGAAGAATGCCCCTGAGGGCTGCAATTCTAAACACACTTATCAAGCCACATAGAACTCAATAGTTCTATTAAATAATTTTAATACTTCTGAGTAGATATGGTTTCAATTGTGTTGTTGGTAAAGCTTGACTAGGGATCCTCTGCAAATACGTCCGTGTTGGCTTTCCAGGATTCCAGGAAATAGTCTTTTCCAGAAATTGAACCTTGGACCTTTACATGCAAAGCATATTCCCTACCACTGAGCTACAACCCTTCCCCTGTTTAAAAAAGTATCTTTTAAAATTGTTCTTTTCAATTCACTCTTGAATGCACATCATACCTAGGGGAGATCTACACCATTCATTTAAAGCACATTCAACACATATTTGAAGCACACGAATCCCACTACAGAATCATGGGAACTGTAGTTTGTTAAGGGTAGTGGGAACAGTAAGGGCTTATCCAAATGGAGCGGGATAATCCACGGTTTCCATATTCGGTTTGTCATCTGATAGTCCTCACTTTGCCTTTTAGTTCGCTCTTTCCCAATTAAAAAAAAGCTTTTTTGCAGCTGCACACGCAGCGGTAAGACCCCTACATTCTTTTTGCTTTTTCCAAGCTCTGCCTCCAAAACCTCCCCCTATCAACCAATTGGTCAGCAAAAAAATTACGTATGCTCCTCTCCCCTTTGCAACGAAGCACAATATGGCTATAAAGGAGTTCTCGCCTAGGAAGGAAAGGCTGCCTTCCCACCAGAATGAAATTGACAAAGCTTTCTGGAGCAGGCTTGAAACTGACCAGAAGCCCTTTTCTTGTTTGCATTTGTGATATTACACTTAAATGAATGTATGCTTTTCTGCCTTTATTGATATTTAAGGAGATACACAGCTGGCAATTGCACATATTTCTCCAAAAAAGCAAGAAACTGTCCCCCCCCTCCTTCTCCCTTTCCTTCCCAGGAGAATGAAATTGACAAAGCTTTCTGAGCAGGCTTGAAACTGACCAGAAGCCCTTTTCTTGTTTGCATTTGCGATATTACACTTAAAGGAATGTATACTTTTCTGATTTGAAGCAAAAACCCCAGCAAGTAGAATGAAATTGACAAAGCTTTCCGGAGGCAGGCTGAAACCGACCAACCCCGCTTTCTCGCTTGCTGTGCATTGCAGATCTCACCCAGAGCAGCCACCCAGTTTGCAGGCTGGCAAAAAATAAAATGCATATGCGCAGTAGTTGCAGACACCCCCCAACACCCCACCATTGCGATGATTGGTTCAATTTTCCTGGGCTTATTCTCGCACATGTGCAGAAGTGCAGATATGTGATTGGCTGGAATGAGGAGAAGGGGCAAGGGGAAACGCCCGAGAACCGCCCATCAGCTGTAAAGTCCGTGGTATTGCATCCTAACTCCTGAAGGCACAGTGGATGATTCCCGATTTTAAACAGCAAATCGCATTTTTGCCGGTATTGCAAAGAGCAGATTTAACCCGCGAAAATGCATAACAGCACGAGACGTCATTTGGACAACCGAAAAATAATGAACACACATAGTGGGCGTGTCGCACATTTTGCAGTCGTCTGGATGAGCCCTAAGTGTGAGGGGGAAATTATACTTCCCAGAATTCTTTAGGGGAAGTCATGCACTTTAAATGCAAGTTGGATGTGCTTTATTGTGTGGATCTACTTAATAACTTTGCCTGCATGTAAATCTTTTTAATTAATTTTTAAAAATGGAAATGAGCTATAAAGTTTACTGGATTACTGTGGACTACTCACCATTTCTCAGCCTAATCTGCCCTTCAGGATGAAAACAGCAGAGGGGAACCATGACCACCCCAAGGAAGATGGGCACACTGAAAATGTAGAGGAAGTAATAATTTACAACCATAGTGTGAAATCAAATAGTTATCAGGACATAATATGAAGAAATATTCATATGAGCATGACTGTCAAAGATATTTATTATTTACACATCCTGTAAAGATATTTATAGTGCAATCCTATGTTTATTTACTCAGAAGCAAGTCCCAATGTATTCAGTGGGACTTACTCAAACAGGGACTGCAGCCTCAAGTGATAAAGAATACTCACGCAACCCAAAATTCAGAATTATGCCAGTTTAAGTTGTTTTGCAACTGTTTATACTTTTTATGGTTATTGGATTTTAAAGGGATTTATGTCTTGTGAGCTGCCTTGATTTCCAATCGGCAATCCTACCTTACAGGGTTGTTGGGAAGACTTCATACACACACTTGTCAAAACCAGTTGGTCATTGCAGAACATATTTTTTAAAAAATAACATCAGTGTTAGTTTCCTACATAATAAAAGCAGTGATACCTATGTAAGCTCTGTCTAATTGCTTTAAGAAACAGGATTGGAGGGGGAGAGAAAGATTTACAACACAAGCACAATTCTTTGCTATGTTCACTCAAAAGTTTCATTAATTTACAGCACAATCCTAACCATGTCTACTCAAAAGTAAGTCCTATTGAATTCAGTGGGGTTTACTCTGGGTATTTGGGATTAGCGTTGCAGCTTTACTCCCAGAAAAGCAAGTATTGGATTAAAGATTCATATTGGGAAGGTTTTCAAAACATTGCCCTCTTCAATAGCGCAGGAAAATTTAAACTTGTTTGACTCCTACACACAACTGAAAAAAAGACTTTTGGTACTACTGAAAGCTATATACTTACTCAATTTATGAGATTTTCAGATGAACAGGAAAAAACAACCTTTGCAATGCAGTCTGGGTACTGCCTGGAGGCCCAGAAATCCCTTGTCAATCACAACCCTGACTTCACTTATTGGCTACAAACCTGAAAGCGAGGGTTTAGAGCAGCCAGCTAAGAGATCATTTCACTGAAGTTGTGTGTGTGGGGCAGCTAACATTTTGGTACATATCTCATGAACCAGACCACCTAGAATCTTAATTTTTTAAAATGAAAGCTGAGAGTCCAGATATTAAGGTGACTCATCTGGAGATCCAGAGAGGACCCAAAAAATCTGGAGTCTCCAGGCAAAACCCAGACATCTGGCAACCCTACCCCTACAGGTCATCTGAACATATTTTTTTAAAGTGCTGCCATTAGTATAATTGTCATAATCACAGCCACTATTACAACCATGACCTTTGATTGCCTTACCTTCACAAGCCCAAGCAAACAGGCTTGTCATCAACCTTCTCCTCCCTCTTCTTTCCAGACAACGTTTCAGTGACAGGAGCAACCAAAGGAGAAGGTGCATAATATATGCTTTGAGAACTGATTCTCAAGTGTGCTCTGCTTGGTTGGCCAGCTGACTTCTGTGGGTTTTGAGTTGTGCAAGTCAGTATATTGGAGGAGCTTTTATTTTGTGCCTGTCTTTGATGGATAAAGAAATGGGGGTGCCACCGCATTTGATTGTCCTGATGTGCAACCTATACACTGGACTAGAGGCTACTGTAAGGACAGAATATGGAGAAACCGATTGGTTCCCAATCGGAAAGGGTGTGAGACAGGGGTGTATTTTATCACCCTATTTGTTTAACCTATATGCAGAACATATCATACAGAAAGCGGGATTGGACCAAGATGAAGGAGGTGTGAAAGTTGGAGGGAGAATTATCAATTATTTAAGACATGCAGACGATACCATACTACTTGCAAAAACCTGTAATGATTTGAAATGAATGCTGATGAAAGTTAAAGAGGAAAGCACAAAAGCAGGACTACAGCTGAACGTGAAAAAGACCACAGTAATGACAACAGAAGATTTATGTAAATTTAAAGTTGACAATGAGGACATTGAACTTTTCAAGGAATTATCAATACCTCGACACAGTCATTAACCAAAATGGAGACAATAGTCAAGAAATCAGAAGAAGGGTAGGACTGGGGAGGGACAGCTATGAGAGAACTTGAAAAGGTCCTCAAAAGCAAAGATGTATCACTGAACACTAAAGTCAGGATCATTCAGACCGTTGTATTCTCAATCTCTATGTATGGATGTCAAAGTTGGACAGTTAAAAAAGCAGATAAGAGAAAGATCATTTGAAATGTGGTGTTGGAGGAGAGCTTTGCTCATACCATGGACCACGAAAAAGACAAATAATTGGGTGTTAGAACAAATTAAACCACAACTGTCACTAGAAGCTAAAATGATGAAACTGAGGTTATCATACTTTGGACACATAATGAGGATTCACTAGAAAAGACAATAATGCTGGGAAAAACAGAGGGGAGCAGAAAAAGAGGAAGACCAAACAAAAGATGTATTGATTCCATAATGGAAGCTACAGACCTGAACTTACAAGATCTGAATGGGGTGGTTCATGACAGATGCTCTTGGAGGTCACTGATTCATAGGGTCGCCATAAGTTGTAATCGACTTGAAGGGGCATAACAACATACAACTTTGATGGACATCTATAGAGTCAAAGAAGTTGAACCTGTTAGGTGAGAAAGCTCTGAAACAAACGTTAGTCCTTACTCCTGTTGGCACCCACTAGTCATGGAACACAATATAATAGTCATGGAGGAAGCTGATAATAGAAAAACATGATTCTAGAACAAAATTAACTTACCGAATCCCTGCATTTTTCTTATGATCTTATGAACTAATTTATAAAGATATGGGAAGCAACAATTTACCCACAACCCATGAGCGACTACTGATTAGAAAATGCTGGCAGATATTTACTTGGAACATTCCATTGTCTCTTAAGGATGTGTCTCAGTAGTCTTTGTAATAGCACAAAACTTATAGTGCTCTGCTGGGATTTAGTTTTGTGTCTCTGGAAAAATCTAACATATGAACAAAGAAATGTATAACAAGTATTATTTAGAGGGTTATTTTTCTTGCTGGGGAAACAGGTTTTGAAAGCTCATTCCCCAGAGCTCTCTAGCAGATATTTCTTTCTATTGGTAAATTTACATATACTCAGCAGAGCTGGAGGAGAAACAGGAGACTGGGAGAGAGGTAAAATAATCTACTAGGAGCATCAGAATAGCCAGACCAGATCTGATGCATATGCTACCTCATTCATCGACATTATCTTATAGCTAACAGTGATGATTGGTGGCTTTATTTATTTCATTTATATACTGCCCCATGACCAAAGCTCTCTGGGCGGTTTACAGCAATTAAAAACATTAAAAACAAATATACAAATTTTAAAACACAAAAAACAATTTAAAAACACAAATTTAAAAATTTAAAAACAATTTAAAAACACATGCTAAAATGCCTAGGAGCTTTGTAAGATCTCACTTTATGTATTTAATTAAAGGATTTTTTTTAAAAAAAACTATTTGACTTTAAGAAGATCCAACAACAACAAAAAATAAAATAAAAACAAGACAACCCTGTGCTTGCAGGTCTATAGTCTAAAAGACATGACACAAATGGAAAAAGGGTGAGGAGGGAAGAGGAAAACAATCAATCTCAAGGACCAGTTCTTAAAGTATATCTGAGCAATATTTAGAGCATTTCAATGGTTTTGCCCAATCCTTTGAACCAAGATGTCTGTCATATGAAGAAAGTATATCATGGTCAGCTTTACTAAGGTACTGTCACTCAGCACCAGATTCCATACCTTGCTCCCGGTAGTGCAGTGGAAAATTCAGAAGTGCAGGGTTCCTTCATGATCATCACAGCCACACACACCCCTTTTTGCTCCTGGGTTGAGAACAAAATCATTGTTAATGCTTTCCCTGCAACAACAGACATCTCTAGGAGCCAATCAGCATGGAAGGGGGGAATGTTAGCTACTGAAAAAAGTCTTCTCAGTGGCTGACTCACCTCCTTTCACTCTGATCAGCTCCAATCAGCAGGAATGAAAGCATGTTAGAAGACTCTTCTCAGTGTCTAACACATTCCCTTTTCACGCTGATTGGTTTGTAGGATGCTGGGGGCATAGGGACCCTGCTGGAACCCTGTTCCCAAAAAGGTAAGGGGACTAAAATCCCCCTGAGACCCTGCACGACTACATCCTTGCTTGCTCCTGATTCCTGAGAATGTACCCTTTTCTGTGAACTCTGAGGAGTGGCTTACTGACTTCTCTGAAGATCATGAGAGACCTGAAGAGCTTCCATTGACCAAGCTTCCACAGCCCCAAGCCTCACCACATAGACGAAGCTAATGGCTGAATGAGAAGATAACCTTTCCATGGGCTGTTTGTTTGTTTGTTTATTTATTATTTGGTTTATATCCCGCCCTTCCTCCCAGCAGGACCCCAGGGCGGCAAACAAAAGTGCTAAAAACACTTTAAAACATCATAAAAACAGACCTTAAAATACATTAAAACAGAACATTAAAAACATTTTTGTAAAAAAAGTTTTAAAAACATCTTTCAAAAGGGTTAAAAACATGTTAAAAACATATTAAAAAGCAATTCTAAAACAGACGCAGACTGGGATAGGTCTCAACTTAAAAGGCTTGTTGAAAGTCTTCAAAAGGCGCTGAGAAGATAACAGAGATGGCGCCTGCCTAATATTTAAGGGGAGGGAATTCCACAGGGTAGGTGCTGCCACATTAAAGTTCCATTTCCTATAATGTGCAAAATGAACTTCCTGATAAGATGGTATCTGCAGGAGGCCCTCACCTGCAGAGCGCAGTGATTGACTGGGTATATAAGGGGTAAGACGGTCTTTCAGGTATCCTGGTCCTTAGCCGTATAGGGCTTTATACACCAAAACTAGAACCTTGAACTTAGCCTGGTAGCAAATGGGCAGCCAGTGCAATTCTTTCAGCAGCGGGGTGACATGTTGGCAATACCCTGCCCCAGTGAGGAGTCTCGCCGCCACATTTTGCACCAGCTGCAGCTTCTGGACCAACCTCAAGGGCAGCCCCACATAGAGTGCATTACAGTAATCCAGTCTGGAGATTACCAGTGTGTGGACAACAGTGGTCAGGCTATCCCAGTCCAGAAACAGCTGCAGCTGTCTTACCAGCAGAAGCTGGTAAAAGGCACTCCTAGCCACTTAGGTCACCTGGGCCTCTAGTGACAAAGATGGATCCAGGAGCACCCCAGACTACAGTCCTGCCCTTTCAGAGGGAGTACGACCCCACCCAAAGCAGGCAACTGACCAATTATCCGAACTTGGGAACCACCATCCCACAGTGCCTCCGTCTTGCTAGGATTCAGACTCAGATTATTGGCCCTCATCCAGCCCACCACCGAGTCCAGGCAGTGGTCCAGGGCTTGCACAGCCTCTTCCAGTTCAGATGTTACAGAGAAATAGAGCTGCGTATCATCCGCATACTGCTGACACCTTGCCCCAAAGCTCCTGATGACAACTCCCAAGGGCTTCATATAGATGTTAAACAGCATGGGGAACAAGATGGTACCCTATGGCACCCCACAGCACAAATGCCAGAGGGCCGAAAGGCAGTCACCCGATGCTATTCTCTGAGAGTGATCCTGGAGATAGGATCGGAACCAGTGTGATGTTTTACTCGTGCCCGATCAGCCTCACAGCACGTCTTTCGCCACTTGCGTTGTAGCCGTTGTCCAGCCTGTTTCATTGCCCTTAGGTCACTGGTGTATGAAGATGCAAGCTGGGCGCCACAATGCTGGAGAGGGCGCTCGGGTGCAACAATGTCAAGAGCCCGACACGCCTCACTGTTCCACAGTGTGACAAGGGCTTCAATAGGGTCACCTGCCCTATCTACTGGGAACTCCCCCAGGGCATTCAGGAATCCAGTGGATTCCATTAGTCTCCGGGGGCAGACCATATTAATCTGTCCACCACCCCTGCAGGGAAGGATCACAGCCATAAGTCTAAACTTCACCAGGAAGTAATCTGACCATGACAATGGGGTGACATCCACCCCCCCATCTCCAGATCACCACTTCCTCCATCTGGAGCAAAAAACAAGTCGAGGGTGTGCGCTGCCTTATGTGTTGGGCGAATAACAACTTGAGACAGCCCCATGGTTGTCATGGAGGCCATGAAGTTCCGAGCCAGAACACTAGAGGCAGCCTCAGCATGGACACTGAAATCACCCAGCACTATCATTCTGGGCTCCTTCAATGCCGCAGCCGAGACGGCCTCCGCCAGCTCGGTCAGAGAAGCTGCCAGGCAGCAGGGTGGATGGTACACCAGCAGCAACCCTAGTTGACTGTCTCCTCGGCCCAACACCAGGTGCAGGCCCTCACAGCCAGCTCCAAGACAGAGTGGTTTCCTGGTGACAGAGACGGAAGTTCTGTAGATGACAGCAACTCCTCCTACCCTGTCTCTGCAGCCTGTGCTGGTGTTGCACTGAGTATCCATGTGGGCAAAGCTGGGTCAGATCAACTCCTCCCAGCTCACCTACCCAGGTCTCGGTAATGCACACCAAATCAGCACCTTCATCCACAATCAAATAATGGATGAGAGTGGTCTTATTGTGTACAGATCTGGCATTAAACAACAACACACACAGGCCAGTGAGCACAGCAGATGAGCAACAATGAACCCATCCATGAGAGGAGTGGCATCAAGGAACAAGGCACAGATAGCCTTGCCTTCGCCTTCTATGGTAATTCACCACATTCCCATGGCTATATTTCCCTCTGCCCGTAATCACTGAAATTGGGGTGGCATCACCCATGTTCCTCCGTACTAAGACTCCTCCTAAACACCTGATATCGACCCAAGATGAGCCCATCAACAAAGCCTGCTGGAGCCAGTTATCCCAGTAGGCCTCTGTGAAAATTGGGAAGAGTCATATCCATTCAAACTTTTTCACACAGGGCCCATCTACTCCCCCTCCTGTCTCACACTCAGGGAGGGCCAGCCTTCTGCCAGGTACAGACTCTCACTCTGAAGGCATCTGGCAACTTTCTCCTATCATGGCATGTTGTAGCATTCAGAATGTCCGTGCTTCAGTCATGGCCCTCTAGGCTTGACTATAAAAAGCCTGGGCAGTTGTAGCAAACCAGTAAGGCTGTGCACTGTATTCGGCCAAGGCCCAAGTCTTGAACCAAATTGGGCCCATTCAGACATTTTTGGGTCTCAGCTGAGTTGGGTTCTAACAACCATGGATTGCTACAGGTCAGATTTGATGACCCATAATGACCCTGGGCTGTCAGGGGGTGGGGTATCAGGCAGGAAGAAGAGGCAGCCACAGGTCTCCTTCCTGCCTGATAAGCAGGAACAATGATCCTCCAGGGGTGAGGGTGCTGTTTTACAAGGTACTTCTTTCCTGCAGGAAAGCCCCTTGCCAAACAAGAGAGAGAGAGAGAGAGAGAGAGATTCTGGAGGATGCTGTTTTGCAAAGCAGCACTTGCACAAGGTAAATTGACCCCAGCCTTGGCTGAGGGGGAGGAGACACAGTATCTCCTTCCCTACCCTTTCCCCTCCATATGTTTAATTTAGATTTTTAACCCTAATTAAACATGAACTCCACCTGCAAACTTATTTGAGAGTGGCTCTGAGCCAGGGTGGTCCCCTGGTCGACCCAGGGCTGGTTGGCCTGATGCCCCCTCTCTGGATTGGAGTCACAGGGCAGATAAGAGGAAGTGTGTACAGCTCTATCAACCAGTGCCCAGGCAACTTGTTCCTCCTGCTCTCAGCTGTGGGATTGCTGACCATGGTTCTGAACCTAGTGCTCCTGCATTCAGACACAGTGCCTTTGTTCCTGTCCAGGGTCCTGACTTCACTCTAGTATAAAACCAGCTTAGGAAGTCCTGGGTCTGCCTCCCATTATCCGTTTTGCACCACTGCCTCTTCTAGGTGGCAGAGATCACTATGGATCAGGATAAATGTTTACTTAACTTCCTTTATCATCATTTTAAAAAAAACCCCACAAGTTTCTTCTGTTCAAAAACAAAATTCCTGACCTTATGTCATATTCCTTTGGTTCACAAAGCCTCTGGGTTAGTTTTATCATTAACAGCTTAGAACGCCTACTTATTCTCAAAATATTTTCTCTCATCTTTTTGAAAACCCTTTTTTGATTAACCGGTTCTTTGACTGATTTCATCTTTACTGAAGAGATATAGGTGGGCAAATCCCAAAATCAAATTATTTGACAACAGGCTGTTTGCATTGCAAAAATCTTACAGTGTTGAAGAAGGCATATTTTAAATGAGATGAAAAGGCTTCTGGGAGTGAATGAAACAACATGCAAATAAGAATTAATTTATATTTTCTTTAATATCCATTACATGTCACATGCCTGCCCCATCCTCGGTTCACCTCTATGCATTTGATATAATGTCTAAAAGTATACATACTACATTTACAACTTGTGGGTTCTTTACTTTTGACCTCCTCAAAAGCTTCAGGCATGTCTATCTTATCCTTTCTCTGAACATTGCCAAATAGGAAAATCACAAACGCCATCATTTAGATACCTGAAGTTGATGAAAAAGAGAAACAGAGTTGGCACTCATCAGCATACTGATGTCTCACCTCATGTTTCTGCATGACCTTACTCAGCAGTTTCATAGAGATGTTAAACATCATTGCAGACTAAATGGTACAATGTGGCACACCAGAACGTAACTACAAGGTGGTCTAGTCCACCTGGGTCATGTGATTTGGTTGACGGTTGCAGCTTAGTTGTTATTTACCACATATCTTATTTTACTGGGGTATTATAACACATTCACATCTCTGGAGATGTGCAAGGCTAAGATGGAGGAGAAAATCTTTATTGTTCACATTTATCCTTGGACAGGTTGTTTTGCCAAATGCCTAGCCCTGGCCAAGCACAAGACAAATTAGTTTGAAATTTCAAAAGGCAATGAGGTTAAATGGTTTATTAAGCAAGCTGTTTACATGAAGCTGTTGGTTGCTAGGAATAAAACACTAAAATGAAACTAATGGCTAATGGGTCTCTTCCCCTCCCCTGTCTTTAGTTGCTCTTACATTTGGCCTGCAAGCTGGAAGCCTTGGAACAGCAGCAGTGAGAATTCTTGCTGGAAACTCTGCTTGAAGCTGAAGCTTGGCCTTCTTTATGTCAATCTGAGGCTCTATCTTGTTGTTACTTCTGAGGTTTTTCAGACCCCTGGAGGCTTAATCTCCCCAATCTAGGGATCCTTTATTTATACCTAAAAGACCCTCTGGGAGGGGGCACCTCATACCTATGAGATCATTGTCTTCCCATCATCCAGGTTGCTGGTTTCCCTCTTAGGTGACTTTTGTTTACCTTCTTCTGATACAACTTGGCCTTGGACATACAGCTGTGACATTTATTCCCAGGTTTTGCTTATGCCCTCCCTTGTTTTGACTATCAAGAGTCTTCTCTGACCACATCCCTGTGCTCACTGTCCCTTCAAAGCTTGAGAAAGTTACAAACAAGCACACCTGACAGAGCAGGATTGTTTTGGTCAACTTGAACAACTTTCCCAAGTGCTGTTTTTGAACACAGACAGAATGAAAAATTTCTAATCTTCTTATAATCATGTCAAAAAGCTTGTGCTTTAAGCTCTTCAGACTCCAGTACATTGCAATTACAGCATTCAAAGCAATAAGCACCCCAATAAATCAGGGCTATGAGGCATGAATTATGGGACAGAGGCCATGCACATGCCATTCTAAACCTCCTCGAATGTACACCTAGATTTCTTCCAGTGATTAGCAATACACAGGTGTGAGGTTGACACATATTCATTTGAAGACTGTGGGTCATATGTATCTGAGAAGGGGGTAATATAAATTCTCAATCTGGTGCCTCAAAAAGGGATATTTCATATTTTAGAAGTTACTAAAATGATAGCGTAGAAAACATGTGTTACAAAACTAGCTTACACAATTATGTCTGTCTACCAAAGTCACACTCACAGTAATTTTTATTTAGAAATTGGTCCTCCTTGTTGTTAGCTTCTTCATTGCCTTTTTCACATCCTTGTTCCTTAAGCTGTAAATGAGGGGGTTCAGCATGGGGAAGACCACTGTGTAGAACACGGAGGCCCATTTGTCTCTATCCAAGGCATAGCTGGTACTGGGGCGTGAGTAGATGAAGAGGATGGAGCCATAGTACAAGGTAACAGCAGTCAGGTGAGATGCACATGTAGAGAAGGCTTTGCACCTGCCCTCAGTAGAGCGGATCCTCAAAATGGCTGCCAGGATAAATGCATAAGAGGCAAGGATGAAGGCTGAAGGGGCAATGATGTTAAAAGTCAAGAGGAAGTATAGCATAGTCTGGTAATCTTCAGTCACATCACAGGAAAGCTTCACTAGAGGGGGTACATCACAGAAGAAGTCATCAATGATGTTGCCATCACAAAAGCTCAATGTGAAGGTTTCACTGGTAAGGACAGTGGCATTGATGAACCCACCTAGGTATGAGAAGGCCACTAGTGCTGCGCATAGTTTTCTGGACATGGCAGTGGCATACATCAGTGGAGTAGCAATGGCCACATAACGGTCATAGGCCATGGCTGCCAGGAGGTAGCACTCGCTATATGCAAAGCCAGCTGAGAAGAAGAACTGGGCGGCACAACCGCCAAAGGAAATGCTCTTGTCCTCAGAGACACAGTTCACCAGGATTTTCGGTGTATAGACAGAGGAATACCAGAGGTCCAGGAAGGAGAGGTTCCCAATGAAGAAATACATAGGCGTATGGAGGTGAGAGCTGCTGCAGATTAGAGCAATGAGTGTCATATTCCCTACCAAGCTTCCTATATAAATGATTAGAAACACTGCAAACAAAATCAGTTGCAGTTTCAGGTTTGTTGTGAATCCCAGAAGGATGAATTCAGTTACTGTAGTGTGATTTCCTCCTTCCATGAATTTTCCGGCAGTCATTTGCTGGAGTCCCTGAAAAAAAAAGAATGGCAATTTGTTTGGAATGACAGCATCATGTCCTATCAAAGCTCATTTTCCTTAATATTTTCTGACCCATCAAGTTTGCAAGGACAATTTAAAAAAAAAGGGGAGGGGAAAGGGAGTTAATTGAGCCCAGATTTGTTTAATGGGACCCTCACTATGACATACTTAGTTGAACTTCAAAATTCTTTTTGGCTTTCAGCTTTTAAAACTCGAACAAAATCATGTTATTAAATCTATTTAAAATGGCTTTTTGATGATGCTTTTTGTTGGAAACTATTATTTTTTCTACTAAAGGATTTCTCTGTTCATCTTTTAGTTGCTTTGAAAAAAGATTTCTGAAGTAGGTAGTAACTATGCGTGTTTAAAATACTACCAGAATGTGTTTTAATTTCTAGAGATCAGAAAATATCATTAGAGAATAGACCACTGACATAGGAAAAATAGATATTTCTGTTACATATTGTCAGTTACATACTGTGAGAGCTTAGTCAGATCAGTGGCCAATTATTCACCTTTGTATTATCTTTTTTTTGTCTTCAAAGGACCACTTTGCATTACAAAATTCCTGCCTTGTAGGAAATAGATTAAATGATCCATACCAATCATAACTTGTAATTAAAATATATGCTGGTTTTTCATTGTGTAGGCACATATTTTGAATTTATGACACAGAGATTGGGAAAATGTTACATTTATTAAAATATAACAATGAATTTGGAGAACCTGCAGACCAAATTAACCAAATTAAAACCTGTTCAGGCAGGTGAGGTTAAATCTGCCCCTGGTGGGGAAACATCCCCCCCGGGACCCTTGGGCATGGCAACAGGTGTAGGCTGTGGCCACCCAGCCAAGGATGTGGATAAATCCATCCCTCCTTGCTATGCGATCCTTGGGTGGTCACCCATCCTGCACATCCAGGCCCTGCTGCATCGGCATTCACTAGAATGTGCAAGATAGGCCCCAGGGACACCTGCCAGGCATATCCCAGGCATAAAGCACTGGGAGTTCCCCATAGGGTGCCCCTAATCCCATAACTGCCTCAGTATACCTCACACTAACCCTCCAACCTCCTTACCTGCTCAAACTCCATGCCAACTGGCAGCAGCCCTGCTTCCAAAAGCCAATTGAATGAAGCCCCTCAGTATGGAGTAGGCAAATCAACGGGGTGTGTGTCTAAGCATGCCTCCCCCTCCCAAATTCCTACTCAGCTGCTAAGTGGTGCCAAGCCAAGCTCATACTGAAAGTGCAGGAGGGTGGGCACATCAAAAAGCAAAAGAAGGAGAGCTGGGGGCAGAGCAAGCTTATAAGGCTTGCTCCCAGCCCCTGCCCCATAGGATCCATGGGCACACATGACCTGTTTCTTCCCTCAGGCCAAACCACCTGAGTCTTCCTTGAAGAAGGAGGAGTGGAGGCAAAACAGACCCAATGAACAGCATTCCTTCATGGAAGCAGCTTTCCTAAACAAAACATTATGTCCACAGGATGCTGAGTGTCCCTTCAGTTGAACACAAGAACACAAGAAGAGCCTCCTGCATCCGGCCAGCGGCCCATCTAGTCCAGCATTCTGTTCTCACAATGGCCAACCAGATGCCCATGGGAAGCCTGTAAGCAGGACCCGTGCACAAGAGATCTCTCCCCACCTTGCAGTTTCCAGCAACTGGTATTCAGAAGAATACTGCCTCTGACTGTGGAGGCAGAGCATAGACATTGCAGCTAGTAGCCTTTGACACCGTTATCCTCCATAAATTTGTCTAATCCTTTTTCAAAGCCGTCCAAGTTGGTGGGCATCACTGCCTCCTCTGGGAGCGAGTTCCATAACTAACTATGTGCTGTGTGAAGAAGTACTTTCTTAAATCTGTCCTGAATCTTCCAGCATTCAATTTCATTGGATATCCATGAGTTGTAGTGTTATGAGAGAGGGAGAAAACTCTCTCCACTCTCTCCTAATTTTATAAGCTTCTCTCATGTCACCCCTTACTCACCTTTTCTCTAAACCAAATAGCCTCAGAGTCTCCCCATCCCCTTGATCATCTTGGTTGCCTTTTTTTAACCTTTTCAATTAGGTCTGGAATGGAATGGAGTCATCTAGGAGAGGCCATGGCTGGCTGGCTGGCTGGCTAGCTGAAACCCCAAACCGGAACACCCCAAACTTGTTGTAGGTCCTGTTTGTGACAACCTAGTTCACATGAGATAGGATTGTTTAATATATGAATATCTTGTAACAGCATTAAAACTAAAGCCCTGAAAACTCCAGTTAGGATACAGTGAGGACACACTATGACATTGTGTTGTAGATCCCACTTGTTTAATCAAACAGCACTAAGGAACTTAGTGTCTCAAAATTTTGCTTGTCTCAAACCAAGCAAAATTTCTACTAGTCCTTTTCCATCTTCCTACATTGCATATAAACAATAAGCAACTGGTAAGAATGTTGTCCCATTTAATTCTTGATTACCTAATTTGTGAATTGACTTAATTTAAATGTGATGGTCCTGATCAAGTCACTTACCAGTGGTTCAAGAGGAGGATGTTCATCCCCAGCCATATCAAAAGACACACCTGACCAGTTCAAAGAAAGCTTGAATGCAATCCAGATGTTTGCACTCTCATCAGCTGCATGAGTGGAAAACGTCTTCCCCCTGTAGATCTCGCTTGCTATATTGGTCTGATTGTGTTTTGAGGTGACATGGAAGTTCAAACTGTGCTGTTTGCTCCATGATAGCTCATTAGTGGTTGCAAGTCACCACTTGATGCTGTAAACAAGGCATGCATGTATATACCAACCCGCAAGATAGAGAACAGAAAAAAACCTTTCCCCCTTTTTTTAAACCCTCTTCTGAACAGATGATTTAATTAGATGCAGTTTTAAAATTAAATGCAGACATCTGAGGTCTTTTGTTGATCTTTTAACATCATAGTCATCATAATCATTCTGGCACCTAAATTATGAATCTCTTTGAAATGACCAAGCCTAATTTCCTTACTTTATCAAGCCCATCCAAGGAGAGATCTCTTGTTCTTTCCAGATTTTGCAAATTTTTCAGAGCTAGGAGAAAGAAAAGATGAATGAAGTTACAAGAAAACTGTAAGCCAGTTTTAGGTACACTCTATTATGAATACATGGTTTCTGTTGCTGGTAGCTAATTGCCAATTAATGGTAGATAATGCCATTTTTCTATCAGTGACAAGTATAAAGAGTCTTCTGTCTGCATCATATCGGAGAACTGCAAAATTATGGAAGGTGTCTGCTGTTAGACTAAGCTCTGAAACAAAATTCTAAGATCTCTGTCCTCTTTTCCTTATTATACTGGAAAGTCAATAGTTGTCATACAATGCACAATGTATGGGATCCTAGAAGTGTTTTAACGAGAATATATCAGGGGAAAGATAGCATGTTTAATCTTCTCAGAAGAAACTGATCTCAGTATACTTCTGTTCCATCACTTCAAAGAATCCTGATTAGAAAGGGCACATGAATATTTATCCAGGTTATTTCTCTCTCTCTCTGAAGGTCTTGATCCCAGTAGAGCTTTCCATGGAATTGCACGTCAGATGCAATTAAACATTTGCATTTGGTGTTTTTTTCCTCTCAGATGGGCAACTATATGATTATATAGTTATGTAAACAATTTGTTCACTTGCTGCATTCCCTGTGGAGGGAATAAATCTTAGGAACTTAGTCCCTAGAGTTTATTACCATGTGTGATTCACAGTGCATCTTTATGATTTCTTTATTATTTCATTTATGATTATCTTTATGATTTCAGCAAAGAAAAGCAAGAAACATAAGGGCCACTGGTCCATCAGAAGGCCATATTATCTAGGCACTTCAATGAATATCAACGATTTTTAAATTTTGGGCTGAAATAGGCGTTTCCATTTTTGTCAAATCAATACCTTTTTTGCACAAAAAAAGAAGCAGAATGACTTTTGGTACAAAATCTCTTGACATCATTTCTTGATATCAGTCCCCATATGCTCTGTTGTTCTCAGCTCTTTAGTTCACAGACTTCACATAAAATCACTCTATCTCTGAAGAATGTGAGACCACGTAGAACTACAGGCCAATCAGAGAACACATAGCAAATGGAATGTACTTGTAAAATGATGCAAGGCACAACGGTGTCACTGACTTGTCTGAGTAAATAAAAATAGGCATTGCTAATCATATCCCATGTTGCATCATGGCATGATGAATCCATGAACTTGAATTCAAACTATGTAATTCAAACATCAGCTATTGGTAAACAAAAATTGCTATCAGCTTGTTGAGAACAGCCCCCCAGAGGAGTGCACATTCAGTGCTACCATTTCATTTATAGGTCAATAAATGATCACTCTCTCCCTACCCTTCTATTTTCATCATCTTGTTCTAAGCCCATTTCCCATTTTTTTCACTTAGGTAAGAATGAAAAATATTCTTTACCGTATATATTGATGTATATTTTAACCTGTAATAATTTATCTTCAATTGTTCAACATAACAACATAAGAAGCGCCCTGCTGGATCAAACCAAAGGCCATCTAGTCAAGCTTCCTGTTCTCATAACTGCCAACCAGATGCCTGCAGGACACAAGCAGGACGTGAGTGTAACTGCACTCTCCCCACTTGCAATTCCTAGCAACTGGTATTCAGTAGAGCCCTACTGGGCACAGCCCTCCTGATCTGCCCTGTGGCCCCCATCTATGTGGTCTGAGGAGGGCCAATCCACCCTGTTCTGACCAGGGGATCACTCACCCCAAACTGGATCCATCCATGAAGCTTTTCAAGAGGTGGGGCTATGGGTTTTTAAAACCATATTTTAACTTAAAATAGGATTTAAACATTGTTTGGGGGGTGGGGGAAGGAGATGCTGTGTGTCCTTCTCTCCCTCCTCCATCAAAAGCAGGTGGGTGGCGTAGTGCTGGTCACTGCATCTTCATCAGTAACTTCTCTGCACATAGGAAAGGAACTGACAGGGGGCTTGGATACAGTGGGTGCTTGGGGAAGCCTGGCAGGAAGGAGGGGTCAGGTGGGAAAGGCACCTACCTTCTCCTGTGAAGAGATGCCTTTCCCTCTCAACCTCCATCTTTCTGCTCACATCTGCCTCTCCTTTCTGCCGGACACCTTATCCTCAATAACCCTGGATCACTCTGGGCTATCTCAACCCTGCTTGGCTGAGGCCCAAATGCCTCCAAATAGATCTGACATGGCTCAGGGCTTGGGACCTGGTTGAGTCTGGTGCATAGCCCTAGTATTCCGAGGCATACTGCCTCCAACAGTGCAGGTAAATTATTAATTGTACAATGTTCTAGGTTTTTTAACTGGTTCCTCTACACACTGACCCTCACCCCCCAAAAAATATGTTCTCCAGAAGGTTGTTACAGGCCCCTTGAGATTTTTCTTATTTTGGGCCCTTTCGAGGTCTCCAAGGGAGAACAAAAGGTGTAAAAATTGGGAGACAGGAGTTTATTTTGTGCAGAAAACACCCCAACTGGAAGCACAGCCTAGCTGCTCACAAGCCTAGCTGCTTATAGCTAGCTGACGTAAGGGTTAAGTTTCTTCCACTCCTTCCTCTTCCCTGTCTGAAGACTGAGCAATCTCCTGCCTCTCTTGTTTATACAGCTTTTAGAAGACTGCTGCTGAATCTGAGAAGACACCCAAGAGGGAGAGGAAATGTGGAAATAAGGTCTTTTTTAAAGGCTACAGCTCATGTCCTATTACACTTTTAACAGGCAACAGGAACTACACTTTTCATCTCTGGCAAGCCCCCACTCATGTGAGGCCTTGAGCTGGCCTATAAAAAAGCCAGAATGGAGCTGTTTGTTGCCAGTCTTTGCAACTATGCCAAAGAGAAGCCAGTCTTGGTGCTAAGACTAAAGAGATAAGATTAGGGAGCCACAGAAGCTGCTGAAGAAAATTAATGAAGCAGAGGCTACCGAAGCAAGTCTGCTAATGACAGCTAAAGATAAGATTATAAGCCTGTCCTTGGGACTGAAGCAAAGACACTGCCTGATGACGCAGAAACTAAAACAACCTCTGCCATTTTATAGAACTACATTAAATAGCAGAAGCTCACTTTTCTAGGAGTGAAAAGTTTGTATTGAAGTTTAGAAGGTATTTAGCACTGCAGAGAGAACCTTTTGGCCAGAGTAAAACCTTTGGCCAAAAAGAGAATAGCTTTATATAAAGTTTATAAATCCTTTAGCAAAGAGTAAAGAGTGAATTTAGTAAAGTTTTCAAACTCTGTCTGGCCAGTGTCTAGCCAGTAGCAAGATGAACCAGGACTGTTCAATATCTTATTAGTATGTACTGTTCTGCATTTCACCAGGTAGTAGAAGTTTTCAGGTGGGCCTATGCTAGGCAGATGTTAGACAGGTGTTTGGAGGTATTGTGGGCTGAATGTGGGCCAACAAACAATGCAATCTGAAATGCAGCAGCCAGATTACTGGCTGGGATTGCTTTTAGAACTCATATAACCCCTGTTTTAAAACAGCTGCATTGGTTGCCACATCATTTCTGGGGCCAGTGTAAGGTGATCATGCTGGTGTTTAAAGCCCTAAATGTCTTAGATCCCAAATATCACCTCCTTCCCTTACAGACCCTCTTGGGTGTTGAGATTGGCAAAGGGAGCCCTCTTGGTGGTTCTTCTACCACTCTTCGAGGTTCACAGGGTGGTGGCCAGGGAGAGGGCATTCTCTGTGACAGCCCCTAAATTGTGGAATTCCCACCTCACAAAGGTGCATCTGGCATCTTCACTGTATAGTTTTCAGCAAATGCTGAAGACACACCTCTTTACCCTGGCTTTTGACAACTGGGATGTGTTTTTGCAGGACCCCCCCATTCCTGTGACTGTAATTTGTTTTAATATAGAATTTTAAATTGTTGTAACCCACTCTGGGACCTGCTGGTGATGGGCAGGTAAAAAAATTAATCATCATCTGTCCGAAGCCTAACCCAATTCAAATGGGACCCAGGCTCTGGCCAGATCTGGTGTACAGCGCTACTTTCAGGGTAGTCTTGTATAGTGTCACTTCCTTGTGAGGAACAGTGTTGGAGATGTGTGTGTTGTTGGGTAACTCTCCAGAATGAAATGGGAGTAAGGCACAGATGACTGCAGTAATCGGGGGCGGGGGATTGGTAAAAATGATGCTCACTTTCTACTCAGACACAGCTCCCCCTGGATACAGCCTGTTAAAAATATATATTTTAATAAATACTGAAGGCTTTTGTTTTCAACAAACTTTCCTAGCTGGAAACCCAATTTCACTTTTCTTTTTACAGTTTTGGATTTATTGTGATTTTCCTTGTCTATGGAAACTATCAGAGGAGCAGCCGGCCTAATTTAAAAACCACCAAGAAATAGTGAGTAGGCTTGTTCCATAATATATCAACATCAGTATATCAGCCATACACCAACACTGACAAATCACTCACAACTAAAAGGATAAATATATCCATAAAATGTTTGTTAGCAACTCTAAGCTATTTTGGAGGGAAGTGTGTGTGTGTGTGTGTGTGTGGGTTGTCCTGACAGACCACAAAGCTAAGAGCTCAAACTAAGCAGAGAGGACTTGGCGAAATAAATTCACAAGATAATGTTCTGAGAGAAATTATAGTTGGGGCTGGACCAGTTTTCTGTATGTGTCTGTGTTCCAGAAAACCCTGAGATGAACCCTGAGGTGCTGACAAAATAGTTTAGTTATGAAAACACCCCAATACCCTATTATTGTTGTTGTTGTTGTTGTTATTGCTTTCTTTTGGTAAAAATGAGGTGCCCGTATTCATATTTTGATAAAAGTGCTCTGGGTCGCAGCACAAAATGGCTGCCATGGACAAAAAAAAAAAAAGAGGTTCCAATACTCCATATCAGTGAGCACTGTCACACACACACAAAAAGGAAATGACTGCCTTCAAGTCAATCCCAGCTTACGGCAACCCAGTGAATAGAGTTTTCGTGGTAAGCGGTATTCAGAAGGGGTTTACTATTGCCTTCTTCTGAGGCTGAGAGGCAGTGACTGGCCCAAGGTCACCCAGTGAACTCCATGGCTGTGTGGGAATTCGAACCCTGGTCTCTCAGGTTGTAGTCCAACACTTTAACCATTACACCACACTGGTTCTCCATAAACAAAGAAGCCTTTTTTGTTATTTGCTCCTGAAGTGTCTTGAGCAGAGTTGCTCTTCCTCAGGGACAACTTCTGATGTTCAGAGCATGAAATCCTTCCTTCCTCAAGGAAACAACTAGGAAACTCACACATTGAAAATTGGGTGTACCCACTGGGAAAGAAGTGAACTTCTGTTTTTCTGCTTCAAAATAGCTTCTACCCCCTTCCTCTTTTTCTTTGGGTTGTTGTCCCCCCCCAACCCCCCCATAGATCTAGTCAATTATTAACATTCTACGGGAATGTTCTGGTTTTTTTTTTTTTAAAAGACAGGTTTCCTGTCTGTTCCCCCTGCATTGAAAACTGCTCAGATGTCCAAAGGGGAGATTTATAGAACGGTGAAAAACAGACTTGATAGAAGTACCCTCTGTGGAAGTTCCTGACAGCTCATGACAACTGCTGCTTACAATCTGCTCTGCCTAGATATAAGAAGGAAAGAGAGCTTTAAAAAGGGAGGGGGGGTCTAAGGTTGTCTTCAATGTAGCAACAAGGAGATTGTTCTATCAGTGCAAGCATCTGCTTGTCCATTGGAATGCTGTCCCTTCTCCTCCCCCTGCACACTGTTCCAGAGGTTCTCCTGACCCTCTGGAGCAGATTTGGGCAGGGCACGAGGGGCACACGGGGGGACGAGAGGGGGGAAAGTCCCACTGTGCTAGCAGGAATCTTTACTTTGGCTTTCACTAGTGCAATGAGTTAGCTGAATGGAGCAATAAAATGCTAATGCTATAGATCAGGGGTAGGGATATAGTTCAGTTTGGTACCAATTTGGTTGCCATTTCAATGAATTGGCATCTGGTTATGGTCTGTTAGCACTCTATTATCTTCTGCTTTTCCTGTTCTATCCTTTTCTATTGCTGAAAAATAATGTCATGGTTTTTGTTTTTTCTAATGATGGCCTGTCATTTTTTGGGGGGGTATTCAAAAGTAAATGAGCCAGGTAATTGCAGAACAAGAAGTCATCTTGCCTTAGGAGTTTTGTTTGTCGGAGGAGGGTAAACAAGTTCCTCCCCATGCAATTAAATGCAGCTTGTGCAGTTTATTTTTTTTCCAGCTCAGCTATGTGATATAATTTGGAAAGTTAAAAACTGAATCCAGTTTATTTGCAAGTCCTGCTGTCTGTTGAATTCTTGACTTTACAGTTAGCCTGCCTGGATAGCAGTTAGCCAACTTACTTCATCTAGAGTTAACAAACTTATTTTGCTTCCCCTACCCCCAACTTCCCTGTCAGTTTTTCAGTGTGCTGGTGGTGAGATAGTTTTTGCTTGCCTGAGACAACAGGCTAGTAAAGAACTGTGAATATGGCTGAAGTCAGAGAATTTTTTAAAAAAATAGATATGAGGAGGCATGTGAACAATCAAACAATGAATGTTAATGTTTGTTTAATTTGTATACCGCTTCATACTTCAAAAGTGTTGTAAAAAATCAAACAAAATTACACATTTAAAACAATACAAAATATTTGAAGAAAAATTATCTTAAACATTAACATCTTAACATTAATCATAAAAACCAAATTACATATTTAAGAAAATACAAAGCATCTAAAAATATCTTAAACATCAATATACCCTAAAATAACTAAAATAAATCACAATAACTACTAACAGATTAAAACACAAATATACTATGATTAAAACCCAAATATGCTATGAAGATGAACAACCCCCTTCACATGAGGGAGTGTGTACAGGTAGCAGCATCACTCCCACTTCTGTTGCTATCACCTCAACTTATGCTCTCACCCAGGGCCGGTTCTAAAGGGTGGCCACGTTGGGCACTGGCCCGAGGACCCTGGAGCTACAGGAGCCCCTGAGGGGTCCCTGAGGGGTCCTCCGCTCCCCCTTCGTGATCTGTGCCCCCCATGCCCCCCACTTACCTGTCAGCCGGCTTTTTAGCATTGCCCTTAATGAAGATGGCGGCCGCAGCTTCCCTAAGATACTGAAGCCGCTGCCGCCATCTTAGTTGATGGCAGAGATGTGCGTGCATAGCACGCACATGTGCCATCAACAAAGATGGCAGCAGAGACTTCATTCCCCTTAGGGAAACCACGGCCACCGTCTTCATTAAGGGCAATGGTAAAGACTAGACAGGTAGGGGGGCCATAGGGGGCTTGGGGGGGCACGTGCACATGCACCCACCCACCGGGGGGCCAGGGCAAGCTGATGCCCAAGGGCCCCCGCATGCCTGGAGCCGGCCCTCGTATCAGTCAACCTGCTTCACTTGCTGCCATTACTTTCATCTCATCTAAGGGCCTTCTCTGTCCTGTAACTGCATCCTTATCCAATTCTTATCAGTTCACGTGCCTATCCAACAGGCATTCTTTCTCTCTGGACCAATATCTCCTCAGCCTTATTCACTCCTTATGCCTATTGGGATAAATAAATAAACTCCACCTGCAATAGCGAAGCATGGTGTACATCAGCAACTTAGAGACTCTGGCTTAGACTAGCAGCCTGTCCCAACCTTTGGGTCCCCAGATGTTGCTGGACTACAGTTCCCATAATTCCTGTTACTGGCCATGCTGTCTAGGGCTGATGGGAGTTGTAGTCCAGCAACATTTGGGGACCCAAAGGTTGGGAAAGGTTGGGAGATGAAAGTTCATTGAATCTTGCTCTACAAGATGGAGAAATGAAGACAATAATTCAAAAGGAAATACCTGTTAGTGATTCAAGTGACTTGAGGATGGCAGTTTGGAGCTGAGAAGGAGTTAAGCACCATTCCTCATTATTTCCTTTGAAGTTGCTTTGCAGTTTTGCTGAACATGTGTGTGTGGGCTGTGATTATTTAGGTCCCATACTAGCCTCTGCTCTACAGTTCCTTTGCATACCTATTTACAGTACTGGGCAGATGATGGGCTGGCCTTGGAAGAGCTAGAGGTTGGGGGTGATATGTCTAAAGATAAACTGTGCACAAAATTGACTCTCCTGTCTTCTCCAGAGCATCAGAGGAAACAGAAAACAGAGACAGTACTTTGGGGCCCATCAGCTCCTCAGGTTGAAATCCATTTATGATCTAACTCATATAATCTTGCAAATGCAAGCAATACATGAAGAGAATGACACAGAAGTGAAAGTGAGTGAGTTTATTTTCCTGGGACTGATCTTTGCAAACAAAATCTAGATTATTTATGTAGCGAAACTCTTTACTTGTCCAGGAATTGATGAGGATGATAAATCAACTTTATATAACAAAAATTCCAACAGTTATTTCTAACCGTTTGTCTTTGTTCTCTGTCCCTGGCACTAGGAATTTCTTTCCCTTCCTGCCATTCTTCTCTTCTGTCTTGATACTAGTCTTCTCACCTACATAAACTCAATTATTTGAACTATCTTAAGAGGTTTGCTCAATGAGCATCTTTCTGCAGTGTGCCTGCCTCTCTCCTTGGAATACATTATGGTCTGGATTGGCTTACACTGTTGGATGTTGTATCTGGCGCAAGCAGATGCCCAGGATGCAGAACAGTATAGTGACAGGCTGGATGCCAGTTGAAGCAATGAGCCGGACAAGCAATAAGTTTTAAGAGTCACTTTACTGACAATAGAATATATCACAAGCTCTCTCTCTGTACAAACTCCTCGACCCCCACACCAACTGGCCAGATCTGCCAAGTCTTATAGATAAGGCCAGCTGGTTGCCTTGGATACTTGTCCTTGAGATCTGCATGGACTCTGAGCGTCTTGGCCTTGTAACTCTGCCATGGAAAAAATACTCTCAGGAACCCTTTACTTGCCAACATACACAAGCCTACAGAAGCCCATGACTCTCATGCATAGGCAAGAATTCTTGACCATCTGGCAGGGAAACACTGTGTCTGTGTTCTCTCTCTAGGTATTTTAAGGTAGCCAATCCTTGGCTTGCAATGAAGGTGAGCAAAAAGTGTGTATAAGGGGCCCATAGAGAAAATGCTCAGATTTATAGATGGGCTTTTGGTCCTGTTCTACAAGATGAGCCTGTGATTTACAGCACATCTTTTACATATCTACTCAGATGTAAGCTCCGTTGAGTTTAGTGGGGCTCATTCCCCGATAAGTGTGTATAGGGTTGCAGTTTCTGTATTAACTATTCAGTTTTTCAGGTGTTCAACAGCCCTATTCATGTGAGTCCTTTTTGAGGAAGACATTGATTTGATGTAGCCACCAGGAACAAGGAGAGTATGTGGCTTTGGCAGCTCAGGCAGGAGGCTTAAAACACTGCTGACCCAGTGCACAGGCAAGGCATGTGGGAAAAGATACAGTCCAATTGATGGAAGAGGGGAGAGTAGAAGGTAGACAGAACGAAGGAAAGGAGAGGAACAAAGCAGAGGAGAATGGAGTGGGAGACAAAGAGCTGACCTATCAGATCTCTAGGAGGAGGCAACCAGTGCCATATAATGCTTTCACCAGTGACAGAGCCCCCAAACTAGGGATAGAACCATCTGCTATTTTTGGTTCTCTCCATTTCTCATTTTTCCCATCTTAAATTCTGTTCTCCGCATTCCTGCAACAATTTGCATTTTTTAAATTAAAAAATCATGAAAATTCTCCAGCATTTTAATGCAAATTTCTCCTAAATAAACACATTTTTGTAAGCAGTTTTGATTAATGTACACACTTTTGCAAGCAATTTCTCACCATATAATGCATTTTGAATGTTATTTCCCCCCCCTAACATATGCACTTTTGTAATCAGGTTAAGTTTTTCACAGCATGGAAGGTAAGCAGTACCACCTCTTAATTGCTGCAAATTAAATCATTGTTAAAAACACAGCAACTCTAACATGAGGGATGTCATACACTTGATACAGTCAGTGCTATTTTTTCATCATTTGGGCTGCATGATTGGTCATTGACCTTGGCCAGTTGCTGAAACTTAGTCTCATCATGCTCCGGCAGAACTTACTTCAGAGTATTCTGCTCCCACTTTTCAGCACGGGTGAGTTACCACTCCCTCCTTTAGAAGGTTGGCTGTTTTTTTCCCCAAGGGGAGGGGTAGGGAAATCACATGGGGCACTCTGCCTTATTGGATGTTGGCCTTACCTTGCTGAATTTTGGAGCTGGTGTTACCCTCCTCTCCTTTCTTATGGAGATTATCTGGCATAGCTGTTTTCCTGAAAACATGGGAAACTATTCATGCCATTTAGCTACGAAGTGACATGGATTCCTTGGCTCACAGTTCATTTTTATTTATGTCATTCACTTATGAGATTTATATGCTGCTAAGTAAAAACAAGTTCCCTGGGCAGTGTACTGTCAAAACATTCAGCATCTAATTAGCATCAGTTGTCTCCTCACAACATTCTTCACATCCTTGTTCCTCAGGCTATATATCAGAGGGTTGAGCATGGGCATTATAGTGGTATAAAACATAGCAAGCACTTTGTCTCTGTCTTGTGAGAACTTCGACCTTGGTTGCATGTATATGAAAATGGCTGTCGCGTAAAATATGGTGACTACAGTGAGGTGGGATGCACAGGTAGAGAATGCTTTGACCCTTCCTTAGGCAGTTTGGATCTGCAGCACAGCTAAGAAAATGTAGGTGTAAGAGGCAATAATGAAGAGGAAGGGAATAAAGACTATGATTATGCTGTAAATGAAGACAACCATTTCAGTGACAGAAGTGTCAGTGCAAGCCAAAGACAGCACTGCCAGCACCTCACAGAAATAATGGTTCAAGATGTTAGGACCACAGAAAGGCAACTGTAAGGTGAAAATGTTAATAAACATGGAGCTCACCAAATTGCTGCAGCAGCAAAAAGCAGCTAGCTGAAGGCAGAGCTTCCAGTTCATGATGGTTGAGTAACGCAAAGGTTGACAGATTGCCACATACCGATCGTAAGCCATGATCCCGAGCAGAAAGCACTCCGTCATGCCAAATGCCAGGGAAAAATACATCTGGATCACACAACCCCAAAACGAGATTGTTTTTCTTCTGGTCACAATGTTCACCAGCATCTGGGGGACATTGGTGGAGACGTAATAAATGTCTACGAAGGACAAATTAGTAAGGAAAAAATACATGGGTGTATGAAGCCGAGGGTCAACTCTGACAACTGAGATGATTATGATGTTCCCAATAACTGTGAGCAGGTAACAAGCCAGAAACACCACAAAGAGGACCAGCTGCACCCTTGGTTGATTGGAGAACCCTAGCAATATGAACTCGGTCACAAATGTTTTGTTGGAGATAACCATTTTCATTCACATTATTTAATCTGTAAGGATAAGGAAAAACAGATTAAGTGAACTGCAGAATCAGCACCTAGTGACATATGTTGAAATACCTTCTTACCTCTTATATACCCAGTTGGTCATGCGCTCTGCAGGTGAGGGCCTCCCTCAGATATCATTTTATCAGGAGGTCCATTCCGCACAACATAGGAAATGTAGTGGCATCTACCTTTTGGAATTCCCTCTCCTTAAATATTAGACAGGCTGTTGTCTTTTCAGCACCTACTGAAGACCTTCCTCTTTCAACAAGCCTTTTAAGTAGAGACCTTATCCCAGTCAGCATCTGCTTTGGAAGTTTTAGTTTTCTAAAAGGTTTTAAAGATTTATTTTTAAAGATGTTTTTAAGATGTTTTAAAAGATGCTTTGTTCTTAAGATGTTTTATATGTTTTTAGTGGTTTTTGTCTGCCACTCTGGGCTGCTTCTGGGAGGAGGAGTGGAATATAAATCTAATTAATTAATTAATACTGTTCCAGTATTATTACTTACTGAAGTGTAGAATGGCAATATGTCATTCCACCATTGCAAATTTCCTTGTACTCCATGGATCTTCCTCTGGGGCAGAAAAAGTTACCTTCCATGTGAAAAATGCACCTCTGTATGTCGTTATGATGTGGTTTAAAACTGAGACAAGAAAGTAGAGTTTCCATAAAGGTGTAGATGCTAAAATTATCTACAAGTGATGTGGTGAAAATCCTTCTCCAGTTTTTTGACAGTCTTCTTCTTTTGGAAAAGAGGCTTCTCTTGTTATGCCTTACTTGCAGGGCCCTTTAGAACACTTTTATAATTTCAGTGGGTATAGGACTGAGTCCACCATATTGTTGTGAGATGTCCAAGGATGGTGCATTTTTTGTTTCAATTAAATATTTATCCCATCCTCTACCGTTTCCACAATCTGCTTCCTGATCTGAACAAGCCCTGTGGGAGTCGCTGCCAGTTGTGATGTCTTCCCCTGGATGGGGAAGTGCAGGAAACCAGGAGTCTGGCTACCAAGAGCCTGAGACTGATGCAGTTGCTGATGTCATTTTTTTCCAGGGAAGTACTTCCTTTTACCTTTAAATGTCCCCCCTCCCACTTATTTCTTTAAAAGTATAAAAAAACCCTTACTTTCCTTAAAAAAAATAGCAGGCAGCTTTAAGGATGGTAGACAGGCTCCCCACTGACCTATGCTTTCAAGAAAGCCAAATCATGGGATTATCTGAAAGCACAGGCATCTGGGAAGGCTGCAGAATGCAGTGAAGGAAAGGACAGTTACAAACAGCCCTTGACCAGCCGAATATTTTATTTATTTATTTATTTATTTATTTTATTACATTTGTATACTGCCCCATAGCTGAAGCTCTCTGGGGGGTTTACAACAATTAAAACATTAAAAACAAATATACAAATTTAAAAACACATATTTAAATAAACAATTATAAACACATGCTAAAATGTCTGGGAGAAGAGGTAAGTCTTGAATGTAAGGCAAGCATGACAAAAACCCTGCACCCCACCCATGAGAATTTAATCAAAATTTTCTCTCTCCTATGATAGTTTTCAAATGCAATTTCTTGTCTCATTAATTTAGTTACTATATCTTGATCCTGGCAGAATATTGCTAAAAGGGATTTGCTTTTCTCCCTTTAGCTTTGCGTGCAACAAAAATCCATTTTCATCGGGAAAAAATGGCATGGATCATAGAAGAGTGCTTCTAGGAACAGCACACAGAGCAACAAGCCAAGGTTTTTGAGGAGTAGGTTGGTGTTGGCATGACATCTATTATTGTAACAGAAAAAGCCTTACCTTTCATGTCTGGCATGGACAGACCCCATTGTACCATGATAGTAGAGAGCAGCACTGGTGGACAATGGTGATGGCAGGCCAGCAGGAGGAAGAGCAAGGAGCTCCTCAAATTTAATAATGTTTGGACCAAATGTAGAGCACGTGGAGCATCCCTTAAATGTGCGCAGCTGCCAGATTCTGGATGAGAGCATAAAGACAGAGTTTATGCTGGTGTGGGCACGGCATTGATTCTTCTAACACCAACATGATACCCTCCAGATGTTGGTTTCGAATTCCCATCAGTTCCAGCCAGCATGGCTAATGATAAGGAATGTTGGGGGTTGTAGTCTAACAACATCTGGAAGGCACCAGTTGGTTGCCCTTTTTCTTTAAATTTTTTAAATCTGTTTTTATGCATATACAAAGACCAGCAAAACAAACAACCCCCCCAATAAAACAAGAAGGAGAGAATAACAACCAATTATATGTAAATATGTATACAATTTTTCCCATGGGTATGTAACCAAAAATAATCTATATTGCATCCCAAATTTCTGTGGAAACTGCAGACTGCTGCTGGGGAAGGTTTGCACTGTCAGCATATATTATAAAGTTCTACCACATGATGTGAAAAATGTCTGGTGTTTCAATTCCCTGTAGAGATCCCAAGTTATGAGTTTTTCTAAGACGGCAATATTCCACACATTACTATACCAAGTTTCAATATTCAAACTATGCAATGTTTCCCATGTTTGAGCAATAGTCTGTCTTGCTGCAACTAGTAAAAATATTACAGGTTCCTTGGATTTAACTATTATGTTTTCCTTTTCAAATACAGACAATCTAAAAAGTTGTGCAGTACATTATAAAGGCTCCCAAATAATATTACAGATTTCCTTGAACATTTCCTTTCAGAACTGCCTTTCTTGACGTCACTCCCACCAAAGGTGGTAATACGTACCTCTTGCACCACATTCATGCCAACATGTTTGTAGTAGAGAAAAGAATCATGAGGAGTTCAATTCTGCACCCCTGATGGAAACATCTCAACTAATTTCAAGGAATATGCATCCTCAAACCATGATATTGCAGAGCCAGATAGACAAGAGAGAATAGCATCTATGGATGTCACTTGAATTGCATCAGCTATTAGAAAATGGCTCTGCGTCTGCTGGATAGACACCTGTACCCACCTGTTGGAGAAAATATTGGTTCAGGCTTCTCCAAAGTGTCTAGGCCTCATTACTATTATTGGAACTGCTGAAACTGCAATTGCAAGGCTATGAAGGTAATGGAAGCTAAACCGCAAATGCTTGCCAGTGGAGAAATGAGGAAATGGGCAGGGGAGGATGAAATAGTTATTTCATGGGAAAGGAAGAAACAAGTTATCTGGACATGCATATTTTGGAAGATATACATTTACTGATGCCAAGTTATTGTGTTGATGAATGTGTAATCATGTGATAATTGTGTAATCAATGTAACCTTGAAAAGGGTATATAAACTCACTGTGTGGAACATTTCGGGGGGCTTACACTGAGGCTCTATCTCTGTGTGACTCCTCAAGCAATTGGATGTATTTAAATAAAGACTTCTAATCAAAGTATCAATTCTTAGTCTTGAGAGAATTTATTAGGGCCTCCCAGGATTAAACCTAGCAGGTATTGACCCAGTTGGGCCCCTGCAACACTACCCAAGGTCAGATGTCCAATTAGAAGCAGCTGAGAAATTTTTTCATACAAGTGTACATGTCAAACATGCTGTTGAACAAACTATGTAAACAATCAAGGTTAAAAAAAAAAGATGAAGGAGCGACAAGATATAAAGCTCCCAAAGATCTACGCAGTTGGTTTTAGAGACTGGAGATGAAGACAAGAGTGTTTTGGAGTGAGCACTGCTGAAATATCGACAACTGAGGATGGCTATTACAATCAGGTACCAAACGGCTTCCTCCTCTAGGAGGCACACTTTAACGTGGTGAGGGGATTTGAGAGTGTTGAAGAAGCTGAGAGCAATGCCGTCAGGAGTCTAGACCAAGAGACTAGATTCCTAGCAGGGTCACCCAAGGCAGAATGGTCAAAACTGAGACACCAGACTAAGATGCATCCAAATTCAGAGGAAGGCAATGGTAAACCACCTCTGAATACCTCTTACCATGAAAAACTATGAACAGAGTATCCAAAATGAGATAGTGCAGGAAGATGAGACCCCCAGGTCAGATGGCACTCAGCGAGCTGCTGGGGAAGAACAACAGACAAGTATGAGTAGTGCTGTGACTAATGATGCCACTGGGTAAAAGCCAAATGGAAGCCCAGAGGCTGATGCACACAGATGTGAAAGGAGAGTCCGGAGTTGTACAACATATAATGAGAAGACATGACTCACTAGAAAAGATAACAGATGCTATTGGAGGTCGCTGATTCACAGGGTCGCCATAAGTCGTAATTGACTTGAAGGTACATAACAGCAACCAAACAGCTTATTGGCATAGAGATGTTGTGGATGAAGAATGAGAAATATTATGCAATAAGGAGGTGAAATAAGTGGATGTACAAATGTCACTCAGGAGCAGTTCTGAGATTTGTTTGGTGCAAGGATGATGAAATGAGAATAAGCTCAAGTCAGTCACAGATGGGTGGAAAATACCAGTTCCCCACCAAGAAGTGAAAGTTCATTATATGAATATTCTCCTAGATGGCACCTAGAAGGTATTCTAGTGACTACCTGATTTGGAGTTACAAATGCTTAACACTGCTTTGATTTTTATTTATTTATTTTTAACTCAGCAGGAACTTTCTCTATGCCTAGAATATACAATCCATTAGAGGCAATGGCCATGGATAAGAAATCGGGGACCTAATGATAGCCCAGTGATTTTGTCTACAAATTACAGAGGATGTATACAGTTGAATCATGTGGAATTACCAGAGGACAGAGATGCGGCAGTGTCCACCATAATGGTATGGATTCAACATGCTGGAAGAGATGTTGTCCAGCATACTTTGGAAAATGCCAGGCATATCATATATTTACAAGCTTATCTCCCTTCTATGGGGAAAGTTGTTGATAATTCTCTTATTTCCATAACTACTATGGCTATATGTAATGGAGGATTTCACAGTGCTTGTTTCAGTGGATGGGTAACATACAAATAATCTCTGAACACACACACACACACACACACACACACACACACAGAGAGAGAGAGAGAGAGAGAGACTGTATATGGAATTAGACTGAGACCTACCGTGAGAAAGGCATGAGGATTTATCATGGGAAGTTCCCAGGGTGAATGTGTCATAGGTGTGTCATATATCCTCCACCCAGTCCTATAAAAAGAGTGCTTAAGCCCCTATTTCTCACCAGTTTTATGGACTTGGTCACTCACCTTACCATTGCTGTGTGTGGGCCATTGCTTGCCGTTCAGCCTGCGAGGCCATTTCCCCCAAACCACATCCACCTGCCCCACACCTGCCATCATATATGATGCCAGGTGTGGGGCAGGTAGAGATGTGGCTGCAAAGGAACAACCAGGAGCCTTAAAGTGGGCTTCTGATTGCTCCTGTGTAAGTGGAGCTTGCTGTCAGTGCTGCTAATCAGTGGTGACAATAAGCCCCATGGGATTAGCTGCACTACAGAGTCCCTGACCAAAATTTATAAATAATTACTACTGTTGAAATAGAAGTACACATCACCATAGTCAAGCTGTGTCCAGGTGACCTGTGTGTCTGTTCATTCTGCTGCCCAGGTGCTAGCTCTTTATGGGCAGTTGAAAGGCCCCTGCTCTCTATTCTTATGGTTCTTTATCTTTAAAGTGGGCTTAGACAGGGCAGCCTTTCAAATAGAGGACTCTTTCAAACAAAGGGGTGTCTTCTGACAGCTCTTCAGATTGAGGAATGTCCTCTGTAAAATTAGGGCACATGGCCACCATGTTTGGTGGTAGGCCACTTTGTGGAAGATATGTTTTTTGGAGAATGAGAGATACTGCAAAGGAATTGCTAGCCAGTTTCATGGCCACAGGCACCTTTCCATATATACACATAACCCCTTGCCTCTAGCTGGCAACTGGGGGTCCAGATAGTGCAGAGTAGGATTAACCTGGAGCTCCTGGATTAGGTATTGATACTGTAAAGTAATAATTCCTCATTGCAAGCATCCTGGGGGGTTGGTTGGTGAGGGGAGGGGGTGTCATCCCATTTAATATATCTGTTTATCATCATACTTCAAACTGGAAAAGCTGAAATTAGAGATGTGACCAACACTGTTGAAAAAGTCATTTTTTGGTGTAACTATTTCAGGCATCTACTGGATGAATAACAAAGATCTTAATGTTGTAATTGAAATTACAGACTGACCTTCCTGAGAGGAGCTGCTTCATTTTAAGCATGAATGTGACAAGACTGCTGTTTGACAGCGGATTATGCAACATGTTCTTGGCTACATTTATTCCACTATTATTATACAGCCACAAGAGTGGCTGTATACTATAGTCACCATGGATTTTTTGCATCCCGCAGTGTTAAATTGAAAATACCCGCTATGCCATTAAGCTCATTTCAAAACAAAACCAGAAAAAAACTGTAGTCCTGAACTCAGAAATGCTTGCTTAACATCCCTCTAAGTTTTCATGGTGATACACAAAACACTCAGAGAGAATCAAGCATTCAAAGTGTAAAACAAGAGAGAGAGAAAATCCAGATCCCTATTGGACTTTTTTCTGTCAGTGGTCTCATAATTAGTTTAAATTAATTAAAAATCAGCCATGTTCACAGAGTACCTGCAATCCTATTACTGACCTTGTGCCATACTCATCTTCATCTGATCTTCATCTTCTGCAGTTTGAAAGTTAAAAAAAATGCCTGGCTGATTTTTAATTAATTTAAGAAATTTAACATTTAAGTCTGTTACAACGTCTGGCATGCTCAGTAACTGTCAGTGTTCTAAAAGCCAGACTCACAGCTGTTTGGTTTGGCTAATCAGGCGGCCACACTCAGGCCAGAGCTTTATTTCACTTTAGACAGTCATGGCTTCCACCAAAGAATCTTGGAAAGCATAGTTTGTGAAGGGTGCTGAAACTCCTATTCCCCAGACAGAGCTCCAGTGGCCAGAGTGGTTTAACAGTCAGCCCCTCTTCCCCTCATCCCCTCCCTCTTGCTTTTCACCATATCCTCAGAGGCACATGCTACCAAGTTCTTCCAAGCTATAAAGGAAGTGGATTGGACTATGAAAGACCAACCCAAATTGTATTTGCATTTTTTACAAATTTGTAGGGCAGTACAATATCTCTGAGAGGAGGTTAGCTCTCCTGCTCCCCTGCTGCATTCACTATAGCTGCCCAATTTACCTGCTTTTTAAAGTTTGATAGAAACATATGTTGGCTATAGGCACATTCTTAAACAGCAAGGGTTTTTTTGCCTATTAGTGAATTCCACTTTAAACAGTGATGGCTTCCTCAAAACAGCCTGGGAAGAGGAGTTTGTGAAGGGTGCTGAGAGGTGTTAAGAGACCTCTATTCCCTTCACAGAGATACAATTGCCAGAGTGGTTTAACAGTAAGTCTAGGGTAGCCAGGTCAAAAGCATCCCAAACCCTGAGATTTCAGGGGTGGGCCCAGGTGATGTCATTAAGCATATGTTAAGCATCAAGCACAGTTGCTTGGAGCATAGCACTAGTTGCTTGGAGCATACCACTTAAGCAAAAAAAATTCTCACAAAAAAACTTGCTTCTCGCAAGAAGGGCTGAAGTGCTCTCAGGCCAGGCCAGTCACCAGAAGGCCATTGTAGAAAGAAGGGAGCCTAGTGTTGTGGAGATGTTAGATGGGAACACTCAGGAGTAAAGATGGATGCCCCCAAAGGCTGCAATTCTAAACACACTTACTAAGGGACTAAGCCCCATAGAACTCAACAGAATTTATGTCTGAGTAGATATGGTTAGGATTGTGCTGTTGGTAAGGCATGACCTAGGGATCTTCTACAAAGATGTCCATATCAAAGCAGGGTTGGCAAACCCTTGCCTGGAATGCCCTGTCCCTGCCTTTTAACATGGCTGCTCTAAACTTCTTTACAGACTTTAGCCTTCACTGCAGAAAGCGGTTTGCCTTTCCTGCTTACCATGTGGGCTGCTATAAACTCACTTTGACAGCCCACACAATTCCTGTGAATAATAATTGACAGAGGGAAAGCATGTATGGTTAAATCTACCTTCACAGGCAGTAGCTTGGGAACAACAAGAAGCCACACTTCCCAGATGTAAATTCTCTTTTACCACTATTGGCCAAGAAACAAACCATCATGCAACCAACCAGGTGCATAATCAGTGAGTTTAAGGGGGTTGAGCTGAGTGCATGGAACCACTGGTGTTGCTTCTTTGGATGTAAGGGAGTGAGGTCAGAGGTAACTGAAATGCAAATAGAAAAACAAGAACAAAAGACAGTGATGATTTCCTAAATGCAATATCATATCAACCACAATAAGATTCTTATGAGTAAGGCACAAAACTCAGCATCCCACAATCAGTCAGGATTCCTAAACAAAAACTAAAAAAAACCTGGCAGGCAGTCAGCCAAGGTTACAGAAATGCCCATGCAGCACAACCTGACCAGATGACTGCAGTTCGTGCAGAATGCTGCAACATGATTGATAATGTGAGTGAGACCCTATCAGCACATAGTACTTTTGCTTTGAAATCTGCACTGGTTGTTTATTTGCTACCAGGCTAAGTTCAATGTGTGCTTTCCATGTTACGGGTGCCACATAGTACTTTTTGGGTGGGCACCTTCATTGCATTTTTTTTTGACACCTGCTAAAAACATTTAGCCATGTAAACGCTATTATAATTTTTATCTGTTTTTTAACTCATTGTTGGTTTTATTATTTTGAATGTTTTTAAATACCTGTCTTTAACTGTTTTTGCCAATACTTTTATTGTTTTAATTCCTTCTGTAAATCTCTTTGAGGTTTTTTTTACAATAAAGCTGTATATAAATTTTGTAAATAAAATACATAAACAAATTTCAGAGTCACTGTGGCCCTTGGGTCTCTTTTCTCTTTTAGGAACAGAGAAATCTGCCTTTGACTGACTCAGGTCATTTGGTACTATCTAACTCAGTACTGATAACATAGATTGACATTGGCTCTCCAGGATTTCAGGCAATAGTATTTCCCAGAGATTGAACTTGGACCTTTGCATGCAAAGCACGTGCCCTGCCACTGAGCTAAAGCCCTTCCTCTGTTTAAAATTATCTTTTTAAATTATTCTTTTCATTTCACTAATGAATGCACATCATACCTAGGGCAGACCCACACCATTCATTTAAAGCACATTCAACATACATTTGAAGGACATGAATCCCACCACAGAATCATGGGAACTGTAGTTTGTTAAAGGTGGTGGGAACTATAACTGTGAGGGGGAAACTACACTTCTCAGGATTTGTTGGGGAGACGTCATGCATTTTAAATGCAAGTTGGATGTGCTTTAAATGTATTGTGTGGATCTGCATTGTGTCATAAACTTTGCCTACATATAAATCATTTTAATTAAATTTTAAAATGGAAATAAGCTACAAAGTTTACTGGGTGACCATGGCTACGCACCATCTTTCAGCCTAATCTGCACCTCAGGGTGAAAACAACAGAGGAGGATCATGACCACCCCAAGGAAGAAGGGCACACTTAAAATGTAGAGGAAATAATGTACAACCATAGCGTGAAATCAGAAACTTATAGGGGCATAATATGAAGATATATTTATTTAGCATGACTGTCAAAGATGTTTATTATTTACACAACCTGTAAAGATATTTATAGTGCAATCCTATGTTTATTTACTCAGGAGCAGGTCCCAATGTATTCAATGGGGCTTACTCAAACAGGGAAGCATGCACAGAACTGCAACTTCAAGTGTTAAGGAACTTCACTCACTCAACCCAAAATTCTGGATCATGCCATTTTAAGCTGTATGCAACTCTTTATACTTGTTTTATGGTTATAGAATTTTAAATGGATTTATTTCTTACTATGAGCTGCCTTGGTTTCCAGTCAGCAACCCTAGCTTGCAGGGCTGTTGGAAAGACTCCATATACACACACATAGTGGAGATGTAAAAATTCATACACCCCATGTAATAGTTTATTGCTAAAACTAGTTGGCCATTGCAGAACATTTTAATAAGATAAAATCAGTATTAGTTTCCAACATAATAAAAGCAGTGATACCGAAGTAAGCCCTGCCTAATTGCTTTAAAAATAGGATTAAAGTGGAAGGGAAATATTTATAACACAAACACAATTCTTTGCTATGTTCACTCAAAACTCCCATTAATTTGCAGCACAATCCAATCATGTCTACTCAAAAGTAAGTCCTACTGAATTCAATGGGGTTTACTCCCATGTATGTGGAATTAACATTGCAGCTTTAGTCGCAGAAAATTGAGTATAGGATTAAAGCTTCATATTGGGAATGTTTTCAAAACAGGTTATGAATATGAGAAATAAACTGCCCTCTTCAACAGCCCAGATAAATTTAAACTTGTTTGACTCATAATTAAAAAAAGTATTTGAAATAAAATATATATGCTGTTTTTGCAAGTATTTAAAAACGCTGCATGTACACTGTTATTATAATCATAACTGAAATTGTTTACTGTGCATGACTACCAAGATCCTGCTGTGATCTTCTATTCTAGTGCAATCCTATGCATGTTTACTCAGAAGCAAGTCCCGATGTATTCAGATCTCCTGCACAGAGAAAGTACTTTTTATGCTGCTGAAAGCTATAATAAATTCCTGATGTGCAGACAAGCAGGAAAATACAACAATTTTCTGGCCTTGCAATGGGGTTTAGTTAATACCTGGAGGTCAACTAATCCCTTGTCAACCACAACCCTGACTTCACGTATTGGCTAAAAACCTGAAAGGGCATGGATTATAGCAACTGATACTAACAGAAGTTGCGGGGGATGATGGCTGTTATTTTGGTGTATATCTGTTGAACCAGATCACCACCTAGAAACTTAATTTTTTTAAAATGTATGCTAAGAGTCTGGCAATTGGGATGACTCACCCGGAGATCCAGAGAGGACCTCCAAAAACCAGAGTTTCTGGTTGAAAACCAGAGACCTGGCAACCCTAAGTCAGTTTCTGTTTCCAGAGAACTCTGAGAGCTGTAGCTCTGTGAGGGAAACATGGGTCTATTAAGAGCTCTCAGCATCCTTCACAAATGATACTTCCAAGGATTATTTGGGGGAAGCCATGACTGTTTAAAGTGGAATAATAGTGACATAAATTTATCATGTGAATGGGACCCTTGACACAATAATAGTGCATTAGTGGCGGATTTATTCTGCGTTATTAGTTTTTTTTATTCTTCCCCAATGATCCCTCATTATTGCTGTCCAGAGGGGCCACAGCACAACAAAAGTGGGACAAACATACAACAGAACATTTGTGGTATAATAGGCCCCTCCAGACATCCTTTTTATTGCACATGCATGATGATTTATGCTCATGATGTTATCAGGGTGGTCACATGCAATCCCTCTTTCAATGATATTGGTCGCACTGCTTCATTTCTAGTCAGTGCATATCCCATAACTTCTTGCTGAAATCCTGTAACATTTTATACTACAAATGTTCTTGTTTATTTTTGTTCTGCTTCTGTTGTGTCATAATCCTTCCAGACAGCATTTATTTATTTATTTATTACATTTATACCCCCACCTTTCTTTTAATGGTTGAAACCCAAGGCAGCTTACATATGGTTCCCAGGCGGTCTCCCATCCAGGCACTGACCAGACCTGACCCTACTTAGCTTCAGCAGGGAGCTGGCCTTATGTGATTTCAGACCATAGCGTGGGACCATTCCACAATCATGTGGTAGCATTGGGGAAGCACTGCAGTACAAACTAAAGCAGAATGAATTCACCACTGTTATCATGTCAATAACATGTTGTAGAATACACACACAATAAGACAGACACCATTCTGGTGGGGCCCAAAAAGTTACCAGATTTCAACAGGAAGTTACAGGATATGCATGGATAGGAAATGAAGCAGGGTGACTGTCCCAAAAGGTTTGCAGGCGCAAACAGTATTGAAAGTGGGATTGCATATGACTGCCCTGGTAGCACCATGAACACAAATAATCATGAACGCATGATAAAAAAGGATGATTGAAGGGGCCCAAAATGAACATGCTGACTACAAGTTTCCATCACATCAAGAAAATCTGAATTCACACATGCTAGTGCAAGAATAGCCCTGAGTCATTTGACATCCTAGGGAAATACAAATTCTGGGATACTCATTTTCCTTCAGTATTTCCTTTGACTCAGTGTATATAAGCAGCTTGGGCCTAATACTCTTTCAGTGTGCCCTCAAATTAGAACTGTGGGCTTATGTATTTGCCTTGAGAATGAAAGACCACCATTTGCCCTTGACCCCAGGAGGAGGTAGTGAAGGTGTTATTACAGGAACAGACCATAGCTGCGGACTTGACTATCTTGATCATGAAGATAAGGTCCCAGCCCCCAGCTTCTTCTACTCTGGGGAATAAACACACCATTAAGCATCTTAGCTTCTGATTTTTGCTTTAGGTTCTTATTGCATATGACAGAAAATAACATATTATTGGTTCTTATCTTTTAATAATGGTATTATGTAGAAATCTTATATATGTTTATTTTTACTGATTTTATTTTATATGTCTTTTTATTTTGGAAAAAGGTGTACAAAGAGAAGATGCTAGGTTGAAGATTTGAGAGACAGTAGGAATGAATATACGGAGTCTTCACAAAAATCCAGGATTCACAAAAATACATTTTCACAGGGTTATGTTTGTATCAGTAACCCCTCTGTACACAATTAACATTGCCATGCTGTCGGCCAGCATGAGGTGTGCTGTTTTCTCCAGTCCATGAATGCCCCCAGATTGGTTTATATATCTGTCCTGACAAAGGATGTGTACAAGGAGATGCTCCCCTAGTGCATTCATCAGTGCAGATGTTCACACCCACATGGGAATGTCCAAGGGATGGGGCCAGCAGTATGCCTTGCAATAATGGATCTGAGATCCAGATAGAATTTGGCTATGATTTATTGGCCATTCTACAGAAGACAATTTCCTAAACAGCTAGTACTCCCATGTCAGAAAAACACACACATGCAAGTTGTATGCACATCATAATGCATGACAAATGCACTCATGTACATAAATGACTCTAAATGGCCTACATGTGTATTGCCACATTTTCAAGTGTACTATATACAAACTCTCCCTACAACTCAAATGATATCTATGTAGAAATTATCTTCTGGGAAGCAATGACTCTTGTTATGCTTCATCTTTATGAGGGTATAGAACATTTCACTATGAGTGGTGTTTATAGTATCCTTATACAGCTTTACTTTGCCCTTTGATCCCCATCTCCCAGCACTTTCAATAATTAAGCATCACCTACATGGATCTTCCATAAGGCATTTGAAAAAACAAACTAGCAACTTGCAGTCAGTGTAATGTAATAAATGAAACTCAAATTATCCTATAAACACTTACCTGAGAGTAAGTCTCACTGAACTCAATGGGACTTACTTCCAAGTAGCAACAAATTGAGCTATAAATCAATTCACCTCTTAAAATAATTTTGATTGCGTTCCATATAGTCCTTAATATAAATCTTATTTTCCAGTCCTGACACTCTTTCCTAATATATTTTGATACATGAAAGCTAATGATTTCAATTCTTTGGACTCTTGGAATCAACGTGAAAGTTTAGTCATGACTAACTTCTGTCCCATTGATTTCACTAATTTGCTCTAATCCAACGCTCTGGTTGCAGAAAAATACTCTCCTAAAACTTTTGCTTTAGGAATGCCCCCCCCACTCCTCTACAATCAAAACTAAAGCAGGGAAAAAGTCTAATAGTATTTTTCAAAAATAAAAATATTTCCAAATCAAATGTTATAATTAACTCTTGTTTGTTTTGAAAAAAGAGAAAGATTTTAATTTTTATAAAACATGCATTATACTCACAGATTCTCGTACATGGAAACGAATATCACATCTTTCATGAAAGTGAATCTTCCTCCTTCTCTTATTGTTATGGAATAACTACTATCCTTCTTTCTTTAACATGTTAACCTTTATATTGAGTAAAGCTGCACAGACATCTGTAGATTCCTGCACAATATTATGTTGCATTATAAGACATACAAAGTACCCCTTCCCATGATTTTTGAATTCAGCATCTCATAATTAAAGAGGACGTTACTGGGATAAAGCTTTCTTGCTGATGACTCTTCTAAAAGCTTCCTTCACATCTTTGTTCCTCAGGCTGTAGATGAGAGGATTCAGCATAGGGATCACAACTGTGTAGAACACAGAGGCCCATTTGTCCTGGTCTAACGAGTAACTGGATGTCGGCCTCAGATACATAAACATAACTGTCCCATAAAAGAGGGTGACCCCAGTGAGATGGGAAGCACAAGTGGAGAAGGCTTTACGTCTGCCCTCAGCAGAGCGGATCCTCAAGATGGCAGTGAAGATGAAGAGGTAGGAGACAAGGATGATAAGGATGGTGCCGAACTCGATGAATCCACAGAGGCTGAAGAGGAGGATCTCACTCATGTAGGTGTTGGAGCAAGACAGTGCTAGGAGCGGGGGGATCTCACAGAAGAAATGATTGATGATGTTGGAGCCACAGAAATCTAAGCTGAAAGTCAGGCTGGTATGGGACACTAAGCTTATCAGACCTGCTACATAGGAACCAATCACCAATACCAAACAGACCTGTTTTGACATGACCGTGGTATAATGGAGAGGACGGCAGATAGCCACATAGCGGTCATATGCCATGGCGGCCAAGGCATAGCATTCAGCATCCACAAAGCACACAAAAAATGCAAACTGTGTGGCACAGCTGGAAAAGGAGATAACCTTGCTCTGGCATAAGAAGTCAGCCAGCATGCGTGGGGCAATGGCAGTGGAGTAGCCCAGGTCCACTAAGGAGAGGTGGCAAAGGAAGAAATACATGGGTGTGTGGAGCTGTACATCTATGATGATCAGGAGGATCATGCCCACATTTCCCACCACATCTGCCAGGTAGATGAAAAAAAACACCACAAAGAGGGCAATTTCTAGGTGTGGATTATTTGTGAAGCCCAAGAAAACAAACTCTGTCACTTGTGTGTGATTGCCCTCAGCCATCATGGCTGAAAGAGAGTCAGAGGTCTTGGGATTGGGGCTTGGAGACACTACGTAGCTCAGAAAAAAATGCTCTGTAGCCTAGAACATTAAAATGGGGGTAGAGATAGTCTGCACTGCTGGACAGAGACCATGGCACTCCTTCTGCAGCTGGGCCTGCTTATCGCTTCAAGTCCCCTCTACTGAAGTTATTATCAGAAGGGAACATAAACGATCACATTCTGTGCCTTTTCCTAAAGAAAAGAAAGTAGTTCTTGTATTAAATGGGACCACACACACACACAATATATATATATATATATATATATATATATATATATATATATAATACAACTATTAAAAGTTTTTATTCATTGCTTTTTCCTCGACTCGAAGTAAAGCCCCAGATACAGTATGCTGTATAGAGCATTCTTTACTCAGCATCTTTGTTCCACTTCTTAATGAATCCCAAGAGAGTGAATAATTCTTCTGTATAATTTACACAAAGTGATTGTCATATTGTATTCTGGAAACAGCTAGATACTACATATTGGTAAGGGAGACAGAAACCAGCATGCTTCTGAAGTCCTGTGTGGACACGTTTCTGGACAAGTTCCTGCAGGGAGCATTCCCTTCGACCCACTGTATCAGGAGTAGACAATGTGATGCCCTCCAAATGTTGTTGGACTCCAACTACTATTAGAGCAGTACAACAATGGGACCAATTACCTAGGGAGGTGGTGGGGTCTCCAACACTGGAAGCATTCAGGATACAGGTGGACAGCCATTTGTCAGCAACGTTTTAATCTGAATTCTTGCATCAAGCAGGGGATTGAACTAGATGGCCTTTTAGGCCCCTTCCAACTCTATGATTCTACCATCAGCCCCAGCCAGCATGGCAAATTGTAAGGAATGAAGGGAGTTCTAGCCCAAGATCTGGAGAGCACCATATTGGCTACTTTTGCACTACTTAGATCGGTTTAATGATCAAGATTGCTGTTACTTGATTTATTGGAAACAGCTTTAGTTCCTTCATTGAGATGGGTTGGTATTTCATTCCAGTCTTTCAAACTATGTCTCAGTTATTACATAGGACAGACCTGTGCAATAAGCATTAGCTTGCAGTGACTGAGGATCAGACAGCAATTGGGAAGAAATTTGATTCAGTTCTCATTTAAAGCCAAAAGCCAAATCTATCAAATTTGTATGTTCCAAAACAATATGAGAATTGAAACACAGCCATCTTTTGAAATTCAAGCTTATCTGAATTTTGTGATGTAGTTCTCCAATCAAACAGTGTTTATAAGAATGCATATATTGGAGAAAAGTGTGCATACAAATAAACTTAGTGAATACAGCATACAGTGAATCATATTAGGAGAAACTGCTTGCAAATATGTGTGCTGTAGTCAGAACTTTATTAGGAGAAATTCACACTAAAATGCTGACAAAATTTTCATTTTTTTTAAAGTGCAAATTGATACAGAAATATGGGGAACTGGATTTAACATTGGAAAAATGAAAAACTGAGAGAACCAAAATTTATAGATTTTTCTATCCCTAGGATCAGATGTATTGATAAAGGCATGCCACCTTCTCCCAGCTGCAGGTCTGATTCTATGCATTTCTTTCTTTCAGTTTCTTCCCAGTATGCCCATCCTTCAGCTCTATGAATAGTTTCGCTCTTCTTTTCAAGTTCCCTTGTAGCCTCTTAATTTTTTTTAAGAAAGCAATATTCTGTGCAACACATTGTGGCCCCAGTTCAGCTTCTTATTTTGCTGCTGAGTTGAGAATAACATCCTTGTTAATGCCTTCTCCCACAACAGACATGCCTAGGAGCCAATCAGCATGAAAGCTGGGAGTGTTAGCTACTGAAAAGAGTCTACTTGGTGGTTGACTAATCCCTTTTCACTCTGATTGGCTTCAATTGGCAGGAAAGGACAAGGAAAGGACTCTTCTCAGTGGTTAACACACTCCCCTTTCCTGCTAATTGGCTTGTGGGATGCTGAAAACATTGGGACCCTGCTTCCCAAAAGGTAAGGGGTCTAAGACCCTCTGAAACTACACCACTGGTGACAACAACACTTGCTGTTTGGAAGCCATGTGTGCAACATCACCTTGGCTTCACTGCCCCATTGACCACTACTGCCCTTGAGAGAAAAAGGGTTGCCCATCCCTGCCCTTAGATGACTTTTGCCTGAGTGATTTCAGCTAAGAAAGAGGCATAATGTTCCTGCTAACACAGAGGTCCTGAGTTGTAGTTCACTGATCACTACAAGGCCATTCTAATAAAGCTACAATTTCAAAGTATACATTACTTTGGGTGCTCAGAAATGGCAGGCTACCTGCTCCCTACCTCCCACATTAAGTTGCTGAACATTCAAAATCACCTTGAGTCAGTGGAAACCAGAGCTTGGAAGATTACTTTTAAAAAGTAATAAATTACAGTTATAATTACATGTCCCCAAAAGTAGTAATTACTCTTACAATTACAACTGCTCTGAAAGTAACTGATTACTTTTTCTCAAAAGTAATCAATACAATTAAATTTTCGTTACTTTTTTTAAAAAAATGCCTACAAGGTGCTGGCCTTGGCTGCTACACAACTATGTAGCCTAAAACAACATTAAAAATAAACACACACATACAGAGGTAGTAGAATAATTCTTTTTATCCATAAGATAGCAATGGTGGTCTCTCTGCTGGTAAGGGAGATGGGGAGGGAGGCAGAGGCCACTACTCAAATCTTTGCACATCAAACCAAGTGCCACCATGTGCCCCTACTCAGCCAGCAAACATAAACTCTCTCACTTCACCATCTCCCGGACCCTGTCCTGCCACCAACAAAGGGACACTCACCCAAGCAAACATTTTCCCAAGATACAAAAAAGTTAAAATATTGCAAATGCAGCACAGTAGCCAGAGAGTGTAGTGGAGGCCACTTTGTGTGCCAAGTACTAACACAGTATTCACACACACATTGTCATCTTTCACCTCCACAGTTCTTTATCTCCATTCTGCTGCTGCCTCCTTCTCCTCCTTTATCCATGTTCTTCCCTCCGGTTCCTTTTCCCCTCCACTCCATTCTTCACCACCACCATCCATTTTTTAAAACAATTATTTTCTCCACTCCACCCCGTCTCACTCTCCACCTCCTCCCTCGTTGCCTCCTACCCACCCACAGAGCATGAGGGAAGAGCGATGCTGCACAGAAGCCCAGTTTGGGGCACATGATTTTCATCCACAAATCAGAGGAGTAGAAGAGTTCCCCTGCTTTCGCCCCCCAAGTAATGCCCAAACGTAATGCTGGAAACATTACAATTACTCCACAAAAGTAGTAAAATTACTCCTAGTTCTATTACAATCAAAATGTAAAGGAATTACCCACTCATTCCTCAAAAAAGTAATGAATTACAAGTAAGTCATTACTTGTAAAGAATTACTTTCAGGCTCTGGTGGAAACACAAGCCTTGTGAAAACCTTATCCTGAAATTTATTTTTTATTTGATTCTCTACCAAGCCATCACAAGTACCTCAACAGAATTTCTGTTCACACATGCTCTGACTCATCACAAACTCCAGCCCTTTAGAGCTGTTACCCATCTGATTGTTGTAGCAGCAATCTTCACTGCTTGCTCTGGATCTATCAGATGCTCAGTTCATCCTTCAGTATTCTCACCTGTCTCTTGTGTGCTTGCTTGGCATGCCTAAGAGGTGATATTTATTCAGCTTGGATCCCCAGCAATCTGATGCAAGGACTTCATTGCTCACAGAGGACCATTAAAAATAATAAAAATTGGTGTTCTTGCTTACTGCTTAATTAACTGAGTTCAGCTGTGAGAACTGATGGTCTCATGGCCTCTCAGAGGTCCTAATTCCAATAGGATTTAGAAGTATAGTCTTACAGTGGCTCCGCTCCTTCTTAGAGGGCAGGACTCAGAGAGTTGCCCTAGGGGATTATCATTCTACACCCTGGCCTCTACGGTTTGGTGTCCCACAAGGCTCTGTCCTGTCCCCAATGTTGTTTAACATTTATCTGAGACCTTTAGGTAAGATTATTCAGAAATTTGGAATTCATTATCACCAATATGCGGATGATACTCAGCTCTATTGCTCTTTTCCACCAAATGCAAAAGATGCTGTCTATCCCCTTAATCAATGTCTTGTGGCAGTACAAAACTGGATGAACAGGAACAAACTAAAGTTCAATCCAGAAAAAACAGAGGTCATTCTCATCGGAAAAAGTCCTCCACAAGAATTAGGCAATTTACCTTCACTAGATGGAGTTCTCCTTCCCCTAAAGACTCAAGTCCGTAGCTTGGGCATAATTTTGGATTCAGCTCTGACCTTAGAACCCCAGATTACGGCTGTTTCTAGAACGGCTTTTGCTAAATTAAAACTCGTTCGTCAACTTCGACCGTTCCTGGGAATGTCTGATTTAAGAAAAGTTACTCAAGCACTAGTGACCTCGCGATTAGACTATTGTAATTCCCTATACATCGGACTACCTGCAAAATCGCTCCGACCACTTAAATTAGTTCAAAGAGCAGCAGCAAGAATGATCACTAGAACTAGTCCGTGGGTCCACACCACGCCCCTTCTTTATCATCTACATTGGCTCCCCATCGAATTCCGGCACCAGTTCAAGATTCTGGTTCTAACATTTAAAGCCCGACACGGATTAGCACCGATATATCTGACTAATCGTCTCTCTAAATTCCAGTCTTCCCATCCTATCAGATCGACCACCGAATCTACTCTGATTGTCCCATCAACATTTACCATCCGACACACGGCTATCAGAAATAAGACTTTCTCGGTTGCCGCTCCCTCCTTATGGAACCAGCTTCCGCCCGAGATATGACTTTCCACTTCTATCATCGATTTCCGGCGCCGGATAAAAACATTTTTATTTTACCAAGCTTTTAACGTCTGATTGAAAATGTTGTAGAAAATTGTTTTAGTAGATATACTTTCATATTTTTTAATTGCGTTATCTAGTATTTTGTATTGGACTATGCCTTACTGTTCTCCGCTCTGAATTCTAAATTTTTTGAACTAGAGCGGAATATAAATCCATTAAATAAAATAAATAAATAAATAATAATTCAGGCAAGATGTGTTATCCCACAATCCCTTGGCACAGAAACATTTTACAAAGCAGGCGTTCATGTTGGATGAAGATGCTGATTTGGTGTGCATTACCGAGACCTGGGTGGGTGAGCTGGGAGGAGTTGATCTGACCCAACTTTGTCCACTTGGATATTCGGTGCAACACCAGCACAGGCTGCAGGCACGGGGGGGGGGTCTACAGAACTTCCATCTCTGTCACCAGGAAACCACTCTGTCTTGGAACTGGCTGTGAGGGCCTGCACCTGGTGTTGGGCCGAGGAGACAGTCAACTAGGGTTGCTGCTGGTGTACCATCCACCCTGCTGCCCGGCAGCTTCTCTGACTGAAATGGTGGAGGCTGTCTCAGCTGTGGTACTGGAGGAGCCCAGAACAATAGTCCTGGGTGATTTCAATGTTTGTGCTGAAGCTGCCTCTAGTGTTCCAGCTCAGGAGTTCATGGCCTCCATGATGACCATGGGGCTGTCTCAAGTTGTCACCAGCCTGACGCATAGGGTAGGGTACACCCTTGACTTGTTTTTTGCTCCAGATGGAGGAAGGGGTGGTCTGGAGATGGCTGGGTGGATGTCACCTCATTGTCATGGTCAGACCACTTCCTGGTGAAGTTTAGACTTGTGGCTCTGATCCTGCAGGGGTGGTGGACAAATTAAGATGGTCCTCCCCCAGAGACTAATGGAATCCATAGGATTCCTGAATGCCTGGGGGAGTTCCCAGTAGATAGAGCAGGTGACCCTGTTGAAGCCCTTGTCACACTGTGGAACAGTAAGACGTGTGGGGGAAGGACACGGTTGGCCCCAAGCGCCCTGTCCAGCATTGTGGAGCCAGGTTTGCACTTTTGTATACTAGTGAGCTAAGGGCAATGATACAGGCTGGACAATGACTAAAGCCCAAGTGGCGAAAGACATGCTGTGAGGCTGATCGGGCACACGTAAAACATTACAACCGTGCCTACTGTGTGGTGGTGATGGTGGTGAAGAAGGCCCACCTCTCTGCCACCATCGCATCCTCAAATAGTGTCCAGTGGAGCTTTTCTGTATTGTCAGGGGTCTGTTGACATCAACTCCAGGAAATGGAGTTGTAGACTCTTCTGAGGCCCACTGTGAATTGTTTGCAAGGCACTTTGAGGGTGAAGTTGCTCACCTCTGTAGCAATCTTGATGCTCCATCCACATCTCCTGTAGTCCCCAATGAGGTGTCCAGTGCAACGTCTGCTGCAACTTTCTGGGAACGATTTCAGTTCATGTGGCCTGATGATGTAGACAAGGTGCTTGCGATGATGCAGCCAGCAACGTGTCCTCTTAACTCTTGCCCTTCTTGGCTTAATAAAGCTTGCTGAGGGAGTTTGACCAAGTGGATCCAAGGTGTGATCAACATGTCATTGCGGGAGGGAGTGGTTCCAGTCACTCTGAAAGAGGTGGTGATCCAACCACTCCTGAAAAAGCCCACCCTGGACCCATTGGCTTGTGACAACTATCGCCCTGTTGCAAATACCCCCTTCTTAGGGAAGGTGATTGAGAGCGTTGTGGCGCAGCAACTGCAAGTACTCTTGGATTAAACAGATTATCTTGACCCATCCCAGTCTGGGTTCAGGCCTGGTTATGGGACTGAATCAGCCTTGGTTGCCCTGATGGATGACCTTTATTGGCAGAAGAACAGGGGGAGTTTTCAGAGAATAGCATTGGGTAATTGTCTTTTGGCCCCCTGGCAGTTATGCTGTGGGGTGCTGCAGGGTACCATCTTGTTCCCCAAGCTGTTTAACAACTATATGAAGCCCTTGGGAGAGGTCATCAGGAGATTTAATAAGAAAATAATTAAACAAAACATTAACACAATTGAACACTCAACCAGATAGAAGCAGCAAAGTATAAAACTGTCATTACCAGTGCTTAAAATGTCAACTCATTAAAATTCCTGAGTGTCTTAACCTGATGCCTAAAAGATGATAAAATTAGCATTAGGCAGACTTCTTTGGGAAGAGTGCTCCATAACCAGATGGCATTGTAAACAGAGGCACAGTGACGTATGTTAACGTTGTTATGGGAGAAGGCAGTTGTACATGCACTTTTGGGGAGTGAGTGCCACTTAACACAGTAAGACATAGTGGCTGGGGTACCAATCTCTGCAATGTTAAAGGTCAGTTCAGGAATGAATCTAAGGGTCGAACCACACATTATGGCAAATGTTAGGCTTCCCTGAGAACACCACTGGCATGTTCACTCACCATATAAATATATGAAATAATACATGAATAAATATATAAACACATATGATGGGCTGGATCCTAAGAACCATTCATGAGGGTCAAAGCACCCTCCTGAATGGGATAAGTGGTGGTGGTGGTGGTGGGGCTATTGGGGGAAAGGGAATCAGGCAGGGGCATCTTCCATGAATACAACAATTTTGGATGATTCCCCCCTCTCCCAGTGGCTCTCATGCCAAAGTTAAGTCTATTCTGGAAGCTCTCCCAACTCTCAGGAGAGGCTTTTAGGGCTGGAAAAGTTCTCTTCTGCCAACTTGCTTCCATGAACATTTTTTAGGATCCAACTCATTGTGAGTTTTCCCTCCCTTAACCCTGCAGATTTAAGTGCTGCTGACAGGGGCAGACATACTCGCTGCATGAAGGCTTGCTGCATTCACCAATTCTCTGAAGAGTTATTTGTTTCTGATGACATATACAGGATATATATATATACATATAATTTTTTGCTACACTGCTCTGTGAAATAGATGAATTGAGAAACTGGATTTTATATTCTGTGTTGGGTGGGTGTTTTATTATTGCTGGCTCATTTAGCTTTTAGTGTTTGGATACTTGCAGAAATCATCTTGTATTTATATTTTGAACATTCTGTTGTGTTTTTACTCAGTCCAACTCCACATGTACATTTTAAAGATGCATCTTACATCATATCCACAGAGTGAAAAATACTCTAAGGGTTGTTTTGTTATGTCATAAACACAGTGCACAGGGAATAATTATAAAGTGTGTTGCAGAGTTCTGTATGTTGCAATTAAAAATAATAGGACTTTATAAACAAAGAATGCCAATACTTATTTTCTTCTAATAATGTTCTCTGTACACAATTATTTATTCATTTGCTTGTCTTCTCTTGGGTATAAATGCAGTCATATGATTGTTTTAATAAAGGCTCACAGGGCTGGCCATGAACGATTGATGAACTTGCTAATTAGAGCCAAGGCTGTTAACTAACTTAAGACCATTCATTCCTACTAATGATCTAAGGCCGTAGCTGTAGCTAATATGTTTACTGTATTTGTCAACCTCAACTATACTATTCAAATTGAATAGTGTCAGTACATCATATTCTTGTCTGCATGACATTGTCTGTACTTTGACATCTCATAGGCTTCCTGAATCAGTGTGGAAACTGTACAATGAAAGTGCGTAGTTTCACTATAGCATCAGCAGTAGTGTAGTGACAAATTTGGAAGTGCAGGGTCCCTTCATAATAGTCATAGCCATACACACCCTTTTTTCTTGCTGGGTTGAGAATGAGATCCTTGTTAACTTCTCCCACAACAACAGATTAGAAGCCAATGTATGAAAAGGGAGAGTGTTAGCTACTGAGAAGAGTCTTCCCAATGGCTGACTCATCCCCTTTCACTCTGATTGGCTCCAATCAGCAGGAAAGGACAAGGAAGCATGCTAGAACTCTTCTCAGTGGCTAACACATTTGCCTTTCATACTGATTGGCTCATAGGATGCTAGAGATATAGCGACCCTGCTGGGACCCTGCTCTCAAAATGTAAGGGGTCTAAGACCTCCCCAAGACCCTGGACGACCACACCGCTGACCACCAGTGGTTTATACTTGTTAGCTCCATGTTATTCATTAGTCTGGCAAAGAGTTGGCAATAGTATTGGGAGAGTGAACAGCTAATAATTGTAGGAAGGGCTAACTGCCTTCCAGAGGCAGTATGGGAAGAAGAACACCTGGCTGAGTTTTAAAAAATAAGATAGCTGACTGCTGTTAGAAGTTCTAGGCCTCAATTGGGGTTGTCATGTCAGACGTATCTCAAACCCTGAGATTCCAGGGACAGGCCCTAGTGATGTCATGGGGTAGGCCCTAGTGATATTATAGGGGCAGGCTTGAGTGATGTCACAGGGGCAGGCCCGAGTGATGTCATTAACCAAGATACATTATGCATCAACCACAGTTGCTTGAAGCATACAATTCAAACAAAAACATATCTCTAATTGGAAATTAAGATGGAAATCTTAGCTAAAAGATGGAGCCTGGGTAGGGAACATTTAATCTAGCCAACTTGCCAATGGCAAGAAGGTTGAAGTGCTCTCAGGCCAGGCCAGTCACCAGAAGGCCATTGTAGGAAGAGAAGAGCCTAGTGATGTGGAGATGTTAGATGGGAGCACTAGGAATAAAGATGGATGCCACTGAAGACTGCAATTCTAAACACACTTGCTAAAAGACTAAGCCACATAGAACTCAACAGAACTTACTTCTGAGTAGATATGGTTTGGATTGTGCTGTTGGTATGGCTTGACTAGGGATCCTCTGCAAAGATATCCATATCAAAGTGGGATTGGCAATTCCTTGCCTGGAATGCCCTGCCCCTGCCATTTAAAATGGCTGCTCCAAACCTCTTTACAAATTTGACCCTTCACTTCCGAAAGATGTCTGAGAAATGAGTAAGTGTAAGAAGATTCTCTACCTTTTTCTCTCTACCCTGTGGGCTGCTACAAACTCATTTTCAGTGAGTTTAATCGACAGAGAAAAAACACACATGGTTTGGTCTACCTTCACAAGCAGCAGCTTGGGAACAACAATTGCAGCCACGCTTCCCAGTATGTGAATTCTCTTTTACCAGTATTGGCCAAGAAACAAACCATCATGCAACCAACAAGGTGCATCATCAGTGGGTTTAAGGGAGTTGAGCTGAGCACATGGAACCACTGGTGTTTCTTCTATAGATGTAACGGAGTGAAGTTAAATAAAATGCAAATAGAAAAACAAAAACAAAAGACAGTGATGATTTCCTAAATGCAATACCATACCAATCACAACAAGATATCTATGAGTAGGGCAGAAAACTCAGCATCCCATAACTAGTCAGGATTCTTAACGAAAAACCAAAACTAAAATAATCCTGGCAGCAGGTCAGCCAAGGTCACAGAAATTCCCATGCAGCACAACCTGACCCAAGGCTGCAGTTAGTGCAGAATGCTATGGCATGATTGCTGACATGAGTGAGACCCTATCAGCACATAATAACTCTGCTCTGAAATCTGCACTGGTTGTTGATTTGCTACCAGGCTAAGTTCAAGGTGTGCTTTTCCATGTCATGGGTTCCACATAGCACTTATTCTGCTCCTGTAAGCAATCAGTCCTTTAGTGTGGCAGCACCTATGCTTTGGAACTCCCTGCTTATTGACATTAGGCAGGCACTTCATTGTACTCATTTTAACATCTGCTAAAAACATTTTTGTTTAGGCAAGCCTACCCAGGCATGTAGAAGCTATTGTGTTTTTTATCTGTTTATAACTCATTGTTGGTTTTATTATTCTGAATGTTTTAAATACCTGTCTTTAACTGTTTTTGCCAATAATTTTATAGTTATAACTCCTTTTGTAAACCACTTTGAGATTTTTTACAATAAAGCGGGATATAAATGTAGTAAATAATATACATAAATATATTTTGGAGTCACTGTGGCCCTTGGGTCTGTTTTCACTTTTAGGAACAAAGGAATCTGCTTTATAGTGACTCAGGCCGTTTGGTACCATCTAGCTCAGTACTGTTGTGATGGACTAGCATTGGCTTGCCAAGATTCTAGGCAATAGTCTTTTCTAGAAATTGAATTTTTTGGGGGGAGTGAGTATCTGGCATCTGGGTGCTTGCTACTAGCTCCTTTGGGCTGCTGTCTGTCCAGACAGCTGAAGTCCCTGGTAAGTGCTGCAAGGACTGGGACCCCCTGCCTGGCCCTTGCTCTAGAGAGAGGCTGCAGTTAATCTTGCAGCCTCTTGCAACAGCTGCTGGCTGGGCCAGGAGGCATAAAAGCCCAGCTGCCCTTGGGCAGTGGGTCTGCTGCTGGTGGGATCGCCACCAAAGGGGTGACACCAAAGAGGTTTGCCCCTTGGGGAGTCCCTTAGGGAGCCCCGAGGGCAAGGGAGCTACCCCCCTTCTATTACTTTTTCTTGTTTTTTAATGTGTTCTCTGTTAAACCAGTCTAGAGGAGACTGATGGTGGGGAAGGAATGTGGTGCATGTGTAGTTCCTGCACAAGGTGGGAGCCTGTGCAGTGAACTGAATGATAGGAGAAAGTCGCCAGATGCCTTCTGAGTGAGAGTCTGTAACTGGCAGAAGGCTGGCCCACACTGGGTGTGAAACAGGAGGAGGAGTAGATGGGCCCTGTGTGAAAAGGTTTGAATGGGTGTGACTGTTCCCAATCCTCGCAGAGGCCTACTGGGATAATTTGCTCCGGCAGGCTTTGTTGTGATTACAGGCAGAGGGAAGTATAGCCATAGGGATGTGGTGAATTACCACAGAAGGCAAAGGCAAAGCTATCTGCGCCTTGTTCCTTGCTGCCACTCATCTCATCGATTGGTTCCTCGTTGCTCATCTGCTGTGCCCACTGGCCTGTGTGTGTTGTTGTTTAATGCCAGATCGGTACACAATAAGACCACTCTCATCCATGACTTGATTGTGGATGAAGGTGCCGATTTGGTGTGCATTACCGAGACCTGGGTGGGTAAGCTTGGAGGAGTTGATCTAACCCAACTTTGCCCACATGGATACTCAGTGCAACACCAGCACAGGCTGCAGGTACGGGGGGGGGAGGAGTTGCTATGATCTACAGAACTTCCATCTTTGTCACCAGGAAACCACTCTGTCTTGGAGCTGGCTGTGAGGGCCTGCACCTGGTGTTGGGCCGAGGAGACAGTCAACTAGGTTGCTGCTGGTGAACCATCCAGCCTGCTGCCCAACAGCTTCTCTGACCAAGCTGGTGGAGGTCATCTCAGCTGTGGCGTTGGAGGAGCCCAGAATGATAGTGCTGGGTGATTTCAATGTCCATGCTGAGGCTGCCTCTAGTGTTCCGGCTCGAGACTTCATGGCCTCCATGACGACCATGGGGCTGTTTCAAGTTGTTATTGTTCCAACACATAGGGCAGGGCACACCGTCGACTTGATTTTTGCTCCAGATGGAGGAAGGGGTGGTCTGGAGATAGGGGGATGGATGTCACCCCATTGTCATGGTCAGATCACTTCCTGGTGAAGTTTAGACTTATGGCTCTGATCCTTCCCTGCTGGGGTTTTGGACAGATTAAGATGGTCCACCCCCGGAGCCTAATGGAATCCGCTGGATTCCTGAATGCCCTGGGGGAGTTCCTAGTAGATAGAGCAGGTGACCCTGTGGAAGCCCTTGTCATGCTGTGGAACAGTGAAGCGCATTGGGCTTTTTGATATGGTTGCCCCCGAGCGCCCTCTTTGGCACTGTGGAGCCTGGCTTGCACCTTGGTACACCAGTGAGCTAAGGAAAATGAAACAGGCTGGACAACGGCTAGAGCGCAAGTGGCGAAAGACGTGCTGTGAGGCTGATCGGGCACAAGTAAAACATCACAACCGTGCCTATTGTGAGGCAGTGAGGGTGGCGAAGAAGGCCCACTTCTCTGCCTCCATCGCATCCTCAAGTAGCCGTCCAGTGGAGCTTTTCCGTATTGTCAGGGGTCTGTTGATGTCAACTCCAGTAACTGGAGTCTTAGACCCTTCGGAGGCCCACTATGAATTGTTTGCAAGGCACTTTGAGGGTAAAGTTGCTCGCCTCCATAGCAGTCTTGATGCCCCCTCCGCATCTACTGTAGTCCCCAATGAGGTGTCCGGTGCAACGTCTGCAGCAACTTCTTGGGAACGGTTTCAGTTGATGCGGCCTGATGACGTGGACAAGGTGCTTGCGATGATGCAGCCAGCAACATGTCCTCTTGACCCTTGCCCTTCTTGTTTTATTAAAGCTTGCCGAGGGGGTCTGACCCAGTGAATCCAGGGTGTGGTCAATGCATCACTGTGGGAGGGAGTGGTTCCAGCCACCTTGAAAGAGGCGGTGATCTGACCACTCCTGAAGAAGCCCACCCTGGACCCATTGGTTTGTGACAACTACCGACCAGTTGCAAATACCCCCTTTTTAGGGAAGGTGATTGAGAGGGTTGTGGTGCAGCAATTGTAAGTACTCTTGGATGAAACAAATTATCTTGACCCATCCCAATCTGGGTTCAGGCCTGGTTATGGGACTGAATCGGCCTTGGTCACCCTGATGGATGACCTTTATCGGGAGAAGGACAGGGGGAGTGCGACCCTGTTATTCTTACTTGCTCTCAGCAACTTTTGATACCATTGACCATCGTATCCTTCTGGGCCAACTTGGTGAGCTGGGTATTGGAGACACTGTTTTACAGTGGTTCCGATCCTATCTCCAAGGTCACTCTCAGAGAATAGCATTGGGTGACTGTCTTTCGCCCCCCTGGCAGCTGTGCTGTGGGGTGCTGCAGGGTACCACCTTGTCCCCCATGCTGTTTAACATCTGTATGAAGCTCTTGGGAGCAGTCATCAGGAAATTTGGGGCAAGGTGTCAGCAGTATGCTGATGATACCCACCTCTATTTCTCCATAACATCTGAATTGGGAGAGGCCGTGCAAGCCCTGGACCGCTGCCTGGACTTGGTGGTGGGCTGGATGAGGGCCAATAATCTGAGTCTGAATCCTAGCAAGATGGAGGTGCTGTGAGTTGGTGGTTCCCGAGTTCGGATAATTGGTCAGTTGCCTGCTTTGGATGGGGTCGTACTCCCTCTGAAAGAGCAGGTCTGTAGCCTGCGGGTGCTCCTGGATCCATCTTTGTCACTAGAGGCCCAGGTGACCTCAGTGGCTCTAGGAGTGCCTTTTACCAGCTTCAGCTGGTGAGACAGCTGCGGCCGTTTCTGGACCGGGATAGCCTGACAACTGTTGTCCATGCACTGGTAACCTTCAGGCTGGATTACTGTAATGCGCTCTATGTGGGGCTGCCCTTGAGGTTGGTCCAGAAGCTGCAGCTGATGCAAAATGTGGCAGCGAGACTCCTCACTGGGGCAGGGTATTGCCAACATGTCACCCCACTGCTGAAAGAATCGCACTGGCTGCCCATTTGCTACCAGGCTAAGTTCAAGGTTCTAGTTTTGGTGTATAAAGCCCTATACAGCTCAGGACCAGGATACCTGAAAGAACGTCTTACCCCTTATATACCCAGTCAATCACTGCGCTCTGCAGGTCAGGGCCTCCTGCAGATACCATCTTATCAGGAGGTTCGTTCTGCATAATATAGGAAATGGACCTTTAGTGTGGCAGCACCTACCCTGTGGAATTCTCTCCCTTTGAATACTAGGCAGGCACCATCTCTGCTATCTTTTCAGCGCCTTTTGAAGACTTTCCTCTTTCAACAAGCCTTTTAGGTTGAGACATATCCCAGTCTGCATCTGTGTTAGAATTGCTTAATATGTTTTTTAATAATGTTTTAACCCTTTTTTAAAGTTGTTTTTTTTAAAAATGTTTTTAACGCTGTTTTGTTTTAATGTATTTTAAGATCTGTTTTTATGATGCTTTTAAGTGTTTTTAACACTTTGCTGCTCTGGGCTCCTGCTGGGAGGAAAGGCGGGATACAAATTAAACAATAAATTAATTAAATAAATAAATTTTGGACCTTTGCATGCAAAGTATGTGCCCTGCCACTGAGCTACAGCCCTTCCCCAGTTTATAAAAATATCTTTTTAAACTGTTCTTTTCAATTCACTAATGAATGCACAAGGACAGAATATGAAGAAAATGATGGGTTCCCCAATGGAAACTCTATTTGTTTAATCTATATGCAGAACATATCATACAGAAATCAGTATTGGACAAAGATGAAGGAGGTGTGAAAATAGGAGGGAAAATATCAATAATTTAAGATATACAGACAATATCATACTACTAGCAGAAACCAGTAATGATTTCAAACAAATGCTTATGAAAGTTAAAGAGGAAAGCACAAAAACAGGACTACACCTGAACATCAAAAAACACTAAAGTAATGACAATAGAACATTTAACTTTAAAGCTGACAATGAGGACATTGAACTTGTCAAGGATAATCAATACCTTGACACAGTCATTAACCAAAATTGAGACAATAGTCAAGAAATCAGAAGAAGGCTAGGACTGGGGAGTGTAGCTATGAGAGAACAAGAAAAGGTCCTCAAAGAGGTATCACGGAACATGAAAGTCGGGATCATTCAGTCCATAGTATTCCTAATATCTATGTATGGATGTGAAAGCCGGACAGTGAAAAAGTGGGTAAGAGAAAAATCAACTCATTTGAAATGTGGTGTTGGAGGACAGCTTTGCAGATACCATGGAGCACAAAAAAGAGAAATAATTGGGTATTAGAACAAATTAAACCAGAGCTGTCACTAGAAGCTAAAATGATGAAACTGAGGTTATCATACCTTGGACACATAATGAGAAAACATGATTCACTAGAAAAGGCAATAATGCTGGGAAAAACAGAAGGAAGCAGAAAAAGAGGAAGGCCAAACAAGAGATTGATTGATTCCATAAACGAAGCCACAACCCTGAACTTACAAGATCTAAACAGGGTGGTTTATAACAAATGCTATTGGAGGTTGCTGATTCATAGGGTTGCCATAAATTGTAATCAACTTGAAGGCACATAACACACACACACACAATGAATGCACATCATACCTAGGACAGATCCACACATTAATTTAAAGCACATACAACATACATTTGAAGCATATGAATCCCACCACAGAATCATGGGAACTGTAGTTTGCTAAGGGTTGTGGAATGATAACTGTGAGGGGGAAACTACAGATCCCAGGATTTTTTAGAGGAAGGCATATGCTTTAAATGCAAGTTGGATGTGCTTTAAATGTGTTGTGTAGATCTACTTAATAAAATTTGCCTGCATGTAAATCACTTTAATTAGTTTTTTTTTAATGGAAATGAGCTATAAAATTTACTGGGTGTGACCATGGGCTACTCATCATCTCTCAGTCTAACTGCCCCTCGGGATGAAAATAACAGAGGGGAACCATGACCACCCCAAGGAAGAAGGGCACACTTAAAATGTAGAGGAAATAATGATGTACATCCATAGTGTGAAATCAGATACTTATCAGGACATAGTATGAGGAAATATTTATATAAGCATGACTGTCAAATATGTTTATACTTACACAACCTTTAAAGATATTTATAGTGCAATTGTATGTTTGTTTATGCAGAAGCAACTCCCAATGTATTCAATGGGGCTTGCTCAAACAGGGAAGCGTGCACAGAACGGCAACCTCAAGTGATAAGGAACTTCACTCACCCAACCCAAAATTCAGAATTATGCCACTTTAAACTGTTTTGCAGCTGTTTATACTTGTTTTTAGGGTTATTGGATTTTAAAAGGATTTATTATTGTGAGCTGCCTTGCCAGCACAATCCTAACCATGTGTACTCAAAAGTAAGTCCTATTGAATTCAAAGGGGTTTATTCCAGGTATGTGGGATGTGCATTGCAGCTTTACTCTTAGAAAAGTCAGTGCCAGTCCAGCCTTTTCCAACCTGATGTCCTCCAGATGGTTTGGACTACAACTCCCCTCAGTCCCACGCTGCCTGGGGATCAGCTGTATAGCTAGCTTTCCTTCTTTGGTGGGGCAGCCACATTTGTAGGTGGGGCACTGGGAGGGGGATGCGTGCATAGCACCAGCCAAGTTCCCCCACTGGTGGAGAGGACATGAGGGCAGTCCCGGGGAAGGGAAAGGCAGTGACCTTCCCCCTCACTCCTCCATCCAGCAAGCATTTTAACTTACATGAATGAAGTTTAATCTGTTGAATTGTTTCACCCTTTTTTGAGAGATCCCCAGGAATACCAAAGCTTGACTTTGACTATAGCTACAGTCTTCTTTCACCTGAGGTCTCTTCCTGTGCTCTGATTCTTCATGAACTACTTTGATCATGACAGTGGGTTCCTGAGCTTGGCTTTGATGCTGCATTAGCTATCTCAGTACTAAAGCAGAAATATTTTAGGGTGTGTTTGTTAACTCCTGCTTGAGGGTTCTTCCTTCTAGTCTTGTTCCTGACCTTTAGGTTTTCCTGCCTGTTAGTCAGTCTATGGAATACCTTTTCACTGGTTGATACATAAAGGACTAACTAATTGAAAACTAATTATGGAAAGCAATTGGTTTTTTTTACTTGTTGCAGGGTTGATTTTTCTGTCCAGAAACACTGACAAGGCCTCATGCTGAGCTCCACATATTGGGGAAATCAGAAATTAGGCCTGAGTTACAGCCTAGGTAGCCAGTCAGCAATATTTCTATTCCTCTAGAGCTGTTTTCATCCTTTGCCATCAAGTACACAAGGAAAAGAAACAAATAGCCAGTATGATTGTGAGTATAGTGAGTGCTTGAAAGGGCTAAACAGTATCTCAGGGTAGCCATTTTTTCAGATCACTTTTAAGTTATCTCTTTATTTCACCCTATAATAATAAGATCACAAGATCAGCTACACAGGACCTCCTCTCAGTCCCACCAGTCAAAACAGCTAGGCTGGTGCGGACCAGGGAGAGGGCGTTCTCGGTTGTAGCCCCCACCCTCTGGAACTCTCTCCCTTATGATCTTCGACATGCCTCCTCCCTGATGGGTTTCTGCCAAGCTCTAAAGACCTGGCTATTCAGGCAGGCCTACAAGAATTTTGGGGTGGATTAGCTTTTTGATATATTAATTGATGTTTTTGATGTTAGATTAATTGATGATTGTGTTTTTAGATTGTATATTGTATTTTATTATTATGTTGTTGTAAGTTGCCTAGAGTGTTCGTTAATTCGGACAGATAGGCGACTAAAAAATAAAATTTATTATTATTATTAATAAGCACCCAATACTGCTTTACTTATCATAATTAAGGCAGAATAAACAAACTCTTATTTTTTAGTTCAGGCAGACTGTTGCCTGCTGGGTAGAGAACATAACAGAAACTGAAACTGAAAAGCAGAGCAAAGGAAAGTTCAAGGGACTATCACGTAGGAGTTGACAAAGTTTTGTTACTATTATTTATTTCAAATTTGTGGATGGGGGCTGAGGCAGAGACTTCTGAGTCAAAGAGCAGATCCCAGGGTGGGCGAAGGTTGGAGCCAGGAGGAAAAGGTCAGAAGGTTTTCATGGGCCTAGAGGTGGAGCCCAGTGGAAAAGGTGCCCATTTGTCCAAAGTGTACAGCTAAAGAAGAACAGAGCTAAGGCAGCTTTTGTTAGTGGGGAGCAACCCTGCCATTTGCATTGCTGGAAAACCAACCAACCCACCGCAACATTCCAGATCTGGTTGCTTGGCTGGCAACCAGGATTGGCTCTAGATTTCAGGAAGCCTTGGGAAAATGTCCTCAGGTGAGCCTCCTCGTCCATCAGTGGGCTCTGGTTAGAGATGTAAGAAGGCACCAAATTTCATTTTAGCTTATGTTTGTCACATGCAGTGCTGTATCTGTTCTGCCACACTTCAGCGTCCCACAAAAGCTACATTACTTGACTTGCTGTGGCAGAAATTTATGTGATTACATTATTACGTTATTCTACACCGTTCATTTCAATACAAGGAAAAGGCAATACAAATGGGAAATAGTCCTCAATTACACATTGTTTGAGAATGGAAAACAACAAAAACAACAGTGAATACTAATCATATTTGCTGGATTTATTTCTATTTTGGAAATGGAATGAGTAAGTGAACATTAGTAATTTTTGCTCCCTTGGAATTAAGTTAAGCAAGCATTAAGTACGCCAGATCCAAATCCTGGTCAGGAGTGAGGCTACTGCTGGCAGAACAAGCTAAAGCCTTTAAAATAGGACTTGACTTACACCACCATTTTGCTGGTGTAAATTGACAAGTCACATAACTTGAGTGGAGTTAGGATCCAGTGTAAGTCCCCCTCCCCATGTCCTGCCCCACCATGCTCCCAGAGCAGCCCTTTTTTGGGACTTACGCTGGTCTTGCCTGGCTGAGGAACTTACACTGCCACATCTCTGGCTGAGCCAGGGATGGACACGTATGTCAGCATAGAACAAGCTGAGCCTTGTTTCTGCTGGCTTAGCCAGAGATATGCCAGATCCTAACTCGCTCATCCTGGTAGATCTTGGGTTTGGGTTGTCCTTTACAGTTTGTACCAGTTCAACATAAACACTGATTAGTTCAGAACTTCAGCTCCCATCATCCCTGAGTAATGGACATGCTGGCTGGGGCTGATGGGTGTTGGACTCCAGCAACTTCTGAGGGGCCAAGGTTTAGAATAAGGAAGCATCAGCATTGTCACATGTTGCATTTATTTGATGTGACTAATGTGGTAGTGCTGGGAGAAAGACAATAATGCTGGGAAAACAGAAGGGTGTAGAAAAAGAGAAAGACCAAACAAGAGATGGATTGACTCCATAAAGGAAGCCACAGACCTGAATTTACAAGATCTGATGTTATTGGAAGTCACTGATTCATAGGGTCTCCATAAGTTGTAATCGACTTGAAGGCACATCACACACACACACACACACACACACACACACACACACACACACACAATGTGATGGTAATAATTACCATGTGGTTTGTCTACGCTGAGTGTCATGGGATGTGCCACCAAGGGAAGGTTTCCTGTTGTTCAATAAGCACCAGCCCAATTTATTTAAAATAGGTGAAACCTCATAGCCTGTGGAATCATTGCACAATGTGCAGGAAACTCTGCTTGACCACAGGTAAGGCTGAGACAGCAATCAGATACTATCATACAAGTTGAGTTTTATTCATAATCATAGGAAGAGGAAGGGTCTTTTGCTGTAACAAGGTTAGTTGCTGTTACTGGAACGATTTATCCACATTTACAGAGCAATGCTGTCCTCATCCCTGGTTGAGCTTGCTGAGTCCTAGATGGCCTGGGGTGAGGGATTTATGCTGGCATAGACCTGGCTAAGCCCCAGGTCATGATCTGCCATATCTAAACTCTTTCATCTAGGGTTGCCAGGTGTCTGGTTTTTGCCCAGAGACTCTGGTTTTTGGGGGTCCTCTCTGCAGAAGTTACCTGAATCTCCGGACTCTTAGCTTTCATTTAATTAACAAAATTAAGTTTCTACGTGTTCTAGTTCAAAAGATGTAACCCAAAATGTCAGTCCCCCCTCCAGCAACTTCTGTTAGTACCAGCCACTCTAATCCCTGCCCTTTCAGGATTTTAGCCAGTAAGTGAAGTCAGAGTTGTGATTGACAAGATTTGCTGACCCCCAGGCAATTCCTAAATCCCATTTTAAGTTCTGCGAACAGTTTCCTTTTCCTGCTTGTCTCACATCAGGAATTCATAAATATATATCTTTCAGCAGGATAAAGAGTACTTTCTCTGTACAGAATTGGGACTTGCTTTTGAGTAAACATGCATAGGATTGCACTACAACAGAAGATCACAGCAGGATCTTGGGCATACACAGTAAACCATTTTAGTTATAATAAAAGTGTACATGCAGGTTTTTAATTACTTGCAAAAATGGCTTATTATACATTTTATCTTTCAAATAATTTTTAAACTAGGGTTGCCAGGTTCAATCCCTGAGACTGCTTCTGTATCTTTAGGAGAAGAGAAATTCAGCCAAGTGCAGGTGTTCTTGCAACTCTGTAATGAGAAAAACCTCAAGGTGGAATTCTCCCTTCCCCCTTCACAACTTTTAAAGACACAGAAAACCTCTTTGAGGCTGGGCCTGGCAACCAAGAGGTTTTCTGTGTCTTTAAAAGTTGTGACGGGGGAAGGGAGAATTCCACCTTGTGGTTTTTCTCATTACAGAGTTGCCAGAACACCTGCACTTGGCTGAATTTCTCTTCTCCTAAAGATACAGAAGCAATCTCAGGGATTGAACCTGGCAACCCTGTTTTAAACAGAAGTCTTAAAAATGTACATGCTGCAGTGTTATACTTTTCTAATTAAGGAGTCAAATAATTTTAAATTTTACTGGACTGTTGAAGAAGGCACTTTATTTGTCTTATTCATAACCTGTTTTGAAAACCTTCCCAGTATGAAGCTTTTCTGGGAGTAAAGCTGCAATGCTAATTCCGCATACCTGGGAGTTAATCCCATTGAATTCAGTAGGACTTACTGTTCGAATAGACATGGTTAGGGCTGTACTGTAAATTAATGGGATGTTTGAGTGAACATCAAAAAGGATTGTATTGCAAATCTTTCTTTCCCCCTCCAATCCTTTTTGTTTAAAAGCAGTTAGGCAGGGCTCATTAGGTGTCACTGCTTTTATTTGACAGGAAACAAATACTTAATAAAAGTTCTGCAATGGCCAACTGGTTTAAACTATTATATGGGGTGTAAGTATTTCTAAATCCCCAGTGTGTGTGTATATGGAATATTTCCAACAACCCCGAGAGGTAGGGTTGGAAACCAAGGCAGCTCACAAAAAGAAATAAAGCCGTTTAAAATCCAATAATGATAAAACAAGTATAAAACAGTTGCAAAACAGCATGATTGGGGATCAGGCTGTGTTGCATGGGGATTTCTGTGACCTTGGCTGACCGACTGCCAGGATTTTTTTAGTTTTGGTTAGGAAACCTAACTGGTGGTGAGATGCTGAGTTTTTTTGTCTTACTCATAGGAATCTTGTTGTGGTTGGTATGGTATTGCATTTAGGAAAACATCACTGTCTTTTCTTTTCCTTTTTCCATTTGCACTCCATTTACCTCTGACTTTACTCCCTTACATCCATAGAAGCAATTTAATTTCCAATCAGAGAATTTTTTTTGAGTGGTATGCTTCACACAACTGTGGTTGATGCTTAATGTATGATGCTTAATGACATCACTAGGGCCTGCCCCTAAAAGGGTTTGGGATGCTTCTGACTTGGCAACCCTACTCTCATCCCAGCTGATTTGGGTTTGGATTGTGCTGTTAGAGTTTTTTTTTTCTTTTTAAAGAAAAGGTAAGCAAAGATCCATTTTAATGAACATTGAATGTTTTTGTTTTCAGTTAACTTGAGTAGCTGGAAACCAATGTGTTTCTAGTCAAGGATGTAGGGTTTAGTGAACTGTTACTGCTGAATTCAGAAGAAAAACCTGGATCGAGTAATATTTCATAGCAAAATGTGAGAGTTTCAGAAAATGCTGCTCTTAAATTGCAATAGACTTTCATAGCTTTACTCAATAGCTGCACATAAGGTTGCTCTAAAGTCATTCACAATCAGTGTGATGAGCATGTATCAATGAGTTGTTTAGTAACTAGTGACTCAGGACATTTTATCGCCCTTTTACTCCTTGAGAAGTCCCCCCTCCCTCAGCCACCATATTGACCAGGAACTGAAAGGGTGAAGCCAAACAGGTGAAGCCAAAAAGACATCTCACCAGATAGTTGTGTGTGTGTGTGTTGTGAGGCAAGTAGTAATGCAACTATCCAAATAAGCCCTAATGGGATGGCTGCAGCAAGCATATGTGTACATTGGACTGTAACCTTAGATCGCTTCAGTATTGGTGAAGTTGAAGGGGTATATCAAAATGAGCACATTTGGGCTAACACACACAAACCCTTTCCCCTACCTAAGTGCATCTGGAGTATGGGGGTCTACTGCACACAAGAGAGAAAAAGACTGAAAGCTATATACTTACTCAATTTATGAGATTTTCAGATAAGCGGGGAAAAACAACAGTTTTCTTGCCCTGCAATGGGGTCTAGCTACTATCTAGAGGTCAACAAATCCCTGGTCTATCACAACCCTGACTTCACTTATTGTCTACAAACCTGAAAGGGAGGGGTTAGAGAAGCCAGCTACAAGCTCATTTAACAAAAGTTGCAGGGGGGCCTGACGTTTTGGTGTATATCTCATGTATCAGACCACCTAGAAATTTAATTTTTTAAACAAATGATAGCTGAGAGTCCAGAGATTAAGATGACTCACCCTGAGACCCAGAGAGAACCCCAAAAATCAAGAGTCTCTAGGCAAAAATGGGAGACCTAACAACCCTAACGTCAATTGTGTTTTCTATTAAAAATATACACAATTACATTCCATTAGTAAATGCCAGTGCAGCTTTTTCCAACCTGATGTCCTCCAGATGGTTTGGACTACAACTCCCTTCAGTCCCATGCTGCCTGGGGATCAGCCCTGTAGCTAGCTTTCCTGGTTTGGTGAGGCAGGTACATTTGTGAGTGTAGAGAGTGCTTGAAAACAGGGTAGCCATTTTTTCAGATCACTTTTAAGTTATCTCTTTATTTCACTGTATAGCAATAAGCACCCAATACTGCTTTACTAATTATAATTATGGCAGAATAAACAGACTTTTATTGTTTAGTGCAGGCAAACTATTGCTGAATGGGTAGAGAACACAACAGAAACACAACAGAAACTGAAAAGCAGAGTGAAGGAAAGCACAAGCGACTATCATGTAGGAGTTGACAAAGTTTTGTTACTATTATTTATTTCAAATTTGTGGATGGGAGCTGAGACAGAGACTTCTGCGTCAAAGAGCAGATCCCAGGATGGGCGAAGGTTGGAGCCAGGAGGAAAAGGTCAGAAGGTTTTCATGGGCCTAGAGGTGGAGCCCAGTGGAAAAGGTGCCCATTTGTCCAAAGTGTACAGCTAAAGAAGAACACAGCTAAGGCAGCTTTTGCTAGCGGGGAGCAACCCTGCCATTTGCATTGCTGGAAAACCAGTCAACCAACCCCACCGCAACATTCCAGATCTGGTTGCTTGGTTGGCAACCAGGATTGGCTCCAGATTTCAGGGAGCCTTCAGAAAATGTCCTCAGGTGAGCCTCCTCGTCCATCAGTGGGTTCTGGTTAGAGATGTAAGAAGGCACCAATTTTCATCTTAGCTTGTGTTTGTCACATGCAGTGCTGTTTCTGTTCTGTCACAGCTCAGCTTCCCAAACATTATTTGACTTGCTGTGGCAGACATTTATGTGATTATATTCTTACATTATTCCCCACCATTCATTTCAATGCAAAGGAAATACAATGCAAATGGGGGGAAATCATCAATTACACATTGCTTGAGAATGGAAAACAACAACAGTGCATACTAATCATATTTGCTGGATTTATTTCCATTTTGGAAATGGGATGAGGAAGTGAACACTAGTAAATTTTGCTACCTTTTCCATTGGAATTAAATTAAGCCAGCATAAAGTACTCCAGATCCAAATCCAGGTCAGGAGCGAGGTTCCTGCTAGCTGAGCAGGCCCAAGCCTGGCAGAGGGAAAAGAAACCTTTAAAATAGATCTTGACTTACATCACCATTTTTGCTGGTGTAAGTTGACAAGTCAAATAACTTATTTGAATGGAGTTAGGATCCAATCTGTGTCCCGTTTCCCATGTTCCGCCCCACCAGGCCTGCAGAATGTCCCCTTTTTGGGACTTATGCTGGCCTTGGCCAAGCTGGCTGAGCCCCAGCTGTGCCTGAATGGGGGACTTGCACTGGCACATCACTGGCTGAGCCAGGGATGGACACTTATGTTGGCAAAGAGCAAGCTGAGCCCGGTTTCAGCCGGCTTAGTCAAAGATCCGCCAGATCCTAACTTGCTCATCCTGGCAGATCTTGCATTTGGATTGTCCCTTACAGTTTGTACCAGTTCAAAATAAACATTGTTTAGTTCAGAACTTCAGCAATAATTCTAGTTGTGAAGAAATAGTGTAGTCATAACCCTCCAGCATTGAAGCTTTCCAAATATTGGAGTTAGGGCTGGGTGAATCTTGGTTTCTCTCCATTTCTCATTTTTCCAGTCTTAAGTTAGATTCTCCAAAGTTCCACATCAGTTTGTGAATTATTTTTTAAAAAAGTCCTTATGAAAATTCACCAGCATTTTAGCTTGAATTTCTCCTAATATAACATTTTGCTAAGCATATTTTCCTAATATATTGCATTTTTGTAAGTTATTGTTACTAATGTATGCCTTTTTATGCACGCTTTTTGTGCACAATTACTTGGCTGGAGAACTGCACTGCAAAATTTGGAGAAGTGCCCATTTAGAAGGATGGCTGTGTTTTGTATTGTTTCTGTAAATGTGCCAGTTAGATAGGTTTGCCTTTGAATGTGAGCTGAATAAAAGCCCTCCCCTATCCCTTTTTGGAATATAGAAAAAAGAGCAAAACTGACTTGATATGTCCACAAGACAGGGCTGGGAACCTTTAATCTATCTAGGGCTACATTGCTGGGGGTACATAACGGTAATCATGGGAAGGGCAAGCTTGGTGCATGAAGCCAGAACTAAAAGTAAGCGAGTTCCTCTTTGCTCTAACTTTGTCGCTCCTTTCCTCTCTTTCTGCTACACTCTCTTCTTTCTCTCTGTCTTCCTGCCAATCTCCCTTTCCCTTTGCCATTCCCTTTCTTCCCATTCCCTCCTCTTTGCCGCTTGCATGAAGTTAAGCTGAGGGTCGAATGTGGCCCTGAGGCCACAGATCCCCCCATCCCTGACTGAAGAGATGACAAACAGTGATTGGAGACTTGATACTTTTACACCTTGGTTTCAGGAATGAAAAGAATAATGTGTTAATTTGTACAAGAAAACCTTTTGTACTTTCTTGTTCTTCTGTTTTGTTGTCTTTATTTTATGCAGATTTCTTACATTCCAGCTAAGAAAAGCCCTGACAGGGAGAGCAAAATGCTGCTTTGTCCATTGCTTTTCAAATGGCCTGAAAGCAAAAACAAAACAAAACAGCAAAACTTAGTTCAGCTTGTTTGTTTGTTTTCTGGTGGGATTACAACTCTAGTTCTGTTGTGCTAAGAATCCCAAGAACTATTCCTGATATAGTGAACACCGTCTCTCATCACAGAACAACGCTGCCAAACAAAATAGTAACTTGTATGGCAAAATAATAACCTCATGTTGGCTTTATCACATTCAAAATGGAAAGTTTGCAGCCTTAGAGAGCAAAGAGAAACTTGGTTGGATCCAGAATTAGTCATGTTTAGAGCAGACCCATTTGGTGGTATCCAGCTAAATAGATTCTCCCTCTATCTGTGCCCCCCTAAATCTGTTTTTTGTGGGGTTTTCCCCCAACCCTTGGAGCTGATTTCACAAGGATGAGGAAAGGGAGGGGACATTCCATTGCACCAGTGGAATTGCTTGCACTAGTGGATTTATTTGGTTGGATATCGTCAACTGAAAGCAGTGGGACTGAAATTAGTCATTATTAACTTATACCCACTGATCTCAATGAGACTACATATGACTAAGTCTTGGTCCAACCTATTGACCCCTCCTTTAAATCATTAAAATCAGACACAGACAAAAGATTTTAATTGCTTATGGTTATTGAAGATTATAATAAATACTGGACTGAAGAGTCACACTTAGCATGAACTGAAGATCTTTTTAGGGATGAGGAACCTGTGGCCCTCGAGGTATTGCTGGACTACAGCTCCCATCATCCCTGACTAATGGATATGCTGGCTGGGGCTGATGGGTGTTGGACTTCAGCAACTTCTGAGGGGCAAAGTTTAGAGCAAGGCAGCATCAGCATTGTCACGCATTGCATTTATTTGATGTGACTAATGTGATAGTAATAATTACCTGTGGTTTGTCTAAGCTGAGTGTCATGGGATGTGCCACCAAGGGAAGGTTTCCTGTTGTTCAATAAGCACCACCCTGATTTCTTTAAAATACATGAACCCTTATAGCCTGTGGAATCAGTGCACAATGTGCAGGAAACTCTGCTTGACCACAGGTAAGGCTGAGACCGCAATCATTATACAGCCACAAGAGTGGCTGTATACTATAGCCAGTGTGGATTTTTCATATTCCGCAATGTTAAATTGAAAATACTCCCCATGCCATTCTGATACTTTTAATAAGCTCATTTCAAAACAAAACTTTACAAAACTTATAGTCTTGAACTAAGAAACGCTTGCTTAACAACCCTCTAAATTTTCATGGCAATTCACAAAACAGTCAGAGAGAATAGAGAGTTCAAAGTCTAAAAAGATAGAAAAAAACCCCCAGACCTCTGTTGGACTTTTTTCTGTCAGAGTTCTCATAATGTGTTGAAATACATTAAAAATCAGTCATGTTCACAGAGTACCTGTAATCCTATTACTAACCTTGCCCCATACACTGACCTTCATGTTCTGCAGTTTAAAAGTTAAAAAAAATGCCTAGATGATTTTTAATTAACTTAAAGAAATTTTGCATTGAACTGAATGATAGTGTCGGTGCATGCTTGGTAAGAACCAACTGTCAGTGTTCTAAAAGCCAGACTCACAGCTGCTTGGCTTGCCTAATCAGGGAACCACACCCACACTGGACTTTGATTTCACTTGAGACACTCATGGCTACGACTGTACAAAGTGAAATAAAGGCCTGGTGTGGATATGGCCAGGGACAGCTTTGGTTTAAATTTGGGTGGAAGGCTACATGTGCCTGCTGTAGAATAAAAAGGTGGGGGAAACGCTGAAAAGCAATGATACTGTTCACAATGTTTTCCTTTTGGAAAGGAAAGGGGCTTCCCCTCTGTGCAGTGCCCATCCACCCAATCTCCTCCCCTCCTCCTCCTCCCTTCCCTGTCACCAGGGTTTGAATCCCCACACAGCCATGAAGCTCACTGGGTGACCTTGGGCCAGTCATTGCCTCTCAGCCTCAGAGGAAGGCAATGGTAAAACCACCCCTGAATACTGTTTACCATGAAAACCCTATTCATAGGGTCAACATAAGTCAGGATCGACTTGAAGGCAGTTCAAACATGATTGCACAGAAATAAATCCCAATGAACCCAAAAAGTATGCAAATGATCAAACCCACCCTCTCTTCTCCTCCCTCCTATCCCCTACCTCTTGCCCCTTTACTCCCCCTTCCTTTGCCCCTCCCTGCCCATCTCCATCCCCTTCCAATACCCTCCTTCCCCTTCCCCCTCCTCCCCTCCCCTTCCTCCGCCCCATGGTCAGTTTTAACTATCTTTAACATGATTGCATGGGAGTAAATCCCATTGAACTCTATAAGCATGCAAAATATCAAACCTGCCCTCCTCTCCCTCTTCATTTCCCCCCTCCAATCCCCTCCCTTCCCCCTCCCCTCCTCCTCCCCCATTGTCAGTTTTTCCTATCCTAATCATGATTACAGAGGAGTAAATCCCATTGACCTCAATAAGCATGCAAATGATCAGACCTGCCTTTCCCCTCCTTCCCCTCTCCTCTCCCTTCCTCTTCCCCTCCTCTCTTCCTTTTTCCTCCTCCCCTGCCTACTCCAGCCCTCCCGCCTCCCTGGTAAGTATGATTGCATAGGAGTAAATCCCACTGAACTCAATAAACATGCAAATGATCAAACCTGTCCTTCTCCTGTCCCCCTCCTGCCTGGTCCCATCCCCCTCCTCCCCTCTACACTTCTTCCCCTCCCTCCTCCTCCTCCCCTCCCCATCCTCTGTGGTCAGTTTCACCTATCTAAGCATGATTGCAGGGGAGTAAATCCCACTGTACTCAATAAACATGCAAATGATCAATCCATTCTCAGCAAATTTACACAGGATCCCGTTTCTAATCTCCCGGATTAAAAAGCAGAGAAATTCACTAACAGACAAAAAAACTTGTGGTTTAAGAACTTATCTATAGCCCACAGATATTTCTATCAAACTTTAAAAAGCAGGGAAATTGGGCAGCTATAGTGAATGCATCAGGGGAGCAGGAGGCCTGACCTCTTCTCTGCGATATTGTACTGTCCTACAAATTTGTCAAAATGCCAACACAATTTGGGTTGGTCTTAAACAGTCCAATCTACTTGCTTTGTAGCTTGGAAGAATTTGATAACATGTGCCTCTGAGCATATGGTGAGTGGTGGCAACACCTGAGGGACCATGTCCCAAAAGAGGTAATTTAGGGATTCTAACACACACCTTTTATGGGATAAATGAAGGACAAATGACAGGGAATGACACATGATGAAGGACAAATGACATGGCACCCTGGGAATTTCATAGAATTATAGAATAGTAGAGTTGGAAGGGGCCTATAAGGCCATCAAGTCCAACCCCCTTCTCAATGCAGGAATCAAAATCAAAGCATTCCCAATAGATGGCTGTCCAGCTGCCTCTTAAATGCCTCCAGTGTCAGAGAGCCCACTACCTCTCTAGGTAATTGGTTCCATTGTCATATGGCTCTAACAGTTAGGACGTTTTTCCTGTTGCAGCGGTGTATTGTCAGCATGTGCCCTCCGTGTGCCCACCTAGACCCCAGTAGATCCAGCCGAAAGATATCCACAGACACAGTTACTAGTTAAGAGTCTTTTAGACAGGATTTTCTAATAGAGTTACAAACACGAATACTTTCCTAGCTCTCCTAACACCGTACACCCCCACACCTTGCAGTTTCTCTTTCAAGGCTTTATAGATGTTTCGTTCTTGCCAGCTGCAGCCTCCGCTGTGTGCTGACCTTGGGCACTCTCTGCACAGTGTTAACCCGTTACTATGTCTTTCTGGAAAACCAGACACATAGACTTCTCAGCAGCCTACATTTCCTGATGTTCAGTCGAAATCTGGCTTCCTGCAACTTGAGCCCATTATTCCATGCTCTGCACTCTGGGACGATTGAGAAGAGATCTCGCCTCTCCTCTGTGTGACAATCTTTCATGTACTTGAAGAGTGCTATCATATCTCTCCTCAGTCTTCTCTTCTCCAGGCTAAACATGCCCAGTTCTTTCAGTCCCTCCTCATAGGGCATTGTTTCCAGTCCCCTGATCATCCTTGTTGCCCTCCTCTGAACCTGTTCCAGTTTGTCAAAGTGCAGAGACCAGAACTGGATGCAGTACTCAAGATCAGACCTAACCAGTGCTAAATAGAGGAGAATAAATATTTCACACAATTTGGAAACTATACTTCTGTTAATGCAGCCTAATATAGCATTTGCCTTTTTTGCAGTCACATTGCACTGTTGGCTCATATTCAGCTTGTGATCAACAATAATTCCAAGATCCTTCTCACATGTATTGCTGAGCCAAGTATCCCCATCATAATTGTGCATTTGGTTTCTTTTTCCTAAGTGTAGGACTTTGCAATATCCCTGTTGAATTTCATTCTGTTGTTTTCAGCCCAATGCTCCAGCCTATCAAGGTCCCTTTGAATTTTGTTTTGTCTTCCACGGTATTAGTTGTGCCCCCCAATTTTGTTTCATCTGGAAATTTGATAAGCATGTTCTCTACCTCCTCATCCAAGTCGTTAATAAAAATGTTGAAGAGCACTGGGCCCAGGACCGAGCCCTGTTGTACCCCACTCATTACTTCCGCCCAGTTTGAGAAGGAACCATTGAAAAGCACTCTTTGAGTACGATTCTGGACCCAACTGTGGATCCACCTGATAGTTGTTCCATCCAGCCCACACTTAGCTAACTTGCTAATCAGAATATCATGGGGCACTTTGTCAAAAGCTTTGCTGAAGTCCAGATATATTACATCCACAGCATTCCCACAGTCTACAAGGGAGGTTACCCCATCAAAAAATGAGATAAGATTAGTTTGGCAGGATTTATTCTTCATAAATCCATGTTGGCTCCTAGTAATCACTGCATTGTTTTCACGGTGCTTACAGATTGACTGCTTTATAATCTGTTCCAGAGTTTTTCCAGGGATTGATGTTAGGCTGACTGGTCAGTAGTTCCCCGGTTCCTCCTTTATGCCCTTTTTGAAGACAGGGACAACATTAGCTCTCCTCCAGTCATCCGGCACTTCACCAGTCCTCCATGATTTTGCAAAGGTAGACAGCAGTTCTGAGAGTTCTTCAGCTAGTTCCTTCAATACTCCAGGATGCAGTTTATCGGACCCTGCTGATTTGAACTCGTTCAAATTTATTAGTGATTAGGTATTCCTTGAAAGAAGAAAGTATTCCTTAACAGAAAGAAGACATGTGTTGTGCTGATCTTGTTTTAGCAGGGAGGAAGCAACGTCATTAAGACAGTTGATATAGTTCAGATGGTCACTTTAAATATGTCTGATTTACTTTCTAATTTTTGTGAAGTTTCCTATAGGAAATCATTTTCTTTTGTTTCTATTTCTGTGAATATGTGAACTACAGCAACACATTTCAAAATTTCCACTAAAAAAACTCCAAAAATAATTGTGGAATAATGGCACTGACTATTCTGCAGAATAGTCTCCAGTGGACATCAGGTGTGTCTCAGTTTGCACAAGATAAAACAGTGGGACATGAAATATATTCTAGCAAAATTCTAGGTTTTTAATTGACCATGCTCACCTTGCCTTAAATAAAGCGGTTTAAACATAGCAGCCTGAAAACATGCATCCTCTTTTTTCCAACAGCTAGAGTCATTGCTGCTAGCAACATATTGTAATCAGTCCGATTTTACATCAAACTGCAGTTTCAAATTCAACTGTTAATGCACCCAAAATAGAAATACAACATAACCTCCAATTTGAAACACAAAAGGCTGACTTCACCATCATATGACATTGACCAATAAAAAGGCTTTGAAATTAATAAAAATAAATTTGACACAGATTTCTGGGATGAATAATGAGGGAAATAAAATTTTCTAGATTAGATTCTCTGTAGAGACATTAGTAACACAAGAAAGAAGCAAAGTAAGAAGAACACCAACAAACATACAAAAATATAATTCTCCATCTTTGGAGATGGCAGGTGTTGCCACCACTCACCATATGCTCAGAGGCACATGTTACCAAATACTTCCAAGCTACACAGGAAGTGGATTGGACTGTGAAAGACCAACCCAAATTGTCTTTGCATTTTTACAGATTGGTAGGGCAGTACAATATCTCAGAGAGGAGGCCAGGTCTCCTGCTCCCCTGATACATTCACTATAGCTTCCCAGTTTCCCTGCTTTTTAAAGTTTGATAGAAATATCTGTGGGCTATAGGTATGTTCTTAAACGTTTTTGCCTGTTAGTGAATATACTATCATACATGTTGAGTCCCCCCCCCTAAGCTACCACATTGACCAAGAACTCGTTATTTTTAAAGGGTGAAGCCAAAAAGAGATCTCACCAGATAGGGTTGTGTGTGTGTGTGTTGTGTGGCAAGTAGTAATGCAACTATCCAAATAAGCCCTAATAGGGTGGCTGCCGCAAGCACATGTTTACATCGGACTGTAATCTTAGATCGCTTCAGTATTGGTGAAGTTAAAGGGGTATATCAAAATAAGCACATTTGGGCTAGCACAAACATAACCTCTCCCCCACCTAAGTGCATCTGGAGCATGGGGGTCTACTGCTGGGTGCACTGCCAGGATCATGTGCTCAAGCACCAATTGTGTAAAGAAGTGCTGCTCACCTACTTGCAAGCATTTGTGCTTTCAGCAGCTGAAACTGAGTTAATATGGGGTGCTATCATGCCATTCTGGAATGGTGCCAGACTGGATCAACAGATGGCTTTACTGAAATACCCAAACAAACAAGAGTCAACAGACGGTTGCTAGAAGAAGCCCATTTCATGCTGGATATTTATTAATTACATGGCCAATGAACAGGTGAGAGTGGTCAGGAACATCTGAAAATGACAGCATATTGTCATTAACCCCATAGTCTAACCTCCCCCCCCTTTTTTTTTACTGAATGTACACATACAGAATGCTGAATCAGCACTAGAGTGGCCATGCATTGCCTTAATGTAAGAGGGTTTTAGGTCATTGTGTAACATGAAAAAATGTTTTTTTAATATTTTCCAAATTATAGAAGTGAAAATATCACAACTTTGTTTTAAAAAAATATTTCCAGTGTATGATGTCAGGTTTTCTCTTGTATGATTTCAGGTTTTCACTGTGATTTTGAATCTATTCCCTTATCTGTCCTAATTTTAGCCCTTATTCCTGACTGAAGGCTAGTCATACTGGAAGAATGCAAGAGGTGAACAGAACCCAAGTGTCAGTGTTCATTCTCTTAGGATTCTCAGACCATTCTGAAATGGAGATGCCCTTGTTTTTGGTCTTCCTTCTGATCTATCTATTGACCCTGACGGGAAATCTGGGTATGATTGTGCTAATCCAGACAGATTCCCTTTTGCAGTCTCCAATGTATTTTTTCCTAAGCAACCTCTCCTTCGTTGACGTCTGCTACTCCTCCATCATCATTCCCAGGTTGTTGTATGACCTCTTTACAGACAGGAAGGTGATTTCCTACAATGCATGTGCAACCCAGATGTGGTTATTCACCCTCTTTGCTACGACCGAGTGCTACCTTCTGGCTGCCATGGCTTATGATCGCTTTGTTGCCATCTGTAACCCACTCTTTTATCCTATTGCAATGGCCAAAAAGGTTTGTCTGCAGCTTGTGGCTGGGTGCTATTTGGCAGGGCTTGTGACTGCCATTGTCCACACCAGTGGCACCTTTAGATTGTCTTTCTGTGGACCCAACAAAATCAGCTCCTTTTTTTGTGACATTCCCGCTTTGCTGCGGCTCTCTTGCTCAGACAACTATGTTTCCAAGGTGGTACTCTTTGTTTTCTCCACTTTTGTTGTGGTAGCAAATGCATTGATTGTTTTCGTCTCCTATTCTTACATTATTTCCACCATCTTGAGGATGCGGTCATCCACAGGCAGACGGAAGACCTTCTCAACCTGTGCCTCACACCTGACTGCCATTGTCCTGTATTACGGGTCCTTGACCTTTATGTATGTGCAGCCTGGGGGGCTGGAGGCAGTGGAGCAAGACAAAATAGTGTCTGTCTTCTACACCATTGTGATCCCTATGCTGAACCCCATCATCTACAGTCTGAGGAACGAGGAGGTGAAAAAAGCTCTGAAGAAAAGACTAAGCAAGAAGATATTTCTGAAGCAGCCAAAGCAATGAACTTTCTTGTTTTGCTGATTGTAACATTGTTGCCCAGTCCTGCGCATTTGTCTGCCCTCCCATAAACTAAGGCCACTATTAAAGCTGAACCAAAATTTCTCAGAAGACATTTTTCTGGGAAAGATTCTGAGGTTTTTCTTTTTCTCATTCCCCCAGAAAAGGAAGGTAGCTTTGCAGAATTTTATCTGAAGATGCTCCACCATTTATTTTTGTTTTTGATGGTGGCTGCCATCTGTCCTCACCACGTTGAATGCTCTGAAATGATAGTAGGTTTGAGGCATTGTAGATGGGCCATAATGGGCTGCAAACACAACTATTTACACTGTGGCCACAACATTTTTAAAAAAAAGATGTAGGGAAAGAAGAAATAAGCTGTGCTGCTGCTACTACTAATGGTGAGCCCCATCTCCTGGAGAATGTTTCCTCTCCCTGCACAAGTTCAGTGAAATGGTGCACCCCAATTTTTCTAGATTTTTGAGAGGCCAATTGCACACAGCCATAGCCAGTATAATTCACTGACTATACAGTACCATTAGACTCCAACATTTGACAGAATTGTAGAATTCAAATCTGACTGTTTGAATAGTTAACATCTTCAGCTGTTGTTTTTTGAGTTTTGGTTTCAGAATTTCAGGCTCCTTTAGACAAACAAACAAATTCAGTCATATTGTTCTGTGCCTCCCCAATCTCCGAGTGGTAAGATTTCAGGTGTCCCTGCGCTCCTCCAGGGTTTGGTTTCCTTTGGGAAGAAGGCCAGCAGAGACTGCGGTGTCTTTATGAAATATGGTTTATTTATTTACACACATTCCAACCTGAGCTTAAGATGGAGGGGGGTTCAAGGCATCAGCAGTCCAATATCCAGTTTTTCTATCAGGGCCACAGGAGGCACCCCCAATGCCATGGTGCTGAGAGCCAGTCTCTCTGTCTGCCTCCAGTCTCCATTTTTAAGACAATTCTAAAACAACAAGCCTCTCCTGGGCTCCAGGAAGGGGGGGTGCTCTCCAGAAGAGTTTCAATGACAAAAGGGTCTTCCTGGCCCGTTCACTGTTGCTGGGCAACTGAGAGGCCCATTATCTTACCTGGCCACTCTATTTGTTTAGCAAAGGAAATTCATCTGGCCAGCAGAGCCAGCCCCAAGGCATAGGATTCCAAATCAGAGGCTGGAAAGGGGACCCACAGGAATCATCCATTCCAACCCCCATGCTCATAACAATATTCTTGAGGTCAGTCAAGAGTGGGGAATGTGTACTCCCACCCAGATGTCACTGAATGTCAACTCCCAGTATCACTGGCCATGGACCACGCTAGTTGTGACTGATGGGAGTCAGAACCCAACTCCATTTACAGGGTCTCTGGATCCCCATCTCTGATGTAAAACATCGATTTACCAAGCGTAATACTTTTATACCTTTAGAAATCCCACAAATGTAACAGTATTTTGGGAGAAATGATTTAGCAAACTAGATTTAGTATACAACTGGATATTATCGGTATTATTCTATACTATATTAAAATGATTTAAGGAGCAAAATGAATTAACAAATAATAAATAATGTTTGCAAGCAAACTTTGAGTTAGAAATTATTAGAGAATCTTCTCCCACTCCAAAATCATTTCAACTCTTAAGAACATAAGAACATAAGAACATAAGAAGAGCCTGCTGGATCAGGCCAGTGGCCCATCTAGTCCAGCATCCTGTTCTTACAGTGGCGAACCAGGTGCCTGGGGGAAGCCCGCAAGCAGGACCCGAGTGCAAGAACACTCTCCCCTCCTGAGGCTTCCGGCAACTGGTTTTCAGAAGCATGCTGCCTCTGACTAGGGTGGCAGAGCACAGCCATCACGGCTAGTAGCCATTGATAGCCCTGTCCTCCATGAATTTGTCTAATCTTCTTTTAAAGCCATCCAAGCTGGTGGCCATTACTGCATCTTGTGGGAGCAAATTCCATAGTTTAACTATGCGCTGAGTAAAGAAGTACTTCCTTTTGTCTGTCCTGAATCTTCCAACATTCAGCTTCTTTGAATGTCCACGAGTTCTAGTATTATGAGAGAGGGAGAAGAACTTTTCTCTATCCACTTTCTCAATGTCATGCATAATTTTATACACTTCTATCATGTCTCCTCTGACCCGCCTTTTCTCTAAACTAAAAAGCCCCAAATGCTGCAACCTTTCCTCGTAAGGGAGTCGCTCCATCCCCTTGATCATTCTGGTTGCCCTCTTCTGAACCTTTTCCAACTCTTTTTGAGATGAGGCGACCAGAACTGTACACAGTATTCCAAATGCGGCCGCACCATAGATTTATACAACGGCATTATGATATCGGCTGTTTTATTTTCCATACCTTTCCTAATTATTGCTAGCATGGAATTTGCCTTTTTCACAGCTGCCGCACACTGGGTCGACATTTTCATCGTGCTGTCCACTACAACCCCGAGGTCTCTCTCCTGGTCGATCACCGCCAGTTCAGACCCCATGAGCGTATATGTGAAATTCAGATTTTTTGCTCCAATATGCATAATTTTACACTTGTTTATATTGAATTGCATTTGCCATTTTTCCGCCCATTCACTCAGTTTGGAGAGGTCTTTTTGGAGCTCTTCGCAATCCCTTTTTGTTTTAACAACCCTGAACAATTTAGTGTCGTCAGCAAACTTGGCCACTTCACTGCTCACTCCTAATTCTAGGTCATTAATGAACAAGTTGAAAAGTACAGGTCCCAATACCGATCCTTGAGGGACTCCACTTTCTACAGCCCTCCATTGGGAGAACTGTCCGTTTATTCCTACTCTCTGCTTTCTGCTTCTTAACCAATTCCTTATCCACAAAAGGACCTCTCCTCTTATTCCATGACTGCTAAGCTTCCTCAGAAGTCTTTGGTGAGGTACCTTGTCAAACGCTTTTTGAAAGTCTGGATCACCTCTATCTATATGCTTGTTGACACTCTCAAAGAATTCTAATAGGTTACTGAGACAGGACTTTCCCTTGCAGAAGCCATGCTGGCTCTGCTTCAGCAAGGCTTGTTCTTCTATGTGCTTAGTTAATCTAGCTTTAATAATACTTTCTACCAGTTTTCCAGGGACAGAAGTTAAGCTAATTGGCCTGTAATTTCCGGGATCCCCTCTGGATCCCTTTTTGAAGATTGGCATTACATTTGCCACTTTCCAGTCCTCAGGCATGGAGGAGGACCCAAGGGACAAGTTACATATTTTAGTTAGCAGATCAGCAATTTCACCTTTGAGTTCTTTGAGAACTCTCGGGTGGATGCCATCCGGGCCCGGTGATTTGTCAGTTTTTATATTGTCCATTAAGCTTAGAACTTCCTCTCTCGTTACCACTATTTGTCTCAGTTCCTCAGAATCCCTTCCTGCAAATGTTAGTTCAGGTTCAGGGATCTGCCCTATATCTTCCACTGTGAAGACAGATGCAAAGAATTCATTTAGCTTCTCTGCAATCTCCTTATCGTTCTTTAGTACACCTTTGACTCCCTTATCATCCAACTCTAATGGAAGTGTCTGGAAATCATAATCGTTGGCTAAAACATGATACTTAGATGTCCAAGAGAGTGTTAGGAAGAACATAGGAAGCTGCCTTATACTGTGTCAGACCACTGGTATATCTAGATTAGTATTATCAACACAGATTGGCAGGGTTTCAGGCAGGGGACACTTCCTGTCCGACCTGAAAATTGAACCTGGGACATTCTGCATGAAAAGCAGATGCTCTGTCCCTGACCAATGACCATTCCCCAAGCGGCTCATAAGTACTGCCTTATAGGCTGCTAGAAATAAATGGATACAATTCAAAACCTCTTCAAAATAGTTTGTGGCTGCTGTCTTTATTTATTCATACATACATATACATTAACACCTCAGTTAATGAAGCACATGTGTTCCTGGATATTATTTCTTTAACAGAAACTTTGGTACCAGAGGTAGGAGTAACATGGGAAAAAAGGGATAGGTTCCTCCACCACAACAAAGAGGAGTGTGACGCCCTTCCCTGGCTCTCCCTGTCAGGTTCCTACCTGCTCGTGGCTACTGCCTGTCACTAGGCACCACCAGGGACTCCACCAGTCCGGACTGTCCTTTTTTATGCTTTCTCTCTCCGCTCTAGCATAGACCTCACCAGATCCCCCTGCTAGGCAGCACCACCAGTCACGTCCTATAACCAGTATCCCCAGAGACTCTGCCTGAGTCTCTCTCAATCAGGTTACCTCTGTGACTGCGTGCTTAAGCTGTCCCCAACCCCCTTGTATCACTGCAGATAACTCATAACTCAGGGTTGCTCTAGATACTTATGAATGTTATAATCTCCTCTTCACCGCTGCCACCATTTGTTACTGTTTCCCTTCAGCCTTGGTCATTACCTTACCCTCCCTTCTGGTCTGTGAAACCCCAGCCAAGGATCAGGCCTTTGGTAAACCAAATATAGTTTTTATTAAATAACAGAGATAACAAGGTTACTTTTCTAATGGTACTTAAGCATATGGTTTCATCTATTTCTGTGATACTTGACTTATCATGAACTAGAACTCCCACTCTCTCTTTCTCCACACGCTCCTGACATCCACCTCCAAACACCACCAAACACTTCTCAGCAACGTCCACCCAGATTCACCACAGATTCTCCACCCAGATTCAACTGTCATTCTTCCATTTATACTCCCAGCCATTCAAACACTCAGCCAATCATCCAGCATTCTACTGCTCATTTACTCCCCCCTCCTCTTTCATTCCACTTACCATGTATCTTCTACACAAACAGCACTTACCATATATACATTAATACAGGAACATCACAAAGAGCAGCTCAACATATTTCAGCAAACTTTTTATTCAAACCTAATAAAACACATGTCTGAAATGAAACAGCCAGGTCAGGTAAGCCTTGTATACAGGGCCTGTCCATACAACTACATAATCTGCAATGTTATAGATTTGTGTCCTCATTAATTCACTGTTGTCCATACAATGTTGCAAGCTAGTGTGGATTTTTTCATTCACAAATCCACATTAGAAATACCACAGAAAAACCAAAATGTTTTCCTGTACTGACTATCACATTAACATCCATGGGCTCAGACGCAATGCGGTGGAATTTCCTGCCATAGGTGGTCCATGGGCATTCCTCCATCCTATCCTTCCCACCCAGTAGCACATTCACAAACCTGTGCATGTGTGAGAATTAAAAAAAACTTCTGAAAAAGCATGTGAAAAGGAAATAAAGGAAAAGTTAATAGATGAGTATGTTGCTTTTAAACAGTATGGATAGTGTTGTGGAAATTAAATATTGGTTCAGGCTTTTGTGAGCTCTCCAAAATGGCTAGGCCTCAATATTGTTATGCATATTGCTCAAACTGCGCTTATAAGGTTGGGAAAGGAAGTAGGGCAAAAGTTAAGAGTTATAATGTACCAAATGCTTGCTGACAAGGCCACATATTATCAAGGGGAGTATAAAGGAAATAAGAGGGGGGGAAATGGGAGTAATCTGTATGTGAAAGGAAGCAAAAAGTTATATTGACATGCATATTTCGTAGAAAAGAAGTTATGCCAATTAAGGAATATATGTGCCAAGTTATTGGTTTGACTGACGCATGTTTATGTATCATCATGTGAGACTTGTGTAATCCATGTAACCTTGCAAACAGTATCTAAGGATGATGTGTGGAGCATGAAGGGGAGCTTGCACTGAGATTATTATCTCTGAGTAAACTCCCAGGCAATTGCTTGCAAATAAAGGCTTCTGATCAAAGTATCAATTCGTTGTCTTGAGAGTTTGATTAGGGCCTCCCAGCATTGAACTTAGCAGGAGTTAGCCCAGTTGGGCTCCTGCAACAATAGTAAACAAATAACATAATTATTTAAATGTTGCATACACACACACACGTGTATATGTAGATGTATATATATTCCATTCTACTTCCTTCGCATGCCAGAACAGACACTCAGCATTCTCTAGCCACTGACTATGCTCAGTCTTCATTGTGTTGCTTTTGCGTGTCCCCCCAGCTTTGTTCACCTAAAGAAAAAGGTTGTTTGTTTTTGTTTGTTTTTCTTTACTACAAACCCCAAAGCCTGCCAATACCTCTCTGTTGTGCATGGCTGGTGGTGCACATTAGGTTACTAATGGTTGAAGAGTTAGGACTGACCACTTGAAGAATGAATTCACTGTTGGTATATAAGTTTGGAGAATGGAGGGACAGAATCTAAAAAACATGAATGCCATGAACCCACTTCATGCATAACATCTGGTCAATTCACCAAATAGTTCACACAATTTTATAGACTACGTTTTGCTGTTTGATCAAAACAAGAGAGAATACTTTATGCTCCGCAAATCTCAGCAATGGGTAGCAGGACAGCCCTGTTGCATTGAAGTACAGTAAGTGTTTTGGTCAATTAAACAGGTGGTTTTGGATGACAAGCCAATAACTTCTCTCCTGGTTCTCTTCTTGGTGTGCTGATCATTTCTTTGTTTTAATAAAACTTTACTCCATCATTTCACTATGTAGTGTTCCTTGTTAGCTGTTTCCCAACAGGTTTCTGCCAACAGAAATGGTGATTGCTGCTCTAGTAAAGCTCTCAGAAACTCAAGATAGCTCTGCAAAGATCCATGATCAGCTCCTTACCTTTTGCTACTTGCGAAGCCAAGTGATTAACAATGCAAAGCAGCCAAACAGAATTCTAGCTTTAGCTGTGATGTCCATGATGTTAAAAAAATATACACCAATGTTCAGCCACCAAGGAAAATTTAAATTTGTTTGACTCCTACACAATTTATGAGATCTTCAGATAAGAGAGAAAAACAAGTTTTCTGGCCCTGCAATGGGGTCTAGCTACTGCCTAGAGGTCAACAAATCCATGGTCTATCACAACCCTGACATCACTTATTGTCTACAAACCTGAAAGGGAGGGGTTAGAGCAGCCAGCCACGAGCTCATTTAACAGAAGTTGCGGGGGGGGGCTGACATTTTGGTGTATATCTCATGTATCAGACCTTCCCCCCTTGGGTCAAGTGTTGTAGATTACATAATTATTCCCCATAGGAAGGAACTACTAGGTCATCACCTTAAAGTTGCTGACCGTATGGACAGTGACCATTTGCCCCTCGAATATTCCCTTAGGGTTCGGGAGAATGTTTATCTAACAATTCAACCTGAGTTATGCACAACTATAACAACTCCGGATATCTATAAAAGAGCTAACTGGACTCCCCAGCATCTTCAAAAATTTGAACAACTTGTATTATCTCCCCAGATTAGCCTACTGACATTACGGTTTGACTCATTGGGTATTTCGCCTAAGGGTTTAGATATTTACGAACAATTAGCCAGTCTAATTATTTCAAAGTTATATGTAGAAGGCCCTTTCAGACCTTCACATCAAAAGACTCCAAAGAACAAATGGTTTGATAAGGAATGCCAACTTCTAAAAAAGGAGCTGGTACTAGTTTACCGTAATTATAGACGAAATAACGAAAGACATCTACCACCCATTTTTTATAAATTACGTAAAGATTATAAGAAACTCATAGGCAATAAAAAACAGGATGAAATAAGAAAATCATGGCAATTGCTTGAAGTAGCCATTGCTACTCGCAACTCCAAACTATTCTGGCAAATTGTATCTGGGGCTTCTTCTAACCAAATAGCTAGCAATAATAGTTATATTACTGCAGAAATCTGGGAATCACATTATCGCAAGGTGTTTAATAGTACAGAAACACTAAACACCACATTATTACCAATTGGCACTAGTGTAACACCTGAATGGGCCTCTGTAGAACCTGAAACGGTTGCTGAAATTGTCTTGAACCTAAAAAATGGCAAAGCAGCTGGCCCTGACAGGATTGTCCCAGAACTTCTTAAAAGTGGTATTACTTGGTGGGCACCCAGGCTTGCTACTCTTTTTACAACAATCAATAATACAGGTAGAATCCCTACCTCCTGGCTCAAGGCATATATAATCCCAATACATAAGAAAGGCCCCAGAGACGACCCAGTTAATTACCAACCTATCAGTCTGTTGTCTGTGGTGGGAAAGGTATATGCTACCTTCCTGAGTACAATTTTGAACACTTGGGTTAAATCTAATAACATTCTAAATCAAGCCCAGATAGGTTTTATATCGGGCCAGTCTGCCACAGACCACTGTCTTTTATTGTCACAATTAGTTTCCAGACATATTAAGCCAAAACGCGGCAAACTGTATGTAGCGTTTATAGACTTAAAAGCAGCATTCGATTCCATCTGCCGCGAACGCCTGTGGAACAAATTAGCTTCTTACCACATTGATAAGAGACTATTACAGCTGATAGTAACTCTATATCAAAACACTACAGTTCAGATCCGCTGCAACCATCAGGGCCATCTTACAAATGAAATTCCATCTACACAGGGAGTGAGACAAGGGTGTGTACTAGCCCCAATGTTGTTTAACCTTTATCTGGCGGACCTCCCTACTATTTTGGAGGACAGTCAATTTCATGCCCCCAAAGTAGGAGCAGCAAAAGTTCCAATACTATTATACGCTGATGATACGGTGTTAATATCTCAAACTCGCCTTGGACTCAATAGATTACTTACGAGATTTAACTCCTATTGCAAGGAAAATTCTCTAGAGATAAATTATGTCAAATCTAAGATCATGATATTCTCGAGAAGAAAAGACAGACACATTTGGAAGATGGGCCACACAATAATTGAACAGGTTAATTCGTACAAATATTTGGGGATCTGGTTCCACGAGACTGGACTATGGAATTCCCATATTCTTTATTTAAAAGCTAAGGCAAATAAAAATCTCGGGGCAACTATAAGATTTCTTTTCACTAACGGAGGAAAATACATCCCGGCAGCAATACGGCTTATAAAATTTAAAATCATCCCAATGTTGACTTATGGTGCCCCCGTCTGGTTTCCTTATTATAAAGGAAATTTGGATGGAATAATATACTCTGCACTAAGATCTCTATTTGGAGTCCCTAGCTGCGTTTCAGGAGCTTCCTTATTATTAGAAGCTGGGATGAACTCCTTGTCCTGCCTTATATGGAAACATATCATCTACTTCTGGATCCGTTGTTATAAATTACTAACATCTGAATCTTACCTGGCCTGCTTTTTAAATGACCCATTATCGAATGTAACATGGACAGCGAAGGTTACGGAGAAGCTAAAATCGATGGGTCTCCACCCTTCAGAAATATTAGATTTGGACTATAATAATGCTAGAACCATGGTTAAATCTAGACTAATAGACATCGACAACCAGTCTATAATAAGCTCAATGAATGGTCCTTGTTCTCTGAGGGCCTTGGGCATGAATATTATTCCAAATTCAGAAGGGATGAAATACCTATACTGGTTATCCGTCCCTAAATACAGATGGGCATTTACGCTAGCCCGATTCAACGTCCTACCATCAAACTTTCTCTCCGGTAGATATAAAAAAATACAGAGAATGTACAGGTACTGTCTTTGTAATGACTCAGAAATAGAGACCATCTCCCATGTTCTATTCTCTTGTAAACTATATGAGAAACCTAGAAAAGATCTTCTCTTACCAATTATATCAAAACTTCCCGGCCGTTCAATTGAAGCATTACTAATAATTGTTCTACAGGGCCACAACGAAAAGATCACCTTGACTGTGGCCAAATTTATCAACACAGCCATACAGATAAGGAAGAATTTTCCCTACCCTTAAATTAGAGGCTGGGAATCTAGGCTTTATCCCATCTTATAAACAATTTAATTTTATCCTAATACGACTTTACTGTGTATAGATATCGATCTAAGGAGATAATCAGATCGGATTAATCAATTAATCATTTTAATCTGTTTAAGTACATTTTATTAATATCTATTTAAATAAGTTTTAATGTCCTTTGACGGGATGTTCTTATGTATTTTATACTAATATTTGTATCTTTTCCGACTTGAAGGTCTATTGACTAATAAATATTTCATTCATTCATGTATCAGGCCACCTAGAAACCTAATTTTTGGGGATAAAAGATAGCTGAGAGTTCAGAGATTAGGGTGACTCGCCCAAAGACCCAGAGAGGACCCCAAAAATCCAGAGTGTCCAGGCAAAAATGGGAGACCAGACAACCCTAGCTTCAATTGTGTTTTCTATTAAAAATATACACAATTACATTCCATTAGTAAATGCCAGTGCAGCCTTTTCCAACCTGATGTTCTCCAGATGACTGGACTACAATTCCTTTCAGTCCCATGCTGCCTGGGAATCAGCCCTGTAGCTAGCTTTCCTTGTTTGGTGAGGCAGCCATATTTGTAGATGGGGCAGTGGGCGGGGGATAGGTGCATAGTACCAGCAAATTTCACCCACTCACTGGTGGAGAGGACATGAGGGCAGTCCCAGGGAAAGGAAAGGCAGTGACCTTCCCCCTCACTCCTCCTCCATCCACCAAGCGTGTTAACTTACATGAATGAAGTTTCATCTGTTGAACGGTTTCACACTTTTCTGAGAGATCCCCAGGAATAGTTGACTCAAAACCTTGACTTTGACTATAGCTACAGTCTTCTTTCACCTGAGGTCTCTTCCTGTGCTCTGATTCTTCATGAAATGAACTACTTTGGTCATGATAATGGGTTCCTGAGCTCGGCTTTGATGCTGCATTAGCTATCTCAGTACTAAAGTATAAATACTTTAGGATGTGTTTGTTAACTCTTCCTTGAGGGTTCCCCCTTCTAGTCTTGTTCCTGACCTTTAGATTTTTGTTCCTGTTGGACAACCTAGGGAAAACCTTTTAACTGGTTGATATATAAAGAACTAACTAACTAATTGAAAACTAATTATGGAAAGCAATTGGATTTTTTCCCCTGGTTGCTGAGTTGATTTTTCTGTCCAGAAACACTGACAAGGCCTCATGCTGAGCTCCACATATTGGGAAAATCAGAAATTAGACCTGAGTTACAGCCTAGGTGGCCAGCCAGCAAGATTTCTATTCCTCTAGGGCTGTTTTTATCTTTTGCAATCAAGTACTCAAGGAAAATAAAAAAAATAGCCAGTATGATTGTGAGTATAGTGAGTGCTTGAAAAGAGTAAATGGTAACTTAGGGTCGCCAGTTTTTCAGATCATTTTTAAGTTATCTCTCTCTTTCACCCAATAGCAATAAGCACCCAATTCTGCTTTACTCATTACAATTATGGCAGAATAAACAAATTATTAATTTTTAGTTCAGGCAGATTATTGTTGGCTGGGTAAAGAACATAACAGAAACTGAAACTGAAAAGCAGAGTGAAGGAAAGTTCAAGGGACTATCACGTGTAGGAGTTGACAAAGTTTTGTTATAACTACTTATTTCAAATTTGTGGATGGGGGCTGAGACAGAGACCTCTGAGTCAAAGAGCTGATCCCAGGGTGAGTGAAGCCAGGAGGAAGAGGTCAGAAGGTTTTCATGGGCCTAGAGGTGGAGCCCAGTGGAAAAGCTGCCCATCCACGCAAAGTGTACAGCTAAAGAAGAACAGAGCTAAGGCAGCTTTTGCTAGCGGGGAGCAAACCTGCCACTTGCATTGCTGGAAAACCAACCAACCAACCCACTCCAACATTCCAGATCTGGTTGCTTGGCTGGCAACCAGGATTAGCTCCAGATTTCAGGGAGCCTTCAGAAAATGTCCTCAGGTGAGTCTCCTCCTCCATCAGTGGGTTCTGGATAGAGATGCAAGAAGACACCAATTTTCATTTTAGCTTGTGTTTGTCACATGCAGTGCTGTTTCTGTTCTGCCACAGTTCAGCTTCCCAGAAAACATTATTTGACTTGCTACATTATTTGACTTGCTGTGGCAGAAATTTATGTGATTACATTCTTATGTTATTCCACACCATTCACTTCAATGGAAAGAAAAGCCAATGCAAATGGGGGGGGGGGAAGTCCTCGATTACACATTGTTTGAGAATGGAAAACAATAACAACAGTGAATACTAATCATATTTGCTGGATTTATTTCCATTTTGGAAATGGGATGAGGAAGTGAACACTAGTAATTTTTGTTCCCTTTTCCATTGGAATTAAGTTAAGCAGGCATAAAGTACTCCAGATTCAGATCCTGGTCATGAGTGAGGCTACTGCTGGCTGAGCAGGCCCAAGCCTGGCAGAGGGAAAAGAAACCTTTAAAATAAGACATTTTATAGGTCTTGACTTACACCACCATTTTTGCTGGTGTAAGTTGACTAGTCACATGACTTATTTGAATGGAGGTGGGATCCAATGTGAGTCCGCTTTTCCATGTCTTGCCCCACCACGTCCCCAGAATGTCCCTTTTTTGGGACTTACGCTGGCCTTGGCTCAGCAGGCTGAGCTGGCTGAGCCCCAGCTGAGTCTGGATGAGGGACTTGCACTGTCATATCTCTGGTTGAGCCAGGGATGGACACTTATGTTGGCACAGAGCATGCTGCCCGGTTTCAGCCGGCTTAGTCAAAGACCCGCCAGATCCTAACTTGCTCATCCTGGCAGATCTTGCATTTGGATTGCCCCTTACAGTTTGTACCAGTTCACAACTTCAGCAATAATTCTAGTTATGAAGAAATGGTATAGTCATAATTCTCCATCATTGAAGCTTTCCAAATTCTTAGGGCTGGGTTAATCTGTCAGTTTTGGTTTCTCTCCGTTTCCCTTTTTTCCAGTCTTAAGTTAGATTCTCCAAAGTTCCATATTGGTTTGCAAATTATTTTTAAAAAATATCCTTATGAAAATTCACCAGAATTTTAGTTTGAATTTCTCCTAATATACAGATTTTTGCAAAGCATATTTTCCTAATATATCGCATTTTTGTAAGTTATTGTCACCAATATATGCCTTTTTATGGACACTTTACCCCACTGTATGCATTTGTGTACACAGTTACATGGAGAACTGCATTGCAAAATTTGGAGAAGTGCCAATTTAGAAGGATGGCTGTGTTTTGCATTGCTTCTTGTACTGTTTCTGTAAATGTGCCAGTTAGATAGGTTTGCCTTTGAATGTGAGCTGAGTAAAAGCCCTCCCCTATCCCTTTTTGGAATATAGAAAAAAGAGCAAAACTGACTTGGTATGTCCACAAGACAGGGCTGGGAACCTTTAATCTATCTAGGGCTACATTGCTGGGGGTACACAACGGTAATCATGGGAAGGGCAAGCCTGGTGCATGAAGCCAGAGCCAAAAGTAGGCAGAGTTCACAGTTTGGGAGGAGTGGTTTGAAAGGGAGGAGGCATTCCATTGCACAAGAGGGATTGCTTGCACTAGTGGATTTATTTAACTGGATATCGCCAACTGAAAGCAGTGGGATTAAAATTAGTCAAGATCAATTTAAACCCACTGATTTCCACGACACTACACATGACTAAGTCTTGGTCCAACCTACTGACTCCTCATTTAAATTATTAAGTTCAGGCACAGACAAAAGATATTGTTTATGATTGTTGAGGATCATAATAGATTCTGGAGTGAAGAGTCACACTTAGCATGAACTGAAGATCTCTTTAGGGATGAGGAAACTGTGGCCCTCAAGGTATTGCTGGACTACAGCTCCCATCATCCCTGACCAATGGATATGCTGGCTGGGGCTGATGGGTGTTGGACTCCAGCAACTTCTGAGGGGCAAAGTTTAGAGCAAGGAAGCATCAGCATTGTCACACATTGCATTTATTTGATGTGACTAATGTGATAGTAATAATTACCCTGTGGTTTGTCTAAGCTGAGTGTCATGGGATGTGCCACCAAGGGAAAGTTTCCTGCTGTTCAATTAAGCACCACCCCAATTTCTTTAAAATGCATGAACCTTCATAGCCTGTGGAATCAGTGCACAATGCGCAGGAAACTCTGCTTGACCACAGGTAAGGCTGAGACAGCAATCAGATACTATCATACATGTTGAGTTTTATGCCTAATCATAGGAAAAGTAAGAGTCTTTTGTCTGCAAAAAGGTTAGTTGCTGTTACTGGAAGGATTTATCCACATTTACAGAGCAGTGCTAACCGTCCTCATCCCTGGTTGAGCTGGCTGAGTCCTAGCTGGACTGGGGTGAGGGACTTGAATACATTGCCCCATTGAATACCTTGGGACTTGCTTCTGAGTAAACATGCATAGGATTGCACTATAAATATCTTTACCTGGTTGTGTAAATAAGAAACATCTTTGACAGTCATGCTTATATAAATATTTCTTCATACTATGTCTTGATTTGTATCTTATTTCATACCATGATTGTAAATTATTATTCACAAATTATTTTTTCTTCTAAATTTTAAATGGGCACTTCTTCCTTAGGGTGGTCGTGGTTCCCCTCTGTTGTTTTCATCCTGAGGGGCGGATTAGGCTGAGAGATGGTGCATAGCCCATGGTCACCCAGTAAACTTTAGCTTATTTCCATTTTTAAAATTTAATTAAAATGATTTATATGCAGGCAAAGTTATGAAGTAATGCAGATCCACATAATACATTTAAAGCACATCCAACTTGCATTTAATGAGCATGACATCCCCCAAAGTATCCTGGGAAGTGTAGATTCCCCCTCACAGTTACAGTTCCCACCACCCTTAACAAACTACAGTTCCCATGATTCTGTGATGGGATTCATGTCCTTCAAATGTATTTTGAATGTGCTTTAAATGCATGGTGTGGATCTGCCCTAGTATGCTGTGCATTCATTAGTGAATTGAAAAGAAGAATTTTAGAAAATACTTTTTGTACATGGCTGTAGCTGATTGGTAGGGCACATGCTTTGCATCCAAAGGTCCAAAATTCAATCTCTGGAAGAGACGATTGTCCGGAATTAATGGCAAAAACGGTTAAAGACAGATATTTAAAAACATTCAAAATAATAAAACCAACAATAAGTTAAAAACAGATGAAAGACATAATAGCTTCTACATGCCTGGGTAGGCTTGCCTAAAAAAAATGTTTTTAGCAGGTGCCAAAATGAGTACAATGAAGTGCCTGCCTAATGTAAATAGGCAGGGAGTTTCAAAGTGTAGGTAGTGTCACCCTAAAGGATCAATTTCTTAAAAGAACAGAGCAAGTACTATGTGAAAGCCATAACATGGAAAGCACACCTTGAACTTGGCCTGGCAGCAAATCGGCAGCCACTGCAGATTTCAGAGCAGAGGTATTATATGCTGATAGGGTCTCACTCATGTCAGCAATCATCCCACAGCATTCTACACCAGCTGCAGCCCCTGGGTCAGGTTGTGCTGTGTGGGGATTTCCGTGACTTCATCTGACTGGCTGCCAGGATTGTTTTAGTTTTGGTTAGGAATCTGTTTTGCCCAAAGCAAGAAGTTTGTGGGATTTCAAAGGCAAAGAACACACCAGTGGAGAGATTTACAACTTTTATTTTAGAGCAGCTGGTGCTTTATAGCAGACAATGCACTAAAAAGGATAAAAGCAGCTACTGATCACAGATAATCTTAAATTCTTCTTTCAGTTGCCAGGAGCCCTAGACAAGCGGCAACAGTGAGATCCCAGCCGGCCAAAAGGTACACAGCACCACTACAGCTAAAGTCTGTGTTGAATCTCCTCAAACAGAATTAAGGGAGCCTTATTTATACCAAAAGAGCCCCTGGATCTGGGTGCAGGTTTACACGTGTGACTTTAATTAGCTATACATATTGGGATGTTTCTAATTTGGGTATCACAATTCTGTCTTTGTTTATCAATCCGGTTGTTCAGTGTCCTTGAGTTTTGTAGCAGCATGATTCATTGCATGTGCCTTGAAGGCCATGTTTTCAGGCCTTAGCAGTGTGTCAAAACATCTTCACTAATGAGCTATTGGCATCGATGGTCTATCTGGGCAATTAAGGGCCTCTCCTTGACTCATCCATGTTACATATAAACGAGCCTCCCAGCCCAGTATTGTTGTATCCTACATAGGGAAGGTGAGGAAGCATGCCAAGAGGCCCACCTGGCTGGAATGCAGGAGAATGAGATAGGAGCATGGGACAGGGGAATCCACACCATCATAAACTTCCTTGTTACATCAAAATGACTTCCAAGATATTTTCCCATACAGAACCCTGACTGGTTGTGGGATGCTGAGTTTTTTGTCTTACTCATAGGTTGTGGTTAGTATGGTATTGCATTTAGGAACTCATCACTGTCTTATCTTTTTCTCTTTCTTATTGCATTTCATCTACCTCTGACCTTACTCCCTTACATTCATAGAAGCAACAAGTGTGGTTCCATGCGTTCAGCTCAGCCCCCTTAAATCCACTGATGATGCACCTTATTCTTTGCATGATGGTTTGTTTCTTGTAAAAGAGAATTCACATACTGGGAAGTGTGGCTTCAATTGCTGTTGTTCCCAATCTACTGCCTGTGAAGGCAGACCAAACCATGTGTGTTTTCTCTCTGTCAATTATTACTCACTGGAATTGGGTTGGCAGCCAAAGTGAGTTTATAGCAGCCCATAGAGTAGTCAGGAAAGGGTAGAGAAACTTCTTAACTCTTACTCATTTCTCATACCTCCCTCTGCAATGAAGGGTCAAGTCTGTAAAGACATTTGGAGCAGCCACATTAAAAGGCAGACAGAGGGTTGCCAACCCTGTTTGGATATCAATATTTCAGAGGATCCCTAGTCAAGTCTTATCAACAGCACAATCCTAACCATATCTACTCAGTAATAATTCCTGTTGAGTTCTATGGGGCTTAGTCCCTTAGTAAGTGTGTTTAGAATTGCAGTTTTCAGGGGCATCCACCTTTATTCCTGAGTGCTCCCATCTAACATCTCCACAACACTAGGCTCCTTTTTTCCTACAATGGCCTTCTGGTGACTGGCCTGGCCTTGTCACAAGCAAGTAGGCTAGATTAAATGTTTCTTACCCATCCTTTCAAAGCAGGTGAGAAGAAACGATTCAGTCACTTCAGCTGGACCTGGAAACACCCTCATTTAACTAAGATTTGTATCTTAATTTCCAATCAGAGAAATTTTTTTGTTTGAATGGTATGCTCCCAGCAACTGTGGTTGATGCTGAATGTATCGTGCTTAATGACATCACTGGGCCCCACCCCATGACATCACTAGGGCCTGCCCCATGACATCAGTAGAGCCCATCCCAGAAATCTCAGGGTTTGGGATGCTTCTGACCTGACAACCCTATTCTCATCCCAGCGGATCTTGGGTTTGGATTGTGCTGTTAAGGTGGTGGTGGTGGTTTTTTTAAAAGAAAAGGCTAGCAAAGATCCACTTTAATTAACATCGATTCCCCCCCCCCCCGGTTAACTTGAGTTGCTGGAAACCAGTGAGTTTCTAGTCAAGGATGAAATGTTGATTGAACTGTTACTGCCGAATTCAGAAGAAAAACCTGGATGGAGTGTTATTTCATAGCAAAATGTGAGAGTTTCAGAAAACACTGTTCTTAATCATAGCTTAACTCAATAGCCTCACATATGGTTGCTCTGAAGTCATTCACAATCAGTGTGATGAACATGTATCAATGAATTGTTTAGTACCTAGTGAGTCTGGACATTTTATCACCCTTTCACTGCTGGAGAAGTCCCCCCTCTCCTTCAGCCACCATATTGACCAGGACTCTGCTATTTTTAAAAGGTGAAGCCAAACAGAGATCTCACCAGATACTTGTGTGTGTCTGTGTGCATGTGGTGTGTGACAAGTAGTAATGCAACTATCCAAATAAGCCCTAATAGGGTGGCTGCCACAAGCACGTGTGCACTTCGACTGTAACCTTAGATCCCTTCAGTACTGGTGAAGTTGAAAGGGTATTTCAAAATGAGCATATTTGTGCTAGTACAAACATACCGTCATCCCCACCTAAGTGCATCTGGAGCATGGGGGTCTACTACTGGGTGCACTGCCAGGATCATGGGTTGAACCACCAATTGTGTCAAGAAGTGCTGCTCATCTACATGCAAACATTTGTGCTTTCAACTGCAGAAACTGAGTTAATATGGGGTGCTATCATGCCATTCTGGAATGGTGCCAGACTGGATCAACAGATGGCTTCACGGAAATAAACAAACAAGAGTCAACAGACGGCTGCTAGAAGAATCCCATTTGATGCTGGATATTTATTAGTCACATGGCCATTGATCAGGTGAGAGTAGTCAAGAACATCTGAAAATGACAGCATACTGTCATTAACCCCATAGTCTAACCTCCCTCATCCCCTTTTTTCACTGAATGTACACATACTGAATGCAAAATCAGCACTGGAGTGGCCATGCACTGTCTTAACGTAAGAGGGATTTAGGTCATTGTGTAACATGAAAAAAATGTTTTTTTTAATATTTTCCAAATTATAGAAGTGAAAATGATCACAACTTTTTAAAAAATATTTCCAGTGTATGATGTCAGGTTTTCTCTGGTATGATGTCAGGTTTTCACTGTGATTTTGAATCTATTCCCTTATTTGTCCTAATTTTAGCCCTTATTCCTGACTGAAGGCTAAGCATACTGGAAGAATGCAAGAGGTGAACAGAACCCAAGTGTCAGAGTTCATTCTCTTAGGATTCTCAGACCATTCTGAAGTGGAGATGCCTTTGTTTTTGGTCTTCCTTCTGATTTATCTATTGACCCTGATGGGAAATCTGGGTATGATTGTGCTAATCCAGACCGATTCCCTTTTGCAGTCTCCAATGTATTTTTTCCTAAGCAACCTCTCCTTCATTGACATCTGCTACTCTTCCATCATCATTCCCAGGTTGTTGTATGACCTCTTTACAGACAGGAAGGTGATTTCCTACAATGCATGTGCAACCCAGATGTGGTTATTCACCCTCTATGCTACGACCGAGTGCTACCTTCTGGCTGCCATGGCTTATGATCGCTTTGTTGCCATCTGTAACCCACTCTTTTATCCTATTGCAATGGCCAAAAAGGTTTGTCTGCAGCTTGTGGCTGGGAGTTATTTGGTGGGGCTTGTGACTGCCATTGTCCACACCAGTGGCACCTTTAGATTGTCTTTCTGTGGACCCAACGAAATCAGCTCCTTTTTCTGTGACATTCCCCCTTTGCTGCGGCTCTCTTGCTCAGACAACTATGTTTCCAAGGTGGTACTCTTTGTTTTCTCCACTTTTGTTGTGGTAGTGAATGCAGTGATTGTTCTCTTCTCCTATACTTACATCATTTCCACCATCTTTAGGATGCGGTCATCCACAGGCAGACGGAAGACCTTCTCAACCTGTGCCTCACACCTGACTGCCATTGTCCTGTATTACGGGTCCTTGACCTTTATGTATGTGCAGCCTGGAGGGCTGGAGGCAGTGGAGCAAGACAAAATAGTGTCTGTCTTCTACACCATTGTGATCCCTATGCTGAACCCCATCATCTACAGTCTGAGGAATGAGGAGGTGAAAAAAGCTCTGAAGAAAAGACTAAGCAAGAAAATCTCTTGCCATCAGTCAAAGCAATGAACTTTGTTGCCCACTCCTGTACATTTGTCTGCTCTCACACAAACTAGTAAGGCCACTATTAAAGCTGAGCCAAAATTTTTCAGAAGACATTTTTCTGGGAAAGATTCTGAGGTTTTTCTTTTTCTCATTCCCCCAGAAAAGGAAGGTAGCTTTGCAGAATTTTATCTGAAGATGCTCCGCCATTTATTTCTGTTTTTGATGGTGGCTGCCATCTGTCCTCGCCACATTGAATGTCCTGGAATGGTAGTAGGTTTGAGGCATTGTAGATGGGCCATAATGGGCTGCAAACACAACTGTTTGCACTGTGGCCACAATATTTTGTAAAATAAATATGTAGGGAAAGAAGAAATAAGCTGTGCTGCTGCTACCACTAATGGTGGGCCCCACCTCTTGGAGAATTGTTCCTCTCCTTGAACAAGTTCAGTGAAATGGACCACCCCAATTTTGCTGTGTACAAATTGTAGAATTCAAATCTGACTGTTTCAAGCGTCAACATCTTCAGGTTTTTTTTATTTTGAGTTTGGTTTCAGAGTTTCAGGCTCCTTTGTAAAACCAAACAAATCCAGTTCTATACTTGATGACAGTTAAGGGTGGGGGAATGTGTACTCCCACCAGATATTATTGAATGGCAACTCCCATTATCACTGGTCATGGGCCATGCTGGCTGTGACTGAAGGGAGTTGGAATCTAACTCCATTTGAAGGGCCCCCGGGTCCCCATCTCTGATGTAACGCATCAACTTGCCTAGTGTAATATTTCTATACCTTTACAAATCCTACAAAGTATTTTGGAGGAAATTATTTAGCAAGATAGATTTAGTATACAACTGAATATTATCTGTATTGTTCTATCTGATATTAAAATGATTTAAGGAGCAAAAAGAATGAACAAATAATAAATGATAATGTTTGGAAGCAAACTTTGAGTTAGAAATTATTAGAGAATCTTCCTACACCCCCAAAATAATTTCAACTCTAATGGAAGTGTCTTGAGATCAGAATTGTTTGGCTATTACATGCTGCTTAGACTTCCTAGCATCCTAGCAAGTGTTAGGAAGAACATAGGAAACCATAATTTAGTACTGTCAACACAGATTGGCAGGGTTTCAGTCAGGGGACACATTAACACCTCAGTTAACGAAGCACATTATTTCTTTAACAGAAACTTTGGTACCAGAGGTAGGAGTAAAAAAGGGATAGGTTCCTGCACCACAACAAAGAGCAGCTCAACATATTTCAGCAAACGTTTTCAAAACTAACAATATGCACGTTTGAAATGAAACAACCAGTTGAGGTAAGCCTTGCATTCAGGGCCATTCCACATGACTGTAATATCTGCAATGTTATAGCTTTCTGTCCTCATTAATTCATCGTTGTCCATATGACGTTGCAAACTAGTGCAGATTTTTGCTTCCACAAATCCGCATTAGAGATACTACTGAAAAACCAATACTGTATGTTTTCCTGTACCAATAATCAATTGCATTAACATCCGTGGGCTCAGATATAATGCCACAGAATTTCCTGCAATACGCGGTCCATGGGCATCCCTCCGTCATATCCCTCCCACCCAATAGCATATTCTTAAATTTGTGCATCCATGGAAATTCCAAAATGCATGTGAAAAGCCAATAAAGCAAAATAGATGAGTATATCCTTTTTAAACAACATGGATAGTAAACAAATATATATATATGAACTGTTTACAGTCATGACCTCTTCCAGGATACTCCATTCCATTCTAAGTCCCCTGCTCCCACCCCAAGAACAGACACTTAGCATTCTCTAGCTACTGACTATGCTCAGTCTTCATTGTGTTGCTTTGGTGTGCCCCCCCCCATTTTTCCCTAAAGGAAAAGGTTGTTTGTTGTTGCTTGTGTTTTTGTACTACAAACCTTGGGTTTCCACGAAAAGCCTGCCGATACCTCTCTGTTGTGCATGGCTGGTGGTGCACATTAGGTTACTAATGGTTGAAGAGTTAGGACTGACCACTTGAAGAATGAGTTCACTGTTGATATATATAAGTTTGCAGAATGGAGGAACAGAATAAAAAAAATGAATGCCATGAACCCACTTCATGTATAACATCTGATCATCTTTAACCACCTAGGAAAATTTTAACTTGTTTGACTCCTGCACACAAGACAGAAAAAGGCGGAAAGCTATATACTATTTTCAGATAAGCAGGAAAAAACAACCGTTTCTGGCCCTGCAATGGGGTCTAGCTACTGCCTAGAGGTCAACAAATTCCTGGTCAATCACAACCCTGACTTCACTTATTGGTTACAAACCTGAAAGGGTGGGGTTAGAGCAGCCAGCTACAAGCTCATCTAACAGAAGTTGTGGGGTGTGTGTGTGACGTTGTGATGTATATCTTGTGAACCAGACCCAGGGCTGGTTCTAAAGGGCGGCCAGGTGGCATACTGGCCGGAGGGCCCCAGAGCTACAGGAGCCCCTGAGGGGCCCTCCGCTCCCCTTCCATGATCCACGGCAGGAGCCACGGATCACAGGACAGGAGGAGCTTCCAAGCCGCCCGCCATCCCCCCGCTTCACCTACCTTTCTCTCTGCTTTTTTTTTGCAGCACGCGCAGGGTTGCCATCAATCAAGATGGCAGCTGAGGTTTCCGTAAAGGGCTGAAGCCTCTGGCGCCAACTTGATTGATGGCAGCAATGCGCGCGCTGCGTGCCATACATCAAGATGGCGGCAGGGGCTTCAGCTCCTTACGGAAACCTCAGCCGCCATCTTAACTGATGGCAACCCTGCGCGCTCAGTGCATGCAGCCTCAAAAAACAGCACAGAAAGGTAGGTGAAGCGGGGGGATGGCGGGCGGCTCGGAAGCTCCTGTTCTGTGATCCGTGATGCATCTCCTGCCATGGATCACAGAAGGGGAGTGAAGGGGCCTGGGGCAGGCTGATGCCCAAGGGCCCCGGCATGCCTGGAGCCGGCCCTGAGCAGACCACCTAGAAACTTAATTTTTTTTTAAATGAAAAGCTGAGACTCCAGAGATTAAGGTGACTCACCTGGAGACCCAGAGAGGACCCCAAAAATCCAGAGCTTCTAGGCAAATATGGGAGACCTGACAACCCTAGCTTCAATAGTATTTTATGGTAAAAATATAAACAATTACATTCCATTGGTAAGTGCCAGTGCAGCCTTTTCCAACCTGACGTCCTCTAGATGGTTTAGACTACAACTCCCTTCAGTCCCATGCTGCCTGTGGATCAGCCCTGTAGCTAGCTTTTCTTGTTTGGTGAGGCAGCCACATTTATAGGTGGGGCACTGGGAGGGGGATAGATGGATAGCACCAGACAATTTCGCCCATTCACTGGTGGAGAGGACATGAGGGCAGTCCCAGGGAAGGGAAAGCCAGTGACCTTCCCCCTCACTCCTCTTCCATCCAGCGAGTGTGTTAACTTGCATGAATGAAGTTTCATCTGTTGAATGGTTTCACTCTTTTTTGAGAGATCCCCAGGAATACCAGACTCAAAAACTTGACTTTGATTTTAACTACAGTCCTCTTTCACCTGAGGTCTCTTCCTGTGCTCTGATTCTTCAAGAACTGAACTACTTTGGTCATGACAGTGAGTTTCTGAGCTGGGCTTTGATACTGAATTAGCTATCTCACTACTGACGTATAAATACTTTAGGATATGTTGGTTAACTCCTCCTTGAGGGTCCCCCCTTCTAGTCTTGTTCCTGATCTTTAGGTTTTCCTTACTGTTGGGCAATCTAGGGAAAACCTTTCAACTGGTTGATATATAAAGAACTAACTAACTAATTGAAAAACAATTATGGAAAACAATTGGGTATTTTTTTTTACTTGTTGCTGGGTTGATTTTTCTGTCCAGAAACACTGACAAGGCCTCATGCTGAGCTCCACATATTGGGAAAATCAGAAATTAGACCTGAGTTGCAGCCTAGGTGGCTAGCCAGCAATATTTCTATTCCTCTAGGGCTGTTTTCATCCTTTGCCAGTAAGTACTCAAGGAATAGAAAAAAATAGCCAGTATGATTGTGAGTATAGTGAGTGAGTGAAAAGAGTGAACGGTAACGTAGGGTAGCCATTTTTCAGATCACATTTAAATTATCTCTCTCTTTCACCCAATAGCAATAAGCAACCAATTCTGCTTTACTGATTACAATTATGGCAGAATAAACAAACTTAATTTTTAGTTCAGGCAGATTATTGTTGGCTGGGTAAAGAACATAACAGAAGCTGAAACTGAAAAGCAGAGCAAAGGAAAGTTCAAGGGACTATCACGTGTAGGAGTTGACAAAGTTTTGTTATAATTACTTATTTTAAATTTGTGGATGGGAGCTGAGAAAGAGACTTCTGAGTCAAAGAGCAGATCCCAGGGTGGGTGAAGCCAGGAGGAAAAGGTCAGAAGGTTTTCATGGGCCTAGAGGTGGAGCCCAGTGGAAAAGTAGCCCATCATCCCAAAGTGAACAGCTAAAGAGGGATACAGCTAAGGCAGCTTTTGCTAATGGGGAGCAATCCTTCCATTTTGCATTGCTGGAAGACCAACCAACCACCCCACCCAAATATTCCAGGCCCTGTTGCTTGGTTGGCAACCAGGATTGGCTCCAGATTTCAGGGAGCCTTGGGAAAATGTCCTCAGGTGAGTCTCCTCCTCCGTCAGTGGTTCTGGTTAGAGATGCAAGAAGGCACCAATTTTCATCTTAGCTAGGATTGCCAGGTCAGAAGCATCCCAAACCTGGAGATTTTGGGGGTGGGCCTGAGTGATGTCATGGGAATGTCATGGGGCATGTTATGGGGTGGATCCAAGTGACATCATGGGGTGGGTCTGAGTGACATCATGGGGTGGGGCCAAAGGGATGTCATTAAGCATGATACATTAAGCATCAACTACAGTTGTTTGAAGCATACAATTCATAAAAAACATTTCCCTGATTGAAAATTAAGATACAAATCTTAGCTAAAAGATGGAGGGAACATTTAATCTAGCCACCTCACTTCTGGCAAAAAGAGTTTAAGTGCCCTCAGCCAGGCCAGTCACCAGAACACCATTGTACAAAGAAAGGAGCCTAGTGTTATGGAAATGTTAGATGGGAGCACTCAGGAGTAAAGATAGATACCCCCGAAGGGCTGCATTTATAAACACACTTACTAAGGGACTAAGCCCCATAGAACTCAATAGGACTTACTTCTCAGTAGACATGGTTTGGATTGTGTTGTTGGTAAAGCTTGACTAGGGATCCTCTGCGAAGATATCCATATCCAAGTAGGGTTGGCAATCCCCTGCCTGGAATGCCTTGCCCCTACCTTTTATCATCCAAATTTCTTTACAGATTTGACTCTTCACTTCAGAAAGAGGTCTGAGAAATGAGTAAGAAGATTCTCTACCCTTTTCTGTCTCCCCTGTAGGCTGCTATAAATTCACTTCGTCAGCCAACCCAATTCCAGTGAATATAATTGACAGAGAGATAGCACACATGATTTGGTCTATGTTTGTAGGCAGCAGACTGGGAACAACATCAATTTCAGCCATGCTTCCCAGTATGTGAATTTCTTTTACCACTATTGGGCAAGAGACAAACAACAAGCACATTAGTGGGTTTAAGAAGGTTGAGCAGGAGCGCATGGAACCATTGTTGTTGCTTCTATGGATGAAAGAGAATGAGGCAACTTGGCAAGCAAGAGGTCTTCTGTATCTTTAAAAGTTGTGCAGGGGGAAGGGAGAATTCCACCTTGTGGTTTTTCTCATTATAGTGTTGCAAGAACACCTGCACTTGGCTGCCTTTCTCTTCTCCTAAAGATACAGGATCAGTCTCAGGCCCTGAACCTGGCAACCCTAATGGACTAGCATTGGGTCTCCAGGATTCCAGGCAATTGTTTTTTCCAGAAATTGAATTTTGGACCTTTGGATATAAAGCATATGCCCTCCCACCGAGCTACAACAATTCCCATTTTAAAAAAGTATTTTACAATTGTTCTTTTCAATTCACTAATGAATGCACATCATACCTAGTGCAGATCCACACCATTCTTTAAAAGTACATTCAACACATATTTGAAGCATATGAACCACACCACAGAATCATGGGAACTGTAGTTTGTTAAAGGTGATGGGAAGTAGAACTGTGAGGGGAAACAACACTTCCTAGGATTCTTTAGAAGAAGTCATGTGCTTTAAATGCAAGTTGGATGTGCTTTAAACATATTGTATGGATTTACATAATCAACTTTGCTTGCATGTAAATTGTTTTAATTAATTTTTTAAAATGGAAATGAGCTATAAAGTTTATTGGGTGACCATGGGCTACTCACCATCTCTCAGCTTAATCTGCCCTTCAGGATGAGAACAACAGAGGAGAACCATGAACACCCCAAGGAAGAAGGGCACACTGAAGATGTAGGGGAAATGTAGAGTACAACCACAGTGTGAAATCAGATACTTATCAGAAGATAGTATGAAAAAATATTTATATAAGCATGAGTATCAAATATGTTTATTATTTACACAACTTGTAAAGATATGTATAGTGCAATCCTACATTTATTTACTCAGAAGCAAGTCCCAATGTATTCAGTGGGGCTTACTCAGGGACAGAAGTGCAACCTCAAGTGATAAGCAACTTCATTCATGCAACCCAAAATTCAGAATCATGCCCCTTTAAGCTATTTTGCAATTGTTTATACATGTTTTTATGGTTATTGGATTTTAAAGGGATTTATTTCTTATTGTGAGCTGCCTTGGTTTCCAGACTGTAACCCTACCTCACAGGTTTGTTGGAAAGATTCCCATACACACATGCACACTGGAAATGTAAAAATACATACACCCCATATAATAGTTTATTGTGAAAGCCAGTTGATCATTGCACAACATTAAACAAAAATCAGTATTAGTTTCCTACATAATAAAACAGTGATAACCAAGTAAGCCCTGCCTAATTGCTTTAAAAATAGGATTGGAGGGAGATAGAAAGATATACAACACAAAAACAATTCTTTGCTATGTTCAATCAAAAGTCCCATCGATTTACAGCACAATCCTAACCATGTCTACTCAAAAGTAAGTCCTATTGAATTCAGTGGGGTTTACTCTGGGTATGTGGGATTAGTACTGCAGTTTTACTTTCAGAAAAGCAGGTACTGGATTAAAGCTTCATATTTTCTGCATGAAGCCAGAACCAAAAGTAGGCGAGTTCCTCTTTGCTCTAACTTTGTCGCTCCTTTCATCTTTTTCTGCTACACTCTCTTCTTTCTCTCTGTCTTCCTGCCAATCTCCCTTTCCCTTTGCCATTCCCTTTCTTCCCATTCCCTCCTCTTTGCCGCTTGCATGAAGTTAAGCTGAGGGTCGAATGTGGCCCTGAGGCCACAGATCCCCCCATCCCTGACTGAAGAGATGACAAACAGTGATTGGAGACTTGATACTTTTACACCTTGGTTTCATAAGAACATAAGAACATAAGAAGAGCCTGCTGGATCAGGCCAGTGGCCCATCTAGTCCAGCATCCTGTTCTCACAGTGGCCAACCAGGTGCCTGGGGGAAGCCCGCAAGCAGGACCCGAGTGCAAGAACACTCTCCCCTCCTGAGGCTTCCGGCAACTGGTTTTCAGAACCATGCTGCCTCTGACTAGGGTGGCAGAGCACAGCCATCATGGCTAGTAGCCATTGATAGCCCTGTCCTCCATGAATTTGTCTAATCTTCTTTTAAAGCCGTCCAAGCTGGTGGCCATTACTGCATCTTGTGGGAGCAAATTCCATAGTTTAACTATGCGCTGAGTAAAGAAGTACTTCCTTTTGTCTGTCCTGAATCTTCCAACATTCAACTTCTTTGAATGTCCATGAGTTCTAGTATTATGAGAGAGGGAGAAGAACTTTTCTCTATCCACTTTCTCAATGTCATGCATAATTTTATACACTTCTATCATGTCTCCTCTGACCCGCCTTTTCTCTAAACTAAAAAGCCCCAAATGCTGCAACCTTTCCTCATAAGGGAGTCGCTCCATCCCCTTGATCATTCTGGTTGCCCTCTTCTGAACCTTTTCCAACTCTTTTTGAGATGAGGCGACCAGAACTGTACACAGTATTCCAAATGCGGCCGCACCATAGATTTATACAACGGCATTATGATATCGGCTGTTTTATTTTCCATACCTTTCCTAATTATTGCTAGCATGGAATTTGCCTTTTTCACAGCTGCCGCACACTGGGTCGACATTTTCATCATGCTGTCCACTACAACCCCGAGGTCTCTCTCCTGGTCGGTCACCGCCAGTTCAGACCCCATGAGCGTATATGTGAAATTCAGATTTTTTGCTCCAATATGCATAATTTTACACTTGTTTATATTGAATTGCATTTGCCATTTTTCTGCCCATTCACTCAGTTTGGAGAGGTCTTTTTGGAGCTCTTCGCAATCCCTTTTTGTTTTAACAACCCTGAACAATTTAGTGTCGTCAGCAAACTTGGCCACTTCACTGCTCACTCCTAATTCTGGGTCATTAATGAACAAGTTGAAAAGTACAGGTCCCAATACCGATCCTTGAGGGACTCCACTTTCTACAGCCCTCCATTGGGAGAACTGTCCGTTTATTCCTACTCTCTGCTTTCTGCTTCTTAACCAATTCCTTATCCACAAGAGGACCTCTCCTCTTATTCCATGACTGCTAAGCTTCCTCAGAAGTCTTTGGTGAGGTACCTTGTCAAACGCTTTTTGAAAGTCTAAGTACACTATGTCCACTGGATCACCTCTATCTATATGCTTGTTGACACTCTCAAAGAATTCTAATAGGTTACTGAGACAGGACTTTCCTTTGCAGAAGCCATGCTGGCTCTGCTTCAGCAAGGCTTGTTCTTCTATGTGCTTAGTTAATCTAGCTTTAATAATACTTTCTACCAGTTTTCCAGGGACAGAAGTTAAGCTAACTGGCCTGTAATTTCCGGGATCCCCTCTGGATCCCTTTTTGAAGATTGGCATTACATTTGCCACTTTCCAGTCCTCAGGCACGGAGGAGGACCCAAGGGACAAGTTACATATTTTAGTTAGCAGATCAGCAATTTCACCTTTGAGTTCTTTGAGAACTCTCGGGTGGATGCCATCCGGGCCCGGTGATTTGTCAGTTTTTATATTGTCCATTAAGCTTAGAACTTCCTCTCTCGTTACCACTATTTGTCTCAGTTCCTCAGAATCCCTTCCTGCAAATGTTAGTTCAGGTTCAGGGATCTGCCCTATATCTTCCACTGTGAAGACAGATGCAAAGAATTCATTTAGCTTCTCTGCAATCTCCTTATCGTTCTTTAGTACACCTTTGATTCCCTTATCATTCAAGGGTCCAATCGCCTCCCTAGATGGTCTCCTGCTTTGAATGTATTTATAGAATTTTTTGTTGTTGGTTTTTATGTTCTTAGCAATGTGCTCCTCAAATTCTTTTTTAGCATCCCTTATTGTCTTCTTGCATTTCTTTTGTCAGAGTTTGTGTTCTTTTTTATTTTCTTCATTCGGACAAGACTTCCATTTTCTGAAGGAAGACTTTTTGCCTCTAAGAGCTTCCTTGACTTTGCTCGTTAACCATGCTGGCATCTTCTTGGCCCTGGCGGTACCTTTTCTGATCCACGGTATGCACTCCAGTTGAGCTTCTAATATAGTGTTTTTAAACAACTTCCAAGCATTTTCGAGTGATGTGACCTTCTGGACTTTGTTTTTCAGCTTTCTTTTTACCAATCCCCTCATTTTTGTGAAGTTTCCTCTTTTGAAGTCAAATGTTTCAGGAATGAAAAGAATAATGTGTTAATTTGTACAAGAAAACCTTTTGTTCTTTCTTGTTCTTGTTCTTGTTTCTTGTTCTTCTGTTTTGTTGTCTTTACTTTATGCAGATTTCTTACATTCCAGCTAAGAAAAGCCCTGACAGGGAGAGCAAAATGCTGCTTTGTCTATTGCTTTTCAAATGGCCTGAAAGCAAAAACAAAACAAAACAGCAAAACTTAGTTCAGCTTGTTTGTTTGTTTTCTGGTGGGATTACAACTCTAGTTCTGTTGTGCTAAGAATCCCAAGAACTATTCCTGATATAGTGAACACCGTCTCTCATCACAGAACAACGCTGCCAAAGAAAATAGTAACTTTTATGGCAAAATAATAACCTCATGTTGGCTTTATCACATTCAAAATGGAAAGTTTGCAGCCTTAGAGAGCAAAGAGAAACTTGGTTGGATTCAGAATTAGTCATGTTTAGAGCAGACCCATTTGGTGGTATCCAGCTAAATAGATCCTCTATCTGTGTCCCCCTAAATCTGTTTTTTTGGGGGGGTTCCCCCAACCCTTGGAGCTGATTTCACGAGGATGAGGAAAGGGAGGGGACATTCCATTGCACCAGTGGAATTGCTTGCACTAGTGGATTTATTTAGTTGGATATCGTCAACTGAAAGCAGTGGGACTGAAATTAGTCATGATTAACTTACACCCACTGATCTCAATGAGACTACACATGACTAAGTCTTGGTCCAACCTATTGACCCCTCCTTTAATTATTAAAATCAGGCACAGAGAACATATTAATTATAACCTTTAGTTATAACCTTTAGTGTGGCGGCACCTGTGGAATTCCCTCCCTTTGAATATTAGGCAGGCGCCATCTCTGCTATCTTTTTGGCGCCCTTTGAAGACTTTCCTCTTTCAACAAGCCTTTTAGGTTGAGACCTATCCCAGTCCGCGTCTGTGTTAGAATTGCTCTTTAATATGTTTTTTAATAATGTTTTTAACCATTTTTTAAAAGATGTTTTTAAAGCTTCTTTAAATCTGTTTTTAATGTGGTTTTGTTTTAATGTATTTTAAGGTCTGTTTTTATGGCGTTTTTAAGTGTTTTTAGCGCTTTTGTTTGCTGCCCTGGGCTCCTGCTGGGAGGAAGGGCGGGATGTAAATCAAATAATAAATAAATAAATAAATAAATAAATAAATAAATAAATAAATAAATAAATAGCTTATGGTTATTGAAGTTTATAATAAATTCTGGAGTGAAGAGTCACACTTAGCATGAACTGAAGTTCTCTTTATGAGGAACCGGTGACCCTCGAGGTATTGATGGACTACAGCTCCCATCATCCCTAATGGGTATGCTGGCTGGGGCTGATGGGTGTTGGACTCCAGCAACTTCTGAGGGGCAAGGTTTAGAGAAAGGAAGCATCAGCATTGTCACACATTGCATTTATTTGATGTGACTAATGTGATAGTAATAATTACCCTGTGCTGAGTGTCATGGGATGTGCCACCAAGGGAAAGTTTCCTGTTGTTCAATAAGCACCACCCCGATTTCTTTAAAATGCGTGAACCCTCATAGCCTGTGGAATCATTGCACAATGTGCAGGAAACTCTGCTTGACCACAGGTAAGGCTGAGAAGCAATCAGATACTAACATACATGTTGAGTTTTATGCTTAATCATAGGAAGAGAAAGAGTCTTTTGTCTGAAAAAAGGTTAGTTGTTACTGGAATGATTTATCCACATTTACAGAGCAATGCTAACTGTCCTCATCCCTGGTTGAGCTGGTTGAGTCCTAGCTGGCCTGGGGTGAGGGATTTATGCTGGCATAGCCCTGGCTGAGCCCCAGGTCATGTTCTGCCAAATCCAAACTCTTTCATCTCAGCAGATCTTGGGTTTGGATTGTGTTGTTAGGGTTGTTGTTGTTTTTCTTTTTAAAGAAAAGGTAAGCAAAGATCCATTTTAATTAACATTGCATTGTTTGTTTTCAGTTAACATGAGTAGCTGGAAACCAATGGGTTTCTATTCAAGGGTGTAGGGTTTATTGAACTGTGACTGGTAAATTCAGAAAGAAAACCTGGATGGAGTAATATTTCATTGCAAAATGTGAGAGTTTCAGAAAATGCTGTTGTTACATTGTAATATAGTTTCATAGTTTTACTTGATAGCCTCACATATGGTTGCTCTGAAGTCATTCACAATCAGTGTGATGAACATGTATCAATGAGTTGTTTAGTAAGGAGTGAGTCGGGACATGTTATCACCCTTTCACTCCTTGAGAAGTCTCCCCCTCCCTCAGCCATCATACTGACCAGGAACTTGTTATTTTTATAGGGTGAAACCAAACAGAGATCTGACTAGATAGTTGTCTCTCTCCCCCCCCCCGTGTAGGTGTGTTGTGTGGCAAGTAGTAATGCAACTATCCAAATAAGCCCTAATAGGGTGGCTGCTGCAAGCACATGTGTACATCGGACTGTAACCTTAGATCGCTTCAGTATGGGTGAAGTTGAAAGGGTATATCAAAATGAGTACATTTGGACTAGCACAAACAAACCCTCGCCCCCACCTAAGTGCATCTGGAGCATGGGGGTCTACTGCACACAAGAGAGAAAAAGACTGAAAGCTATGTACTTACTCAATTTATGAGATTTTCAGATAAGAAGGAAAAAAAACAGTTTTCTGGCCCTGCAATGGGGTCTAGCTACTGCCTAGAGGTCAACAAATCTCATTTTGACTAGCACAAACATACCCTCATCCCCACCTAAGTGCATCTGGAGCATGGGGGTCTACTGCTGGGTGCACTGCCAGGATCATGGCTTGAAGCACCAATTGTGTAAACAAGTGCTGCTCATGTACATGCAAACATTTGTACTTTCAACAGCTGAAACTGAGGTAATGTGGTGTGGTATTGTGCCATTCTGGAATGGTGGCAGACTGAATCAACAGATGGCTTTACTGAAATAAACAAACAAGAGTCAACAGACGACTGCTGGAAGAAGCCCATTTCATGCTGGATATTTATTAATTACACGGCCAATGAAGAGGTGAGGATGGTCAAGAACATCTGAAAATGACTGCACACTGTCATTAACCCCATGGTCTAACCTCCCCCCCCCTTTTTCTTACTGAATGTACATATACTGAATGTAAAATCAGCACTGGAGTGGCCATGCATTGCCATAATGTAAGAGGGATTTAAGTCATTGTGTAACATAAAAAACATTTCTTAATTCCCCACCCCCAAATAATAGAAGTGAAAATGATCACAACTTTTAAAAAAAAAATAATTCCAGTGTATGATGTCAGGTTTTCTCTTGTATAATTTCAAGTTTTCACTGTGAATTTGAATCTATTCCCTTATTTGTCCTAATTTTAGCCCTTATCCCTGACTGAAGGCTAGTCATACTGGAAGAATGCAAGAGGTGAACAGAACCCAAGTGTCAGAGTTCATTCTCTTAGGATTCTCAGATCGTTCTGAAGTGGAGATGCCTTTGTTTTTGGTCTTCCTTCTGATTTATCTATTGACCCTGACGGGAAATCTGGGTATGATTGTGCTAATCCAGACTGATTCCCTTTTGCAGTCTCCAATGTATTTTTTCCTAAGCAACCTCTCCTTCATTGACATCTGCTACTCCTCCATCATCATTCCCAGGTTGTTGTATGACCTCTTTACAGACAGGAAGGTGATTTCCTACAATGCATGTGCAACCCAGATGTGGTTATTCACCCTCTATGCTACGACCGAGTGCTACCTTCTGGCTGCCATGGCTTATGATCGCTTTGTTGCCATCTGTAACCCACTCTTTTATCCTATTGCAATGGCCAAAAAGGTTTGTCTGCAGCTTGTGGCTGGGTGCTACTTGGCAGGGCTTGTGAATGCCATTGTCCATGCCAGTGGTACCTTTAGATTGTCTTTCTGTGGACCCAACGAAATCAGCTCCTTTTTCTGTGACATTCCCCCTTTGCTGCGGCTCTCCTGCTCAGACAACTATGTTTCCAAGGTGGTACTCTTTGTCCTCTCCACTTTTGTTGTGGTAGCGAATGCAGTGATTGTTCTCTTCTCCTATACTTACATCATTTCCACCATCTTGAGGATGCGGTCATCCACAGGCAGACGGAAGACCTTCTCAACCTGTGCCTCACACCTGACTGCCATTGTCCTGTATTACGGGTCCTTGACCTTTATGTATGTGCAGCCTGGAGGGCTGGAGGCAGTGGAGCAAGACAAAATAGTTTCTGTCTTCTACACCATTGTGATCCCTATGCTGAACCCCATCATCTACAGTCTGAGGAACGAGGAGGTGAAAAAAGCTCTGAAGAAAAGATTAAGCAAGAAGATATTTCTGAAGCAGCCAAAGCAATGAACTTTCATGTTGTGCTGATTGTAACATTGTTGCCCACTCCTGCACATTTGTCTGCTCTCACACAAACTAAGTAAGGCCACTGTTAAAGCTGAGCCAAAATTTTTCAGAAGACATTTTTCTGGGAAAGATTCTGAGGTTTTTCTTTTTCTCATTCCCCCAGAAAAGGAAGGTAGCTTTGCAGAATTTTATCTGAAGATGCTCTGCCATTTATTTCTGTTTTTGATGGTGGCTGCCGTCTGTCCTCGCCACGTTGAATGCTCTGAAATGATAGTAGGTTTGAGGCATTGTAGATGGGCCATAATGGGCTGCATACACAACCATTTGCACTGTGGCCACAATATATATATATTTAAAAAATGTAGGGAAAGAAGAAAGAAACTGTGCTGCTGCTACCACTAACGATAAGCTGCACCACTTGGAGAATTTTTCTTCTCCTTGCACAAATTCAGTGAAATGGTCAACCCCAATTTTTCTGTGTACAAATGGGTTGGAGAATTTTGAGAGGTCAATTGCACACAGCCATAGCCAGTATATTTCATAGATTTTACTGACTATACAATACATAAGAACATAAGAAGAGCCTGCTGGATCAGGCCAGTGGCCCATCTAGTCCAGCATCCTGTTCTCACAGTGGCCAACCAGGTGCCTGGGGGAAGCCCGCAAGTAGGACCCGAGTGCAAGAACACTCTCCCCTCCTGAGGCTTCAGACTCATCAGACTCCAACATTTGACAGAATTGCAGAATTCAAATCTGACTTTTTGAAGAGTCAACATCTTCAGTTGTTTTTTGAGTTTGGTTTCAGTGTTTCAGGCTCCTTTTGAAAAACAAACTAGTCATATATTTGATGTCAATCAAGGGTGGGGAATTTGTACTCTCCCCCAGATGTTAAAGGTAAAGGTAAAGTTGTCTCCGCACTTATAGTGCGAGTCATTTCCGACTCTTAGGGTGACGTCTTGCGACGTTTACTAGGCAGACCGTATATATGGGTTGGGATTGCCAGTTCCTTCCCCAGCCTTTCTCTACCTCCCAGCATATGCTGGGTACTCATTTTACCAACCATGGATGGATGGAAGGCTGAGCGGACCTCAACCCCTTTTACCGGAGATTTGACTTCCTCCTTCCATTGGAATCGAACTCCGGCCGTGAGCAGAGCTTTGGCTGCATTACCGCTGCTTACCACTCTGCCCCACGATGTTACTGAATGACAACTCCCATTATTACTGGCCATGGGCCATGCTGGCTGTGACTGAAGGGAGAGCACCAGGGTCCCCATCTGTGATGTAAAGCATGAATTTACATTGATGTAATACTTCTATAAGTTTAAAAATCCCACAAATGTAACCGTCTTTTGGAGAAAATGATTTAGCAAAATTGAGTTATTTTTAGTTTTATTCAAAACTAACAATACACATGTCTGCAATGAAACAGCCAGGTCAAGTAAGCTTTGCATTCAGGGCCCATCCATACGACTGTGTAATCTGCAACGTTATAGATTTGTGTCCTCATTAATTCACTGTTGTCCATATGATGTTGCAAGCTAGTGAGGATTTTCGTGTTCTCAAATCTGTATTAGAAATGCCACAGAAAAAATGATATGTTTTCCTGTACCAATAATCAATCACATTAACGTCTGTGGGCTGAGATGCAATGTCACAGACTTTCTTGCAATAGGCGATCCATGGGCATCCCTCCGTCATATCCTTCCCATCCAGTAGCCCATTCACAAACCTGTGCATACATGGGAATTAAAATAAAACCTTTTCTGTGCTCTTCCGAAAAAGCATGCGAAAAGCAAACGACCATTATGGACCAATCACTGAGGGGGGGGGGGACTTAGGAGAGCAGCCAATGCTGAAGCAAAAAAAAAAAAAAAAAAGCCCACATGTGTGGTCACTTGATTATCAGTTTCTCACCATAATCCGACCACAAACAGGACATGTATGGATCTCGAGGCCACCAACTGAATATGGACAATGTGGATTTCGCTGTTAGGTATGGATAGGCCCACAGACCACTTGAAGGCTTCTTCCAAAATGCACCCATTTTTCTTTTATCAAGCAGCATCTTGCTATTGTAGTCTAAAGCTTTGAGCGTAGTTCCCATCTCCGTACACTCAAGCAGGCAGGCAAGGGGCAGCCACCGCCACCACCCTGTGCTTGCTCTCTCTCTCTCTGCCATCCTCCCCTGAAGCACTGTTTACTGTGGAGAAGTCTGCCCCACCTGGCAAGCAGTACCATTCCAGCCACATGTGAGAGAGCTGCCTGCAGCCACCGCAATCCAGTAGACAAGGAGCCACATTCTGACCATGACAGAGTGTGCCCCCCCACGCCCTCTGCACCCAAAAAAGCCTTTGTTAAAAGGAGCTTCAGTCTCCAGTGTCCATCTATGTGTATGACACTTTTCAACATCAGGAAAATTATAGCCAAAAATAAAATAATGGACAGCTTCCAGCTGTGAGGGAGAGTAGGGACTGGAGAGGCAAGGGTAGCAATGGGTGAATATGAGCAAATACCCCACCCTATCCTGGACTTCAGCACAAGTTGCAACATATAACTGTAGCTTCGTCAGGGAATCAAATGTCCACTTTACCCACACATATGCACTGAAGAGGAAGGGAAAAAAGTAAGCTTTTTATACCAATCTCATACAACTACATTTCCAGAGTTCTCTAGAGAAAGGAATTGCTGTTAAACCTCCAGTTAAAGAATTGCAAGGACTGGGCTTCCGGATAGAATCAGTTACTCAGGCCTTATTCTATCTCTTCACACTCTTTGGTCACCCCACACAGGTCAGGGTTTTTTTTTAAATGAAGTGTACTGTCTCATAAGCTTAAATTTAAAGTTCAAAAGTTTCCAGGTGGTTTGGGCTCCTTGGGGAGGAAGGGTGGGGTATAAATTCCATTAATGATGATGACGATGTTTCCTAAGCTCAGGCAAGTGTTGAAGACTATCCATGTTCAGACTATGCTATCAGGCTTGATTGATGTCCAATATCATAGGATTCCTCAGGCTCTGCGTAGATGTCTTTTTGGAACTGTAGTGGTTAGAGTGCTGGACTACGAGCTGGAAGACCAGGGTTTGAATCTCCACACAGCCATGAAGCTCACTGGGTGACCTTGGGCCAGTCACTGCCTCTCAGCCTCAGAGGAAGGCAATGGTAAACCCTCTTTGAATACCACTCACCATGAAAACCCTACTCATAGGGTCACCATAAGTCGGGATCAACTTGAAGGCAGTCCCATTAGGATAGAAGACTTCCACACTACTTCTTATTTTGTCCTGTTTTTGATACTATTTTATTGGATTGCATGCAAAAACCATACCAGAAAAGATGTATTGAAAGATGTATCCCAGAAAAGATTGACAAAACTGGCTTTTTAAGGTGACTTATAGGATGCCTCTTTTTGCACTGGCTGTTGCAAGGATCTATGCAAAAAGTGCTGTCAGAGGTTGCTTTAAAGCGACGTGTTGATTTGATAATAATTTCATTGCTCCCCCCCCCAATTCTGAGATTTATTTACTGGATGAGATCTAATGCTACACTAGCCCAACCCTTTGGAGCAAATTGGGGAGGGGGAGGGGGGAGGGGGAGGAAGGGTAAGTCACATTTGCATAAATGGAAGCCCACTGTGCAAATGGGACAGCACAACTGGATGCCACCCTCTGTGTTTTATATACATGGTATTTTCAGCATTTGAATTTGCAAATGCGATTTGCTGTATACTTTTGAGCCTGTTTGAATTTTTGCAAAGACCTTTGGCCGTATAATCAATAAAAGTGTAACCTATGAAACCATCTTATAAAACTGTAGTGTAGATTTGCACATTGCATTTGACCAGTTGCAATGGGCAGCCCAATCCAGGGCTCACATTTGTTCTTCTGACAGAATAAAAATCAAAGCACTGATTCCGCTGATGCCATGATTCACCATTACATTTCCTTCCAAGTCTGATCCAAACAATCACTTTCGTGTTGTGAGATTTTCATTCTGTACACATGGTATGCCTCTTCTACCCAAGCACAGACATGTAATAGAGCAGACATGTGACTGCTATATTAGACATCTGGCTCCTGTCATGGACGTCTGGACTTTAAGTTTTTGAATGATGTGTAAAATCAGGATCAGTGTGTGTGCTGCAGAAGAAATCATTTAGCCATTTCTTCTTCATCTACATGGAACACTTGTGCTCCAGCCTTGCCTGGGTAGTATTGCCCTCTGTGCCAGTGTAAATCCAGCAAATTATTACGATTTATATCTGGGGGCAGAGTACAAGAAATGGTGAATGGGAAATAAGTAATGCTGGGGGTGGGAATAAGCTGTCTGTTTCCTATCGGACCTGCTACACGGTCAAGAATAGATGTTGCATGGCATACACCAAATCATTGTAAGTTGCATTGATTTAAAGTAGCTACAACACCCTATTTTGATAGTAACGATCAGAAACAAGGATTGGGATATACATGCCTTTTGAACCAATCTTTAGTCCTCTCCCCATTGTTAATGTTCATATGATGTGAGTATGGGCTCCTTGCTTACTCATTTATTCTCAGTTATAACATCGTAACAGCTCTAAACAGTAATAAAACTATCAGCTATAAAGTAAAATTCCACCACGGAAAAACATGCAGTGATTAAAAATAGCACAGATCTGCTCAGTTTGCTTCTAATACTTTCCAAATGTTTCCAAATGTTTGTCTTACAGCCTCTCTCTGTCTAAATCGATCACTTGCTGTTCCTGTCATCTAAAAGCAGCCATTCCATCAGCCATAGCAGAGGGAAAAACAGGATGACAGGGCCTCTCTATTGGCTCAGCTGAGAGACCAGTAATTTTTGCCTCCTCCTCACCTCAAACTCTTTCTATTTCTATTTCAGCTAGTCTTGCAAGAACTCTGTAATTAAGAACTAGTTCCCACATTCGCTTTTATCCTTCTACCTTCCACTCCCTTTTCCTTTTGTGTTGTTCTTTTAGACTGTAAGCCCGGGGGTAGAGATTGACATTTGTGTGGCAGGTGCACATTGTGTTCCGGAAATAAATTAACAAGCCAGTGGTTTGTATGGGTGCAATCAAGGCCACAACTTTATTGATTACAGCAAGCAAGCAGTGCTGGCATGGCAGTAGGGTGAGGATCTGTCTTCCCTTAGCCCCATTGCTGAGGGAATGTTTCCCCATCTGTCAAACAGCTGGAGTGGTGGTGGAAGAACCCGTGGGAGTTGGCCAGCATCTTTGAACCCCAGGCAGGTGCATGCCAAGACAACTGGGCTCCTGCTGGACAAGCAATGGGAGAGGGTGCACACCATATGAAATTTGGCCCCACCTGAGCTAGAGGCATTCCTCATATGTTTCCCCCACTGGATCCTTTGTTGTAACACCTAACATTGTCAAGCAAACAGTGAGGGATAGGCAAAGAAAATCTGCTCAACCATCGTGGGGCTGGGATTGTGAGCTGCCCTTGGAGATTTTTTGGGTTGAAGAGTGGGTTAAAAACTAGATTGCAACAATGTGTTCTGTGTGGGGCTGCTCTTAGGTCTGATCCAGAAGCTCCAGCTAGAGCAGAATGTGGCAGCTAGACTGCTGATCATAGAATAGTAGAGTTGGAAGGGGCCTATAAGGCCATCAAGTCCAACTCCCTGCTCAATGCAGGAATCCAAATCAAAGCATTCCCGACAGATGGCTGTCCAGCTGCCTCTTGAAGGCCTCCACTGCCGGAGAGCCCACTACCTCTCTAGGTAATTGGTTCCATTGTCGTATGGCTCTAACAGGAAGTTTTTCCTGATGTTCAGTTGAAATCTGGCTTCCTGCAACTTGAGCCCATTAGAGAGATCCCAGCCCTCCTCAGTTTGACAACCTTTCATGTACTTGAAGAGTGGTCCCCTCAGTCTTCTCTTCTCCAGGCTAAACATGCCCAGTTCTTGTAGTCTCTCCTCATAGGGCTTTGTTTCCAGTCCCCTGATCATCCTTGTTGTCCTCCTCTGAACCTGTTCCAGTTTGTCTGCATCCTTCTTAAAATGCAGTGTCCAGAACTGGATGCAATACTCAAGATGAGGCCTAACCAGTGCTGAATAGAGGGGAACTAATACTTCACGTGATTTGGAACTGATGGGGACACATAGCAGATAATGTGCAACACCATTGTTAAAACATCTGCACTGGCTGCCCACTTACTGCTGAGCCACATTCAAGGTCCTTGCATTAATTTACAAGGCCCTGAAGAACTTAGGTCCATGGCACCTTAGGAACTGCCTGAACCCTTATATCCCAGCTTGATCCCTGAGATCATCTGAAGGAGTGTTGCTGGTTGTCCCCTGAGTTGGAGAGACTCATCTGATCTTAACACAAACTGGGCCTTCAGCCCACTCTTGTGGAATGCTCTTCCCAGAGAGATTCAGCAGGCAACTTCTGTATCAGCTTTTAAACATTTGCTGAAAACTTTTTTATGATGCCAGGCTTATGCAGACAATTAAGAAATTATTTTCTGTAATAGTTACCTGATGATTTGTGATTTTTATTTTTATGTAAATCACTTTGATTTTTTAAATGAAATTATACTATATAAGTACTTTTATAAATAAAAATGCTTTAAATAAATAAACGTTGGCTCCTTGGATGAAGAATAGGTTGCTGTCAGCTGTTGTGCTCTGTTTGCCAGTTGCTTTCTATTTACTATTTCCTCAATTGAGATCTTAATTAGTTCCGCAGAGCATGTCATGATCTCCTAAAGGACTTCCACAACCAAATATATAATCTTTGTTTCCCCATTGGAAGTCAGATTCCCCCTTGTTTCATATTTAGGCTTAACCATCTAAAACTGAAAGATTAAAACAAGGACATGGATCACATCAGAAGAGAATCACAGCAAGATTGGTGTATTTTTTTAACATCATGGACATCACGGCTAAAGCTAGAATTCTGTTTGGCTGCCGACATTGTTAATCACTTAGCTTAGCAAGTAACAAAAGGTAAGGAGCCGATCATGAATCTTTGCAGAGCTATCTTGAGTTTCTGAGAGCTTTATTAGAGTAGCAATCAACATTTCTGTTGGCAGAAACCTGTTGGGAAACAGCTAACAAGGAACTCTAAATAGTGAAATAATTGAGTAAAGTTTTTTTAAACAAACAAACAGTGCACCAAACAGGAACCAGGAGTCAAATTATTCATCCAAAACCACATGTTTAATTGAGCAAAAGACTTACTGTAGTTCAATGCAGCATGGGTGTCCTTCTACCCATTGCTGAAATTGTGAAGATAAAGTATTCTCTCTTTATTTGATCAAACAGCAAAATGTAGGCTATAAAACTGTGTGAACTACTTGGTAAATTGATCAGATGTTGTACATGAAGTGGTTCATAGCATTTATCTGTTTGGGATCCTGTCCCTCCATTCTCCAAACTATATATACCAACACTGAACTCATTCTTCAAGTGGTCAGTCCTAAATCTTCAGCCATTATTTATTTATTTAAAATATTTCTATCCCTCCCTTCTACCCTATAATAGGGTACTCAGGGCGGCTTACAATAAAATTGAACATGTACATAATAAAAAATGTACACAATAAAGTAACTTAATGTGCAGCACCAGCCATGCACAACAGAGAGGTATTGGTAGGCTTTGGGAGGAAACCCAAGGTTTGTAGCACACAAAAACAAACAACAACAAACACCACTTTCCTTTAGGGAAACAAAGCTGGGGGGGGCACACACACAAAAGCAACACAATGAAGACTGAGTATAGTCAGTGGCTAGCTAGAGAATGCTGAGTGTCTGTTCTTGGGGGCTAGCAGGGGAAGTAGAACGGAATGGGGTATCCTGGAAGAGGTCCTGACTGTAAACAGTTCATATATATGCAACATTTAAATAATTATGTGATTTGTTTACTATCCATACTGTCTAAAAGGGACATACTCATCTGTTAACGCAACTATGGCTGAAAGTGAGGTATATATTTATAAAAATTAAGTAATAGAACCCTTCCCGGCAGCAATTCATTCAATAGAAACTTAGGGTAGAGACACTTCCTGTTCTACCGTTTCCAGTGTGTTGCTGTTGGTCAGTGACGCAGGCTGTGAGACTCACAGACAAGGTTTTTAGCAGAGAGAGAGAAACCTGAAGCAGAAGGGTTAAGCTGTGAGAACAGAGTGCCAGACTATCAAGGTCAGTGGCTGGCTGGGAGTGCGATAAGGTGGGAAACTTGCAGGAACTCAGTGTGGGGGAAGAAATGTCAATGGAAAGAGCTGTGTCTAATGTCTTTGCCTAGTAAAGACTCTTACAAGAAACTTGCCTGGCCTGTCTTATTCCTGTTCTAAACGGCTCTTGGATTCAAACCACGTTTGATCTATACACGCAATCGGCAACAGGGGTTCTGGGCCCAGCTTATCAGGCGTGGTAGCGGGTTCAAGAGCCGGTGAAGTGGCGTTGTTGCAGAGAGAAACAAAGCGCAAGTGAGAGGCAAGTAAGAGTGGGCAACATGGCTGTAAATCTGTCTTCCGGGATGCCGATGGAGAGGCTGAGTGCTGTAAACTACTCCAGCTGGAAATGGAGAATGAGAGCAGTTCTGATTAAAGAGGATTTGAATGATGTCGTGGAAAACCCCCCTCCGGCAGCTCCTTCAGCAGCGTGGCTGAAGAAAGACGAGAAAGCGAAGGCTTTTATTACTCTGGGGCTATCAGATTCACAACTGTTGCTGGTGAGTAATGAGCCGACGGCTAATCAGATGTGGGAAAAGTTAAAAGCCGCTCATGTACAGCAAACTGCGGGGAGCAGGCTGTGTTTAGCACGGAAGCTTTATCAGATGCGTTTTACAGATGAAGTGACTATGGAAGAGCATTTGGCTGAATTTCGTAGATTAAATGCTGAGCTGCAAGATCGAGGCGTGCATCATAATGACCTACAGATGGTTTATCTCCTGTTATCTTCATTGGATCAAAAATGGGACGTTCTGGTATCTAGTCTTGAAACCCAACCTGATGGGAATCTAACTTTGGACTTTGTGGAACAGAAACTTCAACAAGAGTGGAATAGGAGACAAGAGAACAAGAAAACAGAATTAAAAGAGACTGTGACTGTGTCTGTACAATACCAAAATCAAAGAAGCAGGGAAGAGACTAAAATATGTTATTTTTGTGGATCACGTGGGCATATACAGAGACATTGTTTAAAGAAGAGGAATTACAGAAACTTTGAAAGTCAGAGAGCAAGCGTGAACTTTGTTACTAAGGACAATAAACTCATTAACTCTAAATGGCTTCTTGACAGTGGAGCGTCTAATTGCCTAATCACAGACTCTAGTTTATTTTTCACTTCAAAGCCGATGCAGGAGAAGCTTTATCTGGCTGACGGATCGACTCAGGACGCGATTGCAACAGGCACGCTGAAGATGGGTAATTTGGGAATTTTAACAGATGTATTATTGATTTCTGGTTTAAAATATTACATTCTATCAGTGAGAAAATTGGCTCAAATAGGTTGCAAAGTTACATTTGAAGGGGATAGATGTTTTGTGAGAAAAAATGGTGAAATATGCATGCAAGGGAAATTACAGAATCAAATGTTTATGGTTGAGTGCAAGCTTGATAAACACATGTGTGCTTGGATAGCAGTTAATAAAGATAAACATGATAATTGTTTCCATGAATGGCATAGAAAACTGGCACACGCACATTTCCAAAAGATACAAAACACCCCAAAGCATAGTCAAGATTTGAAGTTAACACACTGTGAGCATGTGGATGAGTGTGAGGTATGCTATAAAACAAAAATGACTGTAACTCCAGTAAATAAGAGCTGTGAAAGCACGACTACTGAACCCTATCAGCTCATACATGTGGATTTGGCTGGACCTTTTCAGTGCTCAAAAGGTGGAGCAAGGTTTTATTTAGTGATTGTGGATGATTTCTCCAGATTTACACATGTGTTCTTATTGAAAAAGAAAAGTGATGCAGAAGAGAAATTAAAGGCATTCATACAGAGAACAGAAACACAACATGGGGTTGTTATCAAGAATATCAGATCAGATAGAGGTGGTGAATTTACCAGTAATTCATTTCAAACATATTTGGAAAAGAAGGGAATAATACAAAGTCTCACTGCTCCCTTCAGCCCATCCTCCAACGGAACGGCAGAGAGGAGGAACCGGTCATTGCAGGATTCATTGAGAGCAATGCTAGCAGATGCTGATATGAATAACACTTATTGGGGTGAATGTATTCTGTACACTGTTTATATTCAGAACCGCCTAATGCACAGAACAATAGGCATGTCTCCCTATGAGAAACTGACTGGAAGAAAACCCAGGGTGAAACACATAGAACGTTTTGGGGCAAAATGCTGGGTACATGTTGCAAAACAGTCAAAAGCGCAGGCAGGACGCATTTTGGGATTTCAGAATTCATATTATAGAGTTTGGTTGCCTGAGAAACAACAAGTAGTGTTAAGCAGAAACATAAAGGTGATAGATAAACCTTGGAGAGACAGTCAAACAGTGATCCTGGAAAGTGCAAACAAGCAGGAAACTGCAGATGTTCCTTTCGGGCAGCAAATTCCATTAAAAACTGCATTAACAGATTTAATACACGGTGGCAAACGTACTGTTAAAAGACTGAGAAGTGAAGACATAACAACACATGATACAGAAATGCCAAGTACCAGTGGTGCAGGTCCAAGTAAAATAGAGAGTGAAGAAGAAATGGAAATAGATAATGTCAGGAAATCAGAGAGAAAAACGAAAGGTCAACCTCCTCAGAGATTTGCATTTAATGTTACACAACAGAATAATGAAACAGATGAATTTCCAGTAGAATGGGAAAAAGAAGGACCAATAGATAAAGAAACAATGGATCTAATGTGGAAGTTTTGTGTTGAGGAATGAAATAAATGTATCATCAAATAAAAGTGAACAAACATGAATCTGTGAAACTTGTGTAAATAAAGAATAAAGAGAAACTGAACTGAAAATGTAAATGTAAACTGTAAGAAAACAAACCATGTACTGAAATGTATTGTAATGAAAAGTTAATGTTGTAGAAATGTAATAATTGTAACATGAAGTTTTGTAGTCTGTAAGTCTCAGGTGGGGGCTGTTGGTCAGTGACGCAGGCTGTGAGACTCACAGACAAGGTTTTTAGCAGAGAGAGAGAAACCTGAAGCAGAAGGGTTAAGCTGTGAGAACAGAGTGCCAGACTATCAAGGTCAGTGGCTGGCTGGGAGTGTGATAAGGTGGGAAACTTGCAGGAACTCAGTGTGGGGGAAGAAATGTCAATGGAAAGAGCTGTGTCTAATGTCTTTGCCTAGTAAAGACTCTTACAAGAAACTTGCCTGGCCTGTCTTATTCCTGTTCTAAACGGCTCTTGGATTCAAACCACGTTTGATCTATACACACAATCGGCAACAGTTGCCATCTCTCTTCTGACAACAGGAGCACATGACACTAGTCAAATCCTAGCCCCTTCTAATCTGGTGGGATCAGCTCAAGCTTTTTTTAAAAAAAATTCAGCTTGAAACAGATTTTGCAACTGATCAGAAAATCAACTCATTGCCCCTCCAGATGTGGCCAATCGCAACGCTTTGCTGTAGGTGACTAGTGTGCTCGCAGCCTTAAATAGCTCTCAGCTGCAGTATTTAAAACACATTTCTGATTTGGATTATCATAAGAACACCATGCTATTCAGTTTCTGGGGCTTATTTTATGCTCGAATGCAATTTTATTCTAGATTCTGCCATGAAACCTTTTAATCTGCAGCATGCTGAACACATAAGCCAATCATCAAAAGATGAGTGGAGCTGATTGATTCCATGCTGTAAAAGGTTTGGCCCAGCAGTTTAAAGGGGCACTACCAATATCAAGATTTATCAGTCAAGATTCTGCAGAAATTCCAGATTTAGTTGGATGACTCTTGATCAACTTGTGTCACTGCATGCTGTGCTTCCTTGTACCACCTACTTGCTCTTGCACAATTTCATCAACCCTTTTCTTTGGGCATGCAATCTCCAACAGTGGGCACTGGCAGCAGCTAGGGCTTCTGAGAGGTGGGTACTGGCAGTATTGATGTATTGGGCCAACAACCAGTGAGGGCCCAGACTACGAGCTTTTTGAAAAAAATGATAATGAAAAGTAAGCCTCTAACCTTCTTAGAAAGCATGTTATGATGCATGTACCCTTTTAAGCAATTTTTGTGAGATGAGCCAGCTTGGCTGTTCCCGTCCTTCAGTGTTTTTAGCCAATGAATAAAGTCAGAGCTGTGACTGATGGGTGACTTATCTGGACATCAGCAGTAAGAATCCCTGGAGGCTTAAAGAGATGTTGTTTCCTCTCCCTTTTAGTACACTTTTCCTGCTTGTGTCTCATTTTCTAGTCCTTGAAAACCCCATAATTTACCCCTTCTTTTATCCTGCAATTTAGTCCTCAGATTGGAAGCATTCCCTTGATTCCTTCTGCCAGTCCAATTAGTCCCTCAATCTACAGCCACCTTTCCTATCTTGGTGCTCCTCAGATGTATTGTACTACAACTATCCCTGATCATCATCAACCCTACTGTTTGGGGCTGATGGGAGATGTAACGACAAAGCACCTGGAGGGTACCAGGTCAAGGAAGCCTGGCTAAGAGGAACAATCTTGGAGTTCTCAAGATCCCATTCCCAGTGCACAGAGCTATACAGTATGGAGAGATTTTAGCAAGAGTCTGAGAAACTGAATACTTGGTAGGAAGTCACATGGAATGCTCATTGAAAGCAATGGAAACTCCCCCTCTTATTAAGTCCTACACCAGGGCTGGAGACCCTATGGCTGTCCATATGTAGTTGGACTAAAGCTCCCATCATCCCTGACCATTGGCCATGCTGGTTGGGACTGATGGGAATTGGAGTCCAGCAACATCTGGAGGGTAACAGGTTCCCAGTCATGTTCCATAGGCTTTCTGAAATGAAGAAAGGGGAGGAGTTGAAAATCTGTTTGGTATTCACTCACCTAAACAAGTTCAGGTTCTCAATATTTTTCTGATATTGTAGGATGAAAAAAATCACATGGTGAGGAAATAGCCATGGAGAATACTACCGCAATGACTGAGTTCATCCTTTGTGGACTAACAGATCAGCCAGAGCTGCAGATTCCCCTCTTTGTGATCTTCCTAGGGATCTATGCTGTCAGCATTGTGGGTAATCTAGGAATTATTCTTTTAATTGGAATTGACTCTCGACTCCACACCCCCATGCTAGTGCATGCCTTGGACATGTTTGCAGTAGACAGCCTTTAGTATAATTTTATGTATGCATTGTTAAATGAAAATGTTACCAGTTGGTTTTTACCCAATAAAGAGAGTCTTCGTAGCTCAGTCTGTTTGAAATAGTGTTTCATTAGGACCTAATAGCTTGTAAATTAGGCATATATCTGTATCTTTTTCCATTGAGACTGCACAGGAAGATTTCACAGAGACACAAGCTTCCTCGTTCAACAAGTCTTTTAAGTAGAGACCTTATCCCAGTCTGAGCCTGTGTTAGAATTGCTTTTTAAGGTGTTTTCAAAGCTTTTTTAAAAAAGGTGTTTTATTTTAAAGTCTGTTTTTAAGATGTTTTAGTGTGTTTTTAGTATTTTTGTTTGCCATGCTGGGCTCTTACTGAGAGGAAGGGCAGGATATACATTTAATAAATAAATAAATAAATAAAATAAGCTGCATACACATCTTACATTTAAAGCACATTCTCTCCCAACAATGATTCCTGCAAACTGTAGTTTGTCCTCACAGAGGTACAGTTCCTAGCACCCTTAACAAACTATAGTTTCCAGGATGGGGGGGGGAGGGAAGAGAGAATTTGCTTTAAATGTTTGGTGTCTACTAGGCAGAGGAGCGTGGAAGTAATTCGTTACTTTTTTGAGGAACGATGGATAATTCCTTTACATTTTGATTGTAATAGAACTAGGAGTAATTTTATTACTTTTGTGGAGTAATTGTAATGTTTCCAGCATTACGTTTGGGCATTACTTGGGGGGGGAGCAGGGGAAGTCTTCTGCTCCTCTGATTTGTGGATGAAAATCATGTGCCTCAAACTGGGCTTCTGTGCAGCATCGGTCTTCCCTCATGCTCTGTGGGTGGGTAGGAGGCGATGAGGGAAGAGGTGGAGAGTGAGATGGGTGGAGTGGAGAAAACAATTGTTTTTTAAAAAATGGATGGCAGTGGTGAAGAATGGAGGGGAGGGAAAAAGGAGGTGGAGGGCAAGAACATGGATAAAGGTGGAGAAAGAGGCAGCAGCAGAATGGAGATAAAGAACTGTGGAGGTGAAAGATGACAACGTGTTTGTGTGTGTGTGTGTGTGTATGTGTGTGTATTGTGTTTGCATTTGACACACAAAGTGGCCTCCACCACCCTCTCTGGTATTTTACATTTTTTGCATCTCAGGGAAAAATGTTTGCTTGTCTGAGTGTCCCTTTGTTGGTGGCAGGGCAGGGTCTGGGAGGCGGTTAAGTGAGAGAGATTATGGGGGCTGGCTGAGTGGGGGGGGGTTACACTTGGTTTGACATGCAAAGATCTGGGTAGTGGCCTCTGCCTCCCTCCCCACCTTCCTTACCAGCAGAGAGACCACCATTGCTATCTTATGGATAAAAAAATTATTCTACTACCTCTGTATGTGTGTGTTTGTTTTTAATGTTGTTTTAGGCTACTTAGATGCGCAGCAGCCAAGGCCAGCACCTTGTAGGTGTTTTTTTTTTAAAGTAACTGAAATGCAATTGTAGTGATTACTTTTGAGAAAAAGTAATCAGTTACGTTCAGAGCAATTGTAACTGTAACGGCAATTGCTACTTTTTGGGGCCATGTAATTGTAACTGTAATTTATTACTTTTTAAAAGTAATCTTCCAAGCTCTGGTACTTGGTATGGGGTTCGCTGCCTAGTTCCGATCTGCTTGTATTCTGATAGTCTGTCATTCAATCCTGTTCTGCCTTTTTTTGTTCCTGCTTGCTTTTGCACTTGCCAGTTTGATCCACTGGGGTTTTTTGGTGTGTGTGTGTGTGAAAAAAATTACATAATTTTTAACATAAATGCTTATGTAAATCCATGGGAGTTAATGGATAATAGCAATTGTAATTATGAAGATAATTATGTAAAATAGGGCATTTTTTTTTTAAAAAAGCCGTGCCTATTACAGCTGTGGCCTGCTGCAAGAAATCAGTGCCAGTCCAAAAAGACGGTGAGCTGTCAGATTCAGTCAAAATCTGGTAATAAGTCCAGTTTAACAGATATTCCTCCCCATCCCTAGTGTCTACATAGCAATAGGTTTTGATCTTGATGTCCCTTCTGCCAGCAGTGGCATCATGAGTGAGTGGAGGTCCACTAACAGGATGCTCTCACCACCAGCAGCAGTAAGGAAGCTGATTTATCTCTGCAGCTCTTTGTGCATCTGGAAACCTGCTCAAGAGGGATGAGGAACCTTTTGGAACAGTGTGAGAGGCTTCAAGGAGGAGGAGAACTGCCCAAAACTTCATCTCCCTCTTTTGATCCTCCAGTGGATCACAAGCCAGAGGATCAAGGAGCCCTTCTATTTGTAGAAAAAAATACTTAGGATCCAAGGTATTGAATGAATGAGGTGAATTCAATTATGATGTATAACTTAGTTTAAGGGTAGCAAATGTGGTGCTCTCCAGATGTTGTTGGACTATAGCTTCCATTGGCCCCAGTCAGCATGCCTCACGATGAGGAATAGATGACTACTTCACAAGTATATTGGCTATAATCTTGTCATCTTAAATGAAATATTAAGTTGAAATACCAGCTTTTTAAAGTTTTGGTAAAGTTGCTCTGTCTTCTCAGTTCTAGGCTTATTATTAAAATATTTTCAAATCAAACTTGATCATCTTAACATTTTCCCATGTTAAATATTTCCAGATTCAACATGATCATTCCCTATTAAATATATCCTTCAATGGAAACTAAATAATAGGATAATTTCCTAGTGCAAGAGGAAATAAAAAAGCAACACAGACTGCTTTTACATGTGGCACCAGTTTATGATTGCTCACTTGAAATTGTGGAGATAGTAAATGGTCAGTGAGTAAAACTGAGTTTTTGGTGAGTGACAAGCGGTGCCCAGTGGGTGAGACTGGGAGTTAACAGGGGGGAAAAAGTAACTCCTTGACATAAAATACCTGGTTTATTCAACAAAATGCCTCATACTGACCATATGGCAAATATAAATAATGGGCAGAAAAATATATAATTGTGGGCAATGATACACCCATCTATGATTTTGTTAGTAGACCTAAACTATATATTATATTACAAACACATTACTTATTGGTACTGCCCTTTTAAGTTGCTGCTGCAGACATTAGATAGAAGATGGAGCTTTAAGAAAAGAGAGGAAAAGATGATGCCTTTTTTGCTAGCATTTTTCATTGTGAATGTAAATCTGTTCCGACAGAGCTCCTCTTGGGCAATAAATGACCCTTTTATTGACTCATGTTGGTCAATAGCTTAATATTGGCACCTCAAACCCAATTTGGAAATGTCTCTCGTGCATCGGACCAACATGTGAGCTGTGGAGCCAGGCTGGCTAGCCTCACCCTGACGCTGCATTTGCTAACCACCTGCACTCCTGCACAAACATTTGCAGGAGGGATCCTTCACACATACAGTTGTAGGCATGAAGGCTTCCACATTATCTGAAATCATGTATGTCCTGAGGCTCTCCCCTTGTAGATGTTGCACTCTACATGCAGATGCTAGGGGGTGGGAATGTGACAGGTTCAAGGCCAGTCGAAGCAGCTCTGGTCCCTTCTTAATGCATTGGTCCAATGCGTGAGGGGATACTTCTGAAGGAGTGGAGCTGAGAGGGTCTTCTTACTCCTTTGAGATACAGACTTCAACAGCTGCTGAAACATGTGCATGGGAATCACTGTAGGAAAATTAAAAACATTACTGGACATAATATATATATTAGGACCCATTCCAGTTGTGATTATAATTTGTTTTAAATTAATTTTAATGTTGTATTTTACATTGCTGAGACCTCCCTTGGGACATTTTGGTGAAAGGCGGCTAATTTATCATCATCATCATCACAACAATAATAAAAATATACATCTTTGTCCTTTTATTCTCCTAGATTAAGACACAGTTTTCATTTTATTAACAGAAATATCAAATTGAACAGCTAGAAATAAGAACACATTAATTTGGGCAACACATTAGTCTTGACTGCTGTAACATAAGCTAACACAGTTGTTAGGAAAGCTCAGGCAGACACACTAAGACAGGAAGTTGAAACGAGAAGAACTGTGCTGTGTATCTATTACTTCTCTGGGCTTTGTGCACCTTCCATGGTGCAAGGGGTGGATGGGTATTATTGCAGGAGGAGAATCCTGCTGCTCACTAAAATTAGTCAATGGTGGCAAGCACTGGATACCTTTAAATGGAAATCAGGAAGACTTGGTGGTGTATTTGAGGGACTGACCCTTAACAACAACCCAGGCACAGGCTTTGTGAGGGACCAATGGAACAGCACAACCATATTATTTATTTATTTATTTATTTATTTATTTATTACATTTATATACCACCCCACAGCTGAAACTCTCTGGGTGGTTTACAGCAATTAATCTAGCCTATCCAAAACTATCCAAGTGGTATCCAGAATTTACTGTTCTAAGATTTGATTCTGAATACACCACAAATAGAGCAGTCCTTGTCAGTGGTATATTTGGGTGGGATGAAATCTGCCAGTTCCTCTGGGCCTAATATATAGGTGATGTTTGGCTTCTTTTACCCAGTATCCCCCCTACCTCCTCTCTCGATGTGTCCAGACCACCCCCCTCCAATCTGCTCTGAGGTTTGTGCTGTTGGGCAGAGGCATCAATCTTGTGCAGTGCAGGGTGCTCCTTTGCAAGCAGTTTCCTTGCAGAGAAGCTGCTTATGAAGAAGCACCCTACAGAATTCAACCCTCCTGCTCTCAGCTGAAGGAGGGGGGAAGGAGATGCAACATGTCCTTCCCTTGCTCCCTTCTGGCTGTATTTTTAAAAACCTTTAATTAAACATTAGCCCTCCCCCGAAATAATTTGGGACAAGATCCTGGGTGAAGCGGGTGGTCCCCAGGTTAGCCTGAAGTGGGTTCGGGGGACTGGATTGGGCCCCAAGTTGGATTGGGAGGCTATGCCCAGCCCTAGATGCAACTTGCAGCCAGAGATAGGAAACTCATAGCTTGAGGACTTGGCTCCACCTGCAGAATATCCATAGATGCTATGGAGGAAGGGAAACAACAATATGCAAGGCTGCAATTTTTTAGTAGCAGCACAATTTCATTTGCAATGCGTAGTTCTGTCTGTAGATTTTATCAACAGTAGACTATATCAACAGTGGAAGACAGCTTCCTATTTTACAAGCACCAGCAAATGCAGGTGCTCTAAACTGTAATTTAATTTAATTTAATCTAAAACTTCCTCTGATCTCAAATGATCAAGAGCTGAACCCATGCAGCTGCAGTAGTTGACATGATTATCTATTGGCTAATGCCTGTGGGATCACTGGTTGCAAGTGAAACAGAAACACACTGTGTTCAGAACAGTTCTTTGTATAAGCAAAGACTTCACACTGTATATGGAAATAAGAAATAACAGATATTATCCTTTGAGATGTATATTAGTTAAAAACGTTCCTAACAGCCTCTTCATGGCACCCTTGACTTCCTTGTTTCTTAGGCTGTAGATCAATGGATTCAGCATGGGGATCACCACTACATAGAACACAGAAACTATTTTGCCCTGTTCTAGAGACAGGCTAGAAGGACGCCTGATGTACATGACAAAAATTGTTCCATAGAAGAGGGTGACAGCTGCCAGGTGGAATCCACATGTGGAGAAAGCTTTGTATCTACCTTCAGTGGAGGGCATTCTCAGGATCGTCGTGAGAATAAAAATATAAGAGATTAGAATAATAGCCAGGAAGCTGATAAGGTTGAAACTGGCAGAGATCAACATTAGGGTGAGTTTCACATGGGTGTCAGAGCAGGAAAGCTTCAGGAGAGGTGGGTCAGCACAGTAAAAGTGATTGATAACCTTGGAGCCACAGTAGGTCAGGCGGAAGGTGAATATGGTCTGTATCATGGCATCTAGGAAACTGTATGCAGAAGGCACTGCCACCAGCCAGACACACATCTCCCATGACATTTTTGTTTCATACAGCAATGGATTACAGATGGCTACATACCTATCATAAGCCATGACTGTCAGGATGAAGGACTCTGTGAGACCCAGAGCAATAAAGAGATAACACTGTGTCAAGCATCCGGTAAAGGAAATGTCTTTATAGCCTGCTACTAAATTTGCCAGCATCTGTGGTGTGACACTGGAGGAATAGCAAATGTCTACAAAGGATAAGTTGCTGAGGAAGAAGTACATGGGAGTGTGGAGTTGGGAATCCAACTTGATTAATGTGATCATTCCCAGATTGCCCACAAGAGTAATAATGTAGACCAGCAGGAACAAAACAAAGAGTGGAATCTGCAGTTTTGGATAATCTGCAAATCCCAAGAGAACAAATTCAGGTACTGACGTGTGATTCCCTTTAACCATTTTTCTATGTATTTTATCTTCTGAGATAAAAAAAAAAAGGAGAGAGAGAGAGAGAAGAAATGCCAACAGTCTCTGTGCTTCACTGGGAAATTGAAGGATCTTGCTTTCTGGGTTTCTTTCTTAGTTTGCGTAGACACTGACACAATTTCTTTCCTTCACAGGAGAGAATAATTTCTATGGAGGAATGCACATAAAAACATGTTGCTGAAGACGAGGTCAGGACTTCCAACAAGCTGTACTGAAAAAAAAGCGAGGCATTTTTTCTTCTTAAAAATGTTCTTAACCAGCGATCCTCCTTCTGTCTAAATCTTATCATTTGGCTTAAATTACTACAGTAAAAGGGATTTGTTTACGAATCAGCAATTGAGAAATCTGGGTGAGTCATACTTTTTCTCTTTTAAATATAATTAAGGAAGAAAGAAAATGTAAATAACTTATATATTTTTTACGACAAAAGCTGGACTGAATTTGGAGTTATAAAGTTTAAAAACAGATGGAACTATGGAACTATTTTTCTCCTTGGATTATTCCTTTTTGGACGAATCTGCTGTTCGTACATGTTACTAATTGCTTGGTGTTGTGAACCAGAATTGTTTTGGATTCCTGGACGTAGATAATAGCTATGCTGGCCGGACTATAATAACAGGCCTGGAATATTAACTCTTTTGTTGGTGGAGGAAAAAAAAAAGAGAAATAGACAGCCTCTAGGTTTTGGAACAGTGGTTAATATCAGAAATTAAAGGCTTCTTTTGAGAATGACAACCAGAAAAGCAGCTAAGGCTCAGGAGCGAAGAGGTTCAATTGATCCACAGGAAGGGGTTATACCCTCAGATATGTTTCAAAAATAATGGAAGGGATTAGTGATCTAAAACAAGAAATGAAAATTGAATTGAAAGATATAAAAGACCATATTAAAACACAAGTGGATGAGATTAAAGGGACAATTGGGCAAATAATAGAGGATGTAAAAAATACAAAAGAAAAGGTACAAATCTTGGAGAATAGAACAGATATATTAAATCTGGAATTAGAAAAAAATTTGGACTACATGGCTGTGATTGAAATGAGAAATAAAGAACATTGTCTGAGATTTTGTGCAATCCCTGAGGAAACAGGGGAAGATATTAGAGATAAAATTGTTAATGCCTTAGTAAAATTTTTGGATTGGAATGAAGATCGGATGAAATTTGAAATAGATAAAGTTTATAGAATTAATTCCAGATATGCAACAATGAAAAAAATTCCAAGAGATGTGCTTGTTCACTTTATAAAAAAGACGACCAGAGATATGGTATTGCAACAACACTTCAATAATACCTTTAAAATTGATGATAAGGAAATACTGGTGATGAAAGAAATTCCTATTAGACTTTTGCGTAAGAGAAAAGAATATGCTTTCTTTACAGAAAAACTTAAGCAATGGAAAATTCAATTTAGATGGGATGTTCCAGAAGGAGTGATTTTTACATTCAGACAACAGAAATATCGATTGAATACTGTTCAAAAAGCAAGGGATTTCTTGAGAAAAGCTTCAAAAGACATGGAAGAAGATAAACTCAAAGATATGGATATAATTCCTGGGAAACAGTCAACAGGAACATGCAGAGGAGGGGAAGGAAGATGATGGATTAAAGGGAGCATCAGGTACATTTTAAAATACATGCTTAAAGATGGATTACAAATATCTAACTTGGAATATAAATGGAGCCAACACGGCGCAGAAGAGGAAGAAAGTGTTTCATTATTTGAAAAAATTAAAATTGGATATAATTTGTTTACAAGAAACTCATATTAAGAAGAAAGATTCCAAATATTTGATTTGTAAAAATTTGGGTGAAGAATTTATTTCGGCTGGATTAAAAAAAAATGGAGTTGTTCTTTACATTAACCCACAATTGCTTCCCAACCTGATATTACTGGATGATAGTGGTAGATTTGTGGGGGTTGAAATTACTTTACAGGACATAAAAATTTTGATAGTGGGTATTTATGCCCCCAATGAAGATAAAACAAGGTTTTACACAGGACTTATGGAAAAATTGTCAGAGTTTTCATATGATCATTGGTGTGTCATGGGTGATTGGAATGGGGTAATCTCACCAAAAATTGATAGACTTTCTGAAAAAAATATTAAAGAGACACAGGGTAAATTACTGAATATTTGCTTTGAATTGATGGAAAATTTAGAATTGGTGGATACCTGGAGATATATAAATGATAACGCAAAGGAATTTACTTATTTTTCAGAAAGACATAAAACATTCTCGAGGATTGATATGATTTGGATGTCCAAAAATCTAGTGAAAGATACTTTTAAAATGGATATATTACCAAAAACTTTTTCGGACCACAATCCTGTGATATTAACTTTCAAAAAAAAATATCTTGGATTTAGATGGAGACTAAATGAATCCTTATTACAGAATGATAAAATAGTACAAGAATGTAAGAAGAAATTAAAAGAGTTTTTTGAACATAATTTACATAAAGGAACAAATGAAAATATTGTCTGGGATACAAGTAAGGCATTTATGAGGGGATATTTTATTAAATGTAACTCTGAATTAAAAAAAAGAAACAACAGAAAATGCAATTAATTTTGGAAGAAATAAAACAAAAAGAGGAAGAATTGAAAAAGAATCCAACTAAAGTTTTTATTGTAAATCAAATTAAAATGTTACAGAATCAAGTATCAATGCTGACAGTTAGAGAAATTGAAAGGAAATTAAATTTTGCTAAACAAAGGACTTTTGAATTTGCAAATAAACCGGGGAAATGGTTAGCATATAAATTAAGAAAAGAACGTAAAAAAATATTATTTTAAAGATACAAGAAGGAGATGAGATGCTGACAGATAATGTAAAAATCAAAAAGATTTTTCATCAATATTATTCAACATTGTACAAGTGTCAGGAAATCCCATCTGAAAAAATAGAAGAGTATATATCTAAAGAGAATTTGCCTAAAATTACAGACTTTCAGAGACAAGCTATTAATGGTCCTATTACGTCAAGAGAGATATCTGAAGCTATAAGCAAAATTAAATCAGGAAAGGCGCCAGGACCAGATGGGTTATCTGCAGTGTACTATAAATGTCTGGAGGAAGAACTTTTGTTACCTTTACAGTATACAATGAATTCTATTTTGCAAGAGGGAAAAATACCGGATAGTTGGAAAAATGCTAACATAACATTAATACCCAAAGAGGAGCAAGATTTAACTAAAACAAAAAATTATCGGCCGATATCTCTATTGAATAATGACTATAAAATTTTTACAATGATTTTGGCAGAAAGAATGAAAATAATATTGCAACAATTTATCCAGGAAGATCAATCGGGGTTTTTACCTAAAAGACAATTACGTGACAACGTTAGGAATGTCTTGAATGTGTTGGAATATTTAGAACAACGAAATGATAAACAAGTAACTTTGATCTTCTTAGATGCTGAGAAAGCATTTGATAATTTGAATTGGAAATTTATGTTTCAGGTTTTGGAGCAAATGGATTTTGGAGACAATTTTATAAAATGGATTAGATCGATTTATACATCTCAGAAGGCTCAGATTTGTTAATGGAGATTTAACGGATTCATGTGAAATACAAAAGGGTACAAGACAGGGATGTCCATTATCTCCCCTTTTATTTATTCTGGTCTTGGAAGTGCTGCTTAGAGATATAAGGCAAGATAAAAGGAAGATGCGTCCCTTCCTCACCCACCCATTCTTTTTACTCCTTGCTTTTTCCAGTCTACAATTCAGGCCTCAAATACCTGTAATTCCTCTTGAAAGAATAGAGGAAAATAGGAATCCAGTGTGAAAAGTTCATGCCACAATCACAGGTAGAGTGCTATGTCTCCTACTTTTCACATTTGAGGGGCTCTCAGAGTACATTTCTCAATATGAAGATATCCTCCATTTGAAGGGCTGTCTGGTCCAAGTCCAAGTAAAAATAAAGAGCCAGGAGAAGGGAGAGCAGAGACCTTGAGGTTGCTCATCAGCAGTTAGAACCTGGACAGTAGACTGAGCAGGCAGACAGGTGATCCAGTCAGTCTTCACCACTATGGTGAGATATATTGTATTTCTATTTACTTTATAGTAATTATTTCAACATTTACACCTCCAAATATAAACCAGCATATACACATTATATGCCAGCTGGTGTCCTCATTTTTTTGGTGATGAATCAATGGCCACCCTAATCACAGGACATCACAGTCCTATAGTTGCTCATAGTGGAACAAAGTTTTTTTCCCCCCACAGGTACTATACAGAGTAATACCAAATAACCAGGACATATTATGAATCCCTTCTACATCTATTTTCAACCTACCAATGCAAAAAATGCTGGAGGTATTTCCACGCAGAGTCCAGAGCACTGACATTGGAGCTACACAGAAAGATAATTTTATACAGTCATCCTTAGCTGCAGGACATGTGATCACCAATGCCATCAAACAACATACATGGCTCCCCAAAGACATAACACAATCATTGTACTACCAGAGCCTCAGAAGTCAACAATTTCTTTTCCCTAGGGTTGTTGAGAATAGGAAAGCATATTTATGTTTATATTCCCTATTAGGTTTTTTGGGAGGAGAAACCAAACTCTTTTTGTAAAGGTCATAGCCTAGCTGAAGAAGAGGTGATCAGATATATATAATTCCTTCATGGGATGGAGGGAGACATGTAATAGTTACAAATGCAGGCCTGGACATACCTTTGTTAAATAGATTGCTGGCTAATGGCTTGGAATGACTGGGAAATAGTGCCCCATTTCCCATTTGAAACATCCCTTGAATGTTTTAAAAGGAGAGAACCATCAGTTTGAGGGCAAGTGAGTGTGTATGACAGATCAATAGGACAATGTTTGGAACGTATGGCAGGAAATACAGATTGGGGCAGACTTAAAGCTCTGGAAGCTTCTTGGAGGTGCAAGTGTCTCTGGGGATTTGAAATGGGATAAAAGCTGTTTGCCTCCAGCTATGCTCTACTTTTATGTTTACAAAAAAAATAAAAGACCCACAAAAATACAAAAAGCCTTACGTTTTCAGTGGTCTCTCCTACCATAGAAAGCCAAACCCACTTAAATGCTGCAGTATAAAACATCTCTGGTCTCACTTGATTAGCAAGCTTAGGAAGAATGTAGAGTCATGTTCATATTAGCATTCTATCCCCTAGCTGCATGGTGATGCAGCTATGGTTAACATTATGGCCCTTAGCCACTGGTATATGTTTTGCCCCAGTTGCATTACTTAATGTAGGTCTTAAGAATATGACATACTCGAGTGGGACTCCACTTCTGGCTCCTCACTTCTAGCTCAATAAAGTAAGCATCTCCTGAATGCTAATGCTGGCTTCCTTAAACTACTCATGAACAATGTGTATTAGTTATCAGTGCTGTACTACTAAATTTTACAATACATTTTCCAGTATTGTGTGGGGACTGTGGCTTTGTGGTGGAACATCTGTTTTGCATGCAGAAGGTCCCAAGCTAAATCCCCAGGATCTCCAGGTACAGCTGGGAGAAAACTCCTGGTCTGAAATTCTGGACAGGCTCTACCAGTCAGCGTGGACAGTTGTGAGCCAGATGAAGCAATGGTCTCACCTGGTATAAGGCAGTTTCCTGTATTCTAGTAGTGGAGTTCTTTCTGGGGAATTTCTCTGAGCAGTGGAGGAATTAAACACCTATTTATCACTCCTGATATAACACCACTACTAAGACTTGCTCCTTTTGCCAAACTTGAGCAGAGACTAGAATGGGAATAAGGCTCTCACACCCCTTCACATGCACATCGTTAATCACCTTGTGGCAATTTCCAGAGGGGTAGCCGACCATCTTGGTCTCTTGCAGCAAAAACAACAAAGAGTCCTGTGGCATTTTGAAGGCTCACAAATGTATTATGGCACAAGCTTTTGTGGACTCAAGCTCACCTTGTCAGATGCATGAAGTGCAGATATAGTTCGGCTTTGCATTATATCTGAACCTGGACTTGTGATTTGTCTCCCTCAGATGTTTGTGTGTTCATGCTTAGTAATTGCTTGTCTTAGTTTTTAAGTGTGAACCAGGCCAATACTTTTTAAATTTATCTTGTCTTCATATTGTTGTGATGATATTGTAAAAACACAAACAAAAACAAATGCTTTGCAAAAAAAAGTCCTGTATTGCATGCACCTTCTCTCTCTCTCTCTCTCTCTGTCCTGTGGAGTTTGCAGGAGAGGAAATGCCAGAATAACCTTATATATGTCCTGCTCAAACTGCACTGCAAAGATGAAGAACTATCCAACTAATTAATGAAAAACATAATTCAGTTCATTTCAAATTATTGACTAGCTCAAAGTTTGCACTGTAACCGCAGTCTCAATTCCAATATACAGTAGGGCCCTGCTTCTTGGCACCCTGCTTTTCGGCAGCTGATCTCCTCCTTTTCTGGCACGATCAGACTCCCGCACTCGAGCTGATTGTGCCAGAGGAGGGGAAGATCAGCTGTGATCTTCTCTTCCTCCAGCGCGACCAGCGGGTTAGTTTCCAGACCCCTGCGTTACAGCTGATCTGCTTTTCAGCGGGGGTTTGGAACCTAACCTGCCGAATGAGTGGGACCCTACTGTATATTGGAATCACATAGGATATGTTATATCCACAAATAGGACCTTTAGCACAATGTTTCTATTTGGAGTGCTCCAAAAAAATCAACTCATTTGAAATGTGGTGTTGGAGGAGAGCGTTGTGCATACCATGGACTGCGAAAAAGACAAATAATTGGGTGTTAGAACCACAACTATCACTAGAAGCTAAAATGATGAAACTGAGGTTATCATACTTTGGACACATCATGAGAAGACATGATTCACTAGAAAAGACAATAATGCTGGGGAAAACAGAAGGGAGTAGAAAAAGAGGAAGACCAAACAAGAGATGGATTGATTCCATAAAGGAAGCCACAGACATGAATTTACAAGATCTGAACATGGTGGTTCATGACAGATGCTCTTGGAGGTCGCTGATTCATAGGGTCGCCATAGGTCGTAATCAACTTGAAGGCACATAACAACAACATATCTCCTTTTACAATGCTTCTTTATATTCTCCTGTGTCTGGTTTTCCATACTCCTCTCTGTTATAAATGGACTTTTGAATTTCCTCATGAGTATAGCTCACTAGAAATTCAAGTACCTCTATTGTGAGGGTAGCAAGATCTTTTGCTGGAGTTCATCCGCATGTCACTCTAAAATGTGTATAACTCTACCCTTAACCCGATAAAGCACACTGAAAGTAAAATAAAGGTTGGTTTTATTAATAGAGGAAGCAAGGAAAAATATTGCAGTTTACAATTACAGTCAATAGCTAGCAGCGTTCTGACTATTATTCATTTGTTCATTCTATCGTGCTAGATAGACTAAAAGTAAAGAAGCTAAACCCTATGCACATCTCCAAGTTCAGTTTATTCACACAGAGGAGAAAAGAAAAGAAAGGAGCTTGAATTGGGTCTACCTTTCCTGAAGAGTTGCTGTGAGTCTAAAGCTGGGAGAGACTTTTGTATCTAGCTTGATGAGCCAAAGTTTCACCCTCGTGTAACCTGCACTAGATTTGAAAAAGCTCACCCAAGTCCTTAGTTCTGAAGTTGAGCATTTGGCCCAATGTAGCTGGGAAGTAAGGCAGCTGTTGGAGCCCTCCAGGAGAGGAACTGATGACCCCTTCAAACTTCCTGTGTTTTATACTTTTTCTAAATGAACTAAAACCCATTGTAAATGTGACCAGGAAGATGCAGACATGCTGGGTAAAGACAATAGAAGGGTTTAGGATTACCAGTCGAGGAATCTTTTTTCCAGAAACCATTCCCAGATAAATTTCCAAATAATCACTACAGTCTCCCAACTGGAAATTCCTGATGTTTCAGGTAATTTGACTATCCTGTCTCCTTCTAAAGGTCAAGATTATCATAAACACTATGCAGACAATTTCTTGCAGACAATTTCTTCATTTGTCAGAAGCACTTGCTTCTCACTTGGGCAATATTCCCCAAATTTCGATGAGAGTCAGGATGTCTGTATCCTCAGGCTTCTATAATATGTAGCTACTCAGAGTTCACAGAGAGGTTGTTTCCCAGGATTGTTTCCTATTGCAGGCCTCAAAACTTTGGTTCACTGAGATGAATCAAAGATTAAAAATCCCCAGTATTTCATACATCCCCCTCAGCAGACACTCAGCATTCTGTGGCCATCTCCACAAAAAAAGATTATTTTCTGTATCTGCATATCCTAGGTTTTCCCCAAACATGTTGAGACCTTCCTCTTAGAATCATAGAGTTGGAAGGGGGCCATAAGGCTATCAAGTCCAACCCCCTGTTCAATGCAGGAATCCAAGTTAAAGCATATCCTCTTGAATGCCTCCAATGTTGGAGAGCCCACGTCCTCCATAGGCAATGGTTTCATTGTCATACTGCCCTAACAGTATAGAAGTTTGTTCCTCTTCTTTCTCAGAAGCCCCATTTTGGCTACATAACTCTCATAACTGAGTTCATTATTCGTATATACAAGTGGGTGGGATGGAGCAGCTCATCAGGTGGGGTGGAGCAACAACACTAGCATTCTGGCAGGTGTGTTGCTGTTTACTGAGAGGGGGAGGGGCAAAGCAGCAGGGAGGTTGATGTGGATTGCCAGATTGGCTCTCCTGGTGCATTTGCACTGTACAAACTTCACTGTCACCTCTCCTCTATCCTTCCTGCTAAATGGCAATGACACACCTGCCGGAAAGCCAATGCTGTGGCTCTGCCCCACCTGAAGAGTTGCTTCGAGTGGGACTTGCAACACAATGTTACAACATGGAGTGATCCTGTTCAAGGTTCCAGCCAGCCAGCCATATCCTTTTTCAAGAGACCCATTTCACCCCCTCTAGTTTCCTGGTCTTTCTCTAACAGGCAGTTAGCAATCTGTGCCTGCTGAACATGCTGGTCAAGTACAAATGCTTTGTGTCCATAAAGATATTTACAAGTTACACAAGACTTCATTGGGCTGTATTTGAGTTCCCACTTCCCTTCTGGTTTTTCCCCTGATTATTTTTGGCCGTTCTGCAAAATATGGGGTTACCCCAAGGCTGTTGATATTTCCCACTTGTGCATGAATGATACAGTTTAGCCACATAAAGATCAACACTCTTGGAAAGAGTTCACCATTAGTATATATGATAAGGATATGATTATTACACTGGCTTTACTTTTAATACTTAATGTCTCTTCTGTAATCATTCCTAGTATTATTTTCAATTTTTTCTATTTCATTTTCCATGTTCAGAATGTTTCACGTTCCACTAGCCCTATCTACTAACAATTCTGGAAAGTTGCTCATCATTATTCCCTTTCCATGGATGATGAACTGAAAGAACGACATGGTCAAATCTATAAGAAAACAAGAACACCCATCTCTTCAGGCCTACACGTTATCTACTGAATTACTGGATTATATTATACACTCACAAGAGTGTCTGTATATTATAGCCAGCATGGATTTTTTGCATTTTGCAATGTTAAATTGAAAATACCCCCATGCCATTCTGATGCTTCCCATAACCTCACTTCAAAACAAAACCTTACAAAATGTATAGTCCTGAACTCAGAAATGCTTGCTTAACAACCCTCTTAAGTTTTCATGGTGATTTACAAAACAGTCAGAGAGAATCAAGAGTTCAAAGTGTAAAACAAGAGAAAAAACATCCAGACGCATGTTGCAATTTTTTTTGTCAGTGGTCTCATAATATGTTGAAATTAATTAAAAGTTCACAGAGTACCTGTAATCCTGTTACTGACCTTGCCCCATACTCTGACCTTCATCTTCTACAGTTTAAAAGATAAAAAAAATGCCTGGCTGATTTTTAATGAATTTAAGAAATTTAACATTGAAGTTTATCATAGCACCAAGCACGCTTAGTAAGAATTGTCAGTGTTCTAAAAGCCAAACTCACAGCCATTTGGCTTGGCTAATCAGGGTACCACACCAACGCCAGACATTTTTTTCCACTTTAGACAGTCATGGCTTCCCTCAGAGAATCCTAGGAAGTGTAGTTTGTGAAGGTGCTGAGAGTTGTTAGAAGACTCCTATTCCCCTGACAGAGCTCCAGTGGCCAGAGCAGTTTAACAGTCAGCCCCTCTTCTAGGGACTTTAGCTCTGTGAGGGGAATAGGGCCTCTCCTAACAACTCTCAGCACCCTTCACAAACTATGTTTCCCAAGATTCTTTGGGGGAAACCATAACTGTCTAAAGTGAAATAAAGACCTGATGTGGCCAGGGACAGTTTTGGTTTATATTTGGGTGGGAGGCCTCATGTGCCTGATGTAGAATAAAAAGGTGGGGGAAACCCTGAAAAACAATGATAGAGTTCACAGTGTTTTCCTTTTGGAAAGGGGCTTTCCCTCTGACCTGTGCCCACCCACCCAATCCCCTCCTCCTCCCTCTCTCCTCCTTCCCCTCTCCTTGCCCCTCCCCCAGGTCAGTTGCACCTATCCTAAGCATGATTGTATAGGAATAAATCCCATTGAACTCAAAAGGCATGCAAATGATCAAACCTGCCCTTCCCTCCTCCTCCTCCTCCTATCTGTTTCCTTTTGCTCCTCCCCTATCCTTTGCCCCTCCTTCCCATTCCCCGCTCCCTCCTCTTCCAATCCCCCCTCTTTCCCCCTCCTCCTCCTCCCATTCACTTCCTCCTTCCCTCTCCTGTTCCCTCCCCCTCCTCCTTCTCCACAGTCAGTTTTATGTATTCTAAGCATGATTGCATGGCAGTAAATCCCATTGTACTCAATAAGCATACAAATGATCAAGCCTGCCTTTCCCCTCCCCTCCCCTCCCCTCCCCCTATCTCCTCTCCTTCTCCCTCTTCCCTTCTCTCCTTCCCCTCTCCTCTCCATTCCTCCCCCTTCTTCTGCCCTTCTTGTTTCTTCTTCTCCTTCCCTGCCCATTCCACCCCACTCTTCTTCTCTCCCATGATCAGTTTCACCTATCCTAAGCATGATTGCATGGGAGAAAATCCCATTGAGCTCAATAAGAATGCAAATTAACAAACCTGTCCTCCTCCCCTCCCTCTCCAGCCTGCTCCCATCCCCCTCCTCCTCTCTGCCCTTCCTCCCCTATCCCCCATGATCAGTTTCACCTATCCTAAGCATGATTGCAAGGGAGTTAATCCCATTGAACTCGATAAGCATGCAAATGATCAATCCATTCTCAGCAAACTTGCACAGGATCCCATTTCTTGCCTCCCAGATTAAAAAGCAAAAAAAAAAAATCAATAGTTTTATATGGAATCATTTCGTTGATCTGACTTTTTAAAAAGGTTTTCAGAGGCACAGGTTACCAAATTCTTTTAAGATACACCAGAAGTGGACTGGACTGTGAAAGACCAACCCAAATTGTGTTTGCATTTTTACAACTTTGTAGGGCAGTACAATATCTCAGAAAGGAGGTCAGGTCTCCTGCTCCCCTGGTGCATTCATTATAGCTGCCCAATTTCTCTGCTTTTTAAAGTTTGATAGAAATATCTGTGGGCTATAGGTACGTTCTTAAACAGCAAGATTTTTTTGCCTGTTAGTGAATTAGTTCAATAGGTCATAATACCATAGTCCAATTAAACAGGAAAAAAAGGGGGGCACATTTTCATTGTTAGCAGCAGCCCCTAAGAATCCCACAGAGAACACTAATTACTCTCAAGGCTCTAGAAAACATTTGGAACAGAAGAGCCATTTCAGAAGCTATGTCACTTGACTCATAGGTGACTATAAAGCTTTCTACTTCATTCAGCTTTCAGCAGACTCTGGAGACTGTGGGATTGCCTCCTTCCTCACTGAGGTAGGTTTTACCAGCATCCATTAGTTAACTTTGGGTGTGGAACATTTTATATTAATGCAGGCATTCAACTAAACATCCATTATGCTTATCTCTATATCTCTATAACGCAGTTATCAATTTCCTCTAGAGTTTTGTAAGCAATAAGCTTAGATATCACAGACATGAGAAAGGTGCCCCTGGTTAAGAAAACTGTCAAATTGCAGAAAAATAAGTTCAGAGGCACTAGGCACGTTTAAAGTTATTGGGAGGGGGGAACTAAAAGTGATTCACTTTCTAGTTAAATTGTTTCCTCTACTTACAAGCAATGTCATGGAGCAAACCCTCTTCCTCTATTCCACAATGGTGTTTGCTCTTTCTTCCCCTGTTACCTCACTCTGGCATTTTTCTTATATGGTAACCTGAGAAACATTTTGTTTTACTTTTAGCAGATACTTGCCTGCAGCATTTTTTTTTTAACATTGGGATTGCCAAGACATCACAAAGCACTTCAAGGATCCCCACTTTGCCTTGTGCCACCTCATACAGATCTTGCTTCACCAACCTCAAAATCCCTCTGAGGCACTCCTCTTCTATCCAGGATTCATCCGAATCTGATGTACATCCCTAGCTGCGACAGTCAGATTTAGTAATGGAAAGGGTAGAACATTCTTCTGGCTTTTCTGAATCTTCCATGTTGGAATCTGTTATTTTAGTTCAGTTATGCTGCTGTCAGGCCCAGGATGTGACTCAGGAACCAGACCAACGGCTGTAGTTAATTCGTGTTTTATTAGGGTAATGTCCAAACAAAGACTGCGTTTTCTCATGAAGCAATACAGGGATACAGGTCCTGCGGCATTGGGAGAAAGTTGACAGAGCAAGGGACTTCTTCCCGCCTGTTCTTTAAGAAGGGGCCAAATGGGCGCGCAATCTTTCGCTCCTCCTTAACTGCCCCTCAGGTACTGCCCGCCTTCCCCCCTTCTCTCCTGTCTTTTCAGCTGTCTGCATGTGCCCGGTGAGGGGGGAAGCATCACCCCCTCCTCTTCTGAAGTTTCCGATTCCAGGATGGGGGATAGGGGAGGGGCTGATGGTAAACTGCCTCCCCGCTTTTCGGCTGTGAGCAGCCCTCCCTCTTTCCCCTCTTGCTCTGAGCCTGAAAGAGGGGGAGGCGTGAGAATGTCCAGGGAGGGCTCAGGCTCCCCGTTGCTAAGCGACCTTATCACTGGCAGTTCCTCTGTTTCGTCTTCGCTCCAAAGGGGGGAAGTTCCTCCCCCTTCCCTCTGCCATCCATCCGAATACTCTTCTCCCAACTCTCCGGGATCCAGCTCCCCGGGATTGGGACCCCAGCTCTGCCTTCCGACACCATCCCCCCTCCCAGGCTATGCCTCCCTCCCCTTGTCTGGCTTGGGACGGTGGGGAAAACGTTGATGGAAAAGTTTTACCAATTCTGGAGCATGCACACCAGCTGCATCTTCCCATGATCTGTCAGCCACCCCATAGCCTTTCCAGTGAATCAAGTACTGCAGCTTGTGGCGTCTGATCCTGGAATCTAAGATCTCCTCAACTTCAAACTCAAGCTGCTCATTTACCAGGAGTGGAGCTCTGGGAGGTTCCTCCGGCCGTAACTCACTGGGAGGGGCGGCTTTCGTTAAGAGGGATCGATGGAACACAGGATGTATTTTAAACGTGTCAGGCAGCTTCAGTCGGTACGCCACGGGATTGATTTGAGTTTCTATTTCGAAAGGACCCACCCTCTTGTCTTGTAATTTTCTACATTTGCCCGGCATCTGGAGGAAGCGGGTGGACAGCCATACCTGGTCTCCCGGTTGAAGGGGGGGGCCCTCCTTCCTGTGCAGGTCAGCAACTCGCTTGTACTCCGTTTTGGCTTCGTTTAACTGCTGTTTCAGTGTCTGTTGCGCCGCTTGCAATTCCTTAAGGAAGTTCTCAGCTGCCGGTACCAGCATTCCTTCTGAGCTGCTTGGAAAGACTTTAGGATGGAATCCATAATTAGTGAAGAATGGGGTTTGTTGAGTGCTGGAGTGCAGAGAATTGTTGTAGGCGAACTCTGCAAAATGCAAATATGATACCCAGTCAGTCTGTTGATAGGACACATAACTTCGTAAATATCTTTCCAAAACGACGTTCAAGCGTTCCGTCTGCCCATCTGTCTGGGGGTGATGGGCGGAGGAGAGTTTTAATTCCGTCTGCAACTGTTTCCACATTGCTCTCCAAAATTTGGCTGTGAACTGAGTTCCTCGGTCTGAGACTACGCTGTTTGGCAATCCATGCAGCCGGTAGACTTCTTTTATGAATAACTTGGCCATTTCTTTAGCATCTAAGGCCCCTGCACAAGGAAGAAAGTGTGCCATTTTGGTAAGTAGATCCACCACTACTAAGATGGCTGTCATTCCTTGGGACTTGGGTAGATCAGTTATAAAATCCATGGAGAGGTCCTTCCAGGGTTCGTGTGGGACAGGCAACGGTTGTAACAGTCCTGCTGGTCTCCCTGTTTGTGTTTTTGTCCGCAGACAGACAGAGCAGAACTTTACATAACTCTCAATATCCCGACGCATTTTAGGCCACCAGAAGTCCTTGGCCACATTCTTAATGGTCTTGTAAATCCCAAAGTGTCCCGCTGTGATGGAATCATAACACTGGCATAGGATTCTGAGCCTTAATTCCCCTTCTGGCACATATTTGGTGGTTTTGAACCATAACAGTCCATTTCTCCAGTGAAAGGTTACTTCTGAGTCTTGAGCTTGTCCCGTCTCCTGCTGATATTTTAGCATGTCTGCATCTTCTTGTGCCTTTTTGAGTTCCTCTTCCCATCAAGGCTGGCATACTCCCAACGTTAATTTCTCTGGCGGGATTACGTACTGAGGCTGGTCCTCGGATTCACTTTCTTTGTATTGTGGCTGTCTGGATAAGGCATCCGCTCTCTGGTTTTTGGCTTGGGCATGGTAAGTAATCTGGAAGTTAAACCTAGTGAAGAACTGGGACCATCTTATCTCTCTCTGGTTCAGCTTTCTGGCTGTTTGGAGGCTTTCAAGATTCTTGTGGTCGGAGCGCACTTCAATTCGATGAGAGGTCCCCTCTAGGTATTGTCTCCAGTTTTCAAAAGAGTCCTTGATGGCCAGCAGCTCCTTCTCCCAAACTGTGTAGTTCTTCTCTGCAGGCTTTAACTTCCGAGAAAAGTACGCACAGGGGTGCAGCTCCTTCCCTTCTTGGTCTAATTGTAGCAGGACCCCCCCAATGGCAAAATCTGAAGCATCTGCTTCCACTACGAAAGGGCGGTTCGGATCAGCAAAGCGCAGAATGGGCTCAGTAGCAAACCTTCTCTTCAGCTCCTCAAAGGCCTCGGTGGCGTTCTCTGTCCATTGAAACTTCTTCTTCCCCCTTAAACAGTCAGTCAGAGGAGCTGTTAATTTGGAAAACCCTGGAATGAACTTTCTGCAATAATTGGCAAACCCCAAAAACCGTTGTACATCCTTTTTGGTGACAGGTTGGCCCCAGTCCAATATGCAGCTTACTTTCCCTGGGTCCATCTCCACGCCTTCCGCTGAGATTCGATATCCAAGGAAGTCTAGAGACTTGAGGTCAAATCCACATTTGTCTAATTTAGCATACAGGTGATTTTCTCTCAGTCTCTTCAACACCGTCTTCACATGCTGGTCGTGGTCTTCCTGGTTCTTTGAGAACACCAGGATATCATCTAAGTAACAGATTACATACGTGTCCAACAAGTCTCTAAACACGTCGTTCATGAATTTTTGAAAAATTGCTGGACTTTCACAAAGCCCGAACGGCATGACCAGGTATTCATACTGTCCGTAAGCGGTCAAGAATCCTGTTTTCCATTCATCTCCCTCCTTCATTCTGATCAGATTGTACGCTCCTCTCAAATCCAACTTCGTGAAGATTTTTGCAGAGCGCAGTCGGTCCAGCAACTCTGAGATCGGGGCAGCGGGTAGCTGTTGGGGATGGTGATCTGGTTCAATGCGCGATAGTCGTTACAGGGTCTGAGTTCCCCCCCTTCTTTTTCACAAACAATAGTGGCGCTCCAGCAGGGGATTGTGAGGGGCGTATGAATCCTCGCCTCAGGTTTTTATCCAGGAATTCCTTCAGGGCCTCCCTCTCATTCTCTGTGAGAGAGTAGATTCTCCCTGATGGGATGCTGGCTCCTGGCACTAGGTCAATCGCACAGTCGTAAGGGCGGTGGGGGGGTAAAGTCTCTGCCTCTTTTTCATCAAACACATCTTTGAATTCTTCATACTTTGGCGGCAGGGTCACTTGCTCGATCTCTTGCACTGCCCCCGCTAAGGTGTTCTTGATTCCTTCAGGTTGACAGTTCTCCTGGCAATACTGTGAGGTGAACCACACCACTGCCTCCTTCCAACTTATTTTGGGTTCATGCTTTGCTAGCCAGGGCATTCCCAGAATCACCTCAAAGTTCGAGAGATCTGACATGTATAGCGAAATGAACTCTTCGTGCCCAGGGATTTGAAGTTTCACTTCCTCCGTGGCTTGTGTCACCCCTCCTGACTTCAGGGGTCTCCCATCGATAGTCTCCACAGCTAGGGGAGCGTCCAGTTTCCACCGGGAAATTCCATGATGCTTGACTAACTTTGCATCAATAAAATTTGTGGAGGCTCCACTGTCAATTAAGGCAGTGGAATTAAACACCACTCCTCTGGAAGTTGTAATCCGAATAGGCGAGACCAACACCCCCTTTGAGGGAGGTTGGATCGTTGGGGGGCCTTTATACAACGCTGCCCCCAGTCCACCGGCCTGCACGTGGACTGGGTGTTCTAGTTTCCCAACGGCTCGGCTTTCCCCCCTTTCAGTCCACAGTCTCTGGCCACATGGCCCGGCTTTGAACAATAAAAGCATAAACGTTCCCGGCGTCATCCTTCCTTTTCTTCTTCCGACAGTCTTGGCCTAGCCCCTCCCTGTCCCTCAGTTGCATTACCTGCCATCCCTGCAGTGGGAAGGGTCTTGTTGCAGGATGCCGAGGCTGAGTATCTCGGGACCTCCTGCTTCCTTTCCAGGCGCCTTCCTTCCATCCGGTGATCTATCTGTAGGCATAGCCGGATGAGCCCTGGTAGGTCAGCGGGGGGGGGGGAGGTCCTGGCCAACTCATCCAGGATTTCAGCATTTAATCCACTCCGGTACATAAACATCAGGGCGGCGTCATTGTAACCAGTTTCCTGGGACAGAATTTTAAAAGCGTTAGTGTACTCGGAAACAGTCCCTTTAGCTTGCTTCAGAGCGCCTAGTTGCCGCGCTACTGTTTCAGCCCTTTGCGGGTCTTGAAACATCTCGGTCATCTCCTGTATAAATCCTCTGTACCTTCCTAAGACAGTATCCTTTCTCATGAGATATGGAGTCACCCATTTTGCAGCTTCTCCCTCCAGGAGGCTAATCACGAAAGCTACTTTAGCCCCATCGTCTGGACATTCCGTGTGCCTGACATCCAGATATAACTCACATTGAGTCACGAAGGTTGCCAACTGATCACTTTGTCCCACGTATTTTGGGGGCAATCCAATGGGAACCTTTACTACGGCAGCTGGAGGGGCAGTTCGCATCTGGTCTATCGTGGCCTTCAAGGTTTGATTATCCGTCTTCAGCGCCTTGACTGCTGCTAGCAGGGCTTGAACATCCGTCTGCAAATCAGCTACCTTAGTCCTCAAGAGTTCCACTTCTTCTGTCTCAGAAGTGGGGTTCGTCCCCCCCGCTGCTCCCTTTGACATCTTGTCCCAGTCAAGTGAAGAGAGCGTTGAGGGTGATTTAGGTGGCTCTGTCAAGCTGTCAGGCCCAGGATGTGACTCAGGAACCAGACCAACAGCTGTAGTTAATTCGTGTTTTATTAGGGTAATGTCCAAACAAAGACTGCGTTTTCTCATGAAGCAATACAGGGATACAGGTCCTGCGGCATTGGGAGAAAGTTGACAGAGCAAGGGACTTCTTCCCGCCTGTTCTTTAAGAAGGGGCCAAACGGGCGTGCAATCTTTCACTCCTCCTTAACTGCCCCTCAGGTACTGCCCGCCTTCCCCCCCTTCTCTCCTGTCTTTTCAGCTGTCTGCGTGTGCGCGGTGAGGGGGGAAGCATCACCCCCTCCTCTTCTGAAGTTTCCGATTCCAGGATGGGGGATAGGGGAGGGGCTGATGGTAAACTGCCTCCCCGCTTTTCGGCTGTGAGCAGCCCTCCCTCTTTCCCCTCTTGCTCTGAGCCTGAAAGAGGGGGAGGCGTGAGAATGTCCAGGGAGGGCTCAGGCTCCCCGTTGCTAAGCGACCTTATCACTGGCAGTTCCTCTGTTTCGTCTTCGCTCCAAAGGGGTAAAGTTCCTCCCCCTTCCCTCTGCCATCCATCCGAATACTCTTCTCCCAACTCTCCGGGATCCAGCTCCCCGGGATTGGGACCCCAGCTCTGCCTTCCGACAGCTGCTGAACTATATAACAGTCCTGTTCAGAATACTGATTTGATGTGTTTGTAAAGCCCAGCTACATCAGGAAGGCCACAGGTTTCCCATCCCTGAACCAAGTTTAGCCTACAAACTCCAGTAGAAAGAGAATTTCAGGTCAAGGATCCCCCACTGTGTATACAGTGAGAGCCTGCAGGTTTAAAATGGTGTTAAAAGTGCTTGAAAAGAGAGGCAATATACTTCTGGTGACCAAATATTGGAGACAAACGAGGCAGGGTAGCTTTTGCTCGTATGTATTTGCTTGCCACATTCTTAATGCATCTGCTTGGCTGCAATGGGAAAGAGAAGGGTTCTAGTTCAGAGGCAATACATGCAGAAGGTCCCAGGTTCAATTCCCAGCATCTCCAAGTAGGGCTGATATCCTGCAGAGCTGCTGACAGTCAGCATAGACAATACTGAGCTAGATGGACTAATGGCCTGACTCACGATAAGGTAGCTTATGTTTCTAGAATGCTGGACTAAATGATTGTGTGATTTGATCCAACAAAGTGCTACTTGTGTTCTTATTCTCTGTGCAGGCTCTTCCCCCACTGCTATGATACTGACCCTTTCCTAATTTTATGTGTATGTGTGCATGTGTACACACATTCTGTTTCTCTGTCGATCTATCCGTCTTGCGTTCTCTGATAGCACACACTGGATTACAAAACAAAAACAAAATGGTGGTTTGAAGCTAGTTCTGCTGAATGTTAAATGATGGTGGTGGTGTATTAAACAATTAGAATCCTGACCTCGTGCCCCAATTTACATGTATAAACAGTAGAGATTTGAGACCCCAGAATAAAAACAGAGATTATTATTTCATCAGCAGATTAAGTAATTGGTCTGCATTCACTTTGTGTGTATGTTTTTTTCCAGAAAATATATACATATATAATGGCTGAAAGAAACCACACAATTGTGCCTGACTTCATTCTTTTGGGGTTCACGTATCGTAGAGAGCTGCAGCTTCCTCTCTTCATATTGTTCTTAGTGATCTATATTATTACTCTGGTGGGGAATCTGGGGATGATCACATTAATCAAGATGGACTCCAAACTCCACACTCCCATGTTCTTCTTCCTCAGCAGCTTGTCCTTTGTAGACATTTGCTATTCCTCCAATGTCACACCACGGATGCTGGCAAATGTAGTAGCAGACTATAAAGTCATTTCCTTTACTGGATGCTTGATACAGTGTTTTCTCTTCATTGCACTGGTGCTCACAGAGTCTTTCATCCTGGCCATCATGGCATACAATAGGTACGTAGCTATCTGTAATCCATTGCTGTATGCAACAAAAATGTCACGGGAGATGTGTGTCTGGCTGGTGGCAGTGCCTTCTGCATACAGTTTCCTAGATGCCATGATACAGACCATATTCACCTTCCGCCTGACCTACTGTGGCTCCAAGGTTATCAATCACTTTTACTGTGCTGACCCACCTCTCCTGAAGCTTTCCTGCTCTGACACCCATGTGAAACTCACCCTAATGTTGATCTCTGCCAGTTTCAACCTCATCAGCTCCCTGATTATAATTCTAACCTCCTACATTTTCATCTTCTTCACCATCCTGAAAATCCGCACTGCTGGGGCGAGGTACAAAGCTTTCTCCACATGTGGCTCACACCTGACAGCTGTCACCCTCTTCTATGGTACACTTTTTGTAATGTACATCAGGCCACCTTCTAGCCTGTCCCTAGAACGGGGCAAAATAGTCTCTGTGTTCTATGTGGTAGTGATCCCGATGTTGAATCCATTGATCTACAGCCTAAGGAATGAAGAGGTCAAGGGTGCCCTGAAGAGATTAATACATAGAAAAGTATTATTGCATTAGTAATTTATTAATTCATTTGTTAGGAAAGAAATCATCAATGAAGAGGATGTTTCCCACTTCCAAATAGAAGGGAAATGAAACTTAGAGCTTATGAATGTGCAATGCTGAATCCATTTGCTGGATGCTTTCCGTTACCTTACTGTCTGGCTTCTTTCTTTGCTTCTCAAATTTGAATCGTATTTTTGTTGTTGGTTTCCATTGACGGTATGACCCAAGCATAACTTAATACTTCGCACTCCTAAGGAATTATTAGTACATAATTTTCCAGTTCACCAGTTTTAAAAAAATTGGAGAATAGTCTGTGTTTGGGGAGGTACAGTTTGCATACTGCAAGGACCCCAATGGATGGGTGAGATATGGATAGCAGCCCATTATGGGATCTCTGTTAATGGGGGTAGAGTAACATGATACCAGTGGTAGATAGTGGGTCTTGTTTCCCCAAGACAGAAGTTTCCCCAAATCATTTCTCTCTCTTAATGGTTGCTCTTCACTTCTATGGGGAATATTAAGGTACTGTACATGGACACTTGAGGTTGGACTGTTCCAGCATCCTGCTCCTGGTGACCCCATTCACTAACCAAGCATCAGTCCTGCTCTTCTGGTCAAATGAATGAGGGATAGAATGTGGTCAGGTGGTTTCTATAGAAAAAAGAATGTGTGCATCCTGATGAAAACTGTTTTAAGGTGCTGGACCAGAACTGAATCTAATGGTACCGGGAAACAGGTTGGATAGTTTTTTCTTTCTAGCTAACTCACTTCATCTCCAGTTCTCAGGGGTAGGATTGGATGTCGGTCCTGAAATCAACATTGGATAAAACCTATAAATAAATTACTAATATATAATAACATAACTATTAGCCTTTGAAAGTCAGTGTCCCAAATAAAAATGTTTTACTTCCAGAGTGAAACATTTTCCTATAGGGCTATAAAGCATTTTCTTAGACTTTGCATATTTGCTTGCATATTATCTATTCATGTATATTTATTTTATTTACTTATAAACTGCCTTTTTAAAAAATCCTGAAGTGGTGAACAAGGCATGCATTTTTTTAAAAAAACACATAGACAACTATGTATTTGTTCACACAATTTTCAAAGTGATTTTTGTCAAGTCAGGATTCATCCTTCTAGAGATCGTTCAATTGTCTTCTCCAAGGTTTTCTTCTCTATGAATTGCACCACCAGAAAGCAACACTATACTCAACATTTCTTACAACACTGAAGCAAATGTATTTAATAACTCCCTTCCCTTCTTAAATGCATTTTTTAATCTTCTTGATTCCAGTAACCACCCCGTTTTTATTTTCTAAATTTCAATCAAGTTGACATAACTAGAAAAATAGTTGACTACTTTATATGTAAAATACCTGATATAGAGAAATGCTCCCTTCTATACATGGAAACAGGATTTTCATACACAGATTGCCTTTTAGGATTAGATCCTGAATTACAAGAGAATGCTATATAGGGAATACAGTACTACATCCTGCATACAAAGTCTTTGGCCTTGATACAAAGATCATTTGAAGTTGGGAAGCTGCAAAGGGTTTGGAGAAGTTGCCCTTACTAATTGTATTAGGAGAAGATGCATAATATCCCATACAGAATTAGCTACCTGACTGTTGAATCCTGTGAGGCCATATTCTGCCATCTTGACTCTTGGCATGGGCATGTTTTGTGGGACTTCATATCGCATGCAGTCAGGACTTCTTAAAAGACCCATTTTAAACATGTTTCATTTAAACTCAGACACTCATAAGACTTTTCCCATAATTTTTGGAAAATGTACTTTTAGGAACATATGAGAAGCCCTCTCCAATCAAACCATGAGTCCATTTAGTCCAGCATCTTATACCAGTTGCTGAAAACCACAGGAGGGGAGAGTGCTCTTGCACTTACATCCTACTTGCAGGCATCCCATGTGCATCTGGTTGGCCACTGTGAAAACAGGATGGTGGAATAGATGGGCCACTAGCCTGATCCAGCAGGTTCTTCTTATGTTCATATTTGCTTATCTTGTTTCCTACTTGGCCAACTAGATGTTTCAGAAGCCCACAAGCAGGACATGAGCACAACAGCCCTTTTCTGCAGTTGTTCCTCAGCGGCTGGTATTCTTTCAAAGTCATGGTGGCCTCTGATCCTGGAGGACAGTGGCATCGTGACTAGTAGACACCAATAACCTTATCTGCCATGAATTTGTCTAATTCCCGTTTAAAGCTGTTTAAGCTGTGGTCACTGCCACATCTAGTATACTGAAAAAGTCAGTGGTATAATTTTCAGCACTTTGTTTTGCATGGAATTTCACATAGGTTTGCTTATGTAATCAGCAATGGTACATACAGAACGTTCAGCATTGAATAAACAAAAGTTCAGTATGGTAGTTTATATACTGTATAAACCTGTTATGCTGGAATAATCTGTTTCAGCTGCACACATGGATCTCCCCTCATAGAGTGAATCAAAGACTTTTAATATCTCTTTCCAAGCATTCTTTCTTTCTCTATTAAAATATAATACAAGAAAGAAGCAGTACAGAACCCTCCCAAATAAAAGCATAAAATCAGCAGTGAAAGAAGCCTACAATACAATTGTATATATGCCTACTCAGAAGTAAGCTCCACTGTGTTCAGTGAGACTTACTCCCATGTAAGTGAAAATAGGATTGCAGTCCTCTATCTTTGTTACAATAGTCTCTTTCCAAATTCTCTTGTTCCTTGTGCAGAGATAATCTTTCACTAGTATGAGAATCACTGCATTGTCTCTAGGACCCAGGGTGGTAGTTCTGTTAGCACAAAGACTTTTTATTTATATTTATTAAAGTTCTTTTATACTGCTTTATGTCAATGCAGACCTCAAAGCAGCTTTCATAAAAATATACATCAATAATAACTAAATCAATAAAATATCATAAAATATAATACACACACAAAAGTTCATAATCATTTCCTTCCATTTAACAATAGCACAAGAAAGAGCTAAAGAGGAGAAAAAGAGAGTCAGCCTCCAAAGGCATTAAAAAACAAACAAATAGTCCTTCACTAATGGTGAAAGCCCATTAATATTTTGCCTAGTCCTGCTTCCAGAGGGAGGGCATTCCATAACTGGGGGGCTATAACAGAGAAGGCCCTGTTCTGATTTCCTGCACAATGAGCAACACATTGGCTAGACCACTAGTAGGGTCCTGTCTTTTGACCTCAGGAATTGGGGCAGTTGGTATAAGGAGACGTGTTCCATCAATACCTATATTGTGCTGAAAGTTACCCACCAGTGGAAATATGCTGAACCTGAGGACTTAGCAACTATATGATAGACATTTGTCATTCATGCGAATGATCAGCAGCTTATGTCTCTTCTTCCATCCAAATATGAATTTATTTAGAAACATAACCCCCATAACATTTCTTTTTCCTTATCCTATTCCTATAATTCTGTAATTTCCCCCTTGGATGTAGTTGTCTCAGGATCCCCAACTCTTTTCACCTATCCCTGTTTCTTTTCTGAGCCTCCTCCTCAAGTCAGGTCTTGTTTGTTATAGTGTTTGTTGTTTTGTATACTATCATTTGCTTGCTTTGCTGCTGCTCATATTGGTTTCATCATTTATGGCTGTATTTTTGAAAAACTATACAAATAAAGCAATAAAAAAGTACCTGAGTCCCAAGTCATGGACGGCTTTATATGTTAAACTTAGCATCTTGAACTTGGCTTGGTAACACATAGGCAGCCAGTGCAGATCCCATCAGATGGGCGCTAAATGATTCTGCTCTGAAGCGCTGGCCGATTCTTTTAAAAATATGTATAGTTTATTTGGGCTTTCACATTATCAATAGAACTGTATGATCCCTCCGCCCACCCCCTTCCCGTCTTCCCTTTGACCTTCCCTTTGGCCTTTTCTTTTCTGATGTTCAGTCGTTTGACATGTTATGTAGTGTGCAGGTTTATATGGCCAAGATTTTTGGCAGCAGCATTCTGTACTAGCTGCAGTTTCTAGGCTAGCACAAGTCAGCCCAACACAGACAATATTACAGTAATCGATATAGAAGGGAATCAGAGCATGTAGGGCCATTCCAAAGCTATCTTGTTATAGGCTTGCTCACAATGAGTGTGTATTGGGAATTAGTTCGGTGTATAGTATCTTTGTGACTGATGGTATTTCAATTATGTTTTTTACATTTGCTCCATAGACTGATGTGGCAAAGGCTTGGGAGCATCTTAGCACTTCAAAATTGAGTGTCCTTCTTATAGTACTCTTCCCTGGCCCACCCACTCCCCAGCACCCATTTCCCCATATTGGCTGCCCTGTCCCCCACTATAGATACATTATTTATTTATTTATTTAATAATTATACTTGTATACCGCCCCATAGCTGAAGCTCTCTGGGCAGTTTACAGTAACTAAAAACATTAAAACAAATACAATTTAAAACAGATCTTATAAAAACAATTTAAAACAGATCTTATAAACAGTAACATACAATGTAGAGACATACAATGCTCAAGTTGGGAACTGGCAGGTGTCTACTGCTATATAATATAGCACAACAGGGGAAAGCCTGGGGTGGGGAAAGAAAAAAGATGCCCCCCTTTCCTGAAACTCCCCACTCCCAACAACAGCACTACTGTCTGGAACCCTGAACAAGAGCAAACCTCTTTCAGAGGCTGGGGATAATAAAGGCAGTGGTTCCAACATGCACGGGGGTCTCTCCAGATATGCAGAAGGAAGTCTGTAAATTAAAACCACACCCTCCCAGACAGCCTGTCAAGAGTTCCAGCGTGTGGAGAATGCTGATGTATGAGTAGGGGGCAGGGGAGAATCTGAAGGAAGGGCCAGAGAGAAGGGGGAATTTGTTTGTTGAAAGACCTTAACAGCTTATATTAAATATCCTGGAAGGGGGAATGGGATGGTGTGAGCTGTGATGTAAAAATAAAGAGGACCTATTTTAATCTTTCCAACTCCCGTGCCATTCTCCTTCCTGAGCTATATAGAGATCAAAATGCTTGGGTTCAAGGCTGGAAGCCAGGCCCAAACCTGAGCTTCTTAGAGTTAATTTTCTTAGAGCTACTTCTGAAACTAATTAATCTTCAAACGAATCTCCTCAAGAAATCTGAACAGCACCACAAGGTTCCTGTTCCAAGCTGACAGAACAGGACCGTTTCTCTCTGCTTTAAGATCTAGGTCAGGATTACTGCACCTGTGGCCCTTCAGATGTTGTCGGCCTGTAAGCCCCATCATGCCAGATCAAGGAGCTGATGGGAGATGGAGCTCAACAAGACCTAAATGTACTACGGGTTCCTCATCCCTGGCTTAGGCGGTGGGGAAACCATGCAATATTCATCACTATATTAATCATACATATGCAAAAGAGAATACTTGTAGATATAGCAGTAGAAATCCATATTTTAGCATGCATAGTGTATAACTCATGGCAGAGTATGTTCCATTCATTCAACCTGGAATAAAATGGACAATAGGGTACTTGAAACACTACCCTCTCCCCTCACCAAATCAGTACATAGAGGCCAGAGGTATTCTGATGGATTCATCTTTCTTTCATTTCAAACCGTATAGATTTAATAACACCACATCCATTTCCTAACCTAAGTTTCATGACCTAATTATTTTGTCAAAACCTTCCTCCAAAAACCTCCCAGGGCACCCTTTACTTCCTTGTTTCTCAGGCTGTAAATCAAAGGGTTCAGCAAAGGGATGATAATTGTGTAGAACACTGAAAGTACTTTGTCATTTACATCTTGAACAAAGGTTCCACTGCTCACGTTTGGTCGGAAGTGCAAAATGAGAATGGCCCCATGGAAGATGGCAACCACAGTGAGGTGTGAGGTGCAAGTGGAGAAGGCCTTGAGCCTCCCTGCAGCTGAGCCGATCCTCATCACAATGTTGGTAAGAATATAGGTATAAGAAACCACGACACTCAGGATATTGATTATTTCTATAAGACCAACCACGTAAAAGATCAGCAGTTCATTGATGTAGATATCAGAAGAGGAAATAGCTAAAAGTGCAGTGATGTCACAGAAAAAATGGTTGATCACATTAGTCCTATAGAATGACAGTCTGAAGGTAAAAATTGTATGAAGGAGAGAATGTAGAAGCCCAAGAATATACGACCCCACCACCAAAAGAAAGCAGACTCTAGGAGACATGAGGACTGGGTACAGCAGTGGTTTACAGATAGCCACATAACGATCATATGCCATTGCAGCCAAGAGAAAGCACTCTGCACTCCCCAGAGCTACCCAAAAATACATTTGCATTGCACACCCAATAAAGGAAATGGACTTTTTCTCTGCTAGAAAATCCACTAATGCCTTTGGAGCAAATGCAGAAGAGAAGCATACATCCAGGAAAGACAGGCTGCTGAGAAAGAAGTACATTGGGGTATGGAGGCGGGGACTGGCCCTTATTAAGGCAATCATTCCTAGATTTTCAACCAAGGTGGTCATATAAATAGCCAGGAACATGAAAAAGAGAATGGCCTGTAGTGTAGGGTTGCTTGTTAATCCTACAAATACAAACTCCTTGATCACAGTGGTGGCGTTTTCTTCAGACATTATACCCAGGTGTTGTTGTTTTGTACAGATCTGCAAAAAAAGAAAGTATGACACAGTTAAAACGATAGTTTCTTTGTACAGCAATGCCATCAGCAGGGAGGATGGCCATTATACATCTGATTTATCAGTTGCTGCTGAAAAAAACATTCAATGACCTTCCTCCTCATTCCTTCTTTGTGAGCTTCCCAGCTACATCTGATAGGCCAATATTGGAAGCAAGGTACTGAATTTGATGGAGGGTTTGTGCTTACTTTTATTTAATTAACAGAATATTTATACCACTTGATTGTAAGAAAACCTCTGGGCAATTTACAAGAAACATCAAAATGTTTAATAAAACAGTTAAAAACCAATTAAAACAGTAGACTAAACTCATTATCATCTACGTGTCTGGATAGGCTTGCCTAGATAGAATTGCTTGAAGCAGGGGTCAGAAATAATACAGCTCAGACACCTGCCTGATGTCAATAGATAGAGTTCCAAAGTGCGCAAGAGGTCCCCCAAATGCAGCAGGATTGGCTTGCCACATTTTAAAGAAATGAAGTAATACACATCACTGTCTAAAGAGGAGGCTCTTGTAAGACCCATTAAGTCCAAGTTTAAAGTTACCTATCTGCATCACTGGAGATGGGGCCTGGGGAGTACATCTGCACAGTGTACCGCCCCATAAGGCCCCATAAGGCCCTCCAGATTTTGTTGGAATTTCAACTCCCATCAGCCCCAACCAGCATGGCCAATGGTCAAGAGTGATGGAATTGTAGTCCAACAACATCTGAGGGGCCAAAGGTTCCCCACCCCTGGCATGGATGCTATGGGAAGACGCTGACAATTTGTGCAGTGAGTTGGCTATATTAGAAGCTGTGTGAGGGCTCAGACTCATGAACTGTTTCTGGCATGACCTTACATTTATACCGCTGCAGGCATTCCTCTATTTTAAAAAGCTAACCAATCCAGCACTATCTCTAATTGTGAGTGTTGAGGGAAGAATCCAAATGAAGAGAATATCAATTAGAAATTTTGAAAGCCAATTCAAATTTCAAAAGTTTGCACCAGAACCTTCTCACACATTTCATTCCGCTGTAGCCTAAGGTTGCAATCCCAAGCATCCTCACTTGGAAGTAAACCCCATTGAAAACAGAAGGACTTCTGAGTAGGGATGCAAAAGAAATTCAATGCAGCTCACCTTTAAAGGTGAACCTAGCTAATTTGCACTTTCCAAAACAATATGCAAAAGACATTCAATTCAGTTCACATTTTAAGGTGAACCTAACTAATTTGCACTCTCCAAAACAATATGCAGACTGAAACTCAGCCATCCTTCAAAATTCACAAACTTTGCAATACAGTTCCTCAGCCAAGTAATGCATACAAAAATGCATATACTAAAGTTTGTATTATATATATATATATATATTTATTTATTAATAAACATGATATACAGAATGCATTCTAGCAGGGAAAATATAAATGTTAGGGCTGGAGTTCCCCAGTGTGGTCTGTGGACCACTAGTGGCCTGCAAGCTTCATTCAGGTGGTCCATAGCGTGTCTGTGAAGAACACTTACAATTGGAATTCTGTGGAATTCAAGCTGTAATACAATACAAGCAATAAAAGAAGCAAAGCAAATACAAGCTAAGTAGCACCACATATTGCAACTACTACAACTGGCAGAAAATTCATTAGGTAGCCTGCTAAGACCCTCAGTAATTTGGAAGTGGTCTGTGCGGGGAAAGGTGTGCAAACCACTGTATGAGAGAAAAAGTGCTTTGAAAAAAGTGCATATTAGGCAACATTGCATTTTCATGAGGACTTAAAAAAAACAAAATTGCAACGTGATGTGGAAATGTGGAGATTGAATTTAAGATTGGAAAATGACAAATTGAAATTAACAGATTTCCCCATTCCTACTTCTGAGTAAGTATCTATAGGATTTAAGACATTTTATCAACACACATACTTTGGAAATATTTACACTTGTGCTATGAATTGCTAATTTCTTTCATTTCTCACAGTACTACAGCAGCACAATCAAGCACAGCATAAGGCATACTTTTGAATACTTTTACATACCGTTGGAAACAAACTCTGTGCAGCTTCTGGATAGAAGCCTGTGGTATTCTGTTGCCGTTGCAGAGACAGAGACACAGAGACAGAATCAGGAGCAGACAGACCAGTGACACCGTAAATGATTTTTCTCAGTAGCTTTTCTGAGGCAACAGCGTATCTGGGAGGAAAATCGGTGATCTGATGAATTCAATAATGTTTTCTCCCCCCAAAATTAAAATAGGCTACAAAAGAGTCCTTAAAATGATTGCCAGCCTCATGATTATTGGTGCTATAGTGGTACCATAAGGAGCTTTGCTTCACTAATCTTCCTAGCTACACTTGGCCCTTAATATCCGCCCCACCCCTATAACTGCTCTGCTCTTGCCTGGTCTTCATACTGCAGTCTTCCTCCTTCAGAATTCTTAGCAAAAATAGAATACTGGTGTGAATTTGCATGAGACTGTCTTGCATTTTCCTCTGGACCATTTCTGATTGGTTGGTGTTAGATAAGCAGCTGACCCAATCTGAGGTCCGTTGCCTACCTTTTTCAGACTTTAATTCCTTCTAAAGTCTCCTAGAATCTAAAATGACCACAGGCAGTTAAGTAATAACTTTGCCTCTTAATAGAAAATGGGATCCTGGTCGACGTTCACATGGGATGAAATGCCACTGTGGAGCAGAATTCTGCAGAATGTGTGAGAGAGAATTTAATTAATTAATTGACTGATTTTAAAACGTCTGAACTGCCCTTCATCCAAACAGTTCCCAGGACAGTGTGCAGTAATCAGAATAATAAAAAATACAATAAAAGTGAAATGTAATTCATCATAAAATCAACAAATATAAACCATTATAAAACACTAAATAATAGGGTTGCGCAAAGCCCTCCTGATCTGCCCCATGACCCCAAGGAAGACTGATCTGCCCTGTCTCAACCAGGGAACCCCCTGCCGCTCCCCCAATCCGTCCCTGAAACCATTTAGAGGGTGGGTCGATGGGTTTTTAAAACACTATTTTAACTTAAAATATGGTTTAAAATATGGTCAGGAGGGGGTGGGGGAAAGATGGAGATGCTGCATGGTGCTGGTCTGCCTATTCTCTGGAAGGGGTGGGTTGGGACAAAATTCTACATAAAATAAAATTATTGGACAATCCTCTTCTGACAAATTTTGGTTCAGATAGTATCAAATGAAACACTAACATTTTTTCATATTGGTTGATAAAGAAAATGAAGTATTGGTTGATTGATAAAGAGAGGGGTCATGGGAGTACTAGGGTTTATGTCCATTACTTTAATATTAAAATAATTAAAACTGGATCCAAACTTATGTCTGAAACTCTCCACCATATTTGCAGGCAGAAAAATGGGGCAAGGGTGGGATTCCTTTGACTATTCTCAAGGGGAGCTTCAATTCTCCTGGGGGAAACATGAAAAAGAAAATTCTTAGAAAATTTGTCAGAACATTCTTTTCTGTGAAATTTCAGTGCAGCTCTAGAATATTTCACAACCCACATATCTGAAAGCGCCATGTTTTTAGAAGGATCGTCCAGATAAATAGTAATGCATTGGGGGTAGAATTAAAAGTGTTACTTAAGCTGTAGTTTTGTAAGACTTGAATTTGTACAAGTCCCACAGTTTTTCTTTGTTTTGCTTTAGAAAACATGACTTAATGGGTTGTATCCAGTTAAATCATACAGTAGACCCATCAATAGGTCTGTTCTGAGTAGGACTTTGTCAGATGTGAGCAGAGCAAGGCAATGGTAATAGGAGAAGGGGAGGAGGGTAACTGGTCCTTAAAGGCTCATTTGTATGATGCCACATATGACAGAACATTAGGCGGGGGGGGCTTCACGAGGTAGTGAGAGGTAGTGGGTCCTCCTTCAAAATGTTTCCTGTTATCCCATTCACTCCCCCAAACCTAATGCCTAAATAGCATGGGTTGTATTCTTGCTCCTTTGATAAGAGTCATTGCCACCCCCTTTGCTTCCCCAAACCAATTTTTCTGGTTTTCCCTAATTTTAGAAATGCCCATTGAGAAATGACATTGATGATAGTTCTTGGTGCCAAACAGTTGCAACTTTATCCCATATTTCTTTTATTAAACAACAAAATTAGCCCACTAGAGCCTAGGCATTTGCTATAATGGTAGCCTCCACTGATAATAGCCAACATTCATTAGAGGGGTTGATGCCAAAATTTGTCCATTGTATCTCTCAGATTTCATCTTATCTTTCAAGAGCTGCTCAGTGGGCAGAGTTGGTAACCAAGGGCAAGGATGCTAGATTGACCAGTTCATGTTAATGTAATCAGAGCAACATGGACTCCTTTGCAGTCAAGAGCATTGGGGTGGGGCACAGACACTTACCTGTCCTCCTGGCAGGTGAGTCACTTCTGCTTACTGCTGCTTACTGGGAGGGGGACGAATGAGGTGGCAGAGTGGTTGGAGTGGGGCACCCCAATGATACCATGTGGCTCTCTAGCCTGTCGCTCCTGGGGCTGCTACTGCCGCCGCCACCACCACCACCACCACCGCTGCTGCTACAGACACCTCTCCCAAAGCAACATCTTGAGCAAAGGCCTTCACCCAGGCAGACCGATGCATACTGCTGCATAACATGTGAAATAGTCATCAGCAGCACTTTATGCTTGCCAGGAAGGCAGTTTCCCCCCCAAAAAACTGTCATTCTCTTATTTTTTTATCTATAGTTTATTAGGGTTTTCACATTATTGCAATGACAGTACAATCCCTTTTTCCCTCCCTCCCCTCTCCCTTACCTCCTTCTGCCCTCCTGCCCTCACTTTTTTGGTCACAGCATTTTCACACACTATATTAAACAAAACTCCAACAGGAGGGCCACAAGGCACCTCAACATTAATTAGGAAAATGGGCACTCTTGGGCTTATGAGCTGGGATGTTAAGGGCTTGGCCACACCACAAAAACACAAACAGTTCTTAACGTACTTGAAACACAAGAAAATCAACACACCAAACTGTGTTTCTAACAAAGCCAACACCTCACAAACAACTCCTTCCTACAAAGTTTTTGCTTGAATCTGAGGCCACCTGACACTTTCATGAAGAATCTCTGTGCAAGCAGACCTTGGACCATTTAACTAGAGATGCTTGAGGAATTCAATCTTTTGTGACTCCTGCACTGAGCAGGGGGTTGGACTGATGGCCTTATAGGCCCCTTCCAACTCTACTATTCTATGATTCTATGATCCATACCTCTTGGACAGGAGATCAGAACTTATCTATCCACAAATGATGCACTTTCCAAATTTTGTAGCACGGTTCCCTGCTATTTAAGTGTATTAAAAATACATTTAGAAATGCAAGTTTTGAAATAAAAAACCCTTTAGAATACATGTTGTGAGAGAAAATACATTTAGAAATGCATATTTCTGTGTCCTGTGGGTGTGCGTGGAATTAATTTTTTTAAATAGCAGATTAATGTAGAAATGGGGTAAGACAGGTTTGTTGATGAACATGTACAAAAACGGCACAGACCAAATCCAGACTAAGGCCAACTTCACACTAGACATTTGTTCCACTATTATTCCACTTTAAACAGTCATGGATTCCCCCAAAGAATCCTGGGAAGTCTAGTCTTTTTTATTCTTTCCTCTTCTCCCAGGGATTTTAGCATGTGTTTTTAAATTGCTTTTTAAAAATGTTTTTAAATTTGTATATTTGTTTTTAATGTTTTCATTGTTGTAAACTGCCCAGAGAGCTTCAGCTATGGGGCAGTATACAAATGCAATGAATGAGTGAATGAATAGTCTGTGAAGTGCGCTGAAAGCTGTTAGAAGACTCTTGTTCCCCTCACAGAGCTACAGTTCTCAGAGTTTTCTGTGAAAAGGAAATGACTGTTAAACCACTCTGGCAAACTGTAGCTCTGTGACAGGAATAGGGGTCTCCTAACAGCTCTCACCACCCTTCATGAACTACACTTCCTAAGATTCTTTGGGGGAAGCCAAGACTGTTTAAAGTGTAATGAAAGTGGAATAAATGTCTGGTGTGAATGTGGCCTGATTCTTCCATCCCTGCCTATGGGATAACACTCTCTTTAATCTTTTTTTATAGGACAAATCTGTTTTTCCACCATAAGGCTTGACCTGGAGAAGCTCCAAGTGTTTCCACTTTGTGCCTCTCAATGTCCGTAGGATATATCTATCTATATCTATATATTAAAAATGAATATGTATCCAGTAGCAGCCAGCAGGACTGTGTGGCTCTCCCGGCTTCCCGACACTGTGTGTCACTGCCGCTTACTGAGAGGGACAGGAGGAAGGGCAAGGCAGCGGGGAGCTCAGCATGGTGCTCCCGACATTGCACTTGGACTGTGCTGAGCTTCCTGGAGCCTTGCCCCTCCCCCTCCCAGCAGTGAAGCACAGTGTTAGGGAATGTGTGCAGCCCCTCTGGCTGCCACTGTCTACATCCGTATATCAAAAATGTTAAGGCATTAAGATCTAGCACAGACAAATTAAGATACACTTCTGAAGTGCCCAAATAAATATAGCTATGAAGGGCAGAGGGACACTTGGCACTTTTTCTACAGAGAGGTAAAATACACCCTTCCTGGAAGAAAGGTGGACACTATTGTGGGCAAAGAATGGACCAGGGTCCATTTTGACACCACTAGCCATGCTGAGACACTTCTGTTTTCCCACCTCATGGAAGAATTGACACTCTCCCCTAGGACTCCTCAGGCATGGCAGGATATACATTTTGTACACCATTTCTTTTCTTACATGGAAATTATCCCCTTGTACAACAATGTCATGTGAGTTGGTTCTTGGTTAAAGTACTCAGTTGCTCAACCTACCTGTGATTTCATTGTCTTGTTCTTTCACGCATTCTGAACTCCCCTTGACAGGTATCTAGCTATTTATATGTGTGTCTTTGTCCCTCTAGTAATCTGCCCCCAATGATGTCTAGAGCAGTTTTGATCCTTAGAGAATCTCCAAATGAGCTGATAGTAATATAAACACCAGACATGTAACTGGGGAGAAACAGAGGCAAAACAAAACAAAACTTTCATGGGTGGATATACATTAAATGTATGTGTCCCAGTGGTTAGGTTTTACAGGAAGCCTAAATATACTTAATTAAATGTGACATCTTACTGGCAGATGTAAGGTAGGTCTAGGGATATAGGAATGCTCTAGCATAAGGCTGAGGTCATCTATAATCTCTGGCAACAGACTAAACCCATTATTATGCCTCCCCTTGTACCTTCTTAATGTTCAAAGTGGTTTGAGAAGCATTGCTTTCAAAATTCATTGAGTGGGTGTGCTCTACAACAAATGAGTTTGCCAATCCCACCATTCCAAATTCAGTCTGAATCTCACTGAATTTGGGGCCAATTCAAAATGAGTTTGGTTTTATGTGCAAACTCCACTTGGGTTAAACCAAAATTGTGTCACAAACTGCAAATGTCCTGGTGAATGCTGAGAGAGAGAGAGAGAGAGAGAGAGAGAGGTTACATTTTTTGAGTATTCTTATTTGAACATTCCTTATGACTACCTTCTCCCTCACAGCCTCTCCATTTAGGCTAGTTGACTTCAGCCATTTCCAAACTGATCCACCCAATACTGAAGCTGTTTCTGTGCGTATCTTGGTCTTTACCCAAACATGCCATTTGAACTTTTGTCTATAAGCTTATTCAGATATTTGGGAGTTATCTAAGATCACCTTCCTGACTTTATCATAGACTAAAGCATCCATAGCTGATAGGGGATGATATACTACCCATGCTGTTCCTATCAAGAATAGGGCACTCATAAAAGCTCACTGCGGTTTGAGCCATTAAGCCACCTCAACTACTGTTCCAAAAGTCATCCAATAAGCCACAATATCATCCTCCTTAGTTAGGTGGGAGAGGCAATTGGTCCATCCCTATGAAAAACTCTGGTGTTTTAAGAGCTACTCAGCCTTCATGAGAGGCTTACTGCTTCTCCAAACCTCCTCCTGCATCTTCACCAAGCTGAGTGAAGTTCATGGTATCGAAGTCATCCCTACTAACCAGGGAAGTCTCCTGCCTGGCTTACCACTTGCCACAGAACTGGGGTCTTAGACCTCTCAGAGTTTAGATAGTTGGACCTTGCTTCTTTCAGACAAACTGCCCTTCCTTCTCAGTCATTGTGTCAGACCAGAGAAGCCTGCTCATTGGGGATGGAAGTGGGGAGCAGACAAATCCATTTAACACTATGCACTAGTTACAAGACCTTCCTTCCTGCAACTCAGGAGAACTCCTTCATCCATCAGATGAAGTGAATTGTGGTCCATGAAAGCTTATGCCATAATACACTTGTTAATTTTTAAGGTGCCACAAGATTCTTTGTTGTTCAGATATAAAACTGAAGTGCTTTAGTGAATGAATTATGCCGTTTCCTTCAGCATCTTGTGACATTCACCTCCTTTGTCTTCTTCTGGTCACGGAGCTTCTCCCCAGGTGGTTCCTGGGATTGCGGCTGCCAAGGCTTTCACTCCCAGCCAGCCAGAGAAACCCTCCAGACACCACTTCCCCTAAGGATTGCAGTGGCCACCTTTGTTGAGAGTTCAACAGCCCCATGTTACATCTGGCCCAGTTCAGTTTCCCTGGCCAGGCCATTGAAGAGCTACCTACAATATAGCTCCTGATAAAGATTTTTTATTTAATGTTTATATCCCACTTTTCTATCCCCAATCAGTCCTCAAGTAGGGTTGCCATATTCCAGTTCCACAAATCCGGGCAGGTTATTTTGCATATTATGCAAATTATTTGCATATTATTTGCATATTATGCAAATATTTGCATATTAATATTTGGATTGTCCAGTTGTTTTGTTTTTGTGCCTAGGAATTACCACCAAAAACTGGGGAAAGATGTGAGAAATCTTTTTTTTAAAGCAACATTTTCCCTAGACTCTAGTTTCCAACACTATGGAGTATTTATTGATTGATTAAGAGAATTTACATCCTGCCCTTTTGCTGTTAAAAACAGAGCTCAGCACAGCTTACAAATATAATAAAAACAATAAAAATACACAATCAATATAAAAACATAATAAAAACACAAAATAGCAACAAACATAAAGTAAGTCAGGGCAGCAGTATGGTTACCTTTGCTCGTCATTGACCGAAATAAACTTATTTACATTTTTTAGTATGGTTAACCATTACAGATACGATATAATTCAGAGATGTGGTGGGTGGAGAAAAACAAGCCAAACTGTTAGGAAAAGGAGTCTTTCACACCACATGCTCCGTTCTAAATACTGTTGCAGCAAGTTTTACAAGTTCCTCCAGTATTCCACTGGTGCAGGCACTCAGACATTCAAAGTATCTGTATGTTTCTTAGGTTATATAAAAGCAGAGCTTTGCTTAACTCAAAATTTCTTCTCCCTTTGATCAACCACATCTACACAGGTTCCACCTCCATACTCAAAATGAAACTGGGCCTGGAAGTGTGCAACAACCCCACACATACCTTGCTTATTAGATTACCAATGCCAGGATGTCTGTCTTATCAACTACTCTCCTGCTCTCTCCCCCCCCCCCACCAGGCATCATGAAAGACCCAGTCCTGGGCTCAGAAAGAAAATAAATATCTGGTCCTCTTCAAAGTATTGATAAGCCTCTTGTTTTAATTGAAATAATAATTATAAATTCTTGTTCTTATCACTAATGGGAGTTAATTATCTTGCATATGCTGCTGTTGCTTCTATGGCTGTAACGGAGTGAGGTTAAAGATAAGTGAAATGCAAATAGGAAAAAAAAACACAGAAGGCAGTAACACTTTCCTAAATGTAATACCACACCAACCACAACAAGATTCCTATGAGTAAGGCAAAAAACTAAGCATCTCACAACCAGTCAGGATTCCTAACCAAAAACCAAAAATAGGATAAATGAAGAAATATGTATATAAGCATGACTATCAAATATATTTATTATTTACACAAACTGTAAAGATATTTATAGTGCAATCCTAAGTTTATTTATTCAGAAGCAAGTCCCCGCGTATTCAGTGGGGCTTACTCAAACAGGGACAGAACTGCAACCTCAAGTGATAAGCAACTTCATTCACACAACCCAAAATTCCGAATCATGCCACTTTACGCTGTTTTGCAACTGTTTATACTTGTTTTATGGTTATTGGATTTTAAATGGCTTTATTTCTTGTTGTGAGCTGCCTTGGTTTCCAACCCTACCTCACAGGGGCATTGGAAAGACTCCATACACGCACATACATACATAAATACATACAGCCCATATAATAGTTTATTGTCAAACCAGTTGGTCATTGCAGAAAAATCAGTATTAGTTTTAAAAAAATCAGTATTACTTTCCTACAGAAAAACTGTAATACCTAAGTAAGCCCTGCCTACTTGCTTTAAAATAGGGCTGGAGACAGAAAGAGTTAGAACACAAACATAATTCTTTTTTACATTCACTCCAAAGTCCCATTGATTTTCAGCACATTCATAACCATGTCTACTCAAAGTAAGTCCTATTGAATTAAATGGGATTTACTTTGGGCATATGGGATTAGCATTGCTTTTACAAAAAGCAAGTATTGGGAAGGTTTTCAAAACACTGCCCAAGCTCTGACTCCTGCACACAAGAGGAAAAAAAACTGAAATGTATATACTTACCCAATTTATGAGATTTTCAGATAAACTGGGGGTGTGTGTGTGAAACCACCATTTTGTTTTCTAGATACTGCCTAAGGTCAATGAAACTGAAACACAATCCCTGATTGGCTGCAATGATGAATGGGCGGGGTTAAAGCTACAAAGTGCTATAGTACAGTACTGTTTAAAGAAAGATTTAACAGTCGAGGGGGGTGGCTGACGTTTTTACGTATATCTCGAGAACCGGACCACCTAGAAACTTAATTGTTTTTTTAAATTAAAGCTGGGAATCCGGGCCACGTAAGGGGCTGGCCGGGCACCAGGTGGCATGCATAGAATCCGGGTAAAACCCAGCTATCTGGGCAATATGGCAACCCTATCCTCAAGGGGCTAAAAAAACTTTATTTAAAACATAGCAACCAAAATCACATCACCATCCTTATTATAAGACAACTCGTTTGCTACCTTCCAAAACCAATGGTCATCCCAGAGCAGCTCACGTGCAACAATTTGGACACTAAAACAAATACTATAAATTGGCAGTAATATATCAGTACAGAAATAATTACACACGGCCAGAACCATTTCTTGTTCTTTCAAGGAGTGCCCTGACATAATGGCTACCTGAACAGAGCTGTAATTGGACTGAAAGGAGTCCAACTGAGTGTTCTCATGTCGGTGATTGCACAACCGGGGTGCTACGACAGAGGCCATACCCTACAAGCTCAATTGTCATACCTCAGGCAGTAGTAGTTGTAAAGAGGAGGGAAGGATCTGTCAGCTTCAGTTCTCTCAGTCTTAAATTCGCTTCTCATTTCTGCAGCAATGTGTGATTTTTTTTAAAATCCTCATGAAAGTTCTCCAGCATGTTAGTGAGAATTTCTCTTACTAAACACATTGTTTTGTATGCAGTTTTCACCGATGTACACATTTTCACAATTTCTCCTAATGTAATGCATATTTGTTTGTTATGTTCACTAATATATTCGTTTTATGCACACTTTCCTCCAATACAGGCATTTTCCCAAACATTACTTAGTTGGAAAACCGCATCACAAAATTCGGATAAGTGCAAATGTTGAAGGATGGCTGTGTTTCAGTTCTCATACTGTTTTGGAAAGTGCAGATTTGAGAAGTTTGGCTTTAAATGGAAACTGAATTGAATTTCTCACCCATTCCTAGTAAAGAGGGTCAGAGAGTCACAGCATCAGAGAGCTGAAAGGGATGTCAAAGCAGAAAATCCACTACTGCAGCTGATAGGAGGCCATTGAGCCTGTAAGTCTCCTCTAACAATTAAAGCTAAGTTCCTGAGGTAATTCTATAATACAAACACAATGAAGTCACAACAGCCTTCTAAATGCTGTGGAGCCATGGTGGGAGCAGTGGTAGGTCATCAAGCGGGAGAGGGAGGGAGGTTGGCAGGTGAGTGAAGCTAGGTGAGGTGGTGGGGGGCTTGGTGAGGTAAGGCAGAAGGGGGATTACATGAGGCAGTGGGGGCACTAGGCAAGGAAATGGTGGTGGTGCTTAGCTAGGTGAGGCTAGGCAAGTTGAGGCTGGGAGCTTGGTGAGGCAAGATGAGGCCATAGAGCAGGCTAGGTGAGGGGGCAGCAGGGAGATGGGCTAGGTGAGGCAGTGAGGGGCTGGGTGGCAGTGAGGTTGCTGGGGGTGGTGGCCTTGGTGAGCTGAAGAGGAACAAGTGAGGTAGGCAGGTGAGGCTAGCCTTCATCCAGAGGATTAAAAAACCACACTGGCTGACCTTAGTGTATATTTGGACCCCAATGAGATTTCCAATGGCAGGATTATGCAACTTTATCCTCCAGAGACCATTTTTTCCTGTGTTGTCACCACAATTGGACTTGGGAATACCAAAAGACCTTGAGCCAAACACTTATTCAGAGGAGGTAGACTTTTCCTGAGCTCGCCCCTTCCCTGTGCATATTGAGTAAACAACATAATTTCTCAGGTATGTTGTTGGACTACAATTCCCATCATCCCTCACCAGTGGCCATGCTGGCTGGGGCTGATGGAAGTTGCACTCCATTAACATCTGGAGGGTACCATATTGGCCTACCCCTCTGCCCTGTAGTGAGGGTGGGGTAAAAGAGTACACCTCCCCTCCTAGAGCTGTGTTTCATGACCCTCTTGATTTTTTTTTTTTAAAAACGGCAGCTTCTTTTAAGAACAGGAGCAATTCAGGAATAGGACCCTCTCGAAAAGATAGGGAAAATGACTGGGTCACATTTGGCCATTTCATATTCTTTTTGTGTGGCTGGTAGTCAACAGATCTCTCTCCCCCCCCCCCACAAAATTGCATTTAGCTGCTAGACAGACTAAAGGAGCAATCCTAACTCTCTCTCTCCTCTAGCCTGGTGGGGGTATACAGAGTGGCAAGGCCACAGCCACAGTCCTGCTATGCATCATGGCTGGGGCAGAAGCTGACTGCCACTCGTGGGAGTCCCACAGTTGGCACTTCCACCTGCCCGAGCATTTGGTGGTGGAAGAGGGAGCTCTGTGCCAGTGGCGTGATGCTGGCATCACACTGCAGTCAGCAGTCAGTGGGAGACTGGCAGGACTGATTGAGGGACAATGCTGCCCAATCCAACCCCTCCCCAAAACCCAGCCCAGCACAATGGGGTTTGCATTGTTTTGTAAGTTACTATTTTGCAAATGACAAGGTCAGCACTCTCCCTGAAGCATTTTGCCTATTTCCCACCCACCCCCACCCCCCATTTCCCCATATTGGCTGCCCTGTCCCCCACTATAGAGACATTATGTATTTCTTTATTTTATTATACTTGTATACCGCCCCATAGCCGAAGCTCTCTGGGCGGTTTACAGTAACTAAAAACATTAAAACAAATAAAATTTAAAACAGATCTTATAAAAACAATTTAAAACACAATTTAAAAATTTAAACAGTAACATACAATGTAGAGACATACAATGCTCAGGTTGGGAACTGGCAGGTGTCTACTGCTATATAATATAGGACAACGGGGAAAGCCTGGGGTGGGGAAAGAAAAAAGATGCCCCCTTTCCTGAAACTCCCCACTCCCAACAACAGTACTACTGTCTGGAACCCTGAACAAGAGCAAACCTCTTTCAGAGGCTGGGGATAATAAAGGCAGTGGTTCCAACATGGGTCTCTCCAGATATGCAGAAGGAAGTTTGTAAATTAAAACCACACCCTCCCAGACAGCCTGTCAAGAGTTCCAGCATGTGGAGGATGCTGATGTATGAGTTGGGGGCAGGGGAGAATCTGAAGGAAGGGCCAGAAAGAAGGGGGAATTTGCTTGTTGAAAGACCTTAACAGCTTATATTAAATATCCTGGAAGGAGGAATGGGATGGTGTGAGCTGCGATGTAAAAATAAAGAGGACCTATTTTAATCTTTCCAACTCCCGTGCCATTCTCCTTCCTGAGCTATATAGAGATCAAAATGCTTGGGTTCAAGGCTGGAAGCCAGGCCCAAACCTGAGCTTCTTAGAGTTAATTTTCTTAGAGCTACTTCTGAAACTAATTAATCTTCAAATGAATCTCCTCAAGAGATCTGAACAGCACCACAAGGTTCCTGTTCCAAGCTGACAGAACAGGATCACTTCTCTCTGCTTTAAGATCTAGGTCAGGAGTACTGCACCTGTGGCCCTTCAGATGTTGTCGGCCTGTAAGCCCCATCATGCCAGATCAAGGAGCTGATGGGAGATGGAGCTCAACAAGACCTAAATGTACTACGGGTTCCTCATCCCTGGCTTAGGCGGTGGGGAAACCATGCAATATTCATCACTATATTAATCATACATATGCAAAAGAGAATACTTGTAGATATAGCAGTAGAAATCCATATTTTAGCATGCATAGTGTATAATTCATGGCAGAGTATGTTCCATTCATTCAACCTGGAATAAAATGGACAATAGGGTACTTGCAACACTACCCTCTCCCCTCACCAAATCAGTACATAGAGGCCAGAGGTATTCTGATGGATTCATCTTTCTTTCATTTCAAACCATATAGATTTAATAACACCACATCCATTTCCTAACCTAAGTTTCATGACCTAATTATTTTGTCAAAACCTTCCTCCAAAAACCTCCCAGGGCACCCTTTACCTCCTTGTTTCTCAGGCTGTAAATCAAAGGGTTCAGCAAAGGGATGATAATTGTGTAGAACACTGAAAGTACTTTGTCAGTTACATCTTGAACAAAGGTTCCACTGCTCACGTTTGGTCGGAAGTGTAATATGAGAATGGCCCCGTGGAAGATGGCAACCACAGTGAGGTGTGAGGTGCAAGTGGAGAAGGCCTTGAGCCTGCCTGCAGCTGAGCTGATCCTCATCACAATGTTGGTAAGAATATAGGTATAAGAAACCACGACACTCAGGATAGTGGTTATTTCTATAAGACCAGCCACGTAAAAGATCAGCAGTTCATTGATATAGATATCAGAAGAGGAAATAGCTAAAAGTGCAGTGACATCACAGAAAAAATGGTTGACCACATTAGTCCTATAGAATGACAGTCTGAAGGTAAAAATTGTATGAAGGAAAGAATGTAGAAGCCCAAGAATATACGACCCCACCACCAAAAGAAAGCAGACTCTAGGAGACATGAGGACTGGGTACAGCAGTGGTTTACAGATAGCCACATAGCGATCATAAGCCATTGCAGCCAAGAGAAAGCACTCTGCACTCCCCAGAGCTACCCAAAAATACATTTGCATTGCACACCCAATAAAGGAAATGGACTTTTTCTCTGCTAGAAAATCCACTAATGCCTTTGGAGCAAATGCAGAAGAGAAGCATACATCCAGGAAAGACAGGCTGCTGAGAAAGAAGTACATTGGGGTATGGAGGCGGGGACTGGCCCTTATTAAGGCAATCATTCCTAGATTTTCAACCAAGGTGGTCATGTAAATAGTCAGGAACATGAAAAAGAGAATGGCCTGTAGTGTAGGGTTGCTTGTTAATCCTACAAATACAAACTCATTGACCACTGTGGTGGCGTTTTCTTCAGACATTATACCCAGGTGTTGTTGTTTTGTACAGATCTGCAAAAAAAGAAAGTATGACACAGTTAAACGATAGTTTCTTTGTACAGCAATGCCATCAGCAGGGAGGATGGCCATTATACATCTGATTTATCAGTTGCTGCTGAAAAAAACATTCAATGACCTTCCTCCTCATTCCTTCTTTGTGAGCTTCCCAGCTACATCTGATAGGCCAATATTGGAAGCAAGGTACTGAATTTGATGGAGGGTTTGTGCTTACTTTTATTTAATTAACAGAATATTTATACCACTTGATTGTAAGAAAACCTCTGGGCAATTTACAAGAAACATCAAAATGTTTAATAAAACAGTTAAAAACCAATTAAAACAGTAGACTAAACTCATTATCATCTACGTGTCTGGATAGGCTTGCCTAGATAGAATTGCTTGAAGCAGGGGTCAGAAATAATACAGCTCAGACACCTGCCTGATGTCAATAGATAGAGTTCCAAAGTGCGCAAGAGGTCCCCCAAATGCAGCAGGATTGGCTTGCCACATTTTAAAGAAATGAAGTAATACACATCACTGTCTAAAGAGGAGGCTCTTGTAAAACCCATTAAGTCCAAGTTTAAAGTTACCTATCTGCATCACTGGAGATGGGGCCTGGGGAGTACATCTGCACAGTGTACCGCCCCATAAGGCCCCATAAGGCCCTCCAGATTTTGTTGGAATTTCAACTCCCATCAGCCCCAACCAGCATGGCCAATGGTCAAGAGTGATGGAATTGTAGTCCAACAACATCTGAGGGGCCAAAGGTTCCCCACCCCTGGCATGGATGCTATGGGAAGACGCTGACAATTTGTGCAGTGAGTTGGCTATATTAGAAGCTGTGTGAGGGCTCAGACTCATGAACTGTTTCTGGCATGACCTTACATTTATACCGCTGCAGGCATTCCTCTATTTTAAAAAGCTAACCAATCCAGCACTATCTCTAATTGTGAGTGTTGAGGGAAGAATCCAAACGAAGAGAATATCAGTTAGAAACTTTGCAAGCCGATTCAAATTTCAAAAGTTTGCATCAGAACCTTCTCACACATTTCATTCCACTGTAGCCTAAGGTTGCAATCCCAAGCATCCTCACTTGGAAGTAAACCCCATTGAAAACAGAAGGACTTCTGAGTAGGGATGCAAAAGAAATTCAATGCAGCTCACCTTTAAAGGTGAACCTAGCTAATTTGCACTTTCCAAAACAATATGCAGACTCAGCCATCCTTCCAAATTCACAAACTTTGCAATACAGTTCCTCAGCCAAGTAATGCATACAAAAATGCATATACTAAAGTTTGTATTAATATATATATATATATATATATATATATATATATATATATATATATATATATATATATATATATTAATAAACATGATATACAGAATGCATTCTAGCAGGGAAAATATAAATGTTAGGGCTGGAGTTCCCCAGTGTGGTCTGTGGACCACTAGTGTCCTGCAAGCTTCTTTCAGGTGGTCCATAGTGTGTCTGTGAAGAACCCTTACAGTTGGAATTCTGTGGAATTCAAGCTGTAATACAATACAAGCAATAAAAGAAGCAAAGCAAATACAAGCTAAGTAGCACCACATATTGCAACTACTACAAGTGGCAGAAAATTCATTAAGTGGCCTGCTAAGACCCTCCATGATTTGGAAGTGGTCTGTGCGGGGAAAGGTGTGCAAACCACTGTATAAGAGAAAAAGTGCTTTGAAAAAAGTGCATATTAGGCAACATTGCATACAAAAAGGGATGTTTTAGGAGGAATTCACACTAACATGCTGATGACTTTTCATGAGGACTTAAAAAAAACAAAATTGCCAACTGATGTGGAAATGTGGAGGCTGAATTTAAGATTGGAAAATGAGAAATCAAAATTAACAGATTTCCCCATTCCTACTTCTGAGTAAGTATCTATAGGATTTAAGACATTTTATCAACACACATACTTTGGAAATATTTACACTTGTGCTATGAATTGCTAATTTCTTTCATTTTTCACAGTACTACAGCAGCAGGAACAAGCACAGCATAAGGCATACTTTTGAATACTTTTACATACCGTTGGAAACAAACTCTGTGCAGCTTCTGGATAGAAGCCTGTGGTATCTGTTGCCATTGCAGAGAGAGAGAGACACAGAGACAGAATCAGGAGCAGACAGACCAGTGACACCATTAATGATTTTTCTCAGTAGCTTTTCTGAGGCAACAGCGTATCTGGGAGGAGAATCGGTGATCTGATGAATTTCAATAATGTTTTCTCCCCCCAAAATTAAAATAGGCTACAAAAGAGTCCTTAAAAGGATTGACAGCCTCATGATTATTGGTGCTATAGTGGTACCATAAGGAGCTTTGCTTCACTAATCTTCCTAGCTACACTTGGCCCTTAATATCCGCCCCACCCCCATAACTGCTCTGCTCTTGCCTGGTCTTCATACTGCAGTCTTCCTCCTTCAGAATTCTTAGCAAAAATAGAATACTGATGTGAATTTGCATGAGACTGTCTTGCATTTTCCTCTGGACCATTTTTGATTCGTTGGTGTTAGACAATCAGCTGACCCAATCTGAGGTCTGTTGCCTACCTTTTTCAGACTTTAATTCCTTCTAAAGTCTCCTAGAATCTAAAATGACCACAGGCAGCTAAGGAATAACTTTGCCTCTTAATAGAAAATGGGATCCTGGTCGACGTTCACATGGGATGAAATGCCATTGTGGAGCAGAATTCCACAGAGAGAATGTGTGAGAATTTAATTAATTCATTGATTTTAAAAAGTCTGAACTGCCTTTCATCCAAACAGTTCCCAAGGCAGTGTGCAGTAATCAGAATAATAAAAAATACAATAAAAGTGAAATGTAATTCATCATAAAATCAACAAATATAAACCATTATAAAACACTAAATAATAGGGTTGCGCAAAGCCCTCCTGATCTGCCCCATGACCCCAAGGAAGACTGATCTGCCCTGTCTCAACCAGGGAACCCCCTGCCGCTCCCCCAATCCATCCCTGAAACCACTTAGAGGGTGGGCCGATGGGTTTTTAAAACACTATTTTAACTTAAAATATGGTTTAAAATATGGTCAGGAGGGGGTGGGGGAAAGATGGAGATGCTGCATGGTGCTGGTCTACCTATTCTCTGGAAGGGGTGGGTTGGGACAAAATTCTACATAAAATAAAATTATTGGACAATCCTCTTCTGACAAATTTTGGTTCAGATAGTATCAAATGAAACACTAACATTTTTTCATATTGGTTGATAAAGAAAATGAAGTATTGGTTGATTGATAAAGAGAGGGGTCATGGGAGTACTAGGGTTTATGTCCATTACTTTAATATTAAAATAATTAAAACTGGATCCAAACTTATGTCTGAAACTCTCCACCATATTTGCAGGCAGAAAAATGGGGCAAGGGTGGGATTCCTTTGACTATTCTCAAGGGGAGCTTCAATTCTCCTGGGGGAAACATGAAAAAGAAAATTCTTAGAAAATTTGTCAGAACATTCTTTTCTGTGAAATTTCAGTACAGCTGTAGAATATTTCACAACCCACATATCTGAAAGCTCCATGTTTTTAGAAGGATCGTCCAGATAAATAGTAACGCATTGGGGGTAAAACTGAAAATGTTACTTAAGCTGTAGTTTGTAAGACTCGAATTTGTACAAGTCCTGCAGTTTTTCTTTGTTTTGCTTTAGAAAACATGACTTAATGGGTTGTATCCAGTTAAATCATACTCACAGTAGACCCATCAATAGGTCTGTTCTGAGTAGGACTTTGTCAGATGTGAGCAGAGCAAGGCAATGGTAATAGGAGAAGGGGAGGAGGGTAAAAAGGTAAAAAGGTAAAGCTGTCCCCGCACTTGTAGTGCGAGTCGTTTCTGACTCTTAGGGTGACGTTTTGCGACGTTTACTAGGCAGACCGTATATATGGGTTGGGATTGCCAGTTCCGTCCCCGGCCTTTCTTTACCCCCGAGCATGTGCCGGGTACTCATTTTACCGACCACGGATGGATGGAAGGCTGAGTGGACCTCGACCCATTTTTCCCGGAGATTCGACTTCCTCCTTCTGTTGGAATTGAACTCCGGCCTTGAGCAGAGCTTTCGGCTGCGTTACCGCCGCTTACCACTCTGTGCCATGGAGGAGGGTAACTGGTCCTTAAAGGCTCATTTGTATGATACCACATATGACAGAACATTAAGTGGGGTGGCTTCAAGAGGTAGTGAGAGGTAGTGGGTCCTCCTTCAAAATGTTTCCTGTTATCCCATACACTCCCCCAAACTTAATGCCTAAATAGCATGGGTTGTATCCTTGCTCCTTTAATAAGGGTCATTGTCACCCCCTTTGCTTCCCCAAACCAATTTTTCTGGTTTTCCCTAATTTTAGAAATGCCCATTGAGAAATGACATTGATGATAGTTCTTGGTGCCAAACAGTTGCAACTTTATCCCATATTTCTTTTATTAAACAACAAAATCAGCCCACTAGAGCCTAGGTATTTGCTATAATGGTAGCCTCCACTGATAATAGCCAACATTCATTAGAGGGGTTGATGCCAAAATTTGTCCATTGTATCTCTCAGATTTCGTCTTATCTTTCAAGAGCTGCTCAGTGGGCAGAGTTGGTAACCAAGGGCAAGGATGCTAGATTGACCAGTTCATGTTAATGTAATCAGAGCAACATGGACTCCTTTGCAGTCAAGAGCATTGGGGTGGGGCACAGACACTTACCTGTCCTCCTGGCAGGTGAGTCACTTCTGCTTACTGGGAGGAGGAGGAGGAATGAGGTGGCAGAGTGGTTGGAGTGGGGCACCCCAATAAGACCATGTGGCACTCATCCTGAAAGCACTGTACTAGCTTGCAGTAAGCTGCTACGCCAAATTCAAGGTGTTAGTACTAGTCCTAAATGGTTTTGGGCCCAAGTATCTAAAAGAGTGCCTACCCCAGTAACATCCATCTCAAAATCTATAATCAGCAGGTGTGGCCTTGTTGGTAGTGCCACCACAGTTACTGCCCAGTTGGCAGTAGGGCTGCCAGGTCTCCAGTTTTCACCCAGACACTCCAGATTTTTGGGGTCCTCTCTGAGTCTCCAGGCGAGTCATCTTAATCTCCAGACTTTCAGATTTCAATTTTTAAAAATTAAGTTTCTAGGTGGTCCAGTTCACAAGATATACATGAAAACGTCAGCTGCCCCACCCCACAACTTCTGTTAAATAAGCTCATAGCTGGCTGCTCTTACCCCGCCCTTTCAGATTTGTAGCCAATAAGTGAAGCTAGAGTGGTGATTGACAAGGGATTTGTTGTTCTCCAGACAGTAGCTAGACCCAATTGCATAAGCTAGAAAACTTTCCCCCCCGCTTATCTGAAAATCTCCTAAATTAAGTATATAGCTTTCAGTCTTTTACTCTGTTGTGTGCAGGAATCCAACAAGTGCAAATTTTCCTGTGCTGTTGAAGAGGACAGTGTTTTGAAAATCTTCCCAATATGAAGCTTTAATCCAATCCTCATTTTACTGGGAATAAAGCTGAAATGCTAATCCCACATACCCGGAATAAACCACACTGAATTCAATAGGACTTGCTTTTGAGTAGACATGGTTAGGATTGTGCTATAAATTAATCGGACTTTTGAGTGAACATAGCAAAGAATTGTTTTTATTGTAAATCTTTCTCTCCCACTCAAATCCTATTTTTAAAGTAATTAGGCAAGGCTTACTTAGGTGTCACTGCTTTGATTATGTAGGAAAGTAATACTGATTTTATTATTTTTTTAAAAAATATTCTGCATAGATCAACTGGCTTTGACAATAACCTATTATATGGGGTGTATGGATTTTTAAATCTCCAGTGTGTGCATATATATGGAGTCTTTCAAACAACCCTGTGAGGTACGGTTGCCGACTGGAAACCAAGGCAGCTCACAATAAGAAATAAATCCCTTTAAAATCCAATAACCCTAAAAACAAGTATAAACAGCTGTAACACAGTTTAAAGTGGCACGATTCTGAATTTTGGGTTGGGTGAGTGAAGTTCCTGATCACTTGAGGTTGTAGTTCTGTGCACACTTCCCTGTTTGAGTAAGCCCCATAGAATACATTGGGACTTCTGAGTAAACAAACATAGGATTGCACTATATATTTACAGGTTGTGTAAATAATAAACATCTTTGACAGTCATGCTTATATAACTGTTTCTGCATATTATGTCCCAATAAGTATCTGATTTCACACTATGGTTGTACATCATTATTTCCTCTACATTTTAAGTGTGCCCTTCTTCCTTGGGATGGTCATGGTTCCCTTCTGTTGTTTTCATTCTGAGGGGTAGATTAGCTCATTTATTTTATTAAGTAGATCCACACCATACATTTAAAGGACACGACTTCCCCTAAAGAATCCTGGGAAGTGTAGTTACCTCCTCACAGTTATACTTCCCACCACCCTTAACAAACCACAGTTCCCATGATTCTGTGGTGTGGCTCATGTGCTTCAAATGTGTGTTGAATGTGCTTGAGTGAATGGTGTGGATCTGCCCTAGCTATGATGTGCACTCATTAGTGGACCAAAAAGAACAATTTTAAAAGATACTTTTTAACAGGGGAAGGGTTGTAACTCAGTGGTAGGGCATATGCTTTGCATGCAAAGATCCAACATTCAATCTCTGGAAAAGATTATTGTCTTGAATCCTGGAGAGGCAATGCTAGTCCAAATCACCAGTACTGAGCTATATGGTACCAAATGGCCTGCATTGGTATAATGCAGATTCCTTTGTTCCTAAAAATGGAAACAGATCCAAGAGTCACAGTGATTTCAACATTTATTTATATATATTTTTATTGACAACATTTATATACTGCTTTATTGTAAAAAATCTCAAAGCGGTTTACAGAAGGAATTAAAACAATAAAATTATTGAAAAAACCATTAAAAGACAGGTATTTAAAACATTCAAAATAATAAAATGAACAATGAGTTAAAAACAGATAAAAACATAATAGCTTCTACATGCCTGGTTAGGCTTGCCTAAACACAAATGTTTTTAGCAGGTGCCAAAATGAGTACAATGAAGGCGCCTGCCTAAAGTTAATAGGCAGGGAGTTCCAAAGTGTAGGTGATGCCACACCAAAGGACTGATTTCTTACAAGAGCAGAACAAGTACTATGTGGCACCCATAACATGGAAAGCACACCTTGAACTCAGCCTGGTAGCAAATCAAGAACCAGTGCAGATTTTAGAGCAGAGGTATTATGTGCTGATAGGGTCTTACTCATGTCAGCAATCGTGCCACAGCATTCTGCACTAACTGCAGCCCCCGGGTCAGGTTGTTTCTGTGACAGGGATTTCTGTGACTTTGGGTGACTGGCTGCCAGGGTTTTGGTTTTTGGTTAAGAATCCTGACTGGTTGTGGGATGCTGAATTTTGTGCCTTACTCATAGTAATCTTGTGGTTGGTATGGTATTGCATTTAGGAAATCATCACTATCTTTTCTTTTTCTTTTTCTTTTTCTATTTGCATTTCATTTACCTTTAACCTCACTCTCTTACATCCATAGAAGCAACAACAATGGTTCCATGAAGTCAGCTCAACCCCTTAAACCCACTGATGCTGCACCTTGCTGGTTGCATGATGGTTTGTTTCTTGCCCAATTCTTGCCCAATAGTGGTAAAAGAGAATTCATATACTGGGAGGTGTTGTTGCAGTTTTTGTTCTTCCCAGTCTGCTGCCTGTGAAGGTAGACCAAACCATGTGTTTTTTCTCTCTGTCAATGCTGGCAGGGGCTGAGAGGAGTTGTAGTTCAAAAGAGTAACTTTTCCAAGCTCTGGTTTTCTCTCTGTCGATTATTACTCACTGGAATTGGGTTGACTGTCAAAGTGAGTTTATAACAGCCTACAGGGTAGACAGAAAAGGGCAGAGAATCTTTTTACTCTTACTCATTTTTCAGACGTCTTTCTGAAGTGAAGGATCAAATCTCTAAAGAAGTTTGGAACAGCTATGTTAAAAGGTAGGGGCAAGGCATTCCAGGAGGGGATTGCCAACCCTGCTTGGATATGGATAGCCTTGCAGAAGATCCCTAGTCAAGCTTTACCAAGAGCACAATCCAAGCTATATCTACTCAGAAGTAAGTCCTATTGAGTTCTATGGGGCTTAGTAAGTGTGTTTAGAATTACAGCCTTCAAGGGCATCCATCTTTACTCCTGAGTGCTCCTATCTAACATCTCCACAACACTAGGCTCTTTCTTCCCACAATGGCCTTCTGGTAACTGGCCTGGCCTGAGGGCACTTAAATGGTCTTGCCAGAAGCAAGTGGGCTAGATGAAATGTTCCCTACCCAGGCTTCATGTTTTCTATCTTAATTCCTAATCAGAGAAATGTTTTTGTTTGAATTTTATGCTCCAAGCAACTGTGGTTGATGCTTAATGTGTTATGCTTAATGACATCGCTAGGGATGCTTCTGACTTATGAACCCTAGTTGGCACGGATCCATGACAGGGCCTTTTCAGTGGTGGCTTCCTGTTTGTGGAATTCCCTCAGCAGTGAGGTGTATCTCTTGTTGTTACTACTGGCTTTGAAATTATTGTGATGGGAATAGGGGTCTCTTAACCACTCTCAGCATCCTTAACAAACTACAGTTCCCAGGTTCTTTGGGGGAAACCATGACTATTTAAAGTGGTACGATACTGCTTTAAATATCTAGTGCAGATGGGGCCTATATTGTCGTCCCTCTTTGCTGCCTTCTTCATGAGATCTATATTATCACCTCCTATCACCCGTTCCTTCCCCTCTTCCAAGATACTGACTTCCTCTCATGCTCCATTTTGTCCTCAAAGAATTATGGTGATTTCTACTCATTCCCATGGTAAAATCTTTTAGGATGGTTTTCACAGTAAATAGTTTTTTTTCCTTTTTGGGGTTAGCTGAGATTAGCCTGATAATGTTATGGCTTTTACTTATTACAGAGTTTGAGATCTTTTGTTATGATTCTGTACTGGATAAGGTAAAACAATACATTCAAGTGAATAAACACATAAAACGTGTGCTGAAAATTTCACCTCCACCAAAACTCAGCCTTAGAAATGCAGCGTCTTCTGATTTCCTTATTAAATAGTTTGCTTTGTACTTCTCCATCACCAGGTGGAGAAAGTTTCAGGGCAGCTGTTACAAAGTAATCTGTTTCTTTTCTTTGAAAAAAACCCCACACTTTTATAAAAGGAAACATTTTATTTATTTTCAAAACTATCTTGATAAAACATCGAGAGTTACATCATAAGCAATACAAACCAACACAGACAGAAACAGACATGCTCGACTACAAGAAGCTCCACCCAATTGATGTCCTTGCCCAAGTGCAAGAGCTTTTCATCCAACAGATGTCTGTTAACAAAGAGGGAGGAGACAGTATAATACCCTTCTTCCCTTCAGCCCTCCAGTGCCCCTGAAAATTTGTTCTGGAGTGCCTTCCAGTCCTTCAGAAGAGATTTTCCAGGGGCAGGCAGGGGAAGGGGAAAATTGAGGGGAGGGGAAGTCTTCCTCTTCTGCTCCATTAGCAAATGCCTTCCACTGGGGCAATAGCACTAGGGGGATCGATTGGATTAAGACCAGTTAGCTGGTGTTCTGTCTTGTTATAAGGATGTTTTGACAGCTGATGGTTGCCTATTCCTTTGTCAGGGAGGTTGCTGGTTAATAGTCCGGAACCACCAGTGAATGTCTTTTTATGGAAGCTAAATTATTAGAAGATGGCTCTTAATATAGAGATTTCTCTGAAATGTTATTTATTTTAACAAGGTTTCTATACCGCTTAGTAGTAATAATAAAAAAACCCTTGAGTGATTTACATAAAAGAATATAAAATATTCATAAGAAAATATCAATAAAATCAATAGACTAAAAACAAGTAGACAAGCAAACAGGTTTTGAACAGGAAAGCTATCAGAGTTTAGAAAATGGCACAACCCTCCTCTCTCCACCCCACCCACCCCCTCAGGCTAAGGTGAGGGTGCTACTGTAAGGCTTTTATATATGGAACTATGTAAATTGTTTTACATGAATTTTTTGAAATTGCTGGTATATGTGGAATTGTTTTGTTCTATATATGAAATTTCTGAAATTGATTGTTGATGCTTTTATTTTTAAATTGTGTTGAGATATTTATAAGAAGGGATCCATAAATTGATCCCTTCTTATCAAAGTGTGTGGGTGTAAGAGACAGCAGTTTGGGAATGGGATTGGGTGCTCTTGTCTGTTGTTTCATGGATCTGGTGCCTGTCAGGATTATATATCCTACTTGCCTCCACCTATGCTCTAATTGTAGATATGCATGTAAACCAAATGTTACAAAACAACAGCAACACCAAACGTTTCCAGTGAATTCATGTCCAAAAGAAACTGCATCTAGGTAGAGATGCGCCTGGAACTTCCCACTGTCCAGGAAGTTGGGAATGTATAGCAATCTTGCAAAGACTATACAAAGTCCTAGCTTCCATTTTTAGGATGCCTAGAGTGTTCTGGCCTAGATTTCCCTCCCTGCCAACTCTTCAAACCCAACAGAAAAATGAACTGCAAATTAATTCTGATGTGGATATAATTCCCCCCACCATACACACAGTCCTTTTGGTTCTTTCTTTTTCTTTACTTTTTGTACAACATCCCTATTTAAATCATTTTTTTGGTCCATCCACAGAATGCTTCTCTTGGTCCATTTATACATGGAATGGAAACCCATATATGCAATAAGTGTACATAATAGGTATGTCGCTTTTAACAAACATTTTTTACTCCTTCTTCCAAATGTGAGCAATCACACTAGTAACTAGATGTACTGAAATATTCTTTGTAATGAAGTCCCTCAAAGCATCCTTCACATCTTTGTTCCTTAGACTGTATATTAATGGGTTCATTAAAGGGATCACCAGTGTGTAGAACAGAGCAAGAATTTTGTCAGTATCCAAGGAGTAGCTAGAAGTGGGTCGCAAATACATGAAGAGAATTGTCCCATGGTATATTGTGACACCCGTAAAATGGGAAGCACAGGTGGAAAAGGCTTTGTGCCTCCCATGGGCTGAGCGGATTCTCAGGATGGTGGCAAGGATGTACAGGTAGGAGATGACAACAGTCAGAATGGTGATCATTTCAATGACTCCAACAAGGCTGAATAAAAGAATTTCACTGAGACTTGTATCGGAACAGGAGATGGACAGCAATGGCGTGATGTCACAGTAGAAATGATTGATCACATTAGACCCACAGAAGGACAGTCTAAATGTGAAGACCATGTGAACAAGAGAATGGAAAAGCCCAAGTACATATGACCCAACCACTAGAGGGATACAGACTCTGGGAGACATAAGAACTTGATACAACAGTGGGTTGCAGATAGCCACGTATCGATCATACGCCATCACAGCCAGGAGACAGCACTCTGTGGTACCCAATGCTATGAAAAAGTACATTTGTGTTGCACATCCAGCCAATGAAATTGATTTTTTATCTGCAATAGAGTTGGCCAACATTTGGGGGGCAACTACTGAGGAATAGCAGATATCCAAGAAAGATAAGTTACTGAGGAAGAAATACATTGGGGTGTGGAGCTGGGAACTGGCCCTGATTAACATGATCATTGCAAGGTTCCCCACCAAGCTGGTGATGTAGATGAGGAGGAATACAAAAAAGAGAATGAGCTGTAGCTTCGGGTTGTCTGTTAATCCCACAAAAATGAACTCAGCAATCGCCACTGTTTGATTTCCTTCCAACATTTCATCCAAAGTACATAAACCTGCATAGAACAAATTTCTTTAGGGAAAGAAACTTAAGATTTTATTTTCCTGGATGACATTAAAGATTAGGATCACTTCCAGACAACTTTTTTTAAAAAAATCATCCTGATTTGATTTCACAAAGTTTACAAGGAGGTTATATGATGGCCACAGTATATTGAACATTCATTCTGATTTGGTTGCATGGATGCAACATCATTTCAAGCAATTGCTATCCTACTGTCCCATCAACTATGCTTACTGCAAAGAGCCCCCCCCCCTTTTTAATGTAGGTCTGTTGTGCAAGAGCACCAAATCCACTTTAATTGCACTAAATTTGCTGGGATCCCACCCACAAAATAATGACAGTCTGGAATTGGCCTACCTTGTCTTATTTCCGGGATAAGTTCTGTGTATTAAACAACCAGAATACCTTTTCTGCAAAAAAAAAAAAAAATCCTTAGCTTTTTGGAAGGACATAATTTATTTATTTATTTAGTCATGTTCCCCTTGCTTTTAAGTAATCTGCATATCAGTTCCATCCTCAGATGATTGCTTTTATATGTGGAAACATTAATCTTAAACCTCTTTGTAAACATCAATATAATATTAAAATATTTGCAGTTCTAGCTCTTGGAATATAAACTCCTGCTGATTTAATGTCCTTTTCCATGGAACATCAGTCTTTGATGGAGTTTGATTTCAAAGGACAATGCATATCCATGTTGATATATGTGAAAAAATGCAGATATTTAGGGGCACAGGAAGCTGCCTTATACCAGATCAGACCATTGGTCTATCTAGTTCAGTATCATCAACACTGGCTGGCAGTGGTTCTCCAGGATTTTTGACAGGAGACTTTTACCTCCCCACCTGAAGACCCCAGGGATTGAACCTGAGATCTTTTGCATGCAAAGCTTGCACTCTGCTATAGATGTTGCTTTTCATTCTAAAGCAATGATGGGGAACTGGTGGCTCTCTACTCTTCAAGTCCCATCAGCCCCCACCAGTAGGGTTGAAATGATGAAAATTGTAGTCCAACAGAATTTGGAGGGCCATAGGTTCCCCCGCCCCAAGTCTAAAGCAAGGCACATACATTTATTTCTGGTCAGAATCTCTTGTACAGAGTTCTACAGTTCGATGACATCTGTAGAAAACCAGGACTCTCTTGAGCCCGTATGCATGCCTGGCCCTTTCCCTAAATAAAAACAATGAAAATACTGGGCAGAGGGAAGTATAGGAACCTATGTGGATGTTTTAAAACCAGAATCAAACAGCAGGATCACTCACACTCTACTGATTCAGACCTCTGTCCTAAGTACACAGAACTATTATGAGCCAAGCTACTCCAGTCAAAGTAAGCAAAAAGAGGCCATTCAGAGACCCAAGAACTATTCTGCAAAACAACTCAAGCATTTATTCATTTTTCCTTGTTGAAAACAATGTACTTCAAATACTGCATGCATGTTTCTTACTAATTCATTGTTATAGTCCTTTTCAGTGTGCAAAGTGCTTTCCCATTTTATTTTAATTGAGTTATGTTGAGAAATATTGACTTGCCCAAGGCCTCACAATGAGGTTTATGAATAAACAATGCTTCAAATATGGATTTCCAATATCCAAACCCAATATTCTATCCAGTGTGTATACCAGGAGCTATAGAAACATTGTACCAAAAGAAATAATCCAGAAGATATTATTTTAATCATTCAAACTGATGTTGAGCAGCAAATTATCATCCAACAGTTCCAAAACAGTTCTTATGATCTTGGAGGTGTCAGTTTCAAATTACCTCTCTTTATTATAAGAGACCATTGAAATAGACGACTCTACATGATAAGCCTATTTATCACAGTCAAGCAGCAGGTAAGCCACAATACAAGGCTGGCAGGTCTGTGTTTGACTTGATAGTGATAGGTTTTACAGGTCAATGAAATCCTGCCAACTATGACTCTTTTATTTCCACATTAATATCTTCCCCAACTAGACGTTCACTTTCTCATGGTAACCATCTGTGCATCTCACCTATGGAAGAGACTGCTGAAAGTTCTGTGTAGTTCCTATTTCAGCAAAACAGTTCTACATAGCTTTATTAGCTCTGAAACCAACTGGGACTGAGCCACTGAGGAATTTCAGAGCTCTGTCTTGCAATACCACTCTTAAGGGGGGTGCAAACCCAACATTAATTCTATTTATGACGCTATGATTTGTATCTGTATAATTCTCTGGACTATCATTTCTGCAATTGAAGTGTTAATACAATAAATACTAAAGTTAATGTAGTTTCTTGACTTTTTTTACTAAAATGTTTTTTTAAATTTTTACTGTCTTTTCTAAACTCCCAGTTAATTTTGTGAGAAGCCAAATTGATCAGTATGCTAAAATATGCATTATTTGGATGGAAACATGAACATTTTAAAAGTAAATTATGATGTCACTGATGTTTGTAATTACTTGGTTCAGAATACATATATTTCCATTTTATTGTCTTTGGATATAATGCAAATCAAGAGGCATTTCTCTTCAAAGTTGTTCTCCAACTTGGAATATAAGATGAGATTCTGTGTGTGCACAGTCAACATTCAGAAAGACAGGTGTCCAAAGCCAGGTTGTCTGAAGAAATAGCTGTTTTCTAGGTGCACGTTGTTGTATTGCATCATATACACTGGGTGGAAAGGAAGCATTACACAGTTTCTTAGGCAATTGGCTTCCCTCATGTGTACCCTACACTACAATTTCCAAGTGGCAGTGCAAGAGCACAAATGCACACAAATAAATTATTACAGGTCAATCTAGAATCCAGAATTCTTAGACTGTTATTGTAACTGACAAACTAATAATGATCCGAGGTGAGAGAAGTTTGCTCATCACTTTTTAAAAAGAATTTTCCTAGGCACAAAAGTGTGCAATAGACTCCTTAATGTCTTCATGTTCTTTCTGCATGAGCACTCATCTGGGGTAGGTTCACATCTTTGGTCTACATGCCTGTCTCAAATGGGATTTCAAGGGATCCTTCAACGGAATTTTGAGGTCGGGTTAGGGGAACTGGTGACCATTCCATGTGATCAGAAGTGCCTTTCTTTTTTGTGTCCTCCAATAGGGATTAGAAGATAATGCCATTAAAGGCCTCCTAACGGGTCTTATAATGTGATCCTGTCTAGAATGCTGCCTGTAGAATTCTGAATTGCTCAGGTTGTTGTTGTTAAAACCGAGCAGCGTGGGATTTTTTTTTTAAAAAAAGTTTTAATAAAATCCTGCACTTCTATGCTTTGTCAACAAATATGGAAAACTAAATAATGGCCCACACACTGGAAGGTTTCAATATATATCCCAATTCCCACAAAAGGGGATCCCAGGGAATGCAGTAATTATCGAACTATTGCCTTAATATCCCATGCAAGTAAAGTAATGCTCAAGATTCTACAACAAAGGCTCTTACCATATATGGAGTGAGAAATGCCAGAAGACCAAGCTGGATTTAGAAAGGGAAGAGGCACCAGAGATCATATGGCAAACATACGTTGGATAATGGAACGGACCAAGTATTTCAGAAGAAAATCACCCTATGCTTTATAGATTACAGCAAAGCCTTTGACTGTGTAGATCATGGAAAACTATGGAATGCTTTAAAAGAAATGGGGGTGCCACAGCATCTGATTGTCCTGATGCGCAACCTATACTCTGGACAAGAGGCTACTGTAAGGACAGAATATGGAGAAAACAATTGGTTCCCAATTGGAAAGCATGTGAGACAGGGGTGTATTTTATCACCCTATTTGTTTAATCTGTATGCAGAACATATCATACGGAAAGCGGGATTGGACCAAGATGCAGGAGATATGAAAATTGGAGGGAGAAATATCAATAATTTAAGATATGCAGATGATACCATACTACTAGCAGAAACCAGTAATGATTTGAAACAAATGTGAGCAGAAAATTCTGAGAGGCCATGTACACAGCTCTCATTTAAACATTCACTTAGACATGCAGCTCAAAGGGCCACTCATCGCTATCTCTGATGGTGACTTATTCCATCTATACCTCCTTCTAGGAGGAAATGCTAGGTAAAATACGACTGACACAATAAGTAACTGATTTAGGGGAAAGGCACAAAATGCATTGAGATACAGCACAACAGTGTGTTTGCCAGTGGTTAGAGATGTGGAGTTGGACCAGGGGGCTGGAAGAAGGTTCATTCACATTGGTCTTGGGTATGGAACAGTCCTACAAAGCATAGATTCCCTACTAAGGAGACGTCAAACACACAGACAGTCATACAGAAAGAGACACATAAAGTTTCTTTGACTATTTGGAGGATTTCATTTGGAGGAAGTAAACATCAAGCATTATAGATAGATATAGAGCGAGTTTGCTTTATTACTCATAAAGCTTGCCGCAAACATCGTTGTTGTATTATCCAATACATAATGAGCCTGGCCTGCCTGCCATCTGAGATCTTCACCAGAGGCACCGGAGAACACATCTATTACAACCATGATCCATTGTACTGCAATGCTTAAACATGGTTCTTGGGCTACAATGTTTCAGTTTTGGTGGTATTTTGTTTCACAATGACCTCTTTTCAATCACTCTTTGAAGGGCATATTTAACTTCCTTGTTCCTCAGGATGTAGATCAGGGGGTTCAGCATAGAGATCACCACTGTGTAGAACACGGAGGCCACTTTGTCTTGATCCAGGGTGTATGCAGAGCTGAGTCTTAGATACATGACGAAAATTGTACCCTAGAACAGTGTAACAACCATCATGTGGGAGGTACAGGTGGAAAAGGTTTTGTGTCTGCCCTCTGTGGAGTGTATCTTCAAGACCGTAATCAATATGCAAGTATATGAAATGCCAATGGTCATTGTGGTGGTTACACAGTTTACACTAACCAGAGCAAAGATCACCATCTCATAGATATGGGTATCAGAACAAGAAAGATGGAGAAGTGAGGGAATATCACAAAATAAGTGATTGATTTTATTTGATCCACAAAAGGATAACATAAAAGTGAATGTGGTATGAGTAATTGAATGAAACAGGCCAACTGCATATGAGCAAGCTACCAGCCAGGTACACCTTACCCCAGACATAATAACTGAGTAACGCAGGGGCTTACAAATAGCCACATAACGATCATAGGCCATGCCAGCCAACAGGAGGCACTCAGTAATCCCAAATATGACAAACAGAAACATTTGGACTGCACAGCCTGAAACCCCAATGCTCTTTCTCTGTGACAAAAGATCCACCAACAGAGATCCACAAATGCCAAGTGACTGAGAAAGAAATACATGGGAGTATGAAGCCGTGAGTCACTGCTTATTAGAAAGATCATGCCCAGATTCTCCACTAAGGTGGCAATGTAGACAATAAGGAACAGGACAAAGAGGGGTAACTGCAGCTGTGCTCGGTTTCTGAATCCAAGAAAAATGAATTCAGTGACTGTGGTACAATTTCTCAGGAACATTTCCCCCCCTGTATGAGTTACCTGTGTGGATTTAAAAACAATAATCATATGCTATTAATTTATACTTGAACAGGACCAAATGGCCGTTATCCATATGATTTGCTGTTTTCTCAAATCAGTTCCCTTCATATGAGAAACTTGCCATTTCAGCAGATTATTTTCACATAGATTGTTCAGTGATTTTGTACAGTCCCAGTGTTAAAAATGGTTTAAAAATATGAAATGTGAAAGAGTGAATGGAATGCTGCTGCTCCACCTGTGCTTCAGGTGAAGGGTAATTTTTGCCCCCACTCCTTTTAGGGGAACCTAATGGAGACAACAAGGTGTCTACAGCAGACAGGATACACATCTGTCGATCAGAGGAGGAGGGATGCCGGCGGGCTTAAAAGCCTAAGCCTGTCATTCTTCTCATCAGTGCATTTCCAGAGTGGCAGTCCTCCCAAAGCCCACACTTGTTGTAATTACAGCATGGGAGTAGCCAGTCACTATTGAGGGACTAAGTAGGGATCTTGGGGGGGTACCCTCACAATTGGCCAACAGAGAGCACTGTTCCCCCCTCCCATCTACTTCATGTAATAATTTGGGAAAATATGGTAATTTGGCCAATTTTGGAACAGATGCAGAAGTAGTATGGGGAGGGAGGGAGTCAAACTGAGGTGTCCTTATGCTCAAGGCTCACTTATCCAATCAACATCTCACAGCTAAGTAGCAGGAGGTGCTACAGAAGGGAAGCCACTCTTGGATCCTGTCTGTCTCATGATTCCATCTATGGCCGACCAGCTGCGATGACAGAGGAATATCAGGTGCCTCCTCTACACCCCTTCAAGGTCAACAAGCAAGGGCAGACTGTTCTGGTGCCCAGAATTGTTTGTGCCAGGTGGACAACAGTAGACTGATTCTCCCAACACTCACCTGAAGTTCAGGAACCTGCCCTGAGGGGTATTAGCTTCTTTATTTTCACTGCAGATCTTATTAAATTAATAAACGTGATGCCCGTTTACCCCAATTCATCTCTCATGTCTTCATTCCTAATGGGGAGGCAAAGAGGGAATCTGAAAATTCAAAAATTCTACCAAGAGCAGATTTTAATAATAAAAACTGAAATTCACTTAAGGTGGAAAAACACTTTTAATGGGAGAATGTCATTTTCTTATGGAATCCTGTTTAGGGTATTAAAAGTTTCAATCAGATAATTGTAGTGTGTTAAGGTAATTAATGGCTTAGGTGAGGCTGCATCTTTCAAGTGCTGCCTCTTTCCTCTGCTCCTCTTTCTGTAGCTTCTGATTAATCCTGTAATATCCTCTCCTGCTCTTTTCAACCGTCTGACTCCCTCTACCCTTTCAAATTGTGCCTCAAGACCCTCTTTTTTCCTGAACCACCTTCACTTATCCCCTCCATCAACAGTTCACTTTCTGCTGCCCCTCTCTGCAACCCATTGTCAGTTCCCACCATCCCTGTCTTATCTATCCAGTGCCTCCAAGCATACAATATATATTGCTTCTACTTCCCAGCAAAAACTAGCACATAATTTGGCTGTATATGAATGATTACATGAGTGATAATGAAAATGCTTGTGATTCCTAACTCTTGGCTCCTAATTGCCACCACACCAAAGAAGACTCGTGACACAAATATGGATTAATGTTATATTTATTAAAATATAACACATTAAATCAAATTCAATTCAGCCAATTAATCAAATATAAAATACTTTGGGCAGGTGAGGCTAAACCTAAGTGGGAGGGAATACTCCCACCCATTCTGAAGGCAAGTAATTCTCCTCAGACTGTAACTCCCCAGTCAAGGATGTGGGAGAAATCCTCCCTCCTTGCAATTGGAGTCAGGTATGTGGTTCCAACCTCTGCATCCTGGCCCTGCCGTACAGGCATTCACCATGATGTGCAAGCCGGTCCCATGAGGACACTCCCCAGATCCCCACCAGACATTAAGCCCTGATGGTTCCCTAGGGAGTGCCCTTTACCAGAATGCCTCAACCACCTCAATTTTAACCCCAATATACCTCACCTGCCCGAATTCCATGCCAGCCAAAGCAGAAACACCACACCATACCCAACAGGCCAATTGAATTAAACCCAAGCAGTATAGAGTAGGCAAAACCAAAGGGATTCTGAAATCAGGATCCCTCCCAAAAAATTCCTACTCAGCCCCATTTGGCGATTAGCAGAGCCCATACTGACTAGGGAGGGAGGGTGGGTGCCGCAAGGCAAAAAGGCAAGTGCTAAGGGAGGAACAGCCTTATATATTGCTGCTCGAACCCTTCCCTGATTGGTAAAGAGATCTCACGTGGCTCAATCAAGAAATTTCGAGAACCTTCACGAGTCCTCTAGAGAATTGGGGTGGCGGCAAACACGCCCCCGCAAAGGTGGGAACGCCAATATCATACTTAGAAGTAGTTAGTAGCCAGAGCTTGGAAAAGTTACTTTTTTGAACTACAACTCCCATCAGCCTCAGCCAGCATGGCCACTGGATTGGGCTGATGGGAGTTGTAGTTCAAAAAAGTAACTTTTCCAAGCTCTGTATAGTAACAAACTTACTTGCAAGATGAAGCATCAGCATGTTATACCGTTATACATGATTGTCTGATTTTCAGAGGAGCCTCCCATCGACTATTTATTATATCTTGTGAACTCTGGGACTTACTCCCTTAAGCTTCACATATACTTTTTTAGTGTGATCCTGAAGATAACTTGCCCAGTTTATCTATGTGGACTTAGTCATTTGTTCTAGAATGCTTAGGAGTTATTCATTCATATAGATCTTTTGTCCTTTTGTTGTATGGGCCTTACAGAAATCTGCATAACCCCTGCAGGGTCAGCTGAAGATATTTTGCTGCCTAAGGCATAATAATAATAATAATAATAATAATTTATTTATTTATTTATTTATTTATTATATTTCTATACCGCCCCATAGCAGAAGCTCTCTGGGCGCTTTACAACATAAAAATCAATATACAATATATAATATACAATTCATATTTGGTACAATTAAAAGGAAAAACAATACATCACATTTTAAATAAACATAAGTAAACAATAAATCTCAACAATATACATAACATAATAACAGAATAAATAAAACAAACCGAACATAGCAATTATAACAATATCTACAACGTATTCTCCAATGTTCCATTGTGCTTCTCCCCCCTAACCCCATCTTCCATAACCAATAGCACTATAAATATTTCTTCCATCGTCTTCTTTCTCCAAAACAACCCCAAGACGACGCCAAGAGCGATGATAAGTGCGCACTTAGCGTTGCACTTGGTGCGATGTCGAGGCGCATGCCCAGGTGCTGCCTCTGGCAGCTCTTCCCCTTCATATACCTGGAGCAGAAGACACAAAATGAAGGCAGGGTAGGTAAGTGGCAACAGCTGCAGCAGCACCCAGAGTCCTTCCAAACACACACACACACACACACACACACACACACACACACACACACACACACACACACACACAACAACAACAACAACAACAACAATAATAATAAATAGGCAATCACTTGTGGCTGAGTACGATTGTCTTCCAAGATAAGGTCTTTAAAGGTGGGTCCGTTAGTGACTGTGAAGGCCAATTCTAGATCCACACAGCCTCCCACAGTGAGGACATAGGTTTCCAGATGGAAGACAGTTGCAAAGAGGATTTGCATGACCTGCCTTCCACTTAGCTCATTTGTCCCTTTCACCCTGTAGTTGTGCTTCTTCAAATTCTGTAGCATCTTTGATAATAGCCAACCTCCAGTTGGGACTCTCATTTCTCGATTCTCAGCTTCTCAGTTCTCGATGCTCATGTTACATTTGTTTAGATTAGCTTTAAGAACAACTTTAAACCTCTTGCTGTCCACCAGTATTCCATCCTTAAGTTGGGAGTAAAGTAGCTGCTTTGGAAGATGGTGATGAGGCATTCGAACAACATGGCCAGTCCAGCAAAGTTGATGTTGAAGGATCATTGTTTCCACACTGGTGGTTTTTGCTTCTTCCAAAATGCTAATATTAGGCCATCTATCTTCCCAAGTAATTTGCAGAATTTTCCGGAGGCAGCATTGGTGGAATCTTTCAAGAAGGGAGTCTTGTTTATAAATGGTCCATGTTTCACAGGCGTACAGTAAGGTTGGTAGTACAATGCCTTTGTAAATAAGCATTTTGGTCTCCCTGTAAATAACCTGATCCTCGAACACTCTATGCTTCATTCGGGAGAATGCAGCACTCGCAGGGCTCAGACGATATTGAATTTCAGAAGTCGATGTCAGCTTTTACAGAGAGATGGCTGCCAAGACAGGAAAAGTGATCAACTTTCTCAAGCGTTGCACCATTAAGCTGGACTGATGGTGCTACAGAAGGACTAGTTTGCAGCTGCTGATGAAGCACTTTGGGTTTTTTGATATTAAGTGAGCCCAAGATTTCCATATGCTTCTGCAAAGACATTTAGGATAGTTTGAAGATCTTTCTCTGAATGTGCAGAGACAACATTATCATCGGCATATTGTTCTGTGACAGAGGTAGTAATTACCTTACTTTTTGCTTTCAGCCTACTTAGATTAAAAAACCTTTCCATCTGTTTGATATATGATTTCTACACCAGTAGGAAGTTTCCCCTCTATAAGGTGTAGAATCATAGTAATAAAGATAGCGAATAAGGTTGGAGCAATGAGGCATTTCTATTTTACGCCTGATCCGGCTCTGAATGGATCGCTCTGACAAGCCATTGTTATGCAAAATTGTTGCTGTCATGTTGTCATGAAGGAGTCACAAAATATTCACAAATTTATCAGGGCATCCAGTTTTCAGAAGGATGGTCCAGAGAGCAGTTCGATTCACAGTCTCAAAGGCCTTAGTCAGATCAATAAACATCATATATAAAGGTCGATTCTGCTCCCGGCATTTTTCTTGAAGCTGTTGTGCAGTGAAGATCATGTCCACTGTCCCCCTGGAAGGGCGGAAACTATTTTGGAATACCGGGAGGATATATTCTGAAATAGGTAGGAGGTGATTTGCAAGGATCCTTGCATGGATTTTACCTGCAGTAGCAAGAAGAGAGATGCCCCGATAGTTCCCACAATCTGTTCTATCACCCTTCTTAAAAAGAGTGATAATTATGGCAATCCCAAAAGTCTTCCGGGATCTCCTCCCTCATCCAGATCTTTTTGATGAGCTTATGAAGTATTGTATAAATTCAGGCCCACCTTTCCTTCAGCAGGAATCCCTTCAGGTCCACTAGCTTTGTTATTCTTCATTTGATTAATAGTTTTACTGACTTCATCCAAATTAGGGGATACTGCAAGCTCGTCTCTAGCTTGTTGTGGAATTTGCAAGAAGACCTCACCAGTCACAATAGAGTTACAATTAAGGAGGTTGTGGTAATGCTCTTTTCAGCACAGTGCAATAGACTCTTTATCCTTAAGAAGTTTGGTACCATCCATTGAATGAAAGGGATTTGTACCATGATTTGTTGGTCCATAGGCATTAAAAAAGCCCTGTGCATCGTGCAGCTGCAAAATGCTGGATTTCTTGAGCTTTCTTTATCTACCAGCCATTCTTAAGTTCTCTAGTTCTTCTTTGGACCTCAGCCATTGCACTGGCATAGATTTTTTTCTTAGCAACACAGTTAATGTCTTTCTGCCATATCTGGAAGGCTTTCCTTTTCTTGCTGATGTTATGTTCAATTTCACTATCATTCTCATCAAACCAACCCTGATGTTTCTTAGTTTGGTATCTAATAGTTTGTTCACATGCTGCAATAATGGAAGTCTTCAGTTAAATCCAGTGTTCCTCGATGTTTTCAGGGAGCTCCGTAGGTAGATATTTCTTGAAAGTTGTTTGAAGGGAGCTCACTTAATAGTTCTGCACATTTAGTCAGAAGCAGACTTCCATTCAGGTTGCTATTCCCAGATCCTTCTGTCCCAATGGTTTCTGGCCATAAATCAAAACCATGCCCAGCTCCTGTATTAAAATCGCCCAGGAGGATGATTTTATCCTCGTTAGATATCTCTGCTAAGATGGTGTCCAGCTGGGTATAACATTTTTCCTTGATGTCTTCATCAGCATCTAATGTTGGCACATAAGCACTTACAGTAGTTGACAAGCCGTCACCTTGTAGTGGTGAGTGGACTTGTGTGTTCCAATGAACCCTATGAGCGATGCCATCGGGAATCATGTATTCCCAGCAGGGTCACCCATGGCAGTAAGGTCAAGGGAGAGGAACGAGACAAAGAATGATCCAAGAAGATCCAAGACCCAGTGCCTGCAGGAAGAGGAGAACATCGCCGCCCAGGGAAGGAGAGCCTGCTGCTGCTGCTGCTGTTGGATCACCACCTCCACCACCTTTCCCTGTGGGACTTCTGCCTGGCAGATGTGCATCTTGCAGGACCAGGCCCCAGGTACCCAGCCAGCTGTGACTGATTTCCACCACCTGTTCCTCTTTGGAGGGAAACATAAGCTGGCTGGCTGAGGTGGCCTGGGGTTTTTTTTGTGTGCTGGTTGTGGGTCATCTTTTTTTTTCTACTTTTTTTTCTTTTCTTTTTTCTTTTGGGGGGGTTGTTTTAAGGTTGGGTGCCTGCCTGAGTGGTGGAAGCCTACATCGGGGCATGTGTCAATCACAGGGGAGTGATGGGGGAAGGGTGGGAGGCCAATGTATACCGAGGCTGGGCGGCAGATGCTGGTGGAAAGCTAGGGGCAGGTCACGTCAGGTAAGAGGAACTAGGGAGAGATGCATAATATCTGTCCCCTGTTCCGGGCCTGTCCAGAGCCAACAGACAGCTGGGGGATGCTTGACTCCATACTCTGGCCTTTGACTGCTGCTGTGCAATGCCAGGTCTGTTGCCCAAAAAACATCCCTCATCCATGATATGATATTGGATGAGGGCGCGGACATGGCATGTATTACGGAAACCTGGCTGGATGAGGCTGCTGCTCCTATCCTTGCAGCCATGTGTCCAGCTGGGTTCTCGTATGCACAGCAGCCGAGGGTCGGGAGTCGGGGAGGGGGAGTGGCGGTTATTTACCGAAGGTCCCTGGTTCTCACCAGACCTCCTCTCTGTGAGACCAAGGTGGCAGACTGCATGTACTGGAGGTTGGGCCCAAAGGGCAGTCTAGGGATTCTGCTCATGTACCGTCCACCCCGCTGCACGACGGACTCCCTGGCCGAGGTGCTGGAGGTGGTCTCAGCTGTGCGTGTACAGTCCCCAAGCCTGCTGGTATTGGGGGACTTCAATGTACATTCAGAGGCCATCCTTACTGGGGCGCCTCGGGACTTCATGGAAACCATGGCTTCCTGGGAGCTGCAACTTATTACAATGGGGCCCACCCATGTAGCCAGTCATGCACTTGACCTTGTGTTTGTCTCGGGAGAGGAGGGGAGTGATCTGAAAATTGGGGGTACATCCATCACCCCCTTGTCATGGTCAGACCACTACTTGGTGAGGATGGACTTTTCAGTGCCACAAACCCTCCGTGGGGGTGGAGGACCTATTAAGATGGTCCACCCCAGGCGTCTGATGGATCCTGATGGATTCCTGAATGCGCTTGGGGACTCTTTGGAGCATGCACACAGCCACTCGGCTGAGACCCTGGTGGAGGGGTGGAATGCCGGAATCGCCGGGGCATTAGACCGGGTGGCTCCGAAATGCCGTCTCCCCTGAATAGAGCTCAGACGGCACCGTGGTTCACCCCATGGTTGCGAATTCTGAGGCAGGAGGTGAGACGGCTAGAGCGCCGGTGGCGGAAATCTCGCTCTGACGACGATCGGACACATGTTAGAGCGGCTGCGGCAGCCTATCATGTGGCAATAAGGGCAGCAAAAAAAGATTTTTATGCTGCCTCTATTGCATCTGCAGAGTGCTGTTCCAGGAGACTGTTCCAAGTGGTCTGGAGCCTGGTGGGTCCAGTTGCGCCAGAACCAATGGAACATGCTAAGGCCTCCTGTGACGAGTTTGCTAAACACTTTGCGGAGAAAATTGATCATATTAAGAGTGCTATTCCATGCGCTGTGGACACAGTGAGCGAGCCAGAGGTGACCAGTGGTGCTCTGGTGGTGTGGGATCGGTTCCAGCTTCTTCCATCTGATGAAGTGGACAAGGTGCTTTCAACCTTAAAGCCAACCACTTGCTTACTCGATCCTTGCCCATTGTGGCTCATTATGAGCTGCAAAGATAGACTGGGTGAGGGGATCAAGATGGTGGTAAATACATCTCTTGAAGAGGGAGTAATGCCATCAGCGCTCAAGGAGGCAGTAATAAAACCAATCTTAAAGAAGCCCTCCTTGGATCCCCAAGATCTGAACAACTTTCGCCCAGTCTCAAATTTGCCATTCTTAGGCAAGGCGGTTGAGCGGGTGGTGGCAAAGCAGTTGCAAGCGCACTTGGAGGAAGCGGATTATCTGGATCCATTTCAATTGGGCTTCAGGCCTGGACATGGGACTGAAACAGCCTTGGTCGCCTTGGTAGATGATATGAGGAGGGCGTGGGATAGGGGTGAATGCACCTTCCTTGTCCTCCTTGATCTCTCAGCGGCTTTCGATACCGTTGACCACGTTATCCTCCTAGACCACCTGAAGAGGTTAGGCATGGGGGGCACTGTATTGCAGTGGTTCCATTCCTTCCTCTCTGGTAGGTACCAAAAAGTGGCATTGGAGGATGAGGTCTCGGATCCTTGGCCTCTCACTTGTGGGGTGCCACAGGGTTCCATCCTCTCCCCGATGCTGTTCAACATCTATATAAAGCCGCTGGAGCAATCATCAGGACATTTGGGCTGCAATGTCATCAGTATGCGGATGACATGCAGCTCTATCCCTCATTTAAATCTTCACTGAGGTTGGCTTTAGAAACCCTGTCCAAGTGCCTGGAGTCGGTGAGTGGCTGGATGGGAAGGAATAAGCTGAAGCTGAACCCTGACAAAACTGAGGTACTGTTTGTGAGAGACAAGGGAAGGCTGGGGGATGTGGACCTGGTGCTCAATGGGTTACGATTGCCCCTGAAAGACCAGGTCCGCAGCCTGGGGGTCATTCTTGACTCCCAGCTGTCCATGGAGGCTCAAGTCTCAGCTGTGAGCTGGGCGGCACTGTATCAACTCCATCTGATACGGAGGCTGCACCCCTACCTTCCCAACCATCTGCTCCCACCGGTAGTACATGCCCTGGTCACCTCTCGCCTAGACTACTGTAATGCGCTCTATGTGGGGTTACCCTTGAAAATGGTCCGGAAGCTGCAACTGGTACAGAATGCGGCGGCTCGTCTGATTAAAGGCAGCCGCCAGCAAGATCACATCACTCCAGTGCTGAAGGAGTTGCACCGGCTACCGGTTGTTTACCGGGCCCAATTCAAGGTGTTGGTTTTGACCTTTAAAACCCTACACGGTTTTAGCCCAGTCTATCTGAAGGAGCGCCTCCAGCATCGTCAGGGATGCCGCTCAACAAGATCAGCCTCAGAAGACCTTCTCTCGATCCCACCGGTTAAAACAGCTAGACTGGTGAGGACTAGAGAGAGGGCTTTTTCAATAGTGGCCCCCACCCTGTGGAACTCTCTCCCAAATGATCTCCGCCATGCCCCTTCTATGATGAGCTTCCGCCGGGCCTTGAAGACCTGGCTCTTCAGGCAGGCTTTTGGGGTGGGTTAGGTTTTTACTGTTATGGTTTTAAATTTTAACGTTTTAATGTATTGTTTTTTTATCTTGTACGTCGCCCAGAGTGGCTGGACAACCAGCCAGATGGGCGACTAATAAATTTCATAAATAAAATAAAGTAAAATAAAATAAGAATGTCCTCAATGGTAGAACAGGCAGAGGATAACAATGTGTATGTTACAACAGCTATTATTATTATTATTATTATTATTATTATTATTATTATTATTATTATTATTATTATTATTATTATTTTAAATTGTATTTGTTTTAATGTTTTTAGTTACTGTAAACCGCCCAGAGAGCTTTGGCTATGGGGCGGTATACAAGTATAATAAAATAATAAATAAATAAATAAATTGTTGTTGTTGTTGTTGTTGTTAAGAACAACAACAACAACAACAATACACCCTTCATGCAAATGAAGTTACCAGATGCACCACGATGGGGAGGGAGTTCCACAGCTTAGGGGTTGCAACAGAGAATGCCCTCTCCCTGGCCACCATCACCCAAACTTCCAAGCAAGAGCACACCCCCATCCTCATTCTATATACAGAAGCTAGCCAGACTGGCAGCTGAATCTTCCTTCAGTATTACCAATGGGTCAACATTGTCTGCAGGTTAACTTAGGAAGTGCTGGACAGGACACATGAAGAGCATAGCTCTGCCCTCCAACACTTTGCTACCATTTGTTCCTTTCTCTGCCTGGTGCCTGCTCGCTACCCACTCAAACAAAAGCTGTAATGAAGCAGCAATAGGATCAGCACACATCACAAAAGCAGAACAATGCATGCCTCCTGAAATGTGCCTGCCTTTCCTATGAGTGTTTTCCATGATACAATTGGAGAGAGTGACCAAGTGGGGGAGCCAATCAGCCCAGGGAGTGTGCCAGGAGGAATGCCCTCTCTTATCATCTGCCACCTGAGGTGGCAGTCTCACTCTAATGGTAGGGTGACACCTGAACCTTCATCTACCTGGTTTCCAAAGCACCCTTTTCTCTGTCAAACAGAGAAAGACCTCCAATTGCATTATCTGTTAAGGGCGTAATTGTTGTCACCATTAGGAAGGCCAGCTCCTAAAGCTAAATAAAGGACAGCTGTGAATAAGAATTGTTTCCATAAACTAATAAGGCTTAGTGCCAGAGGAATTATCTCTTTGTAAACATTTTCTCTATAAAAACCACTAGAGTATTAATAGATCATCATAATTAATGTATGTATCTATCTGGAACCTGTTTTTATAATAGGTAGATCACAGGGAATTCACCAACTGAAAGCCATGATAAACCATGATAAATTCACTAATAGGCAAAAAACCTTGCGGTTTAAGAACGTACCTATAGCCAACAGATATTTCTATCAAACTTTAAAAACCAGGGAAATTGGACAGCAATAGCGAATGCACCAGGAAAGAAGGAGAGCTGACCTCCTCTCTGAGATATTGGACTGCCCTACAAATTTGTAAAAATGCAAACATAATTTGGGTTGGTCTTTCACAATCTAATCCACTTCCTGTGTAGTTTGGAAAAAATTGGTAACATGTGCCTCTGAGCGTATGGTGAGTGGTGGCAACACCTGCCATCTCCAAAGATGGAGAATTACATATTTGTATGTTTGTTGGTGTTCTTACTTCGCTTATTTTCTGTGTTAATACTGTTTCTACAGAGAATCTAACCTAGAAAATTAATTATATTTATCTCATTATTCATCCTAGAAATCTGTGTCAAATTTATTTTTATTAATTTCAAAACCTTTTTATTGGTCAATACCACTAATAGGGCCCTCACTTTTGACCTCAGGACTTGGGGCAGTTGGTATAGGGAGACATGTTCCATCAATAACCATATTGTGCTGAAAGTTACCCACCAGTGGAAAGTGCTACGGGGTGATGCTGAATCTGAGGACCGCAGCTATATGATAGACATTTGTCATTCACGTGAATGAGAGACACTGCTTACAAGTGCCTGTACGCTAATGCTAGGAGCCTGCGAACCAAGATGGGAGAACTGGAGTGCTTGGTCTTAGAGGAGAGCATGGATATAGTGAGCATAACGGAGACCTGGTGGAATGGAGAAAAACAGTGGGATACGGTTATCCCTGGATATAAACTATATCGGAAGGACAGGGAAGGACGTATTGGTGGCGGAGTCGCTCTATACGTGAAAGAAGGCATTGAATCCAGCAAGCTCGAAACCCCAAAAGAGGCAGACTCCTCCACAGAATTGTTGTGGGTGGTGATACCATGCCCCAGGAGGGACTTAATACTGGGAACGATCTATCGTCCCCCTGATCAAAATGCTCAGGGAGACCTTGAGATGAGATATGAAATTGAGGAAGCATCCAAACTAGGAAATGTGGTAGTAATGGGTGACTTCAACTACCCGGACATAGACTGGCTGCATATGTGTTCCAGTCATGACAAAGAAGCAAAGTTTCTAGATATTCTAAATGACTATTCCCTAGACCAGTTGGTCATGGAACCGACCAGAGGGACGGCAACCCTGGACTTAATCCTCAGTGGGGACCGGGACCTGGTGCAAGATGTAAGTGTTGTTGAACCGATTGGGAGCAGTGACCACAGTGCTATTAAATTAAATATACATGTAACTGGCCAATTGCCAAGAAAATCCAACACGGTCACATTTGACTTCAAAAGAGGAAACTTCACAAAAATGAGGGGATTGGTAAAAAGAAAGCTGAAAAACAAAGTCCAGAGGGTCACATCACTCGAAAATGCTTGGAAGTTGTTTAAAAACACTATATTAGAAGCTCAACTGGAGTGCATACCGCAGATCAGAAAAGGTACCGCCAGGGCCAAGAAGATGCCAGCATGGTTAACGAGCAAAGTCAAGGAAGCTCTTAGAGGCAAAAAGTCTTCCTTCAAAAAATGGAAGTCTTGTCCAAATGAAGAAAATAAAAAAGAACACAAACTCTGGCAAAAGAAATGCAAGAAGACAATAAGGGATGCTAAAAAAGAATTTGAGGAGCACATTGCTAAGAACATAAAAACCAACAACAAAAAATTCTATAAATACATTCAAAGCAGGAGACCATCTAGGGAGACAATTGGACCCTTGGATGATAAGGGAGTCAAAGGTGTACTAAAGAACGATAAGGAGATTGCAGAGAAGCTAAATGAATTCTTTGCATCTGTCTTCACAGTGGAAGATATAGGGCAGATCCCTGAACCTGAACTATGGCATCCACCCGAGAGTTCTCAAAGAACTCAAATGTGAAATTGCTGATCTGCTAACTAAAATATGTAACTTGTCCCTTGGGTCCTCCTCCGTGCCTGAGGATTGGAAAGTGGCAAATGTAACGCCAATCTTCAAAAAGGGATCCAGAGGGGATCCCGGAAATTACAGGCCAGTTAGCTTAACTTCTGTCCCTGGAAAACTGGTAGAAAGTATTATTAAAGCTAGATTCACTAAGCACATAGAAGAACAAGCCTTGCTGAAGCAGAGCCAGCATGGCTTCTGCAAGGGAAAGTCCTGTCTCAGTAACCTATTAGAATTCTTTGAGAGTGTCAACAAGCATATAGATAGAGGTGATCCAGTGGACATAGTGTACTTAGACTTTCAAAAAGTGTTTGACAAGGTACCTCACCAAAGACTTCTGAGGAAGCTTAGCAGTCATGGAATAAGAGGAGAGGTCCTCTTGTGGATAAGAAATTGGTTAAGAAGCAGAAAGCAGAGAGTAGGAATCAACGGACAGTTCTCCCAATGGAGGGCTGTAGAAAGTGGAGTCCCTCAAGGATCGGTATTGGGATCTGTACTTTTCAACTTGTTCATTAATGACCTAGAATTAGGAGTGAGCAGTGAAGTGGCCAAGTTTGCTGATGACACTAAATTGTTCAGGGTTGTTAAAACAAAAAGGGATTGCGAAGAGCTCCAAAAAGACCTCTCCAAACTGAGTGAATGGGCAGAAAAATGGCAAATGCAATTCAATATAAATAAGTGTAAAATTATGCATATTGGAGCAAAAAATCTGAATTTCACATATACGCTCATGGGGTCTGAACTGGCGGTGACCGACCAGGAGAGAGACCTTGGGGTTGTAGTGGACAGCACGATGAAAATGTCGACCCAGTGTGCGGCAGCTGTGAAAAAGGCAAATTCCATGCTAGCGATAATTAGGAAAGGTATTGAAAATAAAACAGCCGATATCATCATGCCGTTGTATAAATCTATGGTGCGGCCGCATTTGGAATACTGTGTACAGTTCTGGTCGCCTCATCTCAAAAAGGATATTCTAGAGTTGGAAAAGGTTCAGAAGAGGGCAACCAGAATGATCAAGGGGATGGAGCGACTCCCTTACGAGGAAAGGTTGCAGCATTTGGGGCTTTTTAGTTTAGAGAAAAGGCGGGGCAGAGGAGACATGATAGAAGTGTATAAAATTATGCATGGCGTTGAGACAGTGGATAGAGAAAAAGTTCTTCTCCCTCTCTCATAATACTAGAACTCGTGGACATTCAAAGAAGCTGAATGTTGGAAGATTCAGGACAGACAAAAGGGAGTACTTCTTTACTCAGCGCATAGTTAAACTATGGAATTTGCTCCCACAAGATGCAGTAATGGCCACCAGCTTGGACGGCTTTAAAAGAAGATTAGACAAATTCATGGAGGACAGGACTATCAATGGCTACTAGCCGTGATGGCTGTGCTCTGCCACCCTAGTCAGAGGCAGCATGCTTCTGAAAACCAGTTGCCGGAAGCCTCAGGAGGGGAGAGTGTTCTTGTCCTGCTTGCGGGCTTCCCCCAGGCCCCTGGTTGGCCACTGTGAGAACAGGATGCTGGACTAGATGGGCCACTGGCCTGATCCAGCAGGCTCTTATGTTCTTATGTTCTTATGATCAGCAGCTTATGTCTCTTCTTCCATCCAAGTATGAATTTATTTAGAAACATTTATGATTTCCTTGACCCCTATACCATTTCTTTTTCCTTATCCTATTCCTATCATTCAGTGATTTCCCCCTTGGATGTAGCTAAGTTTTCTCCTGTCAGGATCCCCAACTCTTTTCACCTATTCCTTTTTCTTTTCTGAGCCTCCTCCTCAAATCAGGCCTCATTTGTTATAGTGTTTGTTGTTTTGTATAATTTGCTTGCTTTGCTGCTGCTCATATTGTTTTCATCATTTATGGTTGTATTTTTGAAAAACTATACAAATAAAGTAATAAAAAAGTACCTGAGTCCCAAGTCATGGAGGGCTTTATATGTTAAACATAGCATCATGACCTTGGCTTGGTAATATACAGCCAGCCAGTGCAGATCCCATCAGATGGGCACTAAATGATACCGCTTTGAAGTGCTGGCCAAGATTCTTTTAAAAATATGTATAGTTTATTCGGGTTTTCACATTATGACAATAGAACAGTATGATCCCTCCGCCCACCCCCTTCCCATCTTCCCTTTGACCTCATGCCTTTTTTTCTCTTTACATACATTTTTATTTTTGATGTTCAGTTGTTTGACATGTTATGCAGTATACCAGCCTGTTGCTCTTGGGGTTGCCGCTGCCACCTCTACCACCACCACCACTGCTGCTGCTGCAGACACCTCTATCAATGCAAAATCTCCAGCAAAGGCCTTCACCCAGGCAGAGAGATGGGTCCCAACCAGTTCTTGTGTTCCCCAACCTCCCTTCTTCTGGCTGTACAATAGAATTTCTCCTTTCTCTCCTGTCCCTGCCCACCTGCATACCCTCTAACTCTGTGCTGGCAATTCCCCAACCCCTCCAGGGTTACATGGGAAGAGGAGAGGAGAGGGAGGGGATGTTCTGTTGCACAGATGGAGATCCTTGCGCCAACAGTATTACCTCATCGGATGCCACCCCTAGAGTCCAGCCTTCTCCAACCTGGTGCTTGCCAGATGTTTTGGATTTTGCTGGACTACACTGGTCTCCATCTAGCTAGAGGGTTGTTTTTACATTCTTTGATTATTGTAGTCCCATAAAAGGCCAAGGTATTCCTGCTTCCAGTGTTGTTTGAATCTCTGATATGATATGACTGGTCACGTCATTTACTTTTGCAGCTGGTAAAACCTCTTGTTGTTTCAAGTTCTATTGGAGTCAGCTGACTGTCACTAACTTCTATGAAATATTAAGAAATATCTTCTCCAAGGAAAGAAAGAGATATGAAAGAATTCATTAGGAAATGAAGGGAAATTGCAGAAACTGAATTAAGTATTTGAATCAATGTATTTACTAGCTTTTGCCTCAATGTTACTGTGACCTTAGTGCTAGGTGATCGTCTGCAGCATAAGATTGGGATCATATTGACAATAACTGAATGATTTATATGGCTTGAGCCCCTGGTCTAACGTATCTAATAATGCAGGTAGACAATTAGACAAAAACAGTAATAATTTATAACGGAATAATATTTTAATACATGTTTGTTAAAATAATGTACTTTTCCAAATCAGAATGCCTTGGGTCCTAAGGGCAAAATCCCATACAGAAGAAAATCTTTAAGAAAAGATAGGATTTGGCTGAAAATCAGATACGTCACTGTCATGACAAATATGCTGGTGGAAAACCTCGTATACACCAGCAAAAGCCTATCTGTCCACAGTGATATGCTGGTAGAGAAGCCAAAGCCAGACAGAGCTGTGGGTGAGATGTGGGTAGCACAACAGATGAGTACATTTACATTATATGCTACACCTCTTCAATCCAGTTGCAGTTATCAACGGTGCAACTTTACAGCAGATCTGGCACGGGATTTCACCAGGATTTAAATGGGAGGTTAATAGAACCCCCTGAATCAACTTGCACTCTGTTCATGTTAGCAGTACATAGGATATGGCAGGGATGGGGAATCTGTGGACCTCCAGATACTGTTGGACTGCATCTTCCATCATCCCTGACCATTGGTCATGCTGGCTGGGGTTGATGGGAGTTGGAGAGCAGCAAGATCTGGAGGACAACAAGTTCTCCATCCCTGGGATATGGAGTAACTCTGCAAGTAATCACAGCACACAGCTATCAGTAATTCCCCTGTACGAAAGGGTATTTACCACACATTCATCCTGGCCTCAAAACACATTTGAGAACTTGGGCACATTTAGGTGACAATCCACCCAATTTAAGGCAATTCCTCCTGCCCCCGGCAAGCCCTCAGCGCCATCCCACATTGTTCAGGGCAACTCCTGACTCCCCAGGAAGCTTTGGGAGGGCAATGATGGCTTCGGGGAGAGCAGAAAACTAGAACCTTTCCTTCTTTGAGTTGCCATTTTAGGACCCAAGCCACTGATAAAATGTAAACAACTAGCAGGAATATCACCCAATGGCTATAGATTAAAACTTCAAAGTGCCTTCAGTTGACATGCAGTTGAGTGATAATGAGAATCCAGAGAGATAAAAATTCTTAAAGGAGAATGTGTGAAGTAATCTTACCAAACTCAACTAAATAAAACCAACAGCAGCCATGAACTAAGGGTGCAAAACTACCCAGTAGGCTGCAGCCATATGTAATGAAGTCCTGATTCCCTTTCTCCGATACGCAGGGATCCCATAAGGTACTGGGAGGTGGAGAAGAGGCTATTACATCATTTCCCTGTAGTTGCTTTCCCTCTGAAATTCATGCTCTTCAGTCATTCTCAGTGCTCATCTTCAAACCTGGACCATCAGGCATACCAGTGAATGAAATGCTGGTTGTAGGGATGTGTGAGGAATTCAGCATTTGCAAATTCTGCCCTAATCTGCACCTCCTGGACTGATCCCATTTCACACTCTAAATGTTCTCATTTCAGAAGACAATGCATTAAATCACAATTTAATCACAATGCATTAAAAATGTCAGTTTATACACATCTCATGGTCAATTTCATGCAGATTTTTATATGAAAATGGAAAGAAATGGACTTCTGAGTGAACACATGTAGAAGGACATGGACCAAAAATAGACTGGTTTATCTGTCCCTATGCTGAGGCTTTTCAGTCTTGTTCTCCCATGTTGCCACTAGCACTGCCTCTTTTTGCCCACTATTTCTACTTCTGTCTCCTTCACTGTTTCGGACTGGGTAATAACAATTCATCCTGCAATTGCATGCTGGTTCCCACCTAGAGCTAGAACAGCAGCAGATGAAGATGCAATTGCAGTAAATGATGAGACCAGCAGGGGGAGGTAACATTGCAAGTCTTCCACTACCATATGATTTGCTGGTAAACTCAGCTTTGCTGTCTCCTATCTACCTAGAATTTGAACATAGATGAAGACTTGCTCCAGGCATACCCACAATACCTTCCATTCCTTGCTTGGAATAATATACATTAGAAATCAACTCTCTCCCCCCCTCCCCAAATACCCATCAGTGGACAATCACAAATTTTTCTGCTGTTCTCTTTAGAGCATCCTTCACCTCTTTGTTTCTCAGGCTGTAGATCAGGGGGTTCAGCATAGGGATCACCAGTGTGTAGAAAACAGAAGCAATTTTATCTGTTGCTAGAGAGTGGTTAGTACTCGGCTGCAAATACATAAAAATCAGGGTTCCATAGAAGATGGTGACAGCTGTCAAGTGAGAAGCACAAGTAGAGAAGGCTTTGTGTCGGCCCTGAGCTGAGCTCATTCTCAAGATGGCTGAGAGGATAAACACGTAAGAGATGAGAACAATGAGGAGGGAGCATATCATGTCAAAACCAGCAAAAGCATAGATCAGTATCTGTTTGGTGCTGGTGTCGGAACAGGAAAGGGCTAGCAGTGGGAGGTCATCACAGTAGAAATGGTTGATCACGTTAGCAGAGCAGAAGGACAAACGAAATGTAACTATTGTGTGGAACAAGGCAACACAAAAGCTGTATGTGTAAGGGCCAGCCGCTAACTGGATGCAGACTCTCTGGGACATGATGGTCCTGTAAAGCAGCGGGTTACAGATGGCCACGTAGCGGTCGTACGCCATCACCGCCAGGAGGAAACACTCTGTGATCATGAAAGTGAGGAAGCAGCCCAGCTGTGCTGCACATGCATAGTACGAAATTGTTTTCTTAGCTGCTAAGAAGTTTGACAGCATCTTAGGGGCAATAACGGAGGAATAACAGAGATCAACAAAGGCCAAGTGGCTGAGAAAGAAATACATGGGGGTATGGAGGTGGCTGTCAGTCCTGATTAAAATGATGATCCCCAGATTCCCCATCACAGTGATAATGTAGACCAGGAGGAAGATGACAAAGAGCGGGGTCTGCAGGTCTGAGCGGTCGGTGATCCCAAACAGAATGAACTCCTTCACTGTGGTCAGGGTGTGGTTGGCATCTGCCATTTATTCCACCCTCAGATCATCTGGCTGAAGAGAGCATGATTACATCAGGAAGGCAGTTCACTTGTCTGACAAAGAGAAAACAATGTACAGTAGTATTATTTCAGTATATGTGAGTGATAAATTCTTCTGGTGGGTACTTTGAAAAACTTTCTTGTGCATTTTAATAGAAATGCAGCAGTTGTCTTTTCAGTTCTGATGTGGTAAACATTCTCATGCAATCACAGTGTCATCACCACCTGAAATTATGGTTAGAAAAATGTTATGTGTTTCCATTATAAGGGAACTTTATATTTCATTTGTTCCTTATCTGTTTGACAGCAACCCCAGTGCTAAGAGTTTGGCTAGGTTCAGACAATGTTTTTTGGCTACCCTATCAGATAAATCCCATGGCTGAGTACGGATAGCCTAAATTCTGCCTCCTACAGCACAGTGACCACCTGAGATGCTGCCCATTTGGCAAACAAATTTCTACATTTTCCCTTTAGAATAAGGTGCATATAATCACCATAGGACACAACAGGGCAATATTTAAGCACACATGCATCATACAGCAATACCATTCAATGGGGAGGGGTGGTGATGCTTACCTGACCTCCCGTCATCAGTGTACTGTGGCTTACCCGGAGGAGAAGGAAAAGAGTGAGGTGGGGGGGAGGTCAACACAGTCCACACACATCAGCGAAGCCAATCCTGTGTGGTGCTCTTGCCAGTGTATTTGTATGACACTAACCTCCCTGCCACCTTGCCCCTCCCTAGTAAGCCACAATGGCACCATGATGGGAGGTCAAGGAAGAGCTGCTGCCCCTCCCCACAGTCTGTAATGGTCCTCCAGGTCCACTGAAGAGACTAATATGGCTGCAGCAACCTGCTGAGTGTAGAGTTGGTGCCAAAACTGGACTTACTGCTGCATAATATTGCCCCTCCCCCTCTCCCTCCCAGCAGTGAGGCACAGTGTTAGGGAATGTGTGCAGCCCCTCTGGCTGCCACTGTCTACATCCGTATATCAAAAATGTTAAGGCATTAAGATCTAGCACAGACAAATTAAGATACACTTCTGAAGTGCCCAAATAAATATAGCTATGAAGGGCAGAGGGACACTTGGCACTTTTTCTACAGAGAGGTAAAATACACCCTTCCTGGAAGAAAGGTGGACACTATTGTGGGCAAAGAATGGACCAGGGTCCATTTTGACACCACTAGCCATGCTGAGACACTTCTGTTTTCCCACCTCATGGAAGAATTGACACTCTCCCCAGGACTCCTCAGGCATGGCAGGATATACATTTTGTACACCATTTCTTTTCTTACATGGAAATTATCCCCTTGTACAACAATGTCATGTGAGTTGGTTCTTGGTTAAAGTACTCAGTTGCTCAACCTACCTGTGCTTTCATTGTCTTGTTCTTTCACGCATTCTGAACTCCCCTTGACAGGTATCTAGCTATTTATATGTGTGTCTTTGTCCCTCTAGTAATCTGCCCCCAATGATTTCTAGAGCAGTTTTGATCCTTAGAGAATCTCCAAATGAGCTGATAGTAATATAAACACCAGACATGTAACTGGGGAGAAACAGAGACAAAACAAAACAAAACTTTCATGGGTGGATATACATTAAATGTATGTGTCCCAGTGGTTAGGTTTTACAGGAAGCCTAAATATACTTAATTAAATGTGACATCTTACTGGCAGATGTAAGGTAGGTCTAGGGATATAGGAATGCTCTAGCATAAGGCTGAGGTCATCTATAATCTCTGGCAACAGACTAAACCCATTATTATGCCTCCCCTTGTACCTTCTTAATGTTCAAAGTGGTTTGAGAAGCATTGCTTTCAAAATTCATTGAGTGGGTGTGCTCTACAACAAATGAGTTTGCCAATCCCACCATTCCAAATTCAGTCTGAATCTCACTGAATTTGGGGCCAATTCAAAATGAGTTTGGTTTTATGTGTAAACTCCACTTGGGTCAAACCAAAATTGTGTCAAAATTGCAAGTGTCATTGTGAATGCTGAGAGAGAGAGAGAGACAGGGAGAGGGAGATTACTTTTTTTGAGCATTCTTATTTGAACATTCCTTATGACTACCTTCTCCATCACAGCCTCTCCATTTAGGCTGGTTGACTTCAGCCATTTCTAGACTGATCCACCCAATGCTGAACCTGTTTCTGTGGGTGTCTTGGTCTTTACCCAAACTTGCCCCTTAAACTTTTGTCTAGAAGCTTATTCAGGTATTTGGTAGTTATCTAAAATCACCTTCCTGACTTTATTGGAGACTAAAGCATCCATAGCTGATAGGGGATGATATACTACCCATGCTGTTCCTATCAAGAATAGGGCACTCATAGCTCACTGTGGTTTGAGCCATTAAGCCACCTCAACAACTGTTTCAAACGTCACCCAATAAGTCACAATATCATCCTCCTGAAATAGGTGGGAGAGGCAATTGGTCCATCCCTATGAAAAACTCTGTTGTTTTAAGAGCTACTCAGCCTTCATGAGAGGCTTGCTGCCTCTCCAAACCTCCTCCTGCATCTTCACCAAGCTGAGTGAAATTCATGGTAGCAAAGTCATCATCCCCCACTAACCAGGGAAGTCTTCTGCCTGGCTTACCACTAGCCACAGTCCTAGGGTCCTAGACCCCTCAGAGCATAGACAGTTGGACCTTGGCTTCTTTCAGACACAAACTGCCCTTCCTTCTCAGTCATTGTGTCAGATCAGAGAAGCCTGCTCATTGGGGGTGGCGGTGGGGAGCAGACAAATCCATTTAACACTATGCACTAGTTACAAGACCTTCCTTCTTGCAACTCAGGAGAACTCCTTCATCCATCTGATGACGTGAACTGTGGTCCATGAAAGCTTGTCATAATACATTTGTTAGTTTTTAAGGTGCCACAAGTCTCTTTGTTGTTCAGATATAATACTAGAGTGCTTTAGTGAATGAATTATGCCGTTTCCTTCAGCATCTTGTGACATTCGCCTCCTTTGTCTTCTTCCGGTCACAGAGCTTCTCCCCAGGTAGTCCCTGGGATTGCAGCTGCCAAGCTTTTCACTCCCAGCCAGCCAGAGAAGCCCTCCAGACACCACTTCCCCTAAGGATTGCAGTGGCCACCTTTGTTGAGAGTCCAACAGCCCCATGTTACATCTGGCCCAGTTCAGTTTCCCTGGCCAGGCCATTGAAGAGCTACCTACAATATAGCTCCTGATAAAGATTTTTTATTTAATGTTTATATCCCACTTTTCTATCCCCAATCAGTCCTCAAGGGGCTAAAAAAACTTTATTTAAAACATAGCAACCAAAATCACATCATCATTCTTATTATGACAACTTGTTTGCTACCTTCCAAAATCAATGGTCATCCCAAAGCAGCTCACGTGCAACAATTTGGACACTAAAACAAATACTATAAATTGGCAGTAATATATCAGTACAGAAATAATTACACACGGCCAGAACCATTTCCTGTTCTTTCAAGGAGTGCCCTGACGTAATGGCTACCTGAACAGAGCTGTAATTGGACTGAAAGGAGTCCAACTGAGTGTCCTGATGTCAGTGATTGCACAACCGGGGTGCTACGACAGAGGCCATACCCTACAAGCTCAATTGTCATACCTCGGGCAGTAGTAGTCTGTAAAGAGGAGGGAAGGATCTGTCAGCTTCAGTTCTCTCAGTCTCTTATTTTTCCAATCTTAAATTCGCTTCTCCTCATTTCTGCAGCAATGTGTGATTTTTTTTAAAATCCTCATGAAAGTTCTCCAGCATGTTAGTGAGAATTTCTCTTACTAAACACATTGTTTTGTATGCAGTTTTCACCGATGTACACATTTTCTCAAGAAATTTCTCCTAATGTAATGCATATTTGTTTGTTATGTTCACTAATATATTCGTTTTATGCACACTTTCCTCCAATACAGGCATTTTCCCAAACATTACTTAGTTGGAAAACTGCATCACAAAATTCAGATAAGTGCAAATGTTGAAGGATGGCTGTGTTTCAGTTCTCATATTGTTTTGGAAAGTGCAGATTTGAGAAGTTTGGCTTTAAATGGAAACTGAATTGAATTTCTCACCCATTCCTAGTAAAGAGGGTCAGAGAGTCACAGCATCAGAGAACTGAAAGGGATGTCAAAGCAGAAAATCCACTACTGCAGCTGATAGGAGGCCATTGAGCCTGTAAGTCTCCTCTAACAATTAAAGCTAAGTTCCTGAGGTAATTCTATAATACAAACACAATGAAGTCACAACAGCCTTCTAAATGCTGTGGAGCCATGGTGGGAGCAGTGGTAGGTCAGCAAGCGGGAGAGGGAGGAAGGTTGGCAGGTGAGTGAAGCTAGGTGAGGTGGTGGGGGGCTTGGTGAGGTGGCAGGGGGCTCAGTAAGGTAAGGCAGAAGGGGGTTAGATGAGGCAGTGGGGGCACTGGGTAAAGCGGTGGTGGTGGGGCTTAGCTAGGTGAGGCTAGGCAAGTTGGTGGCTGGGAGCTTGGTGAGGCAAGATGAGGCTGTAGAGCAGGCTAGGTGAGGGGGCAGCAGGGAGATGGGCTAGGTGAGGCAGTGAGGGGCTGGGTGGCGGTGCGGTAGCTGGGGGTGGTGGCCTTGGTGAGCTTAAGAGGAACAAGTGAGGTAGGCAGGTGAGGCTAGCCTTCATCCAGAGGATTAAAAAACCACACTGGCTGACCTTAGTGTATATTTGGACCCCAATGAGATTTCCAATGGCAGGATTATGCAACTTTATCCCCCAGAGACCATTTTTTCCTGTGTTGTCACCACAATTGGACTTGGGAATACCAAAACACCTTGAGCCAAACACTTATTCAGAGGAGGCAGACTTTTGCTGAGGTTGCCCCTTCCCCATATATATTGAGTAACAACATAATTTCTGGGGTATTTTTGGACCCAATGATTTTTCACTTCCAGAAGGAAAATGGTAAGTGGTAACTGGCTGAAATTTGGGGATGTTGTACAAATTAAAATCTGTGACAATGTCCTAGAAGGCCATTCCTGTAGGTCTATTTATGTGTAAAGTACACAATGAACAGTGTGTACCTGGGGTACAAAAGTATCTGACAAGTCTGCATGAATGCTACACATTTGTCATATCTGTGCTATCATAGAGCATTACCATAGAAACCAGGGATATCCAATGTGGTGCTCTCCAAATGTTGTTGGACTACAACTCCCATCATCCCTCACCAGTGGCCATGCTGGATGGGGCTGATGGAAGTTGTAGTCTAATAACATCTGGAGGGTACCACATTGGCCTACCCCTCTGCCCTGTAGCGAGAGTGTGGCAAAAGTGTACACCACCCATCCTAGAGCTGTGTTTCATGCCCGCCTTGATTTTTTTTTAAAGAATGGCAGCTTGTTTTTTAAAAAGGAGCAATTTAAGAATAGTACCCTCTGGAAAATATAGGGGAAATAACTGGGTCACACTTCAGGGAAAGCCTTCTTAAGCCTTCTGGGTGCAGTGAAATGGTTGGCTATTTCATATTCTTTATGTGTGGCTGGTAGTCAACAGATTTCTCTCCCTCCCCCCCAAGATTGCATTTAGCCGCTAGACAGACTAAAGGAGCAATCCTAACTCTCTCTCTCCTCTAGCCTGGTGGGGGTATACAGAGTGGCAAGGCCACAGCCACAGTCCTGCTGTGCATCATGGCTGGGGCAGAAGCTGACTGTCACTCGTGGGAGTCCCACCATTGGCACTTCCACCTGCCTGAGCATTTGGTGGTGGAAGAGGGAGCTCTGTGCCAGTGGCGTGATGCTGGCATCACACTGCAGTCAGCAGTCAGTGGGAGACGGGCAAGACTGATGGAGGGACAACGCTGCCCAATCCAACCCCTCCCCAAAACCCAGCCCAGCACAATGGGGGTTTGTATTGTTTTGTAAGTTACTATTTTGTAAAAGACAAGGTCAGCAGCATTCCTAAAGCATTTTGCCTATTCCCCCCCCCACTCCCCACTTCCCTATTTTGGCTGCCCTGTCCCCCACTATAAAGACATACAATGTTCAGGTTGGGGACTGGCAGGTATCTAGAGCTATATAATATAGCACAACAGGGGAAAGCCTGGGGTGAGGAGAGAAAACAAGATGCCCCCCTTTCCTGAAACTCCTCACTCCCAACAAGGCCTGAACAGCACTACTGTCTGGAACCCTGAACAAGAGCAAACCTCTTTCAGCGGCTGAAGATATCAACTGGGAAGCAAAATGCAGCCACCCAAAATTAAGGGAGTGGTTCCAACATGCACGGGGTCTCTCCAGATATGCAGAAGGAAGTTTGTAAATTAAAGCCACACCCTCCCAAACAGCCTGTCAAGAGTTCCAGAATGTGGAGGATGCTGATGTATGAGTTGGGGGCAGGGGAGAATCTGAAGGAAGGGCCAGAGAGAAGGGGGAATTTGCTTGTTGAAAGACCTTAACAGCTTGTATTAAATATCCGGGAAGGGGGAATGGGATGGTGTGAGCTGCGATGTAAAAATAAAGAGGACCTATTTTAATCTTTCCAACTCCCGTGCCATTCCCCTTCCTGAGCTATATAGAGATCAAAATGCTTGGGTTCAAGGCTGGAAGCCAGGCCCAAACTTGAGCTTCTTACATCTAATTTTCTTAGAGCTACTTTTGAAACTAATTAATCTTCAAATGAATCTCCTCAAGAGATCTGAACAACACCACAAGGTTCCTGTTCCAAGCTGACAGAACAGGATCGCTTCTCACAGCTTTAAGATCTAGGTCAGGAGTACTGCACCTGTGGCCCTTCAGATGTTGTTGGACTGTAAGCCCCATCATGCCAGATCAAGCAGCTGATGGGAGATGGAGCTCAACCACACCTGAATGGACTACAGATTCCTCATCCCTAGCTTAGGACATGTGGAAACCATGCAATATTCCTCATTATATTAATCATAATTATGCAGAAGAGAATAGTTGTAGATATAGTGGTAGAAATCCATATTTTAGCATGCATAGTGTATAATTCATGGCAGAGTATGTTCCATTCATTCAACCTGGAATAAAATGGACAATAGGGTACTTGCAACACTACCCTCTCCCCTCACCAAATTAGTACATAGAGGCCAGAGGTATTCTGATGGATTCATCTTTCTTTCATTTCAAATCTTATAGATTTAATAACACCACATCCAATTCCTGACCTAAGTTTCATGACCTAATTATTTTGTGACACACCTTCCTCCAAAAACCTCCCAGGGCGCCCTTTACCTCCTTGTTTCTCAGGCTGTAAATCAAAGGGTTCAGCAATGGAATGATAATTGTGTAGAACACTGAAAGTATTTTGTCAGTTATATCTTGAACAAAGGATCCACTGCTCAAGTTTGGCCGGAAGTGTAATATGAGAATGGCCCCGTGGAAGATGGTAACGACAGTGAGGTGTGAGGTGCAAGTGGAGAAGGCCTTGAGCCTCCCTGCAGCTGAGCCGATCCTCATCACAATGTTGGTAAGAATATAGGTATAAGAAACCACGACACTCAGTATCGTGGTTACTTCTACAAGACCAGCTACGTAAAAGATCAGCAGTTCATTGATATAGATATCAGAAGAGGAAATTGATAAAAGTGCAGTGATATCACAGAAAAAATGGTTGATCACATTAGTCCTACAGAATGACAGTCTGAAGGTGAAGATTGTATGAAGGAGAGAATGTAGAAGCCCAAGAATATACGACCCCACCACCAAAAGAAAGCAGACTCTAGGAGACATGAGGACGGGATACAGAAGTGGTTTACAGATAGCCACATAACGATCATATGCCATTGCAGCCAAGAGAAAGCACTCTGCACTCCCTAGACCTACAAAAAAGTACATTTGCATTGCACACCCAATAAAGGAAATGGACTTTTTCTCTGCTGGAAAATCCACTAATGCCTTTGGAGCAAACACAGAAGAGAAGCATACATCCAGGAAAGACAGGCTGCTGAGAAAGAAGTACATTGGGGTATGGAGGCGGGGACTGGCCCTTATTAAGGCAATCATTCCCAGATTTTCAACCAAGGTGGTCATATAAATAGCCAGGAACACAAAAAAGAGAATGGTCTGCAGCGTAGGGTTGCTTGTTAATCCTACAAATACAAACTCCTTGATCACAGTGGTGGCGTTTTCTTCAGACATTATACCCAGGTGTTGTTGTTTTATCCAGATCTGCAAAAAAATAAAAGTGTGGCACAGATAAAACGATAGTTTCTTTGTACAGCAATGCATCAACATGGAGGATGGCCATTATACATATGGTTTATCAGGTGCTGCTGAAATAGACATTCAACGACCTTCCTCCTCATTCCTTCTTTGTGAGCTTCCCAGCAGCATCTGATGTTCCAATACTGGAAGGAAGTTTTGTGCTTCCTTTTATTTACCACTTGATTGTAAGAAAACCAGTTTACAAGAAACATCAAAATGTTTAATAAAACTGTCAAAAACCAATTAAAATAGCAGGGGACTAAAACAAAGATTAAAACTCATTATCATCTACATGTCTGGATAGGCTTGCCGAAATAGAATTGCTTTCAGCAGGGGTCAAAAATAGTACAGCCCAGGCACCTGCCTGATGACAATAGGCAGAGAGTTCCAAAGTGTAAGTGTTGCCACACTAAAAAGAAGAAAGTGTGGACCAAGTATTAGGTGGCACCTGTAACAGTGCCAGTTCTGCATATAGAAGTGGTCGAGTGGGAACATAGGGTAAGGGGGTCCTGCATTTACACTGATCCCAAGAGGTTAAGGTCTTTATATACCTATAATAACACTCTGAACTTTGCCAGCAAATAGTGCAAATCCCTGAGCAGAGGTGTTATATGCTGACAGGGTCCCATTCCCATCGGCAGTATCCAGGTCAAGAGCAAGGGAAGCACCACATAGTCAGCAGAATGAGCAAGAGGTCCCCCAAATGCAGCAGGATTGGCTTGCCACATTTTAAAGAAATGAAGTAATACACATCACTGTCTAAAGAGGAGGCTCTTGTAAAACACATAAAGTCCAAGTTTAAAGTTACCTATCTGCATCACTGGAGATGGGGCCTGGGGAGTACATCTGCACAGTGTACCGCCCCATAAGGCCCCATAAGGCCCTCCAGATTTTGTTGGAATTTCAACTCCCATCAGCCCCAACCAGCATGGCCAATGGTCAAGAGTGATGGAATTGTAGTCCAACAACATCTGAGGGGCCAAAGGTTCCCCACCCCTGGCATGGATGCTATGGGAAGACGCTGACAATTTGTGCAGTGAGTTGGCTATATTAGAAGCTGTGTGAGGGCTCAGACTCATGAACTGTTTCTGGCATGACCTTACATTTATACTGCTGCAGGCATACCTCTATTTTAAAAAGCTAACCAATCCAGCACTATCTCTAATTGTGAGTGTTGAAGGAAGAATCCAAATGAAGAGAATATCAATAAGAAACTTTGCAAGCCAATTCAAATTTCAAAAGTTTGCACCAGAACCTTCTCACACATTTCATTCCGCTGTAGCCTAAGGTTGCAATCCCAAGCATCCTCACTTGGAAGTAAATCCCGTTGAAAACAAAAGGACTTCTGAGTAGGGATGCAAAAGAAATTCAATGCAGTTCACCTTTAAAGGTGAACCTAGCTAATTTGCACTTACCAAAACAATATGCAAAAGACATTCAATTCAGTTCACATTTAAAGGGGAACCAAGCTAAACAATATGCAGAAACTCAGCCATCCTTCAAAATTTGCAAATTTTGCAATACAGTTCCCCAGCCAAGTAATGTGTACAAAAATGCTTATAGTAAAGTTTGTATTAAAATATATATATTAATAAACATGATATACAGAAATGCATTCTAGCAGGGAAAATATAAATGTTAAGGCTGGAGTTCCCAAGTGTGGTCTGTGGACCACTAGTGGCCAGCAAGCTTCATTCATGTAGTCCATAGCATATCTGTAAAGAGCACTTACAACTGGAATACAAGAAATAAAAGAAGCCAAGCAAATACAAGTTATCAAGCACCACATATTACAGCTGCTACAACTGGCAGAAAATTCATTAAGCGGCCTGCTAAGACACTCAGCAATTTGGAAGAGGTCTGTGGACTGGGGGGGGGGGGAATAGAGAACCACTGTATTAGGGAATACATGCTTTGAAGAAAGTGTATATTAGGCAACACTGCATACAAAAAGGGATGTTTCAGGAGGAATTCACACTAACATGCTGATGACTTTTCATGAGGACTTAAAAAAAAACAAAATTGCCAACTGATGTGGAAATGTGGAGATTGAATTTCAGATTGGAAAATGACAAATTGAAATTAACAGATTTCCCCATTCCTACTTCTGAGTAAGTATCTATAGGATTTAAGACATTTTATCAACGCACATACTTTGGAAATATTTACACTTGTGCTATGAATTGCCAAAGATTTCATGCAGATAATTTCTTTCATTTCTCACAGTACTACAGCAGCAGGAACAAGCACAGCATAAGGCATACTTTTGAATACTTTTACATACCGTTGGAAACAAACTCTGTGCAGCTTCTGGATAGAAGCCTGTGGTATCTGTTGCCATTGCAGAGAGAGAGACACAGAGACAGAATCAGGAGCAGACAGACCAGTGACACTATAAATGATTTTTCTCAGTAGCTTTTCTGAGGCAACAGCGTATCTGGTAGGAAAATTGGTGATCTGGTAGGTTATCTGATGAATTTCAATAATGTTTTCTCCCCCCAAAATTAAAATAGGCTACAAAAGAGTCCTTAAAATGATTGCCAGCCTCATGATTATTGGTGCTATAGTGGTACCATAAGGAGCTTTGCTCTATATCCTTCTTCACTAATCTTCCTAGCTGCACTTGGCCCTTAATATCCCCTCCCCAACTGCTCTGCTCTTGCCTGGTCTTCATACTGCACTCTTCCTCTTTCAGAATTCTTAGCAAAACTAGAACATTGATGTGAATTTACATGAGACTATCTTGCATTTTCCTCTGGACCATTTCTGATTGGTTGGTGTTAGATAAGCAGCTGACCCAATCTCGGTCCCTGCCTACCTTTTTCAGACTTTAATGCCTTCTAAAGTCTCCTAGAATCTAAAGTGACCCACAGGCAGTTAAGTAATAACTTTGCCTCTTAATGGAAAATGGGATCCTGGTTGACGTTCACATGGGATGAAATGCCACTGTGGAGCAGAATTCCACAGAGAGAATGTGTGAGTGAGAGAGAGAATTTAATTAATTAACTGATTGATTTTAAAAAGTCTAAACTGCCCTTCATTCAAACAGTTCCCAGGACAGTGTGCAGTAATAGGAATAATAAAAAATACAATAAAAGTAAAATGTAATTCCTCATGAAACCAACAAATATAAACCATTATAAAAAACTAAATAATAGAGTTGCGCACAGCCCTCCTGATCTGCCCCATGGCCCCAAGGATCTGCCCTGTCCCAACCAGGGAACCCCCTGCCCCAACCCAGATCCATTCCTGACATTGATGACATTTCTTGGTGCCAAACAGTTGCAACTTTATCCCATATTTCTTTTATTAAACAGCAAAATTAGCCCACCAGAGTCTAAGTATTATTATTATTATTATTATTATTATTATTATTATTATTATTATTATTATATCCCACCCTTTCTCCCAGTAGGATCCCATAATGGTAGTCTCCACTCATAATAGCCAACATTCATTAGAGGGGGTGATGCCAAAATTTATCCATTGTATCTCTCAGCTTTCACCTTATCTTTCTATAGCTGCTAATCGGACAAAGAGTTCGTGAACAAGGGCAAGGATGCTTGATTGACTAGTTTAGCTCAGCTCCACCACTGAAATGGAATAGAGAATGTTCTAACTCCAAAGTATTCAGGCTATGGATCTATTGGAAGTGTCATAGTCAATCTCTCCCACATTAATATAATCAGAGTAACATGGACTCCTTTGCAGTCAAGGGCATTGGGATGGGGTGAGGCACAGATACAGATATCTATCCTCCTGGCAGGTAAGTCATTGCTGTTTACTGGGAGGGGAAGGAATGAGGTAGCAGAGAGGTTGGAGTGGGGCACCCCAAAGAGACCTTGTGTCACTCATCCTGAAAGCACTGCACTGGCTTCCAGTAAGCTACTAGGTCCAATTCATGGTGTTAGTACTAGCTCTAAAAGGTTTGGGGCCCAAGTATCTAAAGCAGTGCCTACCCCAGTAACAACCATCTCAGAATCTACAATCACCAGGCGTGGCCTTGTTGGTAGTGTCACCACAGGTACTGCCCAATTGGTAGTAGGGTTACCAGGTCTCCAGTTTTTGCCCAGAGACTCCAGATTTTGGGGGTTCTCTCTGGGTCTCTGGGTGAGTCACCTTAATCTCTGGATGCTCAGTTTTCTTTCTTTTTTAATAAGTTTTTAGGTGGACTGATTCACAAGATAATACACCAAAATATCAGCCACTCCCTGCAACTTCCATTAAATGAGCTCATAGCTGGCTGCTTTAACCCTGCCCTTTCAGGTTTGTAGACAATAAGCAAAGTCAGGGTTGTGATTGACAAAGAATCTGTTGACCACCAGAGAGTAGCTAGACTCCCTGGCAAAGCCAGAATTGTTATTTTTTCCTGCTTATCTGACAATATAATAAATTGAGTAAGCATATAGCTTTCAGTCTTTTACTCTCTTGTGTGCAGGGGTCACAAATGTAAATTTCCCTGGGCTATTGAAGAGGGCATTGTTTTGAAAACCTTACCAATATGAAGCTTTAATCCAATACTCACTTTACTGGGAGTAAAGCTGCAATGCTAATCCCACATACCCAGAGTAAACCCCACTGAATTCAATAGGACTTACTTTTGAGTAGACATGGTTAGGATTGTGCTGTAAATTAATGGGATTTTTGAGTGAACCTAGCAAAGAATTGTTTGTGTTGTAAATCTCTCCCCTTCCAATCCTATTTTTAAAGCAATTAAGCAGGACTTACTTAGATGTCACTGCTTTTATTATGTAGGAAACTAGCACTGATTTTGATTTAGAAAATGTTCTGCCATGACCAACTGGTTTTGACAAACTATTATATGGGGTTTATGGATTTTTACATCTTCAGTGTGTGTGTGTGTGTAGGGAGTCTTTCCAACAACCCTGTGAGGTAGGGCTGCTGGCTGGAAATCAAGGAAGCTCACAACAAGAAATAAATCCCTTTAAAATCCAATAACCATAAAAACAAGTATAAACAGTTGCAAGACAGATTAAAGTGGTCTGATTCTGAATTTTGGGTTGGGTGAGTGAAGTTCCTTATCACTTGAGGTTGCAGTTCTGTGCATACTTCCTTGTTTGAGTAAGCCCCATTGAATACATTGGGACTTGCTTCTGAATAAACAAACTTAGGATTGCACTATAAACATCTTTACAGGTTGTGGAAATAATAAATATCTTTGACTCATGCTTATATAACTATTTCTTCATACTATGTCTTGATATGTAACTGATTTCACACTATGGTTGTAAATTATTATTTACAAATTATTATTTCCTCTACATTTTAATTGTGCCCTTTTTCCTTAGGGTGGTCATGGTCCCACTGTTGTTTTCACCCTGAGGTGCAGATTAGGTTGAGAGATAGTGCATAGCCCATGGTCACCCACTAAACTTTGTAGCTTATTTCCATTTTAAAAAATTAAAATGATTTAGATGCAGGTAAGTTTATTATGTAGATCCACACAATACATTTAAAACATATCTGACTTGCATTTAAAGCACATGACTTCCCCTAAAGAATCCTGGGAAGTATAGTTTCCCCTTCACAATTATAGTTCCCACCACTCTTAGAAACTACAGGTCCCATGATTCTATGGTGGAATTCATGTGTTTCAAATGTGTGTTGAATGTGCTAGAAATGAATGGTGTAGATCTGCCCTAGTATTCTGTGTATTCATTAGTGCAATGAAAAGAACAATTTTAAAAGATCATTTTTTAACAGAGGAAGTGTTGTAGCTCAGTGGTAGGGCACATGCTTTGCATGCAAAGGTCCAACATTCAATTTCTAGAAAATACTGTTGCCTGGAATCCTAGACAGTCAGTGCTGGTCCATGTTGTCAAGAAGCCTAGCCTAGCCTAAAGGGATTGTGGGGAATATCCTGCATAGATTCCTGGGATGATTTCCACTGGGAAAATTTAGGGCATCTCATACCATCCAGCTGCAGCCTATTGATCTAAAGGGAGGTAACTGCATCTTATCAGTATTGCCTGGTACCAAGGTCAGGAGGCCTGAGTAGCCGTAAATTAGTAGGCCTGTCCTTGCACTGAACTTTCAGACTGTTCCATCATCAAGAGGTGTCATGATTGGCTAATTGGCCCTCTCACTGTTGCTGGGTGAATTCCCATAAAAGAGGGGCTATCCTTCACCAATTTGTCCCATTCCAAATTGACACACCAATGTGATGCTTAGTAGTATAAAGAGCCAGGGGGGCTGGCTCTTATACTTTTGTTGTTTGTGAGTATTTAGCTTATGCTAGGTAAGTTTTGTTATGTCTGTATAGAACTTCTCACATGTTTTGTATGGATATTGACTATTGACTATGCCTAGCTTTGTTAAGAGTGTTTGGTTTTAAGGAATTCATATGCTGCTTTTTTACATGCACTTTTATTATATTTATTACAACTGTTTCATATTATTTGGTGTGTGCTACTTGGGGCTGTGGATCGAAACCAATACCTTGACCACAAAGCTACTGACTACTGAATTGGAGTTGATTGGAGGTTCCAGAGCAGTGAGTGGAACTTAGATCTTGTTCTTGGGAGTCTCTGCTAGTCTATTGGCACTCTGAGTTCCCCCTTTAAGGTAAATTATAATGTCACTGATATTTGTAATTACTTGGTTCAGAATACAAATATGTTCATTTCATTATCTTTGGATATAATGCAAATCAAGAGGCATTTCTCTTCAAAGTTGTTCTCCAACTTGGAATATAAAATGAGACTCTGTGTGTGCACAGTCAGCATTCAGGAAGACAGGTGTTGAAAGTCAGGATGTCTGAAGAAATAGCTGTTTCCTAGGCACAAGTTGTATTGCATCATATACACTGGATGGGAAGGAAGCATTACAGTTTCTTAGGCAATTGGCTTCCTTAATGTGTTCCTTACACTACAATTTCCAAGTGGCAGTGCAAGATCATAAATGCACACAAATAAATTATTACATGTTAATTTAGAATCCAGCATTCTTAGATTGCTATTGTAATTGACAAACTAATGATGATCTGAGGTGAAAGTAGGTTGCTCATCACTTTTTAAAAAGTGTTCGTAGACACAAAAGTGTGAACACAAGTGTGCAGCGGACTCCTTAATGTTTTCATGTTCTTTCTGCATGAGCAGAAGGCACTTCCACTCATCTGGGGTAGGTTCACATGGGCAGCCCACATGCCTCTCTCAAATGGGATTCCAAGGGTTTCTTCAGAGGAATTTTGAGGTTGGATTAAGGGACCTGGTGACCACTCCATGTGATCAGAAGTGCCTTTCTTTTTTGTGTCCTCTAATAGGCATTAGAAGCCTATGCCTTTACAGGGCTCCTGATGGGTCTAATGAAGTGATCCTGTCTAGAATGTTGCTTGTGGAATTCTGAATTGCTTGGGTTGCTGTTGTTGTTGTTAAAACAGAGCAGCATGGGATTTAAAAAAAATTAAAGCTTTTCACTTTTTTGATAAAATCCTCCACTGCTATGCTTTAATGAACAACAATCCAGAAGCTCTTCAGTGCTCTGTAGGCAACTTTTTGGACAGCCTCACTTACTGCATATCTCATGGACTTAGAGAAACATAGAGATATATAGAAAATATGGCACAGAAAGAGAGAAAGAGAGTGATGCATGGTTTTGTGGGAGATTCAATCCAGCTTTTGGACAGGGGGAATTGATATAATATTTCAACTTTGGGAGAAACTGTGCCAATTCATCCTGATTTACATTATTTGGCGTCTACACAGAGCCAATACACACCCAAGATGCTGGGGCACTGTGGAAGATGTAAAATGGTAGCCAGGCTTTCAATAACGTAAATAATTATATAAATAATGAAAATATTTTCATTATTTTTTCAATAATTAAACAACTTTAGGGGAGGGAAAAAGTTGTTACTGTCACTGCTAATAGTGAACCCCTCCCTCACAGAGAGAGAGAGAAATGGTTCAAGAATCTTTCCTTCCCTTGGAGAAATTTGTTGAAATGGTTTCCCCAATTTCTCTGTCCAAATCTGAGCAGAAAATTCTGAGAGGCCATGCACAAAGCTCTCATTTAAACATCCACTTAGCCATGCAGCTCAAAGGACCACTCATCACTATATCTGATGGTGACTCATGGTGAGGATAAGATGCGGTAATTCCATCTATACCTCCTTCAACTCCTTGGAGGAAGTGCTAGGTAAAATATGACTGACACAATGAGTAACTGACTGAAAAAAATAGCAACAAAATGCATCAAGATACAGCACAACAGTGTGTTTGCCAGTGGTTAGAGAGGTGGAGTTGGACCAGGGGGCTAGAAAAAGGTTCATTCACATTGGTCTTGGGGTATGGAACAGTCCAACATAGCATTGATTCCCACTTAGGAGATGTCAAACACACAGACAGTCATACAGAAAGAGACACATAAAGCTTCTTTGGCTTTATTCAAAGGATTTTATCTGGAAAAGTAAACATCAAGCATTATAGATAGAGATAGAGGGAGTTTGCTTTATTACTCATAAAGCTTGCATCAAATGTTGTCATTATTGTTTTACCCAAGTCAGAAAGAGCCTGGCCTGCCTGCCAATTGAGATCTTCACCAGAGGTGCTGAAGAACACATCTATTACAACCGTGATCCATTGTACTGCAAAGCTTAAACATGATTCTTTTGCTGCACTGTTTCAGTTTTGGTGGTATTTTGTTTCACAATGATCTCTTTTCAATCACTCTTTGAAGGGCATATTTAACTTCCTTGTTCCTCAGGGTGTAGATCAGGGGGTTCAGCATAGAGATCACCACTGTGTAGAACACGGAGGCCACTTTGTCTTGATCCAGGGTGTATGCAGAGCTGAGTCGTAGATACATGATGAAAATTGTACCCTAGAACAGTGTAACAACCATCATGTGGGAGGTACAGGTGGAAAAGGTTTTGTGTCTGCCCTCTGTGGAGTGTATCTTCAAGACCGTAATCAATATGCAAGTATATGAAATGCCAATGGTCATTGTGGTGGTTACACAGTTTACACTAACCAGAGCAAAGATCACCATCTCATAGATATGGGTATCAGAACAAGAAAGATGGAGAAGTGAGGGAATATCACAAAAGAAATGATTGATTTTATTTGATCCACAAAAGGATAACATAAAAGTGAATGTGTTATGAGTAACTTAATGAAACAGGCCAACTGCATATGAGCAAGCTACCAGCCAGGTACACCTTTCCCCAGACATAATAACTGAGTAATAATAATAATAATAATAAATTTTATTTCTAGGCCGCCTATCTGGCCGCACAAGCGGCCACTCTAGGCGGCGTACAAGATAAAGTAAAATACAACATACAAACTACATAAAAACCCAAGAACTACAATATAAAACGAAACCGAACCCACCCATAGCTAAAACCAATGGCACCCAAAAGAAAACAAAAACAAAAAAAGACAAAAACCCAGGCCACCTCAGCCAGCCGGCTTATGTATCCCTCCAAAGAGGGACAGGTGGTGGAAATTAGTCACAGCTGGCTGGGTACCTGGGACCTGGTCCTGCAGGAGGCACGTCTGCCAGGCAGCAGTCCCACTGGGAAGGGTGGTGGAGGTGGTGTTCCAACAGCAGCAGCAACAGCAGGCTCTCCTTCCCTGGGTGGCGATGTTCTCCTTCTTCCTGCAGGCACTGGGTCTCCCAGGCCACCTCAGCCAGCCGGCTTATGTATCCCTCCCAAGAGGGACAGGTGATGGAAATTAGTCACAGCTGGCTGGGTACCTGGGACCTGGTCCTGCAGGAGGCACGTCTGCCAGGCAGCAGTCCCACTGGGAAGGGTGGTGGAGGTGGTGTTCCAACAGCAGCAGCAACAGCAGGCTCTCCTTCCCTGGGTGGCGATGTTCTCCTTCTTCCTGCAGGCACTGGGTCTCCAGTAAAGCAGGGGCTTACAAACAGCCACATAACGATCATAGGTCATGCCAGCCAACAGGAGGCACTCAGTAATCCCAAATATGACAAACAGAAACACTTGGCCTGCACAGCCTGAAACCCCAATGCTCTTTCTCTCTGACAAAAGATCCACCAACATTTTCGGGGTTATTGCTGAAGAATAACAGAGATCCACAAATGCCAAGTGACTGAGAAAGAAATACATGGAAGCATGAAGCCGTGAGTCTAATAAGGAGTGACTCTTTCTAATAAGATCAAGCCCATGGGATTTTTATGTAGTGATTTTCTGCAGTTATTTTCAAAAACTGATTTTTTTTAAAAAAAATCTGCCTGTACATCGATATTAAGAATAACAATTCTATCCATATTTCCTTTTCAAAATATCAATATTTCCTTTACAATTTCCTTTTAAATATTGATATATTTTATCTGGACTCCTGTTGTGAGGAAGGGCAGGATATAAATGAAATAACAAATAAATAAAAAAAAAAATTGGTGAGGGAAAAAATCCAGATCAGTAAAAGAAGAAGCAGCTAGCGGACAAAGAACAAACTCAAATCGATACTGGCCTGTTAGGTCAATGACATGCTTTTGAACAGGCAATGGCCAATGGATCCCATCCCTGCCCAAGACTCTTTTTTAGTTGCTTGTTTAACAACTTGAGCAAGCAAGGTTGTTCAGAATTTTACCCACGCCAGCTCTTTCAGAAATGAATGAAGTGTATACCTATATGACAGGGGGAGTCTACACCAGGGGTTTCCAATGTGGTGACTTCCAGAAGTTGTAGACTATAAGTCCCATTAGCCCTGACTATTAGCCATGCTGGCTGAGGCATGTGGGAGCTGTAGTCCAAAAACATCTAGAGAGCATTATGTTTTCTACCTTTGGCTTACACATTACAAATGTCATGTGGAAGACATACCAACAGCTTCTATAGATGTTTCATGAAAAAGCCATAACCTGGGTAGACCAGCTTGCCTGAATCACATGGAATCCACTTTGTGGATAATCCATGCGGTGGTGAGGCACACTATACACAAAAAGGATCTGAATGGAACAAGGTGGGAAACCTTTTTCTGCCTGGGGCCCACATTCCCTTCTGAACAATCTTTTAGGGGCCACACACCAGTAGTGATTGCAGGCCAGATCCAGGCTGTCTTGGATGAAACAGATTTTCTAGATCCATTGTAGACCCATTTTGGTACAGAAACTGCCTTGGTTGTCCTGTATGACTTAGTCTGGGAGAGATAGGGGGAGTGTGCCCCTATTAATCCTGTTGATCTCTCAGTACTTTCAATACCATTGACCATGGTATTCTTCTGGAGCAGCTGTTTGAGTTGGGGTGGATGGCACTGCTTTATAGTTGTTCTGGTCCTACATAAATAGTCGCACTCAGAGGGTGGTGTTTGGGGAGTATTGTTTGGCCCCATGGAGCCTTCAGGATGGGGTTCCTTAGGGTTTGATTTTATCCCTCATGCTATTTAACATCTACATGAAACCACTGAGTGGTGTCATCTGGAGATGTGGAGTACATTGTCAGCAATATGCTGATGGCATACAACTCTATCTCTCCAGGTGCAACAGTGGATGTGCTAGACTGCTGTCTTGCGTCTGTAACTGACTGGATGACAGCCAATGAACTGAAACTCAATCCAGACAGGATTGAGGCACTGTTAAGTGGGTGGTTCCCTAGACCAGATGGAGGGGATGTAGCCTGCTTTTGATGGGGTTACATTTCCTCTGAAGGAGCAGGTATGTAGCTTGGGGGTACTTCTGGATCCATTACTGTCACTTGAGGTTCAAGTGGCCTCAGTGGTGAGGAGTGCCTTCCACCAGCTTCTGCCGGTAGCCCACTTACGACTCTATCTTCTGATGTCTATGCTCTGGTAACCTCTAGGGTAGGTTACCACAATGCATTATATGTGGGGCTGCCTTTGAACACAGTTTGGAAAGTGTAGTTGGTTCAGAATTTGGCAGCCAGATTGCTCACCAGGGCAAGATGGTCCAAGAGCATAACACCAATTTTGGCACAGCTGCACTGGCTACCGGTTAGTTTCCGGGCTCAATTCAAAGTGCTGGTTTTGACCTATAAAGCCTTTTACAGCTCAGGACCCCAATATCTCAAGGACCGCCTCTCCTCTTACGAACTAACCTGGACCCTGTATTCAGCATCTGAAGCCCTTCCTTGTGTGCCCCCTGTATAATAAAACACAATACATGGATAAGAGAGTGGAGCAACCCACTGCCTAAAACAGGCTGCAATGTCAGAAACTCTCTAAAACAAGAGCCGAATGCATGGTAGAAGAGGAGACCTGACCTCCTCTCTGAGTTATTGTACTGCCCTACAAATTTCTAAAAATGCAACACAATTTGGGTTGGTCTTTCACAGTCCATTCTACTTACTGTGTAGCTTGGAAGAATTTGGTAACATGTGGCAGAAGGCACTTCCACTCCTGCTCCTGTGGTGCATTCACTATAGCTGCCCAATTTCCCTGCTTTTTAAAGTTTGATAGAAATATCTGTTGGCTATAGGTACGTTCTTAAACCGCAAGATTTTTTGCCTAGTGAATAGTCATTGGAAACAGCCCTTAAAATGTAAATACAAAATGCAAACACTGAGAGGCATAATGAACATTAGTACAGTTGAATGTCCTGTTCATTATTATATAAGTTTATCATTCTATAATTGTCCTTTAGGATGATGTTTTCTCAAGCATTTTCCAAAATGCATCCTTAACCTCCTTGTTTCTCAGGCTGTAGATGAGGGGATTCAACATGGGGATCACCACAGTATAGAACAGTGAGGCCACTTTGTCTTCTTCCAGTGCATATGAGGAACTGGGCCGCAAATACATGAAAAAAATTGTCCCATAGAATAAGCTAACAATTGACAGATGGGAAGTGCAAGTGGAAAAGGCCTTGCGCCTGCTCTCAGTAGAGCGGATCTTCAAAATGGTGGCCAAGATACAGACATAGGAGATTAAGATGATCGCTGTAGTGCCCACACAGTTTATACTAACCTGCACAAATATCACTGTCTCGTTGGTGTGGGTATCAGAACAAGAAAGCTGTAACAACGGGGGAATATCACAGTAATAATGATTGATCATGTTTGACCCACAAAAGGATAAAGTGAAGGTAAGCACTGTATATAAAACTGCATAAAAAATGCCAAGGAAATATGAACCCCCCACCAGCCAGATACACCTTTCCCTGGACATTGTGATGGAGTAATGCAGAGGATTGCAGATAGCCATGTACCGGTCATACGCCATCACAGCCAATAGGAGACATTCAGAACTCCCACATATAACAAACATAAACATTTGAGTGGCACATCCAACAACCCCAATGCTTTTCCTCTCTGCTAAGAGATCCACCAACATGTTGGGTGTAATGGCTGAAGAATAGTTAACATCTATAAACGCCAAATTACTAAGAAAGAAGTACATGGGGGTATGGAGTCGAGAGTCCCTTCTGATTAACACAATCATCCCTACATTCCCCACCAGGGTGACAATGTAGATAAGAAGAAACAAAAAGAAGAGGGGCAGTTTTAGCTCCTTTCGTTGTGTGATTCCCAGAAGAATAAACTCAGTGACTCTTGAATGATTCCACACAGACATTTCTTCCATTATGGATTAGGTGTTTGGAGAGAAAAATAAGAGAAGATTTAGACAAAGAACAGGCTGTGTGTTTTGAAAGATATCTAGGAAGCCAGGAAGAGGCAGGACGTTGCCACTTTCCATCTTCTTAAAGCTGCCAATTGCATATGTTGCCATAAGCAAATGGCATGTAAGACAGAGAAAGCTCAGTGGAATGACATTCTTTTGAAATTCATGGAAAATAATTCTTCTCTTTCCCCCCAGTTTCCTTGGGACTCAGGTTGCTTTTCCAGGTTGTGTAGCACTGACTTAAATTACCACCCAAAACTCCTATTAAGTGTGAAGTACCTGCCTCCCTCCCCCCCAACTAACAGCTTTTGAGGGGGGTTAAAGTTAAGGACACGGTATGGAAGGAAAATGTTAACTCCCTCCACAATCAGGAAATTTCATGGCTGCTTTTAATTACAGGAAACTATACCAGAAGATCCAATCTCAGATCTCCAGTGTCACATGTAGATATAGGGCCCGACAGGAGCTTTATTCCAGATGGAATATGGCATTGCTCATCATTCAAACTTTTTTTTTTTTTTTTGCTATCTCCAGTGTTCTATAACATTCCACTGTGCTCCATGTACAAGCCAAGGAAAAAGACAATTTTCTCTTTGTGGAGTCTCATATTATTTATATCCATGACTGAATAATCTTACATGAAAAACCAATCAATACTGAGTGAATGAAATTCTCATGGCAAAATGATACAGACAGCAAGCTTGCCAGATATATACACTATTGTAATTGACCGGTTCAAAAATAATATCCACTTGTACTATACCAGACAAGTGGTGGAGAGCAGTCAAATTCTGTTCTCTTGTCTGTCTGTCTGTCTATCTATCATCTATCTACAACTGTCTAGAAAGTTCTAGATCTTTTTATGTGAAACATTTTCTAAATGCTATAATATAAAATAGCAATTATTTTTGTGAAGTAAGGAAATTTACAGTATGAGGGAAATTTTCAAAATCCCTTTGAAATTATAGACCGTTTTATCTACATGAGATACGGCTGCAATCCTATATCTATTTAGCCCCATTAACTTCTGCATAGGCATGTTTAGGATTATGCTGTAAATATTTCATTTTCTATCCACTTGAAAATAAGCATCTGATAAATAGTATTCTCCCATTTTTAAAAATCCATTTCTAATGAAAACACCTTTTGCAAATAGATTTCAGCTTAGTGCCCCCTAGCTGAAATATTTTCCAAATGTGGAATCTCCAGCGCATGTATAGTACTACCATTTCTAATGAATTATTTCCCCATTCCTTACTTGACTCGCTTGTGTATTTCTTTGAACACATAAATTAGCTCTCTTCCACCCCCACTGAAGTGAATAGGAATCTGTATGTATGCAAGAGATCAATGCGTGCATCTGAGAGCATAATTGGCTATGGATTGCTGCATTTATATTTGTAGCAAATAGGCAGGAACTGCAAATCCTAAACTCTCACCATTATTCTGTCTACCACTAATATCTATTTTAGGTATGCAATGAATTGCAAACCACCACCACCACAACCAAAGATCCCTAGGATTTATCTCTTGAACACCACTACCAGAATTTAGTAGCTCACCTGTGGAATGGAGCATCAGCAGCATTCAAAGGGCTGCCACTTTAATGAGGAACTCACAGAGTATTTATTCATTCTCTTGTAAGGGTTCCCTAAAGGCTCTAATTCTCTTCTGGCATGTGAACTGCTGCTGCTGCTGCTGTTGCTGAGCAAAAAAAGTCACACTAGGGGCTCATCCAAATGGAGCGGGATAATCCATGTTTTTCATATCCGCTTTGTCATCTGACAGTCCCCACTCACCTGTTTGTTCGCTCTTTCCCGATGTAAAAAAACTGCTGAATCTGCAGCTGACTCAACATTAGTTTCATACAAGGCTAGAGACATCCCCTCCCCCAGTCAAATAAATCTAAGATATATGGCCAGATGATAATTGTACAATTGGAGCAATTGCCCTAGGGCCCATGCCTGCAAGGGAACCCAGACTCTTGAGCTTTCATGTTTAAAAAACATAACTTTACCCCTTCTGGAAGGAAACTTATAAAGCAAAATATGCAGGCAACCTTCTAAATTATTTATGTGAGATAAGCCAGCTTGGCTGCTCCCACTTTTCAGTGTTTTTAACCAATGAATAAAGTCAGAACTGTGACTGATGAGAAAGTTGCTTGGACACCAAGCTACAGGAATCCCTGGAGTTCCAAAGAACTGCCGTTTCCCCCTTTCCCTAAGTGCAATTTTCTTTCCTGCTTCTGTCTCATTTTCTAATCCTTGTGATCTCGATAGTTCTACAGACCTGCTAGATTTCCTCTCCACTCCTTTTGCCCTTCATTTTTTCTTAGTGAACAGGATGCATTTTTCATGCTGTGGGTTTGTCTGAGATTAGGTACTCCCTAGGAATTATTTTCTGCATATACTGCTACACCATCAGTGTGGGTGGATGTTGAAGAATTCCTCTCCCCCAATAGCAAATGCAAAAGTGAAAATTTTGCCAAGAGGCTTAGGTATGTTGCCTGCTCTGCAGGAGTTCAAGGTCAGACACTCATTAAGAATTCACTGTATACATGCCTATTCAGACATAAGTCTTTGTGCATAATGGAGCTTACTCCCAGGTAAGTGGGCACAGGTTTCAACCCTGGTTTTCTTGTGAGGAAGGAGCAGAATGGTTCATGATGAGAGGTTCAATAGCGATGCAAACTAAACAGAATTTAAATATTGCTGCTGGATATCAGGATGGTGTGGGGTCAAGGCAGGCTGGTTTGGCTGGTGCAGGCAAATCACCCCTAACCATAAGTGATAATTATGTGGCACAAACTCTGGCCATTTGTGAGAGATACTTTCAAAGCATTGATTCTATTTCATTCTAATTTACTCCTCTTGTATGTTTAGTTTCTTTCTATTTTTTTACAAAATGAAAATACATAATGCTGAGAAAGCACTCCTTAAATATGAAATCTCACCATTTGCTATGACTCAAAGGCTTGCTTTTGTCATAGAAAGTGACTATAAGCAACAAAACATAGGTGTGTACACATGCAAGGAAAATGCACAGGTATGTTGTAACAAGTGCATGCTATATGCACAAATTACAGAATTTCTTGAGCCCCACCAAGAATTTTTTTCTGGATTCACCCAGTATACAATGCAAGTGAAGTTATGGCTCCCCACCAGCCTCCCTATCTGGTTCCCTGCTTCTCATATATGTAAAGACATATATAAGCATAAGGGGCTTCTGCCCCTGTATGCTTCACGTGCCACCCCTAGCACCTAACCCCAGGAATGGGAATCCCAGATATCCCCATCCCCCTTGCCAGACACTTCAGTGCCTCCAGACACTGGTGCCTGATGGACACTGTCAGCCCACTTGCACTCCTCGGGCATCTGCCTAGCAGACCCTCCTGCTTTTCATTCTACAGCACAGAGGAGTGCCCCAGTGCTCTGTTGCCGCCCTGGGCTCCTACTGGGAGGAAGAATGGGATATAAATCTAATAAATAAATAATAATAGAAGAAACACAACCAAAAAGAGAAGGCAACATGCCCTTAATTGGAAAGGGTGGGCAGAATGCTCTGTCCTCCCACCCCTTTTCTCTAAGGTGAGTGACAACAGCAGATAGGAGAGAGGGAGCAGAATGATCTGTCTTCCCATCCCCCTTCCTAGCTCCACAAAGCGGTAAAAGGGCAGCATGCCCCTCCTTGAGTGAGTCAAAAGGCTGTGTCTGTGTCTGGGGCTGTTGTGGTTCTTACTGTTAGTTCTAGTGTCAGTGTTGGAGCTGTGATGGGTGGTGGAGGTGCTTGAGATTTGATATGTCTCTGGGGCTTCCGGTCAGGCATTTAATGATGATGGGTGAGTTTTTGATATCTCCATATTTTGCAGGTGAAAATTCAATTAAACAACTACTACTCACAACCACCTTTTTATCAGCAGAGTGTCCTAAGCCAACACAAACAACAAAACCTGCTGAATAGAGATGGCTAGGAGTTTTTCTTTTTTTTTTTTTACAATAATTTTTATTCAAATTTTCATAAAACATAGAAAACAAAATCATAAAACATTCAAAGACAAAAAACAAAACAAAACAAAAATGATTAAACAAAAAAAAATAAAATGTTGACTTCCCATTTGTCACATATCAAATCAGTTATAGGTCTACAATATATAACAATCCTGTCTCTTAAATCATATTATAAAATCACTTTCCTCCAGTAGTTATCTTAATTAATCATCAAATCTCATAAACATTACTTTATTCTTTCCACAAAAAGTCAAAGAGAGGTTTCAATTCTTTAAGAAATATATCTATCAATTTTTCTCCAAATAAACATGTCAATTAATCCATCTCGTTAATAATTATAATAATCTTATTGTCATAACCATAGTCCAAATAAACATTTCGATTAATCCATCTCATCAGAATCTGTTAGGTCCAATAATTTCAATAGCCATTATTCCATTATCCCTATTAGTTCCATCTTCCATCTTCAATAGTCCTGTTAAGTCCAGTAATTTCAGTGTCCAATCTTCCATTATCAGTATTCCATAATAATCTTGCTGTTGTAACCATAGTCATATAATAAGAGTCTGATGGGAATTTCCTCTATCCCAAATATTTTCTTGCCATCCATTCTGAATAAGTTGCTGAAATACTGTTGTAAAGTCATATCTGTGTTCTTCTTTTTTACAAAATGCACTGGCTCATCTCTTAAGAGTTTTTCCATTGTCACATGGCTGCAGTTAATTCCATGGATTTTCTCTATATCAAGCTCCATCACATCATTCCAGTCCAGAAGATTATCCAAGCCATTGATAACTTTATCTCTAATATCTTCATTAATTTCTTCAGAGATAACGTTAAATTCCAAACAGTAGATTTTATTTCTAAAATCCATAAACTCCAGATCTTTTTCCAATTCCACATTTGTTCCAATCTCCAGGGCTTGTATCTTCCCTTTATTTTTTGTTTTCTCATCTCTGATCTCATTCTCCTCTCTCACAGGATCCCCTATTTCTTTAAACTCCTGCGTCATTTTGCTCAGTTCAATTTTCAGCTCCTTACTACCCTGTCGCAGGGTTTGTTTCGTTATCTCAATCTCATCCATTATTTTCTGAAACATAGTTACTTCCAGATTCTCAGCCACTTTCTTGATTGCCATTTTTAAAACCACGAAAACAAAGCAAAACAAAAATAAAGAAAAACCACTTCTTATTTCAGCAACAATTGGGTTAATATTCCAGGCTTGATGACATCACAGTATAAACAGAGCAACCTGCCTTATCTCTCTATGTTCAAGAATGCAAAACAAATTTAGTTCCCAGCATCAAAACAGTTAGTGGCGTCGTGAAGAAGCAGATTCGTCAAAATAAAATAGACCAAAAAGAGAATAGTCCCAGACAATATAATATTCCTTGGAATAGAAATCAGGAATAGAAATCCCTCTTCTGTGTATATCTTTAGAATGCACTTCCAGGACAGCTTTTTGCGACAGAAACAGAGATAAGCTGTTAATTTCGTGGATAACAGAGAAGAGTTATAGCTCACCCAGAAGCTGTCCAAAGCCGATCAATCTGACAAATCTCCTTTTGCTGCAACAATTTAAACCAAGTAAAAAAAATAATAGAAAGAAGGGTGCTTGCCTGTTAGTCCGTTCTCTCTTTCAAGAAAAGATGAACGTATCGCTTAAGCAGATAGAGCTTGTTCGAAAGTCCGTCCGGCATTGTTGGCTGGACCTTATCTCATAAATTAATGAAATCCAGTCCTCCCAACAAAAACAGGCTTTTGAGGTTGATCTCTACGTTTCTCCCTGCCCGGGAGAAATTTCATCAGTCAAAAAAAAAAATGTTCTGACTGATTTATATCTGAATAAGCTTCTTTTGAGGCGGGAGCCCGTCCCAAAAGCAGGCACAAGCGTAGTCACCCTTCCCGGAAGTCCGATGGCTAGGAGTTTTTCAAGGTTTTTTTTGGGAGTCTCCCAAGGTCTCCCAAGGTTGGGGAGTGATAATTACTGATTACCCTCTCCCAGCTAACTTGAACTCTGCCAAAGAATAAATAATTACGTGCCATAGAAACAACGTGCTATACTTAGCATAGTTATAAAAAATATGTTGTAAAAGTCCTAATGTTTTGAAACAAAGACGCCGAGTGAGCCGGAAGTACCAATCTCGTTGGAGTTAGTGAAGTTAAAGAGATACTTACTGTTTTTTGTTGCAAAGATTTTGACTGGTCTAAAATATCTCAGAAAATGGTCTTTACTAGGAAAAAGTATAAAGAGCTAGGGCTCACGCTGAGCTCTGATTCAGTATATCCTTGTAATAGAGCGAAACAGACTAAAATAACTAGTTCTTATCATCATGAGGAGAGATCCGAACAAATGGAGGATAATTGGGCTATTGCTGATCGTTCAGATGAGGAAGAGGCAAACAAAAATGAAAATGATTGGACAATAAACAACCACCCTTTAGGGGGGCTGCAAACTCTACAGGGGGTTCCAACAAATTTGGCACAAGGATTGGCTGGCGCAATGGGAGAAGAAGCTTTATTAAAGCTACTCTACCCTGAAAATGAGCTAGAATTACCAACCTTAAGCGAACATAGCTCAATGCCACCTCTTGAATCTTCATCTTGCCTCGTCAATGATATCAGTTGTGAGCAGACAAACATAACCCTTAATGAGGGAACAAAGGACTAGAGATCTTTAAGCCGACGACGAATTATGATGAGTGAAAATTGGTGCCAAGTAATGACTCAATCTATGAGCCAAATATCTAAGTTTGTGGCTGAATCCAACTCCTTGTTAACAACTCTTACAACTCTTATTGCCAATATGGCAGGGCAGCTCAACTCCGATTTAAAAAATAAGGAACCAACTATTATCAAGACACCTCTGTATGGAAACCAACACATACATACAACAGCGCATCTACCTGTGGTGAAATTGACGAAAGCCAACAAACCAATATTAAACCAAAAGAAAAAGACTAAAAATATCAAAGTCTTGCAGGCTTGCAATAAATGTCATATGAACTTTGGAAAACTATTTAGACTTTTAGAACCCCCCAAAATTATAACAACTAAGAATAAGTCTAAAAGGAAAAGAAGAAAAAAATCCAAGCATAAACTTACTACCTATGCCAACTCCAAGCAGAATATCCCATCTACGACTGATCTCGCTCAGACTCAACCAGACACAGAATACAAATCAGAAGAGTTAAATAATACCTCCTATGTCCAGGAAAATAAGCAAAACAGATTACTATTAATGGAAAGGGTCAATAAAAATTACTTTTATCCTAAGAAGAAGCCCAAACTATGGGAACTGATCCTAAATAAAAACAAGTTGGCTATACTAAATTACCTTAAACCTAGAGGATTGCTCCCCCAAAAAGAAAGGAGATATCATTTACTGAAGATTTTGTCAAAATCAGCACCTGGACTTTTATTCAGTGCGGACATTGCTAACATTGAATACCTGTTTTACAATTACATTAATGCTACAGTGATAATGGCGTTCCTGTAAAGGGGCGTGATTTGCCTGCACCCCAATTAGGGAAGACGCGGGAAGGTTCTCGAAGTTAAGGCGTGCCGCCACGTGAGATCACACATCCAATCTGGAGGGGATTGGAGCAGCGGATATAAAGCTGCTCCTTTCCCCATGCGCTTGCCTTTTTGCCTTGCGGCACTTACTGTTGGTTCGCGCTTGCAGGGGCTCTTTCAGCGTTCTGTTGGCGATCGTTTCCTTGCTGGGTGCCTTGTTTGCCTTTCTCTGCTCTTTCCTCCCTTTCTTGTTGCTCTTTATCATTCTCTGTTGTTGTTTTGAGCCCCGACGATCAGCTGGGCTGCGGGCCTCCGCCCACGCGCCCGCCGGCTTCTCGCCGGCTCGCCGGCCGTTTTCCCTTGTATTGCCTGCGCTTTACAGCGTTTGTTGCTCGTGAAAAACCCAGCTTGTTTTTTACTTATGGTGTTTGTGGGTGGTGACGTTCCTGGTTGTTATATTCCCTTGGTTATATATATAAATTTTGATTCCGTTTGTTCTGCCCCCCCCCTTCTCTTCCGGTTTGTTTTTAAATTGTTAAAGTTGCTTGTGTTTGGGTGCTTTGTTAGTTAGTTTCAGTGATCTTTGGTTCTTAGATAAATATATATTTCAATTGCTTATATATATTTTTTTATTTATTTGCTATTGTATTATATTCAGTTATAATTTGAAGGCAGTTTTGGTATATTAATACCCTTTAATTCATAGCTTCCACCACCCTTTTTGTTTCCCTTCCCTTATTTTTCCTTTAATCCCCCCCTTTTTCATTTTTTGGGCGTTTAAAGTGGTGTGTTGATCCTCTGGATTTCTTGTGCAGTTACTTAATTATATTTATAGCATAATATTGCATAAATTCATAATTATAGCTTAGGTAATTTATTCTTAAGGTATATTGTTAGTTAAAACTCATTTGAAATTTGTTGTTTGTTCATTTCATTGAGTTTAATAAATACCCTTTATCAACCCCCCCCACTTCCCTTCCCCTTAAATCCTCCACCCCCCCTTAATTCCAGCTTATAATACTTACCTGAAAATAAAAATAAATAAATAATAATTAATACGTGTAATAATAATAATAGGTTAAGTTAATTGGTGGATTGTAGTTATATTGCACTGTACGTGCACTGTTAAAAAAAAAAGAGTTGGTAAATTCATAATTAGGTCACACTTGCATTTGGTAAGTTGTATAATTGTTGTTATTTGGTCTTTGCCCACTTTATGACAATCCTAGGCGGAAATTTTTTCCACTTTTTTAAACCTTTTAATACCTTATTCAGATAGGGAAAAGATTATAATGCTTTTATTGGATAAATGTAATTATGTATCACTAGCGGTTGCCAATTTTGCCATGGCAGCACAAAAAATGAGAGATTCCTATGTTAAGAGTGTCTCCCCCATGAATGAGTCACCCAAAGAAATGTAAATTGTAAGATGATACGTATCAATGTATGTTTGTATGTTTTAACATGTATTCTTCCACATGGCCCATGGCTAAGCATGCAATAAAGATTATTTATTTATTATTACAAATATGCCACCCAAGAAAGCTCAGCAGAAAAAAGGGGTGCGTGTTGTGAAGCAGACTACAAAGCGCCCGCCAATTCAGCAGGACATGTCTTCTGATGATGATGAGGATTTGGGGACCATCCGTGCGTTGGTAGCTAGAGTTGAGGCGCTGGAAAAGGAACGCAGGCAGCCGCTGGACGCTGATGCGGGTACAAGTACCGCTCCAGCAGGTAAGAAATCTGCACGGTTGGCTTCTAAAGTGCCTAAAAATTGTATTCTTGCCGATTTGGTTTCCAGGATTGGTGTTCTTGAAGCTGCAGTACCCATTGAAGAGCCCTTAGCAGCTGGGTCGCCAGCTGCTTTGCCTGCGGTTCCAGATACCATCTCTTCTCCTGCGGTTCCAGTCATACCTGCTGTTGGGCCTCTTCAAGCGCCACTGCCGTTTTCGCCACCGGCAGCCACGGCTCTGCCTGCGGGAGCTTCGGGGTGTGTCGCACCCCCAGTGGTTGCCTCTCCGGCTGCTTATGCAGGTGAGCAAATTGCACAGTCACATGCTCTTTACACACAGGTTCAGGATTCTATTGCTCCTCCTTGTGACACTCCAATGGCAGCTTCTCAGTTCTCTAGTAATACTACTCACCCGTTAGTGTTTATGGGTGGTGTGTTGGTTCCGCAGCAACCCCAATTACCTTGGCCGATGGCTGCCGTGACTCCTTGGCAGCCGCCTGTGGCTTCTTCTGCGCAATCTCCTGCGTATTTGCCTCTCCTACAGGGAGTTTATCCACATGGTGATAACTCCCTTCCCCTGGGTGACCATTTACTGTTAGCTACAAAAGAAAAAATTTGGCGTGGGGAATATATTGACCTGTTCACTCTTTTGTTTCGTGAAAATGAGATGAAGCCCAAGGAAGGTCAGGAACTTAAGGAGCATGAGGCGGCTGTGAAAAGGAAGGTCGATCGTGTGTGGCCTAATTGGTTGAGCGCCTATACTATCTATATGGGCGTTATGACTCAGGCTTACCCATCTAGAGCTTTGTCCATGATTAAATATCAGGACATTGTTCATCGGGCCTTCCGTGAGTTTTCTGGAACCGCTTGGTTGCGTTACGATGAGAATTTTAGGCAGAGATCAGCGTTGGACCCGACCCTTCGTTGGGATATCGAGCACACGGGCCTGTGGCTCCGCTCTATGACTCCCGCCAGGCCCACTTTAGGAGACAGAGCTGATAGTGGACATATATTAGCGCATGCGCAAACTTCCGCCTTCGGCTCAGGCCAAGGCGGGCGGTGGGTTCAATCCCAGCATGTTTGCTGGACATTTAACAGTACAGGCCGTTGCCTCCGACGGCCATGTAAGTTCAGACACGTCTGTGGTTCATGTGGGGGCAACCACCCCAGCTCATCGTGCCAGCGAGCGCGTACAGCTCGACAGGGTACAGGGGAACAGCAACAGCCCAAACGAGGGTCTGGCAACAGCGGCAGTACGTCGCAAGGCCAGTAGCCCGATCAAGTTAATTCCTTTGGAAGGGTGGTTGAAGTTTTACCCCAATAGGCAAGCTGCTAGTTTTTTGCTTCATGGTTTCAAGGAAGGCTTCCGTATTCCATTTGAGGGTCCCAGGATAGCTACTTCCTCATCAAATCAGCCCTCTCTTAGCAACATGGCTTCGGTGGTGTTAGCAAAAATTAATAAGGAAATAATTGCTGACCGGATATCTGGTTTGAGGATATCTCCTATAGGTATTATTCCCAAGAAGCAGCCTGGGGAATATCGTTTAATCCATAATTTGTCATTCCCAAAAGGCGCCTCTGTTAATGATGGGATTTCTCAATCCTACACATCAGTTAGATATACGTCTTTTGATGAGGCAGTGAGAGTAGTTCGCAAAGCCGGTAGGGGCGCTTTAATGGCTAAGTGCGACATAAAATCCGCTTTTCGCCTCCTACCTGTTCACCCCGAGGATGTGGATTTGCTTGGTTTTAAATTTCGGGGTCAGTTTTATGTAGATAGGGCTATGCCAATGGGTTGTTCCGTGTCATGTGCTGCTTTGGAAGCATTCAGCACATTTCTTGAATGGGCATTGAGGAGGAAAGCCTCTTCATCCTTCTCTGCTCATTATCTGGATGATTTTTTGTTCATTGGGCCAGCTGGGTCTTCACATTGCCTCCATCTGATGCAATCCTTTGCAGCTTTAACGAAAGAATTGGGGGTTCCTTTAGCTCCCGAAAAGTCTGAGGGTCCTACTACTTCTTTAACTTTTTTAGGGATCCAGTTGGATACTGTGGCTCAGTCTTCGAGTTTGCCACAAGAAAAGTTGATTGCCCTTCGGCAATGGCTTGGCGTGGTTCTAGGATTAAAAAAGATTACATTGGCTCAGTTGCAGGAAATTGTGGGTCATTTAGTATTTGCATCAAAAGTTATTTCACCTGGTCGTGCATTCCTCAGGCGTCTTTGTGACGCCATGAAGGGTGTTTGATCTTGCTGCCACTTTGTCAGAATTACTGCTGGGATGAGAGCTGATTTAAATATATGGCTTCAGTTTTTGATGGAATTTAACGGCCTCTCTTTCTGGCGGGAGGAATTATTATTGGAAGCTGAATTACAGGTGCATTCAGATGCTGCGGGAGGCCTCGGCTTCGGGGTAATTTTTAGATCCCAGTGGTGCGTTGCAAGATGGCCTGCCACGTGGCAGGTATCCCGGATCACTTCTGATTTGACATTTTTGGAATTTTTTCCAATACTTGTAGCGGTTTATATCTGGCCGCTAGTATTTCAAAATCATACAGTGCGTTTCTGGTGTGACAATTTGTCCACAGTTAGCGTTATCAATGCTCAGACTTCCAAGTCGCCTCATGTTATGCGCTTGGTGCGAGCCTTTGTCTTGCAATGCTTGCGTTTCAATATTTTATTCGTAGCCAGGCATGTTCCAGGTTTACAGAATTGCGTTGCTGATGCTCTTTCCCGCTTACAGATGGCGCGCTTTTGGGGAGCTTGCACCTGGAGCGGAACTGGATCCAGTCCCAGTCCCACCGTTCCTGTGGAACCTTGGCAATTAGAAGTCGGCGCCGCTATTGCAGCCGCCCTTGCTCCCAGTACTCAAAAAGCGTATGAGCGTTCTTTTGCGAAGTTCCAGCGTTTTCGCACCATTTCTGCATTGCCTATGGCATGGCCTATTCCTGTTTCGCACTTATTGCAGTTTATGATATATTTAAAAGGGCACAACAATTCTGTTTCCACTATCGCTGGGCACCTTTCAGCGCTGGCCTTTATCTCTAAGGCGCGGGGACTGCCGGATCATTCTGTAAATTTTAGGGTCAGAAAGGTCCTTGAGGGTTGGTCGTGTTCCGCTCCCAGGCCCGCTGACCGGAGGAGGCCAATCACGCCCGATGTCCTTCTCCAGATCCTGGCAATGTTTCGTTGTTTATGCTCATCTCAGTATGAGTCGCACCTTTTTGCCGCAGTAACTCTGACGATGTTCTATGGTGCTTTTCGCCCTAGTGAAGTATTGGTCCCCTCTAAGCGCGATGTTGCCTATAGGGCCTTATTCTTTTGCGATTGCACGCTAGGTGCTGATATTGTGAGGTTTTCCCTACGAGTCTCTAAGACGGATCAAAAGGGCCGTGGCAGTATTGTGTCTTTGTGCACTTGCCAGGTCCCTGAATTATGCCCTGTGTCTGCAATGCGGCAATTCTTGTCTATTCGGCCAGTGGGCCAGCATTATCTGTTCATACATGCGGATGGTACAGCCCTGACTCAATTTCAATTTTGGGCCGTTGTTCGGCGGGCCTTGTTGGCCAGTGGTCGCGATGCTGGAGTCTATGGGCTACATTCATTTTGGATTGGTGCGTCTACGGCCGCGGCCCTCGGGGGCTTCAGCGTTAGCGATATCCAGGCGATTGGCAGGTGGCGTTCCGATACATTTAAGTTTTATGTCAGGTTTTAATTGTAATGCACTGTGTTTTTTGTTTCCATTAGGTTTGTTGAGCCTCTCAGTCCCCGTGAGGATCATACTGTGTGGCCACTCTATCTTGTTTTGGGCGCACCGGCGTGCCTCTTCGTCGATACCTGGAACACAGCTGCAGCTTTTGGCCGTAGCTACGGTTTGATGGGAAGCCCGGAGGGGCATGTTATGGGATGTGCTGTTGCCATCAGTTTGCCGGATTATGTCTTCGGCGGATCGGCCTCATGTATTGTTGATTCATTTGGGGGAAAATGACTTGGTGCAGCGTCCAGGGATGGACCTGCTTATCAAGGTCACTCGAGATCTCACGAGGCTTATTCGTTCATTTCCCAATCTCCTATTGGTTTGGTCTGATATGTTAGTTAGGAGGGTGTGGAGGGGTGCTGTTCATCCTAATAGGATCGACAGATCCAGGAAATGGGTGAACAGGAAAGTCAGGGCTTTGGTCTTATCTCTTGGAGGGGCATACATTCCTCATGATAGGATTAGGTTCCATGTCCCACAATTGTTTCAGGATGATGGGGTTCATCTTTCAGAACAAGGGTGTGATTTGTTTTTAGAGGATTTGATGCTGGGATTAAGGGGTTTGTTAGATTCTTTGGGTTGAGTGGACCAAGCTTTAGCTGATCCACTCTTGTGGCATAGAATTCGGGCAGGTGAGGTATTCGGGGGTTAAACTGAGATGTTTAAGGCATTCTCGAAAAGGGGCACTGCCTAGGGAACCATCAGGGCTTCATGTCTGGTGGGGATCTGGGTAGTGTCCTTGTGGAACCGGCTTGCACATCATGGTGAATGCTTGTACGGCGGGGCCATGGTGTGGAGGTTGGAACCACATAACTGGCTCTAAGAGCAAGGAGGGAGGAATGCACCCATGTCCTTGACTCTGGAGTTACAGACTGAGGAGAGTTGTTGCCTTTAGAAGGTGAGGGTATAATCCCTCATAGTTAGGCTTAGCCTCACCTGCCCGAAGTATTTTAATTTGATAATTGGCTGTATTCCATTTGATCTAGTATGTTATATTTAATAAATATAACATTATTCCAGTCTTGTGTCACGAGCCTTGGTGTGGGGGCAATAAGCTTTCATGAGGCTGAGAAAGCAAAATTACTCTTTGACTCTAAAATACTCCTATTAGCCCAGAACCTTATTGTTAAGAGGGTCTTTGATAATGCAGCCTAGCTGTGGAAGTTGATGATCTATCCAAATTCCAATCCGAATCCTCTCCACCCTTCAAAATCGAGATGCGCCAACAAATCCAAAGAAAACGATCAACAAGTAAGCATTTGTTCTCCAACGGCTCCGAAATCTATCCCTGGAATAACGCAAGAGACAGATGATACCCATGAGTTCACTAACGAGGTAACCTGTGATGAAAGACAATTTCTCCCTGAAGAACTCACGCTGCTCGACACATTCACCAAGCTCACGGAGAAGGACCAAGAGGAAATCGAGAATAAAATAGTTAGGCTAGGAGCTGCTCTAAAGGATCTGAGATCGAAAAAAGGGAATGTGCAGAGGAATTCGAACAGTCCTGCCTCTGAGGTGGATTGCGCCCCATTTAGGGCTTTAAACCTGCACCCCAACTTGAGTAATGATGAAGGATGGGCAAGTGAAAAAACCTTGGTGACTAAGCCAAATAAGGCTGTGCTTCAGAAACCCCTGTGTGCTAAACCTTCTGAACACAATCTTGATCAACCTAGTACTTTGGTTTCCCCACAACCTATAGACCCTACCCCAAAATTTGTGCAACATCTACAAAAAAAATCTGACAAAGATCGAATTTAGCTGCTTCTATTTTAAAGGTTCTTTCCTGGAATATTGCGGGATAGAGAAACATAATTGCTGACCCTGCATGCACTATATTTTTAAAGCAACATCATATCTTGTTTTTACAAGAAACTTGGTCGACGAACGACCTTGGATTAGATGGCTTTTCGACATATCAGTTGAAGGTGGCCCCTAGTAAGAAAGGTGGCTGCTCAAGGGGAGGCATTTCCCTATTCAGTGCCTGCAAGGGGAAGAGGACCATCACCGCCCAGGGAGGGAGAGCCATCTGCCTGCTTGTGCTGCTGCTGCTGCTTGGCCAACATCTCAGCTCTCTCCTTCTTGGGCTCCTGCTCTGCACATGGGCACCTTGCAGGACCAGGCTCCAGGTACTCAGCCACCTGTGCCTGATACTGTTCCACCTGTCCCTTCTTTGGAGGGGGTACATAAGCCGGCTGGCTGAGGGGGCTTGGGAGATCCAGTGCCTTTACATCGCTTTTTGGCCCTTGCCGCTACAGCCCTCCGGCTGTTGAGACGTTGCTGCTGCTGCTGTGCTGTTTGGATGTATGAGTGGCTAGTTGGAGTGAGTGTGTGATTGTGTACAGATTGGGAGCTTGTTTTTATATTTTTATTTCTATTATGTGTCTGGGCAAGAGGATAGTGTATTGGGAGGGAGAACCAGAGGGGGCCCCTGTCAGTGTAGTGACGGGTAATGGGAGGTACGGCGTTGTGAGGAGGACATGCCAGTTGAGGGGAACTCGGCCCAGACAATTGGTAGCTGTGCCGTGTTCCGGTCCTCCTCACACCCACAGGATTGCTGGTAGTTCTATCAGCCAACTCTCGGATCTCCAGTTGCTGCTTTTTAATGCCAGATCGGTAAATAATAAAACCTCCCTCATCCATGATTTAATTGTGGATGAGGCGGCCGATCTGGCATGTATTACCGAGACCTGGGTGAGCAATCTGGGAGGTATTAATCTCTCCCAGTTGTGCCCACCTGGGTACTCGGTTCAGCATCTGGGTAGATCCGAGGGTCGGGGAGGGGGAATCGCTGTGATCTATAGAAGCTCCATCCCTCTGGTTAGGCACCCTATCCAGGTGGCTAATGGTCTGGAATGTCTGCACATTACGTTGGGTCAGCGAGACAGACTGGGATTACTGTTGGTGTACCGTCCACCCTGCTGCCCATCAGCCTCCCTAACTGAGCTGGTCTTGGATTTATTGTTGCGATCCCCCAAACTCTTGGTATTGGGGGATCTCAACATTCATGCCGAGACCGCTTTGTCTGGAGCGGCTCAGGACTTCATGACCTCCATGACAGCCATGGGGCTGTCTCAATTTGTTACTGGCCCTACGCATGTGTCGGGGCACACTCTAGACTTGATTTTTGCCACTGGATTAGGGGATGGTGATCTGGGAGTGAGGAATTTTACATCTATTCCTTTGTCATGGACAGATCACCGCCTACTGAGGTTTAGACTCACTTTGTTTTCTCCCCTCTGCAAGGGTGGAGGACCAATTAAGATGGTCCGTCCCCAGACACTAATGGATCCTGACGGTTTTCAAAAGGCTCTGGGGAGTTTTCCGGCTGATAAACCTGACGATCCTGTCAAAACCCTGGTCACTCTGTGGAATACGGAAATGACCCGGGCAGTTGACACGATCGCCCCGGTGCGCCCTCTCCTCTGCAGAGCTCAATTGGCTCCCTGGTTTACCTCGGAGCTAAGAGTGATGAAGCAAGAAAGGAGATGGCTTGAGTGCAAATGGAGGCGAACTCCCGACAGCTGTAATTATAAACTTGTGAGGGTCTCTACCAAGCTCGATGTGAAGGCAGTGAGGGCAGCGAAGAAGCAGTACTTTGCTGACTCCATTCAGTCATCTTGTAACCGCCCAGCGGAACTTTATAAAGTTGTCCGGGGACTTTTACACTCTGGTCCTCAGGATGTAATAATACCATCTATAGCCCGCTGTAATGAGTTTGCGAGACACTTCCAAGATAAGATCACCAACATCCGCCGGGACCTTGACTCCAATATTGTAGCAGTTGAACCTAATGAGGTGTCCAGAGCACAGTCTTGTCCTGTTTTATTGGATGAGTTTCAGTTAGTACAGCTTGAGGATGTGGACAAGGTGCTTGGTTAGGTACGGGCGACCACTTCTGTTCTGGATCCATGCCCCTCGTGGCTAATAAAAGCTAGCAGGAATGGAACAGCCGGCTGGGCCAAGGAGGTGATCAATGCCTCTTTACGAGAGGGAGTGGTCCCACCCTGCCTGAAACAGGCGGTGGTGAGACCGCTCCTAAAAAAACCCTCCTTGGACCCTGATAATCTTAACAACTGTAGGCCGGAGGCAAATGTTCCATTCCTGGGCAAGGTTCTAGAGTGTGTGGTCGCTCACCAACTCCAGGCTCTCTTGGATGAAACTGATTATCTAGATCCATTTCAATCGGGCTTTCGGCCGGGGTTTGGTACAGAAACAGCCTTGGTCGCTCTGTATGATGACCTCTGTCGGGAGAAAGACAGAGGGAGTGTAACTCTGTTGGTTCTCCTTGATCTCTCAGCGGCTTTCGATACCATCGACCATGGTATCCTTCTGGGGCGACTTACGGATTTAGGAGTTGGAGGCACTGCTTGGCAGTGGCTGTGCTCCTACCTAGAGAATTGTCTCCAGAAGCTGGTGCTTGGGGAGCATTACTCGAGTCCCTGGGTACTCCAATATGGGGTCCCGCAGGGTTCAGTTCTGTCCCCCATGCTCTTTAATAACTATATGAAGCCGCTGGGTGAGGTCATTAGGAGTTTTGGAGTGCGTTTCCAGCAATATGCTGATGATACGCAGCTCTACTTCTTCTTCTCATCTTCTTCAGGTGAGGCTGTTAATGTACTAAACCGCTGCCTGGCCGCGATAATGGACTGGATGAGAGCTAATAAACTGAAACTCAATCCTGACAAGACTGAGATGCTGTTGGTGGTGGGGCTCTCTGCCCAGATGGCTGATGTTCGACCTGCTCTGGATGGGGTTACACTCCCCCTAAAGGAGCAGGTCCATAGTTTGGGGGTCTTATTAGATCCGCTCCTGTCACTTGAGGCTCAGGTAGCCTCGGTGGCATGGAATGCGTTCTACCAGCTTCGGCTGGTAGCCCAACTACGACCCTATCTGGACAGGGAGAACCTCGCCTCAGTTATTCATGCTCTGGTAACCTCTAGATTGGACTACTGTAATGCACTCTACGTTGGGTTACCTTTGAAGACGGTTTGGAAACTTCAGCTAGTGCAGAATGCTGTGGCCAGAGTTCTTACGTGGATGAAAAAGTTTGATCATATAACACCTATCCTGGCCCAACTGCACTGGCTACCAATATGTTTCCGGGCCAGATTCAAAGTGTTGGTTCTTACCTATAAAGCCCTAAATGGCATCGGACCGCAATATCTGATGGAACGCCTCTCCCGCTACATACCTACCCGTTCACTACGCTCAACATCTAAGGCCCTTCTCCGGGTCCCAACGCATAGAGAGGCCCGGAGAATAGCAACTAGATCTAGGGCCTTTTCAGTGGTGGCTCCCGAACTATGGAATGCCCTCCCAGATGAGATATGCCTGGCGCCTTCTTTGTTATCTTTTCAGCGCCAGGTGAAAACCTACCTCTTTGCCCAGGCATTTTAAGCTTGATTTTGATTTCAATTTTAAACTTAAATTGCAGCTGTAATTTTATTTGAATTTTATTCTCATTCTGTTCTTAAATGTTTTATAATTGTATAATGTCATCCACACTTACTTGGATTTTAAAATGTGGTTTTATCTTGTTGTACACCGCCCTGAGAGCTTGTTGCTATAGGGCGGTTTAAAAATGTAATTAAATAAATAAAATAAATAAATAAATAAATAAATAAATATTCATTTCCACTGCATTACAAGTTTCTATTATTGTGGCAGAGCCATTGCCTGAGCTGGCATTAGCTGTAATTGTAAGATCAGCGTATCGTTCTTTACTTTTGGTGAATGTTTACTTGCCACCCTTTAAAGATAAAACAAGTGCTGCTATTAAGATTAACAACTTAGAAAAATATATATTGAAATTAATTTAACTCCATCCAGAGGCGATGCTAGTTTTATTGGATGATTTTAACGCTAGAATGGGTCCATCAGATGAGGCCTTATTTGCTAAATTCCATCAGGTGGTCCCTTCCATAGATGACTTTTATGAATTCCCCATTAGGCAATCGAAAGATATAGGTATAACCTATGCAGGCCTCTGTTTAGTACAAATGATTATGAGGTTGAATTTAATTTTACTTAATGGGAGAACCAATGGCGACAGAGAAGGAGAATATACATTCTTATCAAGCAGAAGAGCATCGGTAATTGATCTTGGGATTGTATCTCATGAATTATACCATTCAATTAGTTCCTTTAAGTGTATTGAGAGACCAGAAAGTGACCACTCTCCTATTGAGATGGATATGATCTGGGACTCTCCTCTCCAAATTGAGCCACAGACCTTTCCTAAAACAGCTTATGAAATTCATCCTAGAAGGGTTAAGTGGATACCTACGCTTGAGAGAGTCTTAAAAGACAGACTTCTTGCCCCGGATATACTTGTCTTAAAGGAACAAATACTCACATCCACTAAGGCTCCAATTTCTTATCAATGGTTCTATAAATGATTAAATATATTACAATCAATACTATTAACTAATTCTAAAATTAAATCAACTAACAGAATTACAAATTCAAAGTCGTGGTTTGACAAAGAATGTGTGGAAGGGAAAAAATTATTAATAACTAAACTTAAGGCCTATAAAGTGGCTCGTAAACCAGCCATGCTGCAAGCATATTGCGAAGAAAGAAAATTGTTCAAACACCTGATAAAAAAGAAAAAGAAAGCAGGTCTTCATGAAATTTGGAAGTGCCTATCACATGCCTCGCAATTGAAAAACTCTAAATTGTTTTGGGAAATTATTGCAAATAATTGGCCAAAACCTTGTCCTAATATGGGCTGTTATGTACAACCAAGAGTATGGGAAAATTATTTCTCTAAATTATACAACCAGGATGTAGATCTGTTAGATCCACAGACCTACCAACTGCCATTCCTGAATGGGCTCCGGTTAGTGTCAATGAAATCGTTGAACTTATATCTAAATTAAAAGTCAATAAACCCCCAGGTTCTGACAATATTCCAGCTGAAGTGTTTAAATCCAATGTGGAATGGTGGGCCCCACTACTTGAGGCCCTATTTACACATATTGATCACTCAATGCAAATACCCAGTGATTGGGAATAGCTATAATTGTACCAATCCACAAAAAAGGATCGCTTCACGATCCAGCTAATTTCAGACCTATCAGCTTATTGAATATTGTCAGTAAACTTTATTCGGCTCATCTTTATGGAAAACTAAGTGATTGGGTGGACCAACAGGAAATACTTGCCCCAGAGCAAGCAGGCTTTCGTACTAGACGGTCAACCTTGGATCACGCACTGGTGCTCCAGCATCTAGCTGATAAATATAAGGGCAGAACTGGGAGTGCGTTGTTTACTGCATTTATTGATCTAAAAACAGCCTTTGATTCTATTTTGAGGGATAGACTTTGGACCAAACTTGCCTGTACTAATATTGATATCCGTTTACTGGCACTAATTCGAGGCTTATACGATAATACTTACCTACGTGTTAGATGCAATAATATGGGTCAGCTAACTAACCCCATTCCCACCTATAAAGGGGTAAAACAGGGCTGTATTCTGGCCCTGTTATTGTTTAATATCTATATAAATTCAGTCGTCCATCAGATGTCATTAATTACTTCGCATTCTCCTAAATTAGCAGAAATTTCGAGACCCATTCTGCTGTATGCAGACGACATCGTGTTAATTTCAAGAACATCCGTAGGTCTGAGACGATTGTTGTCTGCTATGGCCGCGTTCTGTTCTGCCGAATCCTTAACAATAAACTACGAAAAAACCAAAGTAATGATTTTTACTAATAAAAGAATTAAACACGTCTGGAGGATTAACGGTCATACAATTGATCAGGTCAAAGCATTTAAATATTTGGGGCTGACCTTTCAAGCAAGTGGTTCATGGTCCTTACATACGAAATTGGCGATTTTAAATGCAAAAAGAACCATGAAAGCTTTATTATCCTTCTATTATAACAAAGGGGGCCAACTTCCTATACCAGCCGTAAAAGTTTTTAGAGAAAAAATAATTCCCCAATTATTATATGGCTCCCAAGTAACAACTTATGTGAATTTCACGCAATTGGAAGTAGTTCAAAATACTTTCCTTAGGTCAATATTCGCAGTTCCTACCTGTGTCCCTAGTTTTATTTTACGAATGGAAGCGGGTCTACCCTCCCTAGAAGCTCAAAATTGGTGCCTTAGAATTAACATCTGGCTTAAGATGGTATTTAGCTCAATAGGTCTGGCACCCTATATCCTGCAGGACAAATTTCATTCATCGTGGGAAACGATGATTATTAATAAAATAACCCTGGGGTTTTCAATCCCCATAGTTTTAACTATGGGTTTTGCAAAAGCCAAAGAGCAAATTTTTCAACGAGTTAAAGACATGGATCTTCAACAGCATTTTGTACTGGTAAAAAAACACATGTTTAACACCAATCCTCAGTTTCCTATGCCATATCTGTCAAATCTATCTATACCCAAATATCGGAAGGCGTTTGCGGTGGCTAGGTTAAATTGCTTACCATTCGCGATCTTGGAGGGCAGATATAAAAAAATACCATATAGCGATAGGAAATGTCCTTGTGGTGACGGTGAGGTAGAATCATTAATCCACGTCTTCTTACATTGCACATATTATGGTGAGATTAGAAACCAACTGATAAGGCCTCTAATTACCTATTTGCCAGGAAGAAGCGAGGCTTTTTATGTTAAGTATTTTCTTGCTGACCAATCTGCCCATGTAACTGAATCTGTAGCAAAATTCTGTGCTATAATTATTTCCATTAGGAAAAGCTTAACTTCTTTCACTTAAATAATAATAAATTGGAACTGTATTTCTCTGAAAGAAGTGTATATATTAAGTATCCCTGCTCTCTTTTTAACCAGTATGTTTAAATCAAAATTGTAACTAAATATTGTATCTCTCACCATTTTTATTTCAAAATTTTAACTTCATATTTTAAAATTTTAATGAATTGTTATCATTTTAATTGTTTGTATGTCTATATATTTGTATACTTTTTGGTCTGTGACTGCAATAAACTGACTGACTGACTGACTGATATGTCTCTTTGTGGGTGTATTTTTCCCTCTACAATGTCTGTGCTGGAGAAGTCTGGCTCTCCTTTGATGGCTGGAGATATGATCTGAGATGTTAATATTTCTGGATCATCCAATCTGACCCATAGAGATCTGTGGCTGTCTGAACCCGACTAGTCTGAGGCCCAAATACCTGCAAATTGGCCCAGTTTGGCTTGGATCTCAGCCAAATCTGGTACACAGCCCTAATAGGTAACACTGAATTTACCCTACCACTTCCAGGAATCTCTCCAATCCAGGACAATTTGTTGCTAAGGGTGAGATCTTTGTAGGCAGGGTCACTTGGTTCTTTTGTCTTAACACAACGTGGCTGAATAATGCATGATCCTTAATAGGGGCAACCAAGGACCTCTTTCTCCTCTCAACTTCTGAAGACTAGGCAGACAATCTTCCGTCATCCTAGCTCTTGGCTATTGTTGCTTGATTTCATCATTTAGCTGCACTAGTAACCAGGCTGTGTGCCCACCCCGGGAATAAAGAGGTGAGACATTTGCCACAATTAAGAATGTTAATGAAGAAGATCTTCTGGGAATATTGTCAGCTGTGCAAGATCTGGCTGAGGCAGAGCTGCCTTGTGACCTCACCCTGCTTGGCTTATAATGGTGAGCATAAGAACATAAGAAGAGTCCTGCTGCACCAGTCCAAAGGCCCAGCTGGTCCAGCACTCTGTTCTCACAGTGGCCAACCAGATGCTGCAAGCAGGACCAGACTGCAACAGCACTCTCCCCACCTGTGATTCCCAGCAACTGGTATTCAACGGCATACTCCCTTTGGCAGTGGAGGCAGAACCTAGCAAAGCCCATCCCATCTCTCAGGAGTATGTGGCTTGCTCCTGGTCCAACTGGCCACACCTTCTTCATTGTTGAGGGAGGATCTCTATACACTATCCCCTAAAGCCTCACGACTCTGGGTTTGTCTGACCCAGGCAAGCCACAAGAGGTTTCTTTGCTCTTTCCCTAGGTACTGAAAACCTGAATGGCAAGTCTGGGGAATTCCCTTTCACTATTCTGGTATCTCTTGGCACTCGCCAGTGCCTTTGCTAATGATGTTTCCTGCCCTGCCTTGCCATTTAATTGTTTGGCACCACTGTCAGTCACATACTGATACCCCTGAGGAGCAGTCTAGGAAACAAAAACTTTCCCTTTTGCAAACCTGCTCCACAGGCCAAGGGGAAAAAAAAGTCCTACTTGGCCCCAAAACAACTGGCTTCTCATACACTGTAACTCAGAGTGTGGGTGGGCGGGCACAAAGACAAGCAGCAATGCACACTGGTGAAGGTGGGCATGGACTAATATTCCCTTCTTTAGGTCTGCCCACTGGCAACCTTGCTTGTCAATGCAATGCATGTTCTCACACTTGCCCTTCCATGCATTGCCTCCCCTGAGCCAGATGCAATCCTCCCTGCCCCCTCTGGGATAGTGGGGAAGCGGATGGGTAAAGAGAAGGAAGGAAGGGCCGTAGAGGAAAGGTCATAGCTCAGTGGTAAAGGGCTGGGGAAATGTGCTAGCTGAAGACCTGGAGAGCTGCTTCAAATCAGTGTAGCCAATACTGAGCTAAATGGTTCCATGATATAAGCCTCAGTATAAGGCAGCTTCCTATCTTGCAGTCCTCTGGCTTACAACATTCAGGGCAGCTGTACACAGATAGGAAGTTCACTAGTCCTAGTCTTGGCATCTCCTGACACCCTGATTTGGTTCCATGACAATGCCACATAAGAAGTGAGATTAGGCTATTCTATTATGTCTGAAGCCAAAACAAAGTGTGGGCTAGAGCTGTGCACACTCTCTCCTATCCTCCCCATGGCTTCAATCCAGAGGGGGGGCATCAGGCCAACCCACCCTGGGTTCATCCAGGGACCACTCACCCTAGCTTACAGCCACTCCCAAATAAGTTTGGAGGGTAGGGCTCATGTTTAATTATGTTTTTAAAAAACACCCTAATTAAAAATATGGAGGGGGGAGGTGAGGGAAGGAGATGTTGCCTCTCCTCCCCCAAGACCAAGAGCAGGGTCAATTTAGCCTCCACAGGGCTGTTTTGCAAAGGATTTTTCTGCAGGAAAGCTCCTCGTAAAACAGCATCCACACACCTGGAAGATGGCTGCCTATGCTCATCAGGTGGGAAGAAGAGCCACGGCTGCCTCTTCTTCCTGCTTTGATGCCCCACCCCCTGACAGCCCCGGTCATTTTGGGTCATCAAATCTGACCCATAGTAATCCGTGCCTTTCTGACTTGGCCAAGGCCCAAAAAAGTCCAAATGAGCCCGATTTGGATCGGGCCTCAGCCAAATCCGGTGCACAGCCCTAGCATGAGCAATGCTTCCTAATAGCTTCTAGATAAAAAACAAAGAGAAAATGGCACCCAGGGTCAGGACATGGAAAGCGCAGTGGGAAAGGTGAAAACATGAATGGAGGAGGAATTTGGGAACGGCCGTAACTCCATGGCAGATCCCATGTTTTACATACAAAAGAGCCCAACTTCAATCCCTGGCATCTACAGGTAGGGCTGGGGATCACACCTGCCTGTACAGCTGCTGCCAGTCAGTGTAGACCATTCTAAGCTAGATGACTTGTTATAAGACACCAACCTATATTGTTGGAACTCCTGCATGAAACAACAGTATCCATTTCCAGTTTATGGTGCTCCCAACACTGTAGTAGCTGTGGCTTCATACAAGTGTGTTTTTCAGGGCAGACAATCCTCTTCTCTTTGTCTTATAGAATCATCACATTTCTTTCTTATCAGAAACAACTAAGAATTTCTGTGCACCAATACCTTTGAAAGAGTATACCACAGTCTCCCAAGAGATGAATTCCCAAAATAATGAATTCTGAGAGGTTCTCCAAAGACACAGAGGATTGAGAGTGATATTTTGTGTTAGGGGTAAAAACAAGCTTTATGGGTATATATACATGTCAGTTCATGATGCCATTCCATTTATCTGACAAAGTGGACTCTAGTCTAAGAATGCTCCTTCTGTGATCAGTGTCCTAGCTGTCACAACTCTGTTTGGGTTTTGCTGCTAGAGACCAACATGGAATTCAGTTCCGTCAGTGCAATTTCATGCTCTGTTGATTGCTTCAGACCTTCTAGCACTCTAGTGTCCTTTAAGAGTAAGTAGAGACTAGGGATAGAAATCTTTAACAATTTCAGTTCTCCCTGTTTCTCATTTTTCTAATGTTAAATTCAGTTCTACACATTTCTGCAACAATTTGTGGGTTTTTTTTAAAAAAATCTCTTGAAAATTCATCATCGTTTTAGTGAAAATTTGTCCCAATAAACACATATTTGTATGCAGTTTAGGGATGGAGCAGATGGTTCAGTTCTCACTGAAAGCTGAATCTATCAAATTTGCACTTTCCAAAACAATATGAGAATCAAAACGCAGCCCAACTAACCAACCAACCATTGTTTACAAAAATGGACATGTTAAGGGAAAGTGTGTATAAAAATGAATATATGAGTGAAAATAACATAGAACACATTATATTAGGATGAACTGTACAAGAGTCAAAGCTGTATATAAAATGTGCTTATTGGGAGAAAAGCTGAAGAACTTTCATGAGGATTATTTTTTAACAAATTCTCAAATTGCTGGAGAGACCTGGAGAACTGAATTTAAGAATGGGAAAAATGAGAAACTGAATTAATTAAAACTGACAGGTTCTTCCATCCCTAACACAGTTTTGACCACACTTTCTTGCAAGCAATTTCTTCTAATATAATGCAATTTTCTATGTTATTTTCACAATGATATTCTCTAACAGCAGACAACCAAAACAACTCCTGAGAAAACTATAAGAGATCTTTTAGATCTGAGACTGAATGTTTCCTTTTTTAAAATGTGAGAAATATTGCAAGAGCAGGTAAGGATGGAGTATGAAGGCCATTTGGTTGTAGAGAATTCAGCACAGGAAAAATATAGACCAGGTGAAGCTTGGGCTATTAATAACAGGTCAGCTTCAGTTTTGAGGGAGCCCTGGACAAAGGTCCCTCTGGTGAGCCCCTCAGATTTGTCTGGCAGTGATGGTGGCCGCAGCCCTCTGGGAGCTGGTAGGAGGCACCATTATTATTCTCCTCAATGCTGTGGAGAGCCTGATACAGAGTACAGTGGGAAATTTAAATAGCTGCTCACAGACACAGCTAGTTAGCACTGTGGGTGGGGGAGTGGTGGCAGTGGTCAGAGATCTTGAAAAGTGCCAGGTATTGACACTGGGTCTACTAATGAAGATAAAAGGAGCAACACAGCCTAGTACTCATCCCCCCTCCTCCATAAAACTGCTCTGTCCTGGTCTTCAGTACAGCAAGGAAAGGCAAAGCCCAGCTAGAGACCAAGCAATGCTCTAGAGAACACCAAACTCTGAAGTTGCTCCAGTGAAGAACAAGCTGAAACTGAGCCCTTATATAGCAGCAGCAGCAGCAAGTGCAGCCTGATTGTTAGTACCACCTGTGCTGCAAGATGCTTCTGTATTTAAAGGGAGCCAACCTTCTTCAGTACTTTCCTACTGTATCAGATTGGGGTTGCTGCTGGCCTTCCTAGATCTTCTACAGTGAAATTCTCTGAGTCAGATGACAGCAATGCTGTATCCTTGGACTGAGGAGGAGTGTGCACTGGTCCCACAGGGTGATCTGACAGCAGCACTTTTAGGGCTGCCCCTGCATGTCCTTTTCCTTCAAGTTTGGAACCCTCCCTTCCATCACCTGAATCTGACTCCTGGCCTGTGACATGCTGGATATATATTATTTGTGATGTCTATTAAGTACACTCTTGAAGTGTACTTACATTTTTGTGGAGAAGCTATAATGGAAACATAGATGGTCATTCTTAATTAATCACATTTAACTTCATTTTTGATATTTTACACAAACTGTGGCCCATAGTACACATAACCAGTGTGTTAGTGCCATAATAAATTCATTTTTAAGATGCCAGCCATCTCTCTTACTTTGTTTCTCTTCCTCCCACTTTCTGCCTCAGAATAACACCTCTGTTTATCTGGAACCGTAGGATAAAAACAAAAACAAAGAGTGAGAGACAGAATTACTTTTTTTTAAGGTAAGCAATATTTGCTACAGTTCCTTCTCTTAGTTGGGTGCTGCTTATTTGGACTATGAGACAGTGATTGTGTGAATTCTTTGGCAACTCACAGCATAGGGTTTAAATATCTTAAACAAGTCTTTCTAACAATTATCGTAGATGCACTCAAGATGACTGTACAGGTTAGACGTGAAACAAAAGTGAGGGAAAGTTTTCTGTCAAACTCTTGCATTTGATTGCACAATTTCTACTATATATATTCTCCTTGGCATCTCCGGTGATGGAGGCTCTCTTTTTTTTAAGAGTGGCATTCTTGCAGCAGCATTACTGGACACTTTCAAAGCCAGAAGCAATCTTTGAATGAGCCAGAGCTTCCACACACTGCTTTTTTAGTACAGCCGGTTTCCTGCATTAACAGAGGATGTGTTAGCTGAGGGGGGGTATACTGCTAGTTTGTGTTCATATTGTCATCCCTTCTTGTCTCACCTAGGCTTAAGGCCTGTATAAAACCTCGAACAGTAGTCTCTTTTCTTGTGCAAACAATGTCTTTGGGGAGCTGAAAAAGAAAGTAAGGTGGAGCAAAACACCCATCATTCCTTATCCCAAGCACCTGGTAATAAGAACAGGACTACTGTCTGTGTGAAGGAGGTTACATTTTTAGATAATTACCTGTGACAGACATCCTTCACATATTTGTCTTACCTTCTTCTAAATAAGCACAAGAGCATAGCTATCACCACAGTTGGTGGCAAATAAATTCCATAGGTTTGTCAAATGCACAATGGAAAAATGATAATTTTATCTCAGTTGCCGTATTTCTTTATTTTTCAGGTCTGGGGGGAAAATGAGTCCAATGAAAGAGAAAAATGTCACCATAATATTCAAGGAGTTTGTATTTGTAGGTTTAACAAACAATCCTCTACTGCAGATTGTCCTCATTGTAGTCTTCTTAGCTTTTTATACTGCTACTTTGGTGGGAAATCTGGGAATGGTTGCCTTAATAAGGGCCAGCCCTTGTCTCCACACTCCAATGTACTTCTTTCTCGGCAACCTCTCTCTCCTGGATGCATGCTTCTCTTCTGTAGTTGCCCCTCAGACATTAGTGAATCTCTTATCACATAAGAAGGCCATTTCCCTCACTAGGTGTGCATTGCAAATGTACTTTGTAATAGGCCTGGGGAGCACAGAGTGCTTTCTCTTGGCTGCAATGGCATATGATCGCTATGTGGCTATCTGTAAGCCACTGCTGTACCCAGTCCGCATGTGTCCTAGAGTCTGCATTCTTTTGGTGGTAGGGTCATATGTTCTTGGGCTTCTGCATTCTCTCCTTCATACAGTTTTCACCTTCAGGCTGTCATTCTGTCAATCTAATAAGATCAAACATGTATATTGTGACATCACTGCACTTCTATCACTTTCTTGTTCTGATACCAACATCAATGAACTCCTGATTTTTTATGAGGCTGGTCTTGTAGAAGTAACCACCATCCTGAGTGTTGTGGTTTCTTATATGTATATTCTCACCAATATTGTGAGGATCACCTCAAGTGCAGGCAGAGTCAAGGCCTTCTCCACTTGTACCTCACACCTCACTGCAGTTACTATTTTCCATGGGGCAATTCTTATTTTGCATTTCCGACCAAACTCTAGCAGTGGATCTTTTGTTCAAGATGTGAGTGACAAAATCCTTGCTGTGTTCTACACAATTGTCATTCCCTTGCTGAATCCCTTGATATACAGCCTGAGAAATAAGGAGGTTAAGGATGCCTTAGGAGGCATTCAGAGGAAGGTATGTGACAAAATGAATGGCTAGTAAGAATTTCCAGGCATTTCCACAAGAAATATACAGGTCTCTTGCTAGTCCATAATCGGAGGTCTTGATAGATATTAAAAGTTTCAGAAGTGTAGCCTCCCTTGTCATCCATCTATATGATGTTCTTAATGATCATTATAAGTTAAGCAGGTAATATAAGCTGGACATGCTTACTGTAGTGAAAAAGCATAAGACAAGTCTTTAGAGAGGTAATGCCTTATTCTCAAATTGCTTATATATGTTTACCTCATACAAGAAATACTTAGAAAAAAGTTACAATGACAGAGTACTATAAAGGTGACCATGATGTATCAAGAAGGGGAGGACACACAAAATCCAGAGTAGTCTCACTGAGTGACCTCAAGGCAGTAACTACTTCTTAGCCTAATATACCTCATAGGATTGTTGTGATGATACCAAGGTAGAGACCATGTTTATTCCCAGAGAATAAATGTCCAGAGAACCATGGTGTTTGGGCACTATATAAATATTGCAAATAGATAAATAAGCTGCCCCTTCCTTGGTGAAAGAAACAGGATTTTTATAAAAAAAAGTAGTAGCAACTAAATAAGTATAATATTGCAATGTGCAAGGGTTCCTTGGCAGATGCTCAGAGATTCCTCATCATGTATGTAAACCTTGAAAAATAGTGATGTAGAGCCAATACTCTGGAGACCTGGGTTGAAATTCTGGCTTAGAAATGAAACTTGCTGGGCAGTGATGAACTCACCATTTTATAAAATCACCTGGAGCAGAGATTATCAAACTATTGTCTGGGAGTGGTCTGCAAGCTCAATTTAAGTGGTCAATTGAAAGAATGCAGAACAGTCGTGAATATTTAACATAACTTTTTAAAAAAACAGTAGAGACTGAGATCATTTTGACCAGGACTGGATTAGGAAATAGGCCAACAAGGCCCTGAACTAAAAGACCCATGGTTTGTGTCAGAATTCTGGTGCAGTCTGCTATTTTCCCCCCTAAAACGTAACCAGTTAAAGGATCCTTCTCAGCAGCCTGGCCTGTGGTGTGTGGTTTTCATAATACAGCACTCATTTTTATAATGAAGCTAGCGCTGAAGAAGAAAATGTTTATTTTTCTTTTACATCTGCAAGACGGAACTTTCACTACTTGCCACCCTCAAGTCTAAATACAGAAGCAGGAGGAATGCTGAACCTGATCTGAGGCTAATCATAATAAATATTACAACAAACTCCACAGAACCTACCTCTACACAAAACAGGCCGAGCCATCATACTGGAAAGACAAGACTATCGTTATTAAAATAGGAGCTGTGTGCTTTGATGTGTGGAACAAAACAACCTTAAGTGGTCCAGTGAGACCCTCAGCCATTTTCAACAGGTTGATGAAAAAAGTAGTTGTGAGTACTACTGACCCTAGAATATTTCTGTGAGAATAAAAGGGAGACCTCCAAGTATGCCATCCTTTGGAGAAAGGGCTAGAAGCATATGGGATTAATAAATAATTCTAGCATCAAAAGGGAACTAATTTTGTTGGGGATAGAAATTGATTTCTTTTGATCAATTTTAGAACAATTTTCAACATGGGAATATAATCCAAACCACAATACCTGAGAAACCCACAGGAAAAGCATAAATTATACACAATTCCTCTGAAGACCATTCTAGACAACACTTTTATAGTGGATAAGGAATAGGGAGAAGCTTGGTAGATAAAGTTTTCTAATCCTTGAGGAAAATTAAAATCCAAACTTTCAAAATGAGTTTTACTGATTGCAGGGAAATGATTTTGTGAAAGTTTTAAGGAATAGAGCCCTGATCTAGTTTCTTATGGGTCTCTGATGCATGCCCCATGATTTTTTCAACCCACCCTCACATCACAAGAATTCCTTTTCCATGGAGAAGACAATGTCAACCATGCATCCCAGATCTACCTGTGAGAGGCTCTGGAGTCAAAGCAGAGATTTTCCCAACTTGCACCTTCACATGGTTCCAAATTAAAATTCAAGAAATAAAAGAAGTAGTTATTGGTTGCCATTTGTATTTTAAGATTTGTGTTTTGTTGGGGAACTTATCCAAGATAGCCAGTCTTGTACTCACTTTATATTCTCTTACATCTTATCAAATCATATGATTTTATTCCAGTTATTCTGTTTCTTAATTCATTAAAAGTTTGAAGTTTTAATATTATTCTAGTGAGTCACTGTACCCTTTCTTATTTGAGCTTAGAACAGTTCCTTTCTCTGGGCAATTTATCCCTGCAGACTCAAAGCAAGATCAGGGAATTCTGAAGATGACACCTTCCATCCCACACATTCACACACAGGGGGAAATGTGTACAAAAATAATAATACAGAATTCTTTGTGAATTAACACTCCAATAATAAACATTTAATAGACCAAATCCTAAACAACACATTACAATATAAACCAACATTTTGACACAAATGTAGCACCAAAAAACTAAATAATATGTAACTGTCCTGGCCAAACCCATTGGAATCAGTCTCATACTTGCTGGCGTATTTTTCTCTAGTATGTGTAATAATGAAAAAATGCAGTTTAGAGCACTTTATGGATCATCTTACAGGTCACACAAGATTCTGCTTCTCTACACAGCTTAACTAGGCATGATGACTTAAACTAAGGCATTGTTGCTGCAATTAGAAATGCCCCCTAAATAGACATGGGCAGGCCTTTTCTACATACATGAGGAAGATGTCACAGAATGGGAATGCATGTGGACACAAGCACTCCTCCTAAGTGGGAAAGTGGGGGCTGGCTGAACTTGCTGGCATTGTTGTCTCTGGGTCTGGGGTGATGGCACCTCATTGAGGCCCTCGTCTAGAGGAGGTGTGCATGGCAGCAGCAACTTGGGAGTAGAGGGAGATGGAAGGGAGGAGAAGGGATAGGCTCCTGATCAACCAACGTTTTGTCTGTTGTAACTGGAGCTAAGGGGGAGGAGCTGTCACTGTCACAAGTACTGTCTCAGTACTTCCTGGTTGTAGGTTGCTAGGACCCTTTCCCAGATCCATTCTGTAGCTTCATCTTCTTCTTCATCATCATCACTCCAGGACCACTCTGCAGAGCTCATGACAGAAACTGTAAAAAGTAGATGTAGGGAATAAAAAAGCAGTATAAAATAACTGCTTGACTCTTGCATATAAAGCTTAAGAAAAGAAAGACAAAACTCTCCACTTCAAGCCTCCATTGTAAACAGCCATCTTGAGTAAATGGACAATTTGCTACAGTCACTAATTAAAATGTGAACATCTACTTTCTCAGACTGCAAACCACAAAGCTTACCTTCTCAAAATATACCAACAGGCTATCAACAGGCTGCATTAATTGTCCTAGAAATGTATGTGTTGTTAATGAATTAATATGTTTTGACAAGGTCAAACTTGTGGTTGCTATATAATGAGATCTTCTGGATATGGGCTACTTTTAATTGCATCTTGGCATGGGATCAGCACCAGTCAGAGGTATGGCTCCAATATTTGGCTCATCCATTAACAGGTGTATTGTCAAAGAATTATGTTGTCTGTAAAGTATGTGAAACCCAGCAATTCTCCCTTTAAATGCTTTTGTGAGCCTAGAGCTGTTTACAAGCATGAGTCAGTTCAGACCTCAATAACAGGCTGTGAACTTTCTCACAGCAGGACATCTCTATTAGATCATTTGCATGAGGCTATCAGGTGGCAAATGACCTCTACAGCATCATTTGAAGTAGAAAAGGGATGAGCTGAGGAACAGTTCACAAGAGCAGGTGCCTTATCAGTTAAATTATGTAAACACAGGATAAGATCATGAGACTGTGTAGTAAACAACCACAGAATATTGTTTGATGTGGCAGTGACAACTATTGACCACTTACAATACTAGAAATGACTTATAACAGCCATTGATCTGCCTATAAAAAGAGAGGCACACAAAGGGAACACAGAGACAGCAGGCATCAACCATTACTCATCAATGGTACAGACTTTGCGGAGGCTTAGGGAAGGCTGCTGAACTGACCCACAGGAGGCTCCCTTCCTAGTAATATAGGGGAGGAGGTCTTCCCCAAGACTGAGACTGGTAAAGTATTATCTGCAATGAAGGATCTTATTTGTAATGCTGAAGAATAATCATTTAGCTGAATAAAACCACATTACTTAGCACAGCTGATGTCAAACTTTATTGCTTATCTGACATCATAATGAAAGAACATCTGGTAAATGCAAGGGGATGACAGAACAACAGGTGAAGTAATACAGATAGGTATGTAGTAGGGAAGTGTGTCAGCATTGTGTAGAGGATGAATAATGAGGCAAATCAGAGTAATTTGGGGGTCTTCCCCCTCCTGAAGTGAAACACAATGTCAGCAACTCCTCTGGCTTGGATCAGGGCCCCCACAAAGCCTCATGTTGCTCTGATTTTATGTGATTTTCTGTTCTATATAGCACTATTTTTAAAATCTCTATTTCTCTAGGCCTATTTGCTTTGCAAGAAGTGAGGCTGTCCAAAATGTTGCCTATAGAGCATTGTAAGGCCTATATTGGACAGCTGATGGACTATCTCAGAGGACACAAAGAAGCACTAGAAATGTTTGGTTTAAAAAAGTGTGGCAGATCACACTCTTAGAAAAACTAATACTGAGATTGGTGAAGGGTAAGAAAAAGAAGGGTTTATTTTCTAAGGAATGGCATCAGTTTATAGAATATACAAGTGATGAATGGAATGAAAGGAGAGTGAAACCAGTATATAAATCAATATGATTAGCTTAGATTGATTGGAAGATGTGTTAATGTTGTCAGTGTTGGAATTTGTTGTGATGTGCTAAATGGATACGTTATAGAATATTGTTATTAATTTGGTAACACCATGGCTGTAATGCATTAATTAAGGGTGGAGGGAACAGGAAAAAATCGGGGGGGGGGAGAAATGTAGAGGCACTCACCACTCAGAGACCCTGAACCTATTTGCCTGCAATTTGGTAGGCTTAATCAACTGTGTCTGTGAATTTCACCCACTTTGGTCAAAGGGAGAAAGCCATTTTTAGATTCCTTATCATAGTGAATTGAAAACACAGAGTCTTAATTGAGTGGCTCAGAATCCAAAACAAGTAATGAAGCAGAGAGGGGGGAGAGCAACTCATAAACAGATCAGATTATTTTTAATGCAGAGATACAGAGGTACAAGATGAATCTGGGGGCTCATGTATACTCCTAGTATGCAGATTGGGGTGGTGTACCAGTGTGTACAACCCCCAACTTGTGTATTGTCAGTTCAACATCAATGGGCAATGTCTCCACTGTCCCTGCACATCCCACAGAGTTATTTTCACAGTCATCGTGTATGACATTTTGGAATGCCTTTGAAACCCTGCAGCTGGGTTCCAGCTAACAGGGATAGCTTATGTGTGTTTGGCAGGCTTCCCCTTTGTAGACAGGTCCCCAACATGTGGACAGCAGGGGCTGGGGCTAGCAGAGGATTGTAGGGGCAGAGCTACTATGGATGGCTCTGCTTTCTGTCCACCTGATGGAGAAAAGAACACTGGAGAGCAATGCACATAGCTGTACATAATTCATTTTTATTGATGTCTGTGTGGAGGATGAAAGATGGGGAACACATGCATCAATGTTCACCAGGAAAGAATGCACACTATAATAACAAACTCACTGTAGGATGTCAGTAGTGTGGTGTGGTGTGTGGTGGGTTGGGGTGGAGCGAACCTCCCAACATCAGCACTGCTGCTCTTTAACTGGACAGAATTGGGGCAGGGCAGAGCAGCATAGGGTGCATTGGCAGGAGTGCTGGATTTGTGGTAGCGCTTCTGCTGGTGCACTTGCATAGCGCCATCCTCACTGCCATCGTATCCCATCCCAGCCCCATTCTAGCATGTTCCAGGTAAGTAGCAGTAAAGCTAGTGGCAGGAACCTGGCTTCATGGCTCTGCTCCATTGCACATGCTGCTAACTGAGCATGCTAGGTGCTTGTGAACAGTTCAGTGGCAAAGAGCAAAGAAATCGGGAAAAGAAGAAAAAAATCAGAATCGGAATTAATAGAACTGATAACTTCTCATGGTAAACTCTGACAAGGGATGGCTAACCTCCCTCCATACAATTTGATTCAACAGACAATAACATTTCTCTACTTTACAAACTGCATCCCTGTGGCATGTGGTATAGAATCATAGAATAATAGAGTTGGAAGGGGCCTATCAGGCCACCAGGTACAGTAAGTGATCACTGAAGACATGAATGTGTGAGTGAGCCTTCTTTATGGGGAGTCCCAAAGGCAGTAGTGGCCAATGGGGTGGGGTTGCTTTCCTGGCTTCCCAACATGGAACGTGCTGCTGCTAACTGAGTGGGAGAGGGGAAAGACAATGGGGAGTTCAGTGCAGTGGAGGCACAGTGGTGGGAGCATCAGATTGTTACACAAAAGCAGTTCTTTGCATCTGGAGGAAGCTCCAAAACACACACCAGATGGGAGACCAAAGTATAAGTCAACACCTTTATTGATTACCAATAGCTTTTGCAAAAGGAGACTAGGTTCTTTGGCTCACGCCTGAGAACCAGTCTAAAGCATGGTTACACAGTTACAAGACATATATGCTTTGAAGCCCTCCTAACACAGCCCCTCCCGTCCTGTTAGTAACTTTCCAGCTTTCTTCATAACCTTGCATTGAGCCAATGCCTTGGCTTTGTTTATCAGTGTTTTGCGCTCATCTGTCCTGTCTTTGCTTTCTCCAGTTGATGCATTGCATTCCAACCACTATCTACTTGAGTAATATCCTGTTACATTAGTTAAGCTGACATTTAAGCATCAAGCACGAAATGAACATTTAGCAACCACAGGCACCTTAAGAATTTTGTTTTCTGGTTCTATATTATATCAGGTTATCACATTCTATACTGTATCAAGTTAACACTACATACACTACAATTCCCATACTATATCTGGTTGCACTACAATTCTCCCCTCAAAAAGCTATTTAGGGGATTGAAACTCCATTATTTTCCTCTTGTGGAAGGCCTTGATACATCATAAGCATCTGTTTATGCGTTATACTTTCAACCATGCATTGTATGATCAAACTAATACATGGAATAAAGCAAGGCAAACTTAATAAAATCAGCAAGATTATACACAGTATCATAAATCCACTTCTGAGCCAACCAAAATTAGGAAGCCAATTGGTTAGCCAATTCCAATGCCAACCATTCCATTTTTGGGGTTCTACATATGCCACTTCCTCAATCCTCCTAAGATGTTTTTCCAATAGCTCCCCATTTTCATCTGCAAATACACAAAAATCAGAGACATTCAAATATCCGCAGAGGCCACCCTGGGATGCCAATAAGAAATCCATTCCAAGTTTAATTTGGAGAATACTTTGCTTCAGGGCTTTAATGTCCTCAGCCAGCAGTCGGAAAGCCGCCAGTTTCGTTGGCAACTATTTCCACTACTGCTTGCAGACGAATAACACGATTGGTCAAATAATGGGCAGTTCTGCTGCCAACATTGGATTCCCAAGTTGCAGGGCCAACCCAATCTATTATTCTTTGGGCTGTCCATATTTCTGTTCCCTATTTTTGTTGACCCCCCTGTGCTACTTTAGAGATGACAGCCTCAGCCTCTCGGGCTACCCTTTGGTGTACTGGACCATACATTTTTACGTCGGTCCCACTATGAATCGAAATTGGGGGCAACAATAGGGCCACATAACATGTTCCAGTCCAATTGGCTGGGAGCTCTTTATATGCTCGTGAGCCACAGACAAAATGATGTCCCAACCTAGCTCTAATGCCATTGGGAAAAGGTCCCTTATCCCAGGGTCGAGAGCCATTAAGGTGTGAAATGGGAGATCCTCTGTGTCTCTTTGGATCATACCATCCCCCATAAAAAGGGCTACCATATCTTACCATACTATCATTTTTCACACAAAGCGCTGGCTGATCTTTGTTTCCCTGACATGACACTCCTTCTCGTGATTGGGATCGATACGCTGCTCCCACCTCAAACCATGACTCTTTGAACCCATCCACCCCTGTACCATTTGACCATACCCAGTGGAGGGTTTGGGAATTATCAAAATACATGGTAGTGGACTTGAAATATCTACACACACATATGCAAGTCATCTCATACGTGTCATGTTCCCAACAGTCGTCCCCTGTGGGGTTCTTAGAAGTCCTGGTACCATTTATATGGGTCTCATTCCATAATCCTTTGTACTGAGTACAATTAAGGCCTTTATCCCAATATGGAGTTAGATGCCATTTGAGAGTAATAGAACATTTGGAGGTCCCAACAGAAATACTTGTCTCACCTTTACGTGAGATTCTTTGGAAACACCAAGTTCCAAACGTGGGGACTACCCAATACCAATCTCTTCTAGTGGTAAAATTTTATGTTTTCCATGTGTCATTTACATTTTCATACTGCACATGTAGGACAGATTCATTATACACATGTCCATAAGCAGTCAGGGGAAGAGGCCTAAAGGGGAGGGGATCTATGCTATTCCCTCCTGCATGCACACACACACAACAATTGGAAAAATTGAATTCCTTCACCACTTTTTGCATCAAATGGAAAACTGAATTTTCTGGTTCTTCTTCTGGATTTTCTGGTTCCTCTGCCCCTGTAAATAGGAAAAGCCCCCATATCCACAACAGCCACATCTTATTATACATCCACAAAGTGGTATTCTTCCCTTCGAAATGGATAGGCAGGAATATACCAATGATATCGCGCCTCTTCCCAATAAGTTAGGGATCCTAAGAATATCCCCCTGTTTCCTATGTACACTCCTCCAAACAGCCCTGGCTCTGGGTACTTGTAAATGTAAATGAGTGGTCTTGGTTCTCCTCACAGTAGTTTCCCCCAATCGAATCTTACACCTTCTACTACTGCACTCCTATATGTTCCTACCACAGTTGTGAAGATAGGTTTGGATGAACCTCCCATGTACCTCCTTTTTGTTTAAGGCAATCGTTTACAGCAAAAGCAATACAAGAATATGAACACAATCACAGCTCCCGCAAGTCCACCTATTATTCCTGCCCAATTAATTTCCCAAGCAACTGGAATTAAGGAAGGAAAGTCCATTTCACTCTTTTTTCTTCATGAACCTCACCTTCAGGCCGAGACCCGGCATGATCTCCGATAGCCACTTTTCTGGGTTTTAATAATGCGGACAGGAATGCTTTAATTTCACTGCCATTCTGGATGGGTTGTCCATTACTTCCTAAGAATCCTCTTTCCTTCCACAATGCCCCAAAAGCATGTGTTGTGCCAAAGACATATTTAGAATCAGTGTACAAATTGATCTCTTTATCTGCATATAAGTCCAAAGCCTTGGTTGCAGCCCACAGTTCTGCCTGCTGTGCTGACCAACTAGGAGGAAGTGTTTGTTTCCATAAGATCTCTTTGCCTTTAACAACTGCAGCTCCGGTACAACGTTTGCCTTCCACTACTCGGCTAGACCCATCTACAAAGATATTATCTGTTTCCTCTATCGGTATGTCCCTCAGTTCTGGCCGTATGATGGTATCCTGGTCTAGAACTTCCAGGCAATCATGTAACAATTCCCCTGGTACAGGGATTAAAGTAGCTGGGTTCAAGGTATTGCAAACTGACAGGGTCAGATTATTACATCCAGTTAGCAGATTCTCATAGGAATTCTGTCTTGAGGGACTGAGAACTTTATCTGCCTTTGTTCCCAGTATTCTAGCTACATCATGTGGGCCTGTTATTTCCAGCTGTGCTCCCATGACAATTTATATCCCTTTTTAGCTAATTCCTTCAGAAGAGACCTAGTGGCTTCTAGGCAGGCCCCCCGGTTTTTTCCACAGACCAAGATATCATCCACGTAAACCAAGATCGGGGTTTGGGGGTTCCTTTCTCTCCGTTCTTCCAGGTCCTTTTGTAGGGCCTTTGTAAATTCTGAGGGTGACCCCAGAAACCCTTGGGGCAGGACTCCCCAAGTGTATTGGCAGATTCTACCTGTTTGGGGGTTCTCCCATTCAAAAGCAAACAAATTCTGACTGTCCTTATGGAGGGGAATTGAGAAAAGCGCATCCTTTAAGTCCAAAACAGTGAAATGGGAGGCTGTGGATGGGATTTGTGTCAAAATGGTGTGTGGATTCGGGACTACAGGGTGGTCTCTGGCCACTTTAGGGTTAATAATTCAAAGGTCTTGAACTAAGCGAAAGACCCCCGGTTTTCCCGCCTTTGGGACCCCCATTATGGGTGTGTTGTGGGGTGAAGTTGTCTCATGCAGCCATCCATCCTTCAGGAACTGTTGGATAAGGGGTTGGAGGCCTTCTCGAACCTCACGTCTGAGGGGGTATTGTTTCACTGGTTGGGGCTTCGCTCCAGGTTTTAGGGTGACTTTTACAGGTTCTGCTTCTAAAGCCCTTGCTGGGTTATCCTTGTGTGCCCATACTATGTCTGGGACGTCTTCTGCCTCTGTGTCCCATTCCAAAGCTGAGGCAGGCTTATGGTGAGTCACCCCCCTCAGGGCCATTTGATATGAAGAGCTACAACATTTAGGAATGGTAACTCTCATCTGATCCCCTTCAAAGGAAATGGAAGCTTGCAGCTTTGTTAAAATGACTCTGCCCAGCAGGGCAACAGGGCAACTTGGGGATACCAGAAACTCATGCTGTATATGTCCGTCTCTAATTTTGACCAACTGAGGCCATGTAAAATGAAGATTTTGCTTTATCCCATCAATGCCTTCCACCTTCTTAACGTGGGGGCTTATTTGGTCAGGCTTTGCCCCTGGCGAAATTGAATATGTTGCCCCGGTGTCAACGAGGGCATTGTATATTTGTCCCCTAACTTTAAGAGGCAATATCGGTTCTTCTAGCCTCCTGGGGGACTGGCCCGACCACCTTCATTCTGATTCTTCCTCATGCCCCACCATTTCCCTCTCAGGTTGGCGGGCTCCAGGCTCTGGCTTTTTAAGCTGGCGGGGATCTGGTGCTTGCCCTTGGCGCCCCTCTCTATTCTGAGGACATTCCTTTGCCCAATGACCTCTTTCGTGGCATATTGCACACTCATCTTTTTCTAACCTATGCCTGGGTCCTTTTTGGTTATTATCTCTTCGTTCAGTGGCCATTGCTGCTGCCATCATCGCACATTCTTTTTTCCATCTCTTCTTCCCCTCCCTTTTCTCAACTTGATCTCTATTCACATACACCTTAAAGGCAATTTCCACCAGTTGGGCTATAGGCATTGCAGGAGCCCCCTCAAGCTTCTGTAGCTTCCTTCTAATGTCTGGGGCTGACTGCGCAATATACATAGTGTTAAGGAGATGGAGATTATCAGGGCTGTCTGGGTCCATGATGCTATACTGTCGGAACGCCTTTTGTAACTTTTGTAAGAATGCTGGCGGATCCTCCCCTGCACCCTGTCGAATCTCATAAATTTTACTCAAATTGCAGATCCGCGGAACAGTGTGTTGAAGCCCATAGAGTATCAGGCGCCTATAATTCTCAAGGGGCTGGGGGGTTCCTGTTCGACAATTCCACCCAGGATCTACATCTGGAAAGCTCTGTGCCACTGAGACCCCATTCTGCTGGGCTGCATCTATCTCTGCCTGCCTCCTAGCCTGGCTCATCACCATTGTGCGTTGTTCTGGGCTCAAAAGTGTTTGGAGTAAGGTCTGAACATCAGCCCACATAGGATTGTGACTCAAAAATATTGATTGGAACAGATCCTGCATTCTGGTTGAGTCTTCCCGCAGGGTTGAGGGTCTGATTTTTCCAATTAAAGAAATCTGAAATGGAGAACGGTTATATACATATGACCTTGGAGCTGCAGCATGGGCATTAGGGTTTGCCACCTCTCTCATAGGGCAGGTCAGATCGGCCATATCTTCTCTTTCCCTTTCCTGTCTTCTCGCCGCCTGTGCTCTCATTGTCACCCCTGGCCACATGGGGCTGAGGGCGGATTGTTCAGGTAGCTCACCCAGACATGAAGCTAATTCCTGCCCCATTCCATCCCGCAGACTTGTTTGCATTTCACTAAGTTGTCTTTCTAACTGTGACAATCGTTGTTGATTCTGAGCTGCCAAAAGTCTCCGCTTTTGACCAGTGGCCTCCAGCTGCCTGGAGTATTCGGCTAACAGAGGGGATGTGAATGGAGTTGATGCTTGCTGTGGTGAGACCACTATGCCAGGCCCACTTCCCGAAGGAGTCCCCTGTGGGGGATTATAAGGAGGTGGAGCGGTGGGTAAGATACCTTCCACAAAGGGGTCCTCCTCTGGCTGACTTAAAACCGCAGGAGGATCGGACTTAGACTGGGGTGGCTGGGACTTTTTAACCCCCACGGTTGAGGCCATCATTGCTTTACAACAGGCACCTTTACATTTCTTTATCCAGGACGGGTTTGTTTCCACCCGATCCTGCCACACATCAATATAGGGAAATTGATCCCATCTGCCTTCCCTTGTAACTTTCGCATGTACAGCACTTATAATACTTTTATCCCAGGTTCCCCCTTCCGACCATTCCAAGTCCCACGTGGTCCATTCCCCATTGCAAAATTTAACCAAACCCCATTTGGTGATGGCACCTGCACCATATGCATTTTTAAAATCTTTAAAATTTCTCAAAAAACATCCCAACGGGTTCTGCAGTTTTTCCTCCCGCGATGCCCCTGTTCCCATTTTACTTGGGTTTTTCAACTGCCTGCTATAGGTCAGTTCCCTGGGCTTTTCAACAGGCTCTCGTCCCACGGTCTCCTCCCAATTCTGCAAGCGGATCTTACCAGGCTTCTCAGTAGGCTTTTCGACCCTCACGACCACCACACAGTCACTGACGGTTTCCAGTTCCTCCCTAAGGTGTTGGCCCTCTGGTCTCATGGTTGGAGCTCCGGTTGATGCCGCGGTGTCCTCCGCTCTTCACTCTCTTGGCCCCAAGGCAGGTTCAAACAACCTGGAACGCTCTCCTTGGCCCGCCAGAGGTGACACGGGAGACCCAGCGGGTCTAACCAGATCTCCTGGCTGGCTCGCCAAAATTGTTACGCAAAAGCGGTTCTTTGCATCTGCAGGAAGCTCCAAAACACACACCAGATGGGAAACCAAAGTATAAGTCAACACCTTTATTGATTACCAATAGCTTTTGCAAAAGGAGACTAGGTTCTTTGGCTCATGCCTGAGAACCAGTCTAAAGCATGGTTACACAGTTACAAGTTATATATGCTTTGAAGCCCTCCTAACACAGCCCCTCCCGTCCTGTTAGTAACTTTCCAGCTTTCTTCATAACCTTGCATTGAGCCAATGCCTTGGCTTTGTTTATCAGTGTTTTGCGCTCATCCGTCCTGTCTCTGCTTTCTCCAGTTGACGCATTGCATTCCAACCACTATCTACTTGAGTAATATCCCGTTACATTGGTTAAGCTGACATTTAAGCATCAAGCACGAAATGACATTTAGCAACCACAGGCACCTTAAGAATTTTGTTTTCTTGTTCTATATTATATCAGGTTAACACATTCTATACTGTATCAAGTTAACACTACATACACTACAATTCCCATACTATATCTGGTTGCACTACAAGATTGGTTCCATCACTGTGTCTGCACCATGCTGACCTCCCTGCCCCCTCACCTCTCCCCAACTCCCTCTCTGTTACTGGCATCAACCTCCACATTGGGAAGACATACACACCACCCACTACTGCCCCAAGATGTATCTCTTGCTATACCATTTGTGAGAGAAAACCCTGCCAGGAGATGCTTTAGGTTCTCTGTTAACTATTTCTCTACGACCTGCCCATCTCACTCTAGTCTGTGCCTGAACAAGATGTGACAATGAACATTGTAACCTTAACAGCCGTATCTGAAGGAAGGGACAGGCATTTACTTTCACATATTGAACATATTTCAGCAATCAAAAGTAGCTAGCACTCAAGAATATTAGTCTGAAGTTGGCAACCCCTCTCCTCTATAACCTAGAGATAGTGGTGAAGTTCTCCAAGTGGGGGCTCAGGATTCAAGTTGGGTGGGTGGGGGCATAAGTTCCACTTGAAAAAAGAGAGGGAAGTTTTACAAAACCTAAACGTCTTCTCTTGCATGGATCAAAATCTAAGCAGGAAACAAATTTCTGCCTTTCCTCCACCTCTACTTCCCTCGCCAAAAGTCATCTCCTCCAGTCCCTTGTATTTGCTTCCCTTCCCTCGGCAGAACTATATTTCCCATAGTTCTTACGGTCATTGCTGCTGAGTGATGGGAAGAAAGAAAGTGTAAACCAGATGACAGTCTGGTGGGAGGGGAAAGGGTAGTGGGGGTGATTTTTTTTTCTGAGCTGTTGGTTTGGATCAGTTTTTTTAAAAAAAATATCCAAACTTTTCTGGCCCTTTAAATGTTGTTCAACTTCACTCTATCTCTTGCCGCACACCATTCATAATTCTATCATGACCTTCACTCCTTGGGTTAGAGGCCGGGCCTGGCAACCAAGAGGTCTTCTGTATCTTTAACAGTTGTGCAGGGGGAAGGGAGAATCCCACCTTGTGGTTTTTCCCATTACAGAGTTGCAAGAACACCTGCACTTGGCTGACTTCTCTTCTCCTAAAGATACAGGATCAGTCTCAGGCCATGGACCTGGCAACCCTAATTCCTATGTATGTCCACAGCTTGGGATGCTTTCTGGAATGGAAGGGCCCCTGCCCAGGGCCAGTGCCAAAACACGATAAGGTCAGGCCCTGACTGAGGGCCCCTTGTACAGGTGGGTGAGTAGCACTGCCCTTCTCCGATCCATGGCAGGGTCCCTGCTGCAGATTGCAGGGGGGGGAGCTTCCAGGCCACCCAACCATTCACTTGCTCCACCTATCTCTTTCCTGTCTTCTTCTGCTGCACACCCTGCATGCGCATGGCTGCCATCAACCAAGATGGCAATGGAGGCTTCTTTAAGGGGCTGATGCCCCTACCACCATCTTGGTTGATGGCAGGTATGTTCACGCACATAGCATACTGTGCATGTGTGCCATCAACCAAGATGGGGGGGTATTAGCCCCTTAGAGAAGCCTCCACTGCCATCTTGGTTGATGGCAGCCCTGTGTGTGCAGTGTGTGCAGCAGCAAAGGCAGATGAGAGGTAGGTGGAACAGGCAGGAGTCACATGCCTGGGGCAGGCTGGTGCCCAAGGCCCCATCATGCCTGATGCCGGCCTTGCCCCGCCACATCCTCAGCCCTGCTGTTTATGGAGGCCATGGCAGAAGGAGGAGCAGGCAGATCTCAGCAACTGGGCCCAGTGCCCTCACATGATGGCAGTGGGGCATGCCTGCTCAATCCTATCCCATCCTCTCCCTGCCCCCAGAAAGCCACATTTCAGGGCTTTGGGCTAGCTGCTACCAGCAGGGATCAGGGATACCTCTGAGCAATCCAACACACATACCTCACCAGCCCAGTGCAAAGGGGATTTGGATTGCTTTGTTACTTGCCTTTTTTCAAACTAAAAATCTCTCAGTATTGTAACCTTTACTCAGAGGGGAATTACTGGCTGCACCACACATTCTATAAATCTCATTTCAGAGCTACATTATAAACTGCTCTTCCTCCCTCCTTTTTTTCTTTGTAACTTCATTCTTGTAACTTTCTTGATTGCATACTTTTAAATAAAGGGATAATTGGACTTTTAATTAAAGCCCAGGGTGCCTTGTTATATACATTGCTTGTATGAAGAGGGAAATCACAGGATGACAATAGTTGTGTTTGTGTCATGCAATCAACAGTGCAAAACAAGCTGGACTTCTGCCCTTTAGGAGACTTGCTAGTTTGAGTCAAAGTTTTTACATATAGCAATGCCCCTAGTTTATTGGGGATAGGGGGAACTCTCCATGGATCATTACAGTAAAGTCCACATAAAAAAGGCCACATGGGCCAGGAAAATAAATGCTGCACAACTGGTGTGTGTGTTGTGTATGTGTGTCATATGCACATATACATATGGGGAAATGCAGTGAGTGCTTGAAATACAAAAGAGTCTACACAAATTCCTGGCTATAGCTGTTTATTTTCTTCTATGAATACTTATCATATATTATTTTTATCTGCAAAAATTGAATCCCAGCAATGCCAAGGGAATCCTTAACCTTTAGGAGTATGATTCTGACTTTTTGTCATTTAGAACCTCATCCAAGGATAACTGAACATTAAAAACAAATTCAACGGAGGTCCATTGATTTCAGTGGGATCACTCTGATTGTAGCTTAGTTGGATAGAACTCATAGCTAATTTCTTTAGCCACTACTTCTCTCCTCTCCCCCATCAAATCTTCCTTCTTCAATCTAATAACATAAGGGATGTCATCATAGCCTCTAATAGGAAACTACCTTAAGAACATAAGAACATAAGAAGAGCCTGCTGGATCAGGCTAGTGGCCCATCTAGTCCAGCATCCTGTTCTCACAGTGGCCAACCAGGTGCCTGGGGGAAGCCCGCAAGCAGGACCCGAGTGCAAGAACACTCTCCCCTCCTGAGGCTTCCGGCAACTGGTTTTCAGAAGCATGCTGCCTCTGAGCACAGCCATCATGGCTAATAGCCATTGGTAGCCCTGTCCTCCATGAATTTGTCTAATCTTCTTTTAAAGTCATCCAAGCTGGTGGCCATTACTGCATCTTGTGGGAGCAAATTCCATAGTTTAACTATGCACTGAGTAAAGTACTTCCTTTTGTCTGTCCTGAATCTTCCAACATTCAGCTTCTTTGAATGTCCATGAGTTCTAGTATTATGAGAGAGGGAGAAGAACTTTTCTCTATCCACTTTCTCAATGCCATGCATAATTTTACACACTTCTATCATGTCTCCTCTGACCCGCCTTTTCTCTAAACTAAAAAGCCCCAAATGCTGCAACCTTTCCTCGTAAGGGAGTCGCTCCATCCCCTTGATCATTCTGGTTGCCCTCTTCTGAACCTTTTCCAACTCTATAATATCTTTTTTGAGATGAGGCGACCAGAACTGTACACAGTATTCCAAATGCGGCCGCACCATAGATTTATACAACGGCATTATGATATCGGCTGTTTTATTTTCAATACCTTTCCTAATTATCGCTAGCATGGAATTTGCCTTTTTCACAGCTGCCGCACACTGGGTCGACATTTTCATCGTGCTGTCCACTACAACCCCGAGGTCTCTCTCCTGGTCGGTCACCGCCAGTTCAGACCCCATGAGCGTATATGTGAAATTAATATTTTTTTGCTCCAATATGCATAATCTTACACTTGTTTATATTGAATTGCATTTGCCATTTTTCTGCCCATTCACTCAGTTTGGAGAGATCTTTTTGAAGCTCTTCGCAATCCCTTTTTGTTTTAACAACCCTGAACAATTTAGTGTCGTCAGCAAACTTGGCCACTTCACTGCTCACTCCTAATTCTAGGTCATTAATGAACAAGTTGAAAATAATGAGTCAGACCATTGGTCCCTCTAGCTCAGTGCTGTCTATACTGACTGGCAGCAGCTATCCAGAGTTTTCAGGCACGAGTCTCTCACTGCTCTACCTGGAGATGCCAGGGATCAAACTTGGGACGCTCTGCATACAAGGCAGATGCTGTACCCTGAGCTATGGCCCTTCCCCATCATATTTTTCAAAGGGCTCATCCACGCGGTGATTTAGTGTGTGTGTGTGGTGCTACTTGCATTCCCTTGTAATTCACATGGTTCACATGAAGTTGCAGGCAAGGAGAAGCTATAACTCTGTTTCCCCCTTTAAATCTTTATTAACCCAATCCAATTATAATGCAAAAAGGAAAGGAAAACCTGACTCAGCTGCACAGTGCTCCTCCTTGTAGGTGCTTTTCTTCAATTTTTTTAGTAGGCGGGCTCTCTTTTAATGCCCCATCATCTGCTCCCTCATCTGCCGCCCACAAAAGCTGCTGCAACCACTTCCTACTTTGCCTTTTCACATACTCCTCCCCCCATCCATCTAGGCTGGGACAACAGAGAAGAGTTTTTTTGTCAGTTTCCTTTTTTTCTTGTCAATTTCACACTGAGGTGCTCTCCTGTTTTCAGCCTTGAACTGGGGGGAGTAAACATGAAAACTTAGAGGGTGGAGCCACAAGGAAACAGCAACACTGATCCTTCACAGAGGAATGCCTACTAGTGTGAATGGAAAACAGCAAATTTGAAGCTACCAAGTGTGGACCTTGCAAATCTATCATGACAGTAAAAGCAGCATCTTTAGTAAGAAGGCATGCTCCCATGTGAATAAGCCCAAAGTGACAATATCATTGGGGCAATGCTTCCTGAATAGATATTGTTCTCATTCTAAACTGGTTTCATATTCCTGTTTTTATTTTATAACACTTTAAAATGAACTGTCCTTGGCAAATATACATTATAGTTCTCTATATATGTTGCACACATGCATGTTAGGAATGTATTTATTCCCGTATTCTTTGCAAAAAAACCCCTCACCTTCTGAGAACATTGTCACGAGCACATGGGGACCTTTCTCCACACTGCAAAGGATAAGGAATCCTACAGTTTAGCACTGTGCTGACTCTAAACTAGCCTTCCCCAGCCTTGGGTCCCCCAGATGTATTACAACTCCCATCATCTCTGACCATTAGCCATGCTGGCCATTGTAGGTCAACAACATCTGGGGCCCAAGGCTAAAAAACCTTTACTCAAGGGGAATTACTCCAGCCCCTTGGTTATTGTGGCCCCAAGGTCCAGCGCTGGGTGCTTCCATAAATCTCATTTGACCTATATTAAAAACTGCTCTCCCTCCCTCCTTGCAACTTTATTCTTGTAACTTTCTTAATTGCATACTTTCAAATAAAGGCATAATTGGACCTTTAACGAATGCCCAGGATGCCTTATTAAAAATGTTCATTGTTATACCTATTGTTTGTATGAAGAGGAAAATTACATAATTACAATTGTGTTTGTGTAATGGCAGTCAGTAGTGCTAAACGAGATGGTCTTCTGCCCTTTAAGAGACCTGCTAGTTTGAGTCAAAGCTTTTCTATGACCAGCATGTTACTTACGGCAAAAAATGATATTGGGCAGGGAGCAACATCCCATGGATCATCATGGTTAGGTCTACATCAAAAGGGCCACACAGGTTGGGAAAATAAATGCTGCAAAACTGTTGGATAATCAGTGCCAGGAAGAATTAACCTAACAAGCTCACTTGAGAGGGAAATAAGATGTGCGCACACACACACACACACACACACACAGAGAGAGAGAGAGAGAGAGAGAGAGAGAGAGAGAGAGAATGAGTGTTTGAACCACAAAGGAGTCTGCCTAAATTCCTGGCTATAGCTCTTTATTTTCTTCTATGGATGCTTATAATTTGTATATATTTTTCATCTTCAGCAATTGTATCCCAGCAATGCCACGGGAATACTTAATCTTTAGGAGAATGCTTCTGCCTTTCTGTTGTTTAGAACCTCATCCAAGGATAACAAAAACAAATTCACTTAATTAAGATCCATGATATGTTCTAGTGATTGGGTTGTATCCAAGATTAGTCCTACTAAACACATTTAATAAACACATTAAAATTAATGGAGATGACTAACTTAGGTCCATTAATTTCACTGGGTCTACTCTGGGTATAACTTAGTTGGATACAACTCAGAATTAATTTCTTCATCTGCTACTCCACACCTATCAAATCTTCCTTCTTCAATCTCATAACACACAGGAAGACAAACTGGCCACCAGACTATCCCTCAGTTCGTGTGTTCATTGACTTGGCAAATTGGTCTTGTTTGCTTCAAGCTTCTGCAGCTTTTCCTAATAACCAGATTTAAAAAACCAACAAAACAGAGGTGAATGTAATGAAAGTGTTATTTCTGACATCTTCTATCCAAACAGCTGCAATGTGTATCCTATTTAACTTCTGTGTCATTGAGGTGATGATGGTAGCCATTAACATTCATTGTTTGATTCTTAACCTGTCCCCCCCTTGTGTCATGGGCCCAGCAGAATGGGGTAGAGCGGTGAGAGGGCAGAAAAGGAGGAGGACTTTGAATGGACTGACAGTTCCCATGTTGAACTACCCGGCATGCAGAACTCTGAGAACTCTCTCACTCTGGACAGTGACAGTTCTGCCCCTGAAGCTCTGGTTACTCATGAGGAGGCTCAGCCCAGTCAAGCAGTTGCCCCCCCACCTGATGTGCCTCCTCTACCCATGCCCACTCTCCTGCCTCCCCAGCACATCACCCCTCCCTCTGAGGAGAAGGATCCTGCTGAGGCAGAGTGGCCACCCTTGCCTCACTCACGGAGGCACCTGTGCCAGCAAGGACAATGTGCCCAAATGGCTTCACTGAGGTGGAGCACTTGGGTGCACATGCACCCCCAACAATGACACTCAGTTTGCCCAAGTAGGGTGCCTGCCCAACTTTACTTAAGCTGGGTGAGGGGACATGTCTATTTGCTGCGATGTCTTTGTGCAGTGTAGTCATGTGTAGTCTAGCCTAGTAATGATGCTGAATCCTGTGTAACCTATAAGTTGATCGATGAAGTGCTATGAAGTGAAATCTTTTAATAAACCTATTAAAGAAAGGCACAGCTCCTCATTCATGACTGACTTCAGAGTGTTTGGGCAGGACAGTTTGTTGCAGCCCCTACCTCCTCTGCTTGATGACACCATGATGAAGATGGAAGCAAGCAGCGTGGTAGAGGAGGGCTACCAGAGCACCCTAGAGTCCATGATAGCCAAGTTCCAGCAACTCCACACCAAGACTCAGACTCTTCGGAATGAAACCCAGACCCTTTGAGTGGAGAACCAGAACGTGCACCTCCAATTGAGCCGGCTCAGAAAGACTGTGATAACATTGCAATGGGGGGCTGCTCCAGCTCAACTGATGCCTGCGCCCCATGTCAAGATGCCTGTCTGGCTTCCCCTCTGATACAGTGGAAAATGGGAGCAATTTGTGACGTTCATCATGCAGTGTGAACTGTACATCAGAGTACGACAGTTAGACTTTCCCAACAACGTGCTGAAAGTGACCTTTGTGATCAGCCTATTGGAAGGGGAGGCAGTTCAGTGGTCGACCCCCCTGTTGCTTTGAGACAACCCTGTGTTGGCACAGTACGATAATTTCATTGCTGACATGGCAGAAAGTTTTTGAGATCCACAGTGGAAGGTCACTGTAGCTCACCAACTGGGAAACCTGCACCAGGGCAAAAATTCAGTCAGGACTTATACTAACACATTTCGAATTTTGGTGCAGGAAGTGGATTGGAATGAGTCAGCTCAGATGTACCAATATCAAAAGGGCCTCAGCAACAAGATACTGGATAAATTGGCATGAACTCTGGCTCCCAACAGCTGTGCCTGCAGATAGACAGCAGACTTGAAAGTCACTCTCTAGAGCGCTGGGCTTTCTCAACTTGTCAGTTGCCCCGCATACCTCTCCACCGCACACATTTGTCTCCTAGCCTGGGAACCTCCACTCCATCCGGAGAGGGGCCCATGCAAATTGGCACTGTGCAGCCACACCTGATGGAGGAGGAGAATGAGAAGAGGCATTGAGAGGGGCTGAGCCTGTATTGTGGGAAGGCAGGACATCTAGAGAAGGCCTGCCCCTCCAAGTCAGAGAAAGCCCAGTGCATGAAACTACAAATCCCAGTTCTCACAGAGGTCCATGAGCTGGGACCAACTATAAGTCAAGGACCTCATGATATTCCTTTCCCTACCCAGGCTGGCCTTACACCTGCCAATCCATCTGGGTCTGCCATCAGGACAAAGCACCCAACTGCTAGCTACAGTGGATTCAGGGGCGTCCATCAACTTTGTAGACTTAGGCTTTGCAAAGTGACACAACATTCCCATCACTATGCTGGAGGCACCTCTATCCATGGAGATCATGGATGGAGGGTCCCTTGCTTCAGGGACCGTCACACAGGAAACCATTGGGCTGCAAGTGGAGGTGCCTGGATACCTTGAGAAGCTGTCCTTCTCCAGAGGGCACAATGAAAACTGACCCAGGTGAGCTATGGGAGAGGACAGGGGGAAGAAGGAAGAAAAATAATCTTTAAAAACTGTCATTGTTGCATGTTGGTGGTGTATCTAGCAATATCAATCTTTGGTTGGTTAACTTCAAACAGGCAAAATGTAAGGACAGCAGTGGCTCAGTTTTCAACTTTCAAAATCACATCACATAGATGAAAATAAATCCAACAATACAAGGTTCATTTAATTGCAGGGGAAATGGCAATTTAGTTAACTGTCCTTGGACAGACAGTAAGCCTGAAGCAAGAGACCTACTTGATGGGCAATATATCTGAATAAAAAACACACCTATCATTGGTAGACAGAAAGGAAACATTGGTAGAAAGAACAAAAACAACAGCATTATTTCTTGGCAACGGAAAAGGTCAAAATAGTAAAAGCAGAAGATAACGGAAAATAAACTAATACAAATGGTAACCAGTTGCCAGTTCAGCAAAAGGAGAACCGAACTGACATCAACAAACAACCTACATCCCTGGTCACCATAGCCTATCAGAGTTTTTATGTGACAGTATCCTTGGGGCAGTGCTTCCTGAACAAATATTATTCTCAATCTAAATTTGTTTCATATTGCTGTTTTTATTTTAAAATGAACTGATCTTGGCAAATATATTATAGATATCTATATTTTATTTATTAATTAAATTTTAGCCGCTTTTTCTACACACATATGTGCACTGAAAGCAACTTTATATATATATATATATATATATATATAAAGTAAAAAATTAAAAACTACATTAAAAAGTTAAAAACAAAAATAATATATAAGGCAGTGGAACAACACTTCTTAGGAAGGTTATACATGGGGCAGAGCCAGGCAATGCTGGGCCCTTGGCATTAGCCTGCCCCTGGCCCATGGCACCATAGCCCAACACCTCCTCCTGTTACAAGCCCTGTGGGCGTCAATAAGCCCATGCCACTTGTATCACCTACCTCTTGGATGTTGAGCATAGTGTATGGGTGCACTGGTGTCGGGAGAGGCGTTACATCAGGTATTGTGGTGCTAAGCCATGTAAGGCTTTATAGGTTAAAACCAGCACCTTGAATCAAGCTCATGAATGATGTGCATGTGTAGTGCTTATGCCAGCCATCAACCACAATGGTGGCAGGGGTGTTAGCCCCTTAGGGAAGCTGCCACCACTATTTTGGGTGATGGCAGGCATGCATGCAAGTGTGCACAGTGTTCACATTGATGGGAGGCATAGGTGGGGGTCCATGCACAGGTTTATTGAAGCCCGTACTGCCTGTATGTGGGGGGTGCCTGGGAGCTGCCTCTGTGATCCGTGGCAGCATTGGGTTGCAGGACCCAATGCTGCCACAGATTGAGGAATGGGAGCACCACCTTCTACACTAAGGAGGGGCCCTTCAGGGCTGCAGGGGCCCTTGGCCACAGCCCAACCTGGCCACCCTTCAAAAGCTTTCTGAAGTTAAGGACCAAATGCCTGGGAGAAGGTAAATGTTTTTGCCTGGTGCCTAAATGTTTATATGTTTTATATGTTTATATGTTCTTAATGATATGTACTTACTTTTATCTGGAAGCCGCCTTGAGTTCCAGTTTGGAAAAAGGGCGGGGTATAAATAAAGATGATGATGATGATGATGATGATGATGATGATGATGATAATGATAATAAAGGTGGATAATGATGGTTATATATTGCACACATACATGCTGGGGCTGTCTTTAAGTCCCCTTCCAGAAATAGACTCTCCCATTGCCAACACACCAAGGAAGACTCGTGACACATGTATGGTTGAAATGTTATATTTATTAAAATATAACACATAATCAATCAAATTCCAATCCGCCAATTAATAATCTCAAATCCTTCGGGCAGGTGAGGCTCAACCTATCTATGAGGGTCTAGACCCTCCAAACCAGGAGGCAAGTCAGTCACATCGTACTGCAACTCCCCAGACAAGGATGTGGGAAAACTTCTCCCTCCTTGCAATCGGAGTCAGGTTTGTGGTTCCAACCTCCGCATCCTGGCCCCACCGTACAGGCGTTCACCATGATGCGCAAGCCGGTCCCACGTGGACACCCCCGGATCCACACCAGGCATTACGCCTTGATGTTTCACCAGGGAGTGCCCTTTACCCAAATGCCTCATCCACCTCCATTTTTAACCCCAATTTCCTCACCTGCCCGAATCCAACGCCAGCCAAACCGGAATCACCACAACCCACCCGGAACAAGCCAAATGAATCAAACCCAAGCAGTATGGAGTAGGCAAAACCAAAGAGATTCTGAAATCAGAAACTCCAAAAAAAAATTCCTACTCAGCCCCCGCAGGCGACTAGCTGAGCCCATACTGACAAGGGAGGGGTGGGTGGGTGCCGCAAGGCAAAAAAGGCGCGCTCTTAAAGCGGAGCAGGCTATATATAGCCGCTCAAAACCCTTACCCCATTGGTCAAGATGCCCCACCTGACCTCTTACACAATTTCGGGAACCTTCCCGAGCCTTCCTAGAAATAGGGTGTAGGCAAACCCGCCCCTACCAAATGGGCAGGACCATCATTCTTTGCAAGGAACTCATCTTTTGAGCACATTGTCACGAGCACATGAGGACTTTTCTCCACATGGCAAAGGATAAGGAATCCTACAGTTTAGCAGTCTGCTGACTCTAAACTAGCCTTCCCCAGCCTTGGGTCCCCAGATGTTGGTGGATTAACTCCCATAATCTCTGACTATTAACCTTTCTGGCCATTGTAGCTCAACAGCATCTGGGGCCCAAGGCTGGTCTAAATGCTGGTCAACATGTTGACCATGAAAAAATGTTTCTTTCCATCAGCATTTTGAGGGCACCTTTCACTTCTTTGTTCCTTAGGCTGTAGATCAGGGGGTTCAGCATGGGGATCACTATTGTATAGAATACAGATGCAATTCTGTCTGTATCCAGTGAATGGCTAGCATTAGGCTGGCAATATATGAGGAGAATGGTAGCATGGAATATAGTGATGGCTGTGAAGTGAGAGGCACAGGTGGAGAAGGCTTTATATTTTCCTTTGTTGGAACGAATCCTAGATACAGATATAATAATGAATATATAAGACAGGAGAATGGTTATTATGGTGCTGGTCTCCACAAAGGTAGCAAAAATGAAAAGCAACATTTTATTGATGTGGGTGTCAGAGCAGGACAGGGCTAGTACTGGGGAAATGTCACAATAGAAGTGATGGATTGCATTTGATGCACAGAAAACTAGCCTAAAAGCAGAGCAAGTGTGGACCAGGGCACAAATAGTGCCCAACATGTAACAGCCAGCTACCAGCTGCTTGCAGAGATTTCTAGACATAGTCACTGTGTACAGTAAGGGGTTACAAATGGCCACGTAGCGGTCATATGCCATAGCAGCCAAGAGGAAAGATTCAGCCACCACTAAAGTGACAAACACATACATTTGTGCAGCACAAGCAGAGAAAGAAATTCCTTTGGCCTCAGAGATGATATCAGTGAGCAATTTGGGTGTGATGGATGAAGAATAGCAAATGTCAATAAAAGATAGGTGACTGAGGAAGAAGTACATTGGAGTATGAAGTCGAGATTCGAGCCTGATTAACAGGATGATCCCAAGATTCCCCATCAAGGTGACAACATAAATCATGAGAAACGCTACAAAGAGGATGATCTGCAGCTCTGGGTGGTCTGTGAACCCCAGGAGGATGAACTCTGACACTGACGAGTAATTTCCTCTCTCCATTCCTTTAGGAACATGTTTTATTCCTAAGAATTAGGGAAGATGATGCTGGATACAAGACGGTGAGATGGGTGACTCAAAAACCAATGACTGGTCACAATTATCTGTAGGCATTTTCTTTTTTCAGATAAGAGGGCCATGGTAAAAGCTTCAAAGTGACATCTTTTTGTCTTCAACAGAGATTGCTCTTCAAAGAGTGATTTGGGAAATCTATGCATACATTTCTGGAAAACAATAAAACATTGATAAAGAAAGGTTAATTACTACCCCTATTGCTACTTGTTGCTTACAAAGTGTCGGAAGAATGGAGGTTGAAAAGATTGTTCATGCTACATTTTAGGTTGCCTATAAATGCACATTATGGGTTTTTTTGTGTAATGGTTGACCTTTTCTCTGAGATATTGTATTGCCCTACAAATTTGTAAAAATACAAACACAATTTGGGTTGGTCTTTCACAGTCCAATCCACTTCCTGTGTAGCTTGGAAGAATTTGGTAACATGTGCCTCTGAGCACATTATTTTTTGGAGTTTCCCCTATCTTTTTATTCTGCAGCAGACATGTGTAGTCTCTCAACCAAATTTAAACCAAAGCTGCCCCTGGCCACATCCACACCATACATTTATTCCACTTTTAATAGTCACGGCTTTCCCCAAAGAATCATGGGAAGTGTAGTTTGTGAAGGGTGCTGAGAGAGAGGGAGAGGCCCTCTTCCCCTCACAGAGCTATAATGCCCAGAATTCTCTGGGAAGAGGGGCTGACTGTTAAGCCACTCTGGCCACTGGAGTTCTCTCAGAGGAATAGTAGTCTCCTAATGACTCTCAGCACCCTTCACAAATGACACTTTCTAGGTTTCTTTGGGGGAAGCCATGACTGTTTGAAGTGGAATAAATGTCTGGTGTGGGTGTGGTCCCCTGATTAGCCAAGCCAAATAGCTGTTAGCCTGGCTTTTAGAACACTGACAGTTGCTTCTTACTGAGCATGCCTGTGCTATCATAGACTCTAATGTTAAATTTCTTAAATTAATTAAAATCATCCATGCTTTTTTTCTTTTTACTTTTAAACTGCAGAAGATGAAGGTCAGAGTATGGGTCAAGGTCAGTAATAGGATTACAGGTACTCTATGAACATGGCTTATTTTTAATTAATTTCAACAAATTACGAGACTACTGACAGAAAAAAGGCCAACCAGTCAGACAACCAACTACTGGACACAATTATCTGTAGGCATTGTCTTTTTTCAAAGAAGAAGGCCATGGTAAACACTTGAAACTGACATCTTTTTGCCTTTGACAGACATTGCTCTTCAAAGAGTGATTTTGGAAATCTATGCATACAATTCATCCCTGGAAAATAATACAACATTGATTAAGAAGGGTCAATTCATTTCCTCCTTGCTAATTGTTGCCTCCAAAGTGATCACATCTTAACAGAAAAATACATAGAAGCAAAGCACCTAATGCGAGAAAAATTAACAGGAAGGTGGCGTACCTACCAAAAACATGGTTTAGAGCTGTGGCAGGAACCCTTTTAGTTCAAGGGCCACATTCCTTCATATGTGACTTTCTGGGAGCCACCACCAGTAGTGGGCAGGACCAAAGGCAAAAGTGGGCAGAGCAATGGATGTAAGTACAGCAGGTTACATTCCAGCCACGCCAAAGTCAGAGATTTACACACACACACCTTTCTCTCTCTGTCTCTCTCCATCAAGGCAAGCAAGAGGTAAGGACACATTCCAAATAGGCAAAAGCACTCCCGGAGGGTGAGTGGTGTGGCCTGGGGAGAATCCTGAAGGTCAGATAAGGAGGTCTGTCCCTCACCCCTGGTTTAGAATTACATCTGAACTGGACCAGTATTATATGATCCTGGAAGTGGTTTGAAGGAGAACCAGGTTTATTAAAAAGTTAATCACTATGGCATATCAACCAAAGCACATTAAAAATTAAATCCATTAACTAAAAATGACATTTTTATTTCTCAGTTTTTTATTGTTCATGATTTTTAAAAATAGTGTTTAAAATAGCTCAGTTTTAAAAATGAACAAAAATAATTGTAAATCATTTAATATAACCACTTAAAACATTTCCTAATGCAAAAGTGTATTTTTCACATAATACCTTGTCAAGGGACGGACTTACTGAGGTCCTTACAAAATCTATTTACTGGTTAAATTAGAAATGGAGAAATAAAAATGTTTTTGAGTTACAGACCATAATGAGAGTGTTATAATGACCACAGAATGTAAGGAGAGAATGAAAATGTTCCAGTTGTTTGAATCTGGAAAAACCTGGAATCTTTGCATATGCAAATCTGCCTGACTTTTATAAGAGGTAATGCTGAAGGGAAGCTCTCTCCCTCCGAGGGAATGCATGTGAGGAAGGAGAGTTTGTTCTAATTGTGCGAAAAGGACTGTTTCAGTTGCAGTGGTCAACGTTTTCCAGGTCCACTTGAAACCTCATTCTGTTCTTCTTACCTGTCTTATTTTTATCCTGGGAAGCAGCAGAGAAGGCGATAAGACGTCTTCTATGAATGCAAAAGCAAATGCTACTGGGGAGCATATGGGAGCTCTTTTTCATTTGCTTCTATGGCCTTTGGGATTTAATGTCTGAACCATTTTAAGAATTCCCTGTCTCAGGGGAAAGAAACATCATGAGAAAACATTTGTAGTTTAATATTATTATAATCAACAGTTATTTTAAAAGGAACAAATAATACCAACCCATTTACTCTGCTAGGCCCCACCCTATACTTCCAGGCTTGCCTCCTGAATTTCAGGGTCTGAGCCTCTCAGGAAGCCTTTGTTTTCCAGTGAAACATGGAAATCCCTTGAACATGGCTTCTTAACCAAATGGAGTAGAGGACAGGCAACCTGAAGCTCATGTGAAATATTGCCACCACACCAAAGAAGACTCGTGACACATATATGGAGTAATGTTATATTTATTAAAATATAACACATAATCAATCAGATTCAAATCAGCCAATTAATTATATAACAAATACTTCAGGCAGGTGAGGCTCAACCTATCTCTGAGGGAATAGACCCTCAAATCCAGAAGGCAAGTCAGTCACATCGGACTGTAACTCCCCAGTCAAGGGAAACTTATCCCTTCTTGCTATTGGAGTCAGGTATGTGGTTGCGACCTCTGCATCCTGGCCCCGCCATACAGGCATTCACCATGATGTGCAAGCCGGTCCTACGTGGACACTCCCCAGATCCACACCAGACATTACGCCCTGATGGTTCCCTAGGGAGTGCCCTTTACCAGAATGCCTCAGCCACTTGAATATTTAACCCCAATTACCTCACCTGCCCGAATTCCATGCCAGCCAACCGGAATCAGCACAACCCTTCCAGGCAAGCCAATCGAATTGAACCAAGCAGTATAGAGTAGACAAAAGCAAAGAGATTCTGAAATCAAGATCTCCAAAAAAAAAAAATATTCCTACTCAGCCCCATTTGGCGACTAGCAGAGCCCATACTGACAAGGGAGGGAGGGTGGGTGCCGCAAGGCAAAAAAGGCAAGTTTTTAGGGAGGAGCAGACTATTTATAGCCACTCAGTCCCTCACTCAGTTGGTCAAATCTACCACCTGACTACTTTGAAATCTTCGGGAAACTTCCCGAGCCTTCTCAACAATGGGGTGGTGGCAAACATGCCCCCGCACAAGGCGGGAACGCCAATGTAAAAAATGGATTATTAAACTTGGGATTTATGTATAGCAGACTCCATTCCATTTCACACACACACACACAGAGAGAGACAGAGGTGAAGTTAAACACTGTGACTTGAGCCACATTGTTGGGCTTGTATAGGTCTATTTGGGCTACACACAGCTGTAACTGCATGGAAATTAAATCCCAATTTAACAGTCAATCCTTCTCCCCAGAGACCTCTTGGAATTATAGCTCTCTGAGGGCAATAGGGGCCTCCTAACAACTCTCAGCACCCTTAACAAACTATAGTCCTGCTTTGGGGAAATGGCAGGAACAAAGGGGAAAAATCACCAAAATAGAGACAAAAAGGAGAGGCAAGCTCTGGTGCTGAGTAAAATTTCTTGTAGCGCTCTACACGTTTCAGAAATACTTTCTTTCCTCAGAAGCTAAAAACATTCAAACAAACTCAAATTAATGTTGGGGAGACAACACCATGGTCTTAAACATAGCAGAGTACTTTCAGAGACCACATTCTGTATAAATCACTCTAAAACATTAAAAAAAATATCCCGCAAGATCAAACATTGGAAATAATTTTTGATATTTTACAGAAACGAGAAGTACGGAATCCACCAACTCATTTTTTGACCTCCTTGGCCGACATAGCTTTATGGAAAAAAAATTTTTTATTTAACAAAAAGTTCTTTTGACAGACCAAAGGTGTGGCCATGGGATGCCCCATGCCTCCAGAGGATGCCAATTTATACATGCAACATTTTGAACAATTCATTTTTGCCAACAATCCACATGGTAGAAATATAATCTCATGGCTATGATATATAGATGATATATTCATGATTTGGCGAGGCACAAGTGATGAGTTGAGGGATTTTTTTCAATGGATTGATGTTCAAGATCCCAATCTCAGTTTTGAGACAACTTGCAGTATTGAACAGGTCAATGTTTTGGACATCATAGTCAAAAATCCATAAAGAGTTTAATTACTGCCATTTATAACAAACCTACTGATAAAAACACTTTTCTCAAGTATGATAGTTATCATCCTGCTCATCTCAAGAATAATTTACCATACAGCCAATTCTTAAGAATAAAGCGCAATTGTTCAAGAAACCTAGATTACATCCAGGAATCCCAATCTTTAGCACAACGTTTCTATGATAAAGGATATCCGCTCCTGAAGAAACCCTCTTTGGACCCAGATAACCTGAACAATTATAGACCTGTGGCGAATGTTCCGTTCCTGGGCAAGGTGCTGGAACGGGTGGTTGCCGGCCAGCTCCAGGGGCTCTTGGATGACACTGATTATCTTGATCCATTTCAATCCGGTTTTAGGCCTGGTTTTGGCACCGAAACAGCCTTGGTCGCCCTGTATGATGACCTTTCTCGGGAGAGGGACAGGGGGAGTGTGACCCTGTTGATTCTCCTTGATCTCTCAGCTGCTTTTGATACCATCGACCATGGTATCCTTCTGGGAAGACTCACGGAGTTGGGAGTTGGGGGTACTGCTTGGCAGTGGCTCCGCTCCTACTTGGTGGGTCGCCACCAGAAGGTAGTGCTTGGGGAACATTGCTCGATGCCCTGGACTCTCCATTGTGGAGTCCCGCAGGGATCGGTACTGTCCCCCATGCTTTTCAACATCTACATGAAGCCGCTGGGTGCGGTCATCAGGAGTTTTGGGGTGCGTTGTCATCAGTACGCTGATGACACGCAGCTCTATTTCTCCTTTTCATCCTCTTCAGGTGAGGCTGTTAACGTGCTAAACCGTTGCCTGGCCGCGATAATGGACTGGATGGGAGCTAACAGACTGAAGCTCAATCCAGACAAGACCGAGACGCTGTTGGTGAGTGCCTTCTCTGCCCAGATGGAGGATGTTCATCCTGTTCTTGATGGGGTTACACTCCCCTTGAAGGAACAGGTGCGTAGCTTGGGAGTTCTTTTTGATCCTTCCTTGTCACTTGAGGCCCAGGTGGCCTCGGTGGCACGGAATGCTTTTTACCATCTTCGATTGGTAGCCCAGCTACGTCCCTATCTGGACAGTGATGACCTCGCCTCAGTTGTTCATGCTCTGGTAACTTCTAGACTGGACTACTGCAATGCGCTCTACGTTGGGCTGCCCTTGAAGACTGTTCGGAAACTACAGCTAGTCCAGAATGCAGCGGCCAGACTGCTGACGCGGACCAGAAGGTCCGCTCATATAACACCTGTTCTGGCCCGTCTGCACTGGCTTCCTATTTGTTTCCGGGCTAGATTCAAAGTGCTGGTTTTGACCTATAAAGCCCTACACGGCATGGGACTGCAATACCTGGTGGAACGCCTCTCCCAATATGAACCTACCCGGACACTGCACTCAACATCTAAGGCCCTCCTCCGGGTGCCATCCCATCGAGAAGCTCAGAGGGTGGTGACTAGAACCAGGGCCTTTTCCATGGTGGCCCCTGAACTGTGGAACAGCCTCCCCGAAAAGATAGTAGCGTCGGCGCCAGGCGAAAACCTTTTTATACTCCCAGGCATTTTAAAGTGTGTTTTAATAGCATTTTCATTATTATTTTGTATTTTGGATGTTGTTTGGTTTCTTTATTATTTGTTTGTTTGTTTGTTTTTATTTATTGTATTTATTGTATTTATACATTGCTTGTTTTTATCTTTTTGTACACCGCCCAGAGAGCCTTCGGGCTTAGGGTGGTATATAAATTAAATTAAATAAATAAAATAAATAAATAAAAATAAGGTGGTGAGAACAGCTATGAATAGGGTGTGGATGTGGCCTAAGAATAGGCTGTACCTGGAGGCTCTGTCCAGAGTCAGCACCAGGCATGAGGGGGCCCTCAAGCACCAACCCCTTCATGCAGCCAACACAGGCTTAAATAAGCCCCACCATCCCCCCCTTCCTTGTTGTCACAGCAGCATGCTAGCATTCTGCATGTACACACCTTCACATACACTGATGTGACAATATGGGAGGCGGGCCAGCTAGGCTATTTAAGCCTGTGCCAGCTGCATCAGGGAGATTGGAGCTCTGTGATGTATGCCAGTGTTGGGTTGTGGGGCATGATTTGTGGCCTGGGGTAAGGGGTTGACATGCTGTTTGCCAAATGCCTAGCACCTGGTCAGGCACAAAGCAAATTAGTTCAAAATTTCAGGAGGCAATGAACACTTCTGGTGGTGAAGAAGTTAAATGGTTTATTGAAGCAAGCTGTTTACATTGAGCTGTCATTTGCAAGCAATAGAACGCTAAGATGAAACTTATTTATTTATTTATTATTTGATTTATATCCCACCCTTCCTCCCAGCAGGAGCCCAGGGCGGCAAACAAAAGCGATAAAAACACATCAAAACATTGTAATGGCTAATGAGTCTGTGTCTCCCCCCTGTTTTTACCCTTATCTTAAGTTCGCTTCACATGCTGGAAGCCTCACGAACAGCACAGCGAAGATTCTTGCTTGAAACTCTGCTTTCTTGACCTCTTGAGGCTTAATCCTGTGTTTTATAATAATAATAATAATAATAATAATAATAAAAATTTATTTTTAGGCCGCCTATCTGGCTGAATGAACAGCCACTCTTTTTAAGCTCTTCAGACTCTAATACTGTGACAGTATGAAAAAAGCAATAAGCACCCCAATAAATCAGGGGTATGAGGAATGAATTATGGGTCAGGGGAATGGGACATGCCATACTATCTCCTCAGCACTTACATAAAGATTCTTCCAGTAACATGTGGCACTACACATGCGTTGCAAATCATACCCCTCAACCTGACTACAGAGCGGGAGCTCTACCTTCCAAGGGGTCCTTCTGAGCCCAGGGGCCCTTGGGCCATTCCCTATCTGGTGAACTGCTCAAGCTGGACCTGGCTCTGCCCCACTCCCATCATATCCAACATTAGTCCTGCCCTTCTACTATCCATGCACTTGGGCAGGGTATGAGGACATCTAATCTGTTGTATTTGTGTAGGCTCTTTGATTGAGAACCCTGTGCAATCATACATTTGATAGACTTTCTCCTCACTGTGAAAAGAGGGAGGTCTTGTGACTTCTGCTTACAGAGGCAGCCACACGATCCTTGTAATATCTGTGTCCTCCTAATGCAGGGATTACCAGTGTGGCACCATTCTCAGTAAATATCTCCCCAAACATTCAAACTACATGAGAGACTGTCTGGTCTTCCTGCTTTGTTCCTATCTGCACTGACTCATTGAACACTTCCCCTTAAACATGCTCACATTTCACTGGATATCAGGATTGGATACTCACCTTCCCATCTATTCTAAACAGAGAAGTGGAAGAGCTTCTCCCTTTGATCAAGCATGGTGGTGATTGATATAGGTGCCTCCCTCGCCCCATTGATGGGGCAGCTGATAGGGGGATGTCTGTACCATTTTGTGCTCTTCCCTCTCTTTCTCTGCCCCTATGGCAGCCACTTTCTGTTATGTCAAAATTCCAATTGTGCTGACTGGCCCCAAAAGGTTGGCGACTCTTCCATCCAGTGAATGTGGAGGAGCGGGCAGCTGGACCATGTCTACTAGCCACACTCCCCAACATCTGCATATATAATGTTAGTGTGAAAGGACTCTCTATAACTATACATGTGTAGGGCTATTAGACATGGAAGACCCCTACACACATATAGCTGTGCATGTGTAGAGCCCCTTCATACTAACATTAAAATCATGGACATTGGTGGGCATGATGATCCCAATTCTCCCTCCTGTGTTCACCTAACATAGGAGGGGCAATGAGGGAATTGCCCTCTAGTTTTAGCCCCAAAGGGGGGAAGCCGTACTAGATCACTATGGATATCTATATTATAACTTTTTAAAATGTATGCAAATTGCCTACATACTAATGGAATAACAGCCAGCCAACTCACAAGAAAATGATAATAATAACTTGCAATTTTAAGAGTGATGTGATAGAAGCCCTTTGTGTTGGTGGATGAAAAGTTAAGTTTATAAAACTAATTAATTAAATTTGTTTATTTAACAATTTATCATCAAGGATGTTTATTCTTCCATGTAGGTCATAGATAGGAATAAACTGCAGCACCACAGCAGGTTTGTTTTATATACCACAAGCTACATAGATGACCTAATACTAGGATCTGTGTCCATAGATATAGGTCTGTCATGTGAATTAATGACCTAAGTTCTGGATAGTTTCAGGGAACTTTTCCCAAAAGAAGCATGCACACACTCAAAAAATCTCCCATGCGGCCCTCTACTCACCATCACAAAAATGCAAAAACAAAAGCCAAGTACAGACCCACCTGAAACAAGAAACAAACAAGCGCAGAATTAATAATTGTCGTTGCGCCCCTTGGGTGAGACCACAATTTGGATGCTCTTGGGGAGAAAATAAGGTATTTGCAGTGACACATGGTTTCATATATGCAAGTAAACAATGCTGAGAGTCAGCAAAAGAGACATTTTCATACCTCCTAAAGGTACGACTCAATTTAAAAAATCTGATTTTGTTTCCTTTCTCAGGATCATTTTCTTCCAAAGGTTATATAATTTATTATTATTAATGGGTTATATGTTGTATCTAATGGTGGCTTTGCATAAGGCGAGGCCCACTTTTTTTATGATCCCCCCCCGCTAACTACTGGAGTCCTCCACATGGTATCCCATGTTGTTTCAGAGAAGGAGCAGCTTTTCAGAGGATATAGGGGAGAGGTCCAGTTTAGAGGGAATAATTGAAAATTATTCCTTGCTTGAGTGAAAGTTTTTTTCTGCTACTGCAAAGACAATCTTGGATACGAGTTATCACAGCATTATTTGGGAGGAAGGGCAGATTATAGTTTGAAATAATAATAATAATAATAATATAATGCACTTTTGTATGCATTTGAAAATGAATGATGAGAAATCTCAGATGTAACAATTAAAAACCTGCTGCATAAAATAGCATATTAAATAGATATTTAAAGAGATGGGAAAAGGAAATAAATCAGAAAAGTTCTAAATTGATGTGGACATCTTTCTGCCAAAATCTTAAATGTAACCAGCAAATTAAATGTTTCAGCAGTCAAACTACTGGGTATCAAAGGCATGGCTGCTGTTACAAGTAGGTGCAAAGAGGAAAGGGTGGGATTTGAAAAACTGAAGAGGGAGGCAAGGCAGGATTTGGAAATGGCCTGGATATAGGATGAGAAGGAAGGGATGAATTGGAGATGATGCCAAGTTTGTATGCTAGGGAGACACAAGGGAGACGACAAAAGAAAAGGGAAATGGGAAATAGCCTTGTATACTACAATACCATTTGCAGCTTACTAAAATAAAATATGTACTTTTCTCCTAGCGTCAGTGCCATCATCTGAAAGAGGCAATGACTGGCATGCAAGAACATTGTTAAAGGAATGTCTGAGGGAAACACTTCCTCAGGAACAGACTTTGTTCTTTTGGGATTTACAGATCAGCGTGAGCTTCAGCTTTTGTGCTTTGTGCTCTTCTTAGCTATTTATGTTTTCACTGTGGCTGGAAATCTTGGCATGATTGTGTTAATCAGGATGGACCCCCGGCTCCACACACCCATGTACTTCTTCCTTAGCCATCTTTCCCTCTTAGACATGTGCTATTCTACTACAATTGTCCCCAAGACCTTGGTGAATTCCTTGACGGACAGAAAATTCATTTCTTTTGTTGGATGCACCATCCAGCTCTTTTTCTTTGCAGCTTGTGCTGTTACTGAGAGCTACCTGCTGGCTGCCATGGCCTACGACCGCTACATCGCAGTTTGCAAGCCTCTGATGTACACAGTTGTCATGACTCATAAGATTTGTGTAGGGCTAGTAGCTGGAGCATATGTTGCTGGTGTGATTAGCTCAGCTACACACACCATAGCCATATTTCGCCTGCCATTCTGCCATTCTCATAGGATCAACCATTTCTTCTGTGATGTGCCTCCCCTCCTAACTCTGGCCTGCTCGGACACACATTTCAATGAGATGCTGCTTTTTGCTGTAGTTGGGTTCAACGTCATAGTCACCACTGTTATCATTCTAGCATCCTACTTGTCTGTCCTCACCACTATCCTGAGGATCCGCACCACCGAGGGGAGGCGCAAAGCCTTTTCCACCTGTGCCTCCCACTTGGTGTCTGTCATGTTGTTCTATGGAAGTTCCCTCTTCATGTATTCACGGCCCAGCTCAAGCTATTCCCTGGATCAGGACAAGGTGGTTTCAGTGCTGTACTCAGTCACAAACCCCATGTTGAACCCTCTCATCTACAGCATGAGGAACAAGGAGGTGAAAGATGCGCTCAGGAAAGCAAGAAGCAGATTCCTTTCTTGGTGACTGAAATGGTAACCATACTAAGTGCATTATGGCAGAGGGGGCCATACCTTTTCCCCCCTGACACAATAGCCAGGCAGGGTGGTTAACCAAATGTTTGGTATTCTCAGTAAGGCAGGGTTGGGAATCTGTGATCTTCCAGATGTTGTTGCATTCTAGTTGGGGCAGATGGGAGTTTAAGCTCAACAACATCTGGAGGACTACAGGTTCCCCACCCTTGGGGTAGAGTCCTACAAGTGAGGAATACCCCCTGCAGAGCTACTGTTATGTGATGTGATGTGTTTGAAATGCTGCCTTCTCTAAAAGATATGCTGCTGCTCAGCTCTGTTCTTGACTTGATACAGGAATCTCTGTACAACTGTTGTTCGCCTGGATCACCGATTCCACTTGCATGACAGGATGTTCTCAGTTAATATGAGGTAGCATCTGTTTGCTTCAGGGATGAATAGAATTTTATAGATTGCTGCTTGTCCATACAAAACCAAGTGCTATGAGAAGAGACTGAAAGAGCTGGGCATATTTAGCTTTGAGAAGAGAAGACTGAGGGAAGATGTGATAGCACTGTTCAAGTACTTGAAATGTTGCCATACAGACGAGAGCCAGGATCTCTTCTCAATCATCTCAGAGTGCAGGGCATGAAATAATGGGCTCAAGTTACAGGAAGCCAGATTTCAACTGAACATCAGGAAAACTGAACATCAGGAAAAACTCCCTAACTGTTAGAATATGGCAATGGAACGAATTACCTAGAGAGGTGATGGGCTCTCCAACACTGGAAGAATTCAAGAGGCAGCTAGACAGCCACCTGTCAGGTATGCTTTAATTTGGATTTCTGCACTGAGCAGGGTGTTGGATTTGATGGCCTTATAGGCCTGTTCCAACTCTACAATTCTATGATTCTAAGCTGTGTTCCACTATGACTGGAACCTATCAAGAGTACAGCAAAGACTTGGCCAAAGGTGATCAGGGAGGTCTGCTGGAGGGCTCTTATTTTTTCCAGAATGGGATACATACCTAGAGTACTAGATCCCAGAGATAAATATAGACTAAGAATTGATTAAAATGTACACTTGCCATACCCAACTTATTTTTCTTCCATATTTGTGGGAGCAATTTGTGACCCTACCACAAATTTGATTGAGAAGAACAGAACCAAGAAGCAGCCACCAACTCTCTTGTCTAATTTTAATTGATAATTTATTATATTTTAATACTATGCAGTATCACATCATCATTGTTGTTGTCATTTAAAACAAAACAAAAAAGAAACACATTATGGGTTTGCTTTATTTTATTTATGATACACTGATTCCCTTACTTAGTTGGGGAAATCCAACAAGTGGAGAAGAAATACTCCTAGAAAGATGGCCCTTTCCCCTGGGTCCCACTCCCCACAATGATCTTCATTGATTGTCTTATACAATTTTCTCTCAATCTGCCAATGTATGGAAATGCAAGATATTTGTGTATTAAACTTTTTGATAAGGCTAGAAGCCACCCATGTGTGCACAGAGGAAGAAGAAGAAATCCATACTTGGTGCATATGTCCAAGTCTACCCTGTGTCCTTTGAGAGACTCCTGCTGACATAGCAAATTGAAGGGACAATGGTGATCTGTGTAAGGACCTTGGCAAGATGATGATGGGAAGCTTCTTCTTCTTCTGGTGGTACATTTCACCATAAGTGAGTTAATGATCACCTCTGTATTTCAGAGTGAACTTCAAAGTGCAGGTAGCCTGGTGTCAGTATTGTGGATCACCTTCGGGACGAATGCTTATATAACAATAGAAAATATTTTGTATTTTACCTAAATCAAGGGGTGTTCGGTTTAAGGAAATATTTTGCTGCTATATTTTTGCATTTATATTTTATTCTAATAAAGCTACCTCTTATTTACCAGTGTGTGTTCATTTCAGGGGGAAGTTGGCTCTGAATCCAGCACTTTGGCCAATTAGCCACAGATTACAGTATAGTTGGGTATTTTGCCTTAAGGCTCCAAGACAAGAAGTGCATCCTTGGCTCTTGTCTTTTGGAATCCTTGTCAGGTGTATTTCTGGCACTTTGGGTTTCCCTTTGGCCCAGAGTGGGTGACAAGGTTTAAGGGGTGGTGGCAGTCTACCTACCTTATAGGGTTGGTGTTGGCTTAACTCATCCCTGGTAAGGGAGGCAAGAGTTGTGCCTGGCTGGAATCAATTGCCCTGGACTTGGGAGTTGACCCCCCAGTGAGAATTCTGGAATTCTTGACAGATTCCAGAAAGGGAATTCCTGATTCATAGACACAATGCTATATCTTCCCTCTTTAATTTATCAGCATAAACTGAGCCAATGGCAGAGGGTGGCTTCTTCCTTCTTTCTCTCTTGCTTCAGTTCAGTGATGCTAGTCTAGAGGTTATAAATTGATCAGTGCCGCAGTCCAGAATTTGCCCTTCTCTTTCCAAGGAGACCAACTGTTTTTCATTTCCAAACAGAGAGTGCTGCTGCGGCTGATGGTGTGACTGGAGCGAACACAATTTAAACCTTTCCAAAAGGCAACCCAAAACAAAGAATTTGAAGTTTCTAAGAACAAGAACTATAACCAAAACACTTGAATCAACTGGAAATAATTGTTTAAGGAAAGTACAAAATCAGAATTTGCAGATGAACCAGAACCGAGATTCCTATTTTCACATTGTTCCTGCTGATCTATGTTATCACTGTGGTGGGCAACCTAGAGATTATTTTGCTGATCAGAATGTGTTGGAATATGTGGTTCAACTCCAACTTGTGGGTTGAGGCTGCATGGGGTTAAAAAGGGTAGCTAGAGAGGAGACCTCCTGATTGCTAGGCTAATAGCTATCCTTTGATATCCTGCTGTCTCTTCCTTCATGCTAGACTGATATGCATAGGATGTTGACCACATATCCTTCCTCCTTCCTTTTTCTTGAGAGGGAGAGCAGACATATTCACTTTGTCTCTCCCTCTCCTCCAAGTATGAGGGCAAACACTAGGCTTAGTGTTTGCATCTCCAACTTAGCTAGTTAGCTAGATGTAGAACTCTTTCCTATCAAGTATGTACTTCCAGAATAAAGTAGTTTTCTTATTTTAAAGCTTAAAGTCTCTGTCTGACTAATTTGCAGGGAAGGTATAATCTTAGCAAAGATTCAAACACATAAAGGCTCACTCAGTCTCTCCATTCCCAGTTTTGCCATTCTGCGACAGAATGGACCCTCTGCTTCACACCCCCATGTACTTCTTCCTCAGTAGTTGGGCTTTCCTAGATTGTTGCTATTCCTCCAATATCACCCTCAAAGCCTTGGGAAAATTTCCTGTCAGAGAGGAAAACCATTTCCTTCATGGGATGCTTCATCCAGATGTATTTCTTTGTTGCTCTGGCAAGCACAGAGTGCATCCTTTTGGGGCTGATGGCGTATAACCATTATGTGGCTATCTGCAACCCTTTGCTGCACACATTGATCATGTTGCACACCCAATGCATCAAGATAGCCAGCGGGGCCTTCACAGCCGGCTTCTTGAACTCAATTATTCATACCACTTTGGTAGGTACTTTGTCTTTCTGCCAGTCCAATCAAATAAACTATTTCTTCTGTGAAATCCCCCTACTCCTCAAGCTCTTGTGTTCTGATATGACTGTAACTGTAACACTAGTTTATATATGTGCTGGAGTGGAATCAATATGTTGGGTTCTCTCCTGATAATTCTGAGCTCTTGCCTATACGTTGTGTCTGAAGTCCTCCAGATAAAGTTGGCTGAGGTCCGCAAGAAAGCCTTCTCTATGTGCATCTCCCAGCTGATCACAGCTATCAGCTGGGAGATGCACATAGAGTATATATATACTTACAACTACAAAGGATAAAGTTGTGTCAATATTTTAGGCCTTTGTCATCCCAATGCTTAACCCCTTAATATAAAGTCTGAGGAACAAGGAAGTGAAGGAGACAATGAAAGAAATGGATAAGAACACATTTTCACATTTACTGTAAAGATTCCATGAAGAGACTGTCAAACCACATAGATTGCATCCTAGACTTTATTCAAGTACTCTAGCCTTGTTATATAAAGTACTTAAACATGTGCTTCATGTAAACATATTCAATAATCTATCCATGCTTCAGGTCCTATGTTTAACATTTTAGAGATATGTCTTGGAGGTTCTCTACAATCAAGCAGTATATCAATTTTGTTAAACAAATAAATAGATATGGATTCCCATTATTTTTGGAGGAGACTCTGGAGTGTTACTCTCAAGACAATGGGCAATGAGCCATTAGACACCCCCCCGAGGCCCTCACAACTTGCAACAAAAGAGCAATGCAGAAACAGCAGTTGAGCTACATGCATGAGGACCAGAATCTTCATTAGCTTAAAATGGGTGTAAAATCTATGCCCCTCCAAATATTGTTGGACTCCAGTTCTCATCCCCAGCCATCACAGAGTCCTTCTGGACCACCAATATGGTATGAATTTGAGAAAGAAATGTTTTGTGTGGTTGCAGTTCTTCCTAGAATATAGGTCCCAAAAGGTGGTGTGAACTGTTGCTCTTAACATTTTTGCCTCTTGGAGAGGTCTCCTGTAGTTTGGGGCTGGAATGTCATCACAACACTAATGACACCTGTGACGCCCTTCCCTGGCTCTCCCTGTCAGGTTCCTACCTGCTCGTGGTTACTGCCTGTCACTAGGCACCACCAGGGACTCCACCAGTCCGGACTGTCCTTTTTTATGGTTTCTCTCCCCGCTCTAGCACAGATCTCAACAGATCCCCCTGCTAGGCAGCACCACCAGTCACGTCCTAATACCAGTATTCCCAGAGACTCTGAATACTTGTGGTGTTATTCTCTTCACCGCTGCCACCATTTGTTACAGTTTCCCTTCAGCCTTGGTCATTACCTTACCCTCCCTTCTGGTCTGTGAAACCCCAGCCAAGGATCAGGCCTTCGGTAAACCAAATATAGTTTTTATTAAATATAACAAAGATAACAAGATTTCTTCATAAGGCACATAAGCATATGGTTTTATCTAATACTAATCCGAACTCCACCCCCCTCCTTCTCCACGCTCTCCTGACAAACAACTCTCTCAAACCCACCAAAACAACCCACTCACTTTCATCACCCAGATTTACCTGTCATTCTTCCTTTTATACTGTCAGCCATTTTAAACATTCAGCCAATCATCCAGCATTCTACTGCCCATTCACTCCCCCTTCCTCTTTCATTCTACTTACCATGTATCTCCTATACAAACAGCACTTACCCTATTTACACTAATACAGGAACATCACATTCCCCCCCCCCTTAAAACAACGGCAGAGTATTATTCCTGTTCCAGGATTTATACGTCGTGTTAACAATATAACAAGTCTCTATGGGGAAAATGTCTTTCTTTGTTCCTCCGTCTGGTCACATCACTGCAGTCCCAGCCACTTGCCTGGAAAGTCCATTGGCCAGTACATTGTCTTTGCCTTTTATGAACTGGAAGTCCACTTGATAGTCCTGTAGGGCCCAGGACCACCTCTGCAGCATAGTGTTATGGTTTTTCATAGTCTGCAACCATAACAAGGCCCGATGATCCGTTGTTACCGTGAATCTTCATCCCCACACGTATGGGCGCAACTTATTCAGTCCCCACATGACCGCTAGGCACTCCTTTTGGACCGACGAATAGTTTTTCTCCCTCGGCGTCAGCTTGCGACTCAGATACACCACTGGATGTCTGGTGCCTTCTCTCTCCTGCAGCAAGACGACTCCCAGCGCAAGGTCTGACGCATCTGTAGCCACGATGAATGGTTGCTCATAGTCTGGTGCTATTAATATGGGTCCTTGGCACAAGGCTTGCTTCAGCAGATCAAAAGCCTTCTGACATTCATCCGTCCATACCACCCGCTCAGAACACTTCTTCTTTGTTAATTCATGCAAGGGGGTTGCTATTTCCCCAAAAATTCTCACAAACTTCCTATAAAAACCAGCCACACCTAGAAATGCCCTTACTTGTTTTTTGGTTAAGGGGATCGGCCACGCTTGTTTTGCCTCCACCTTGCTCCATAAGGGGGTGATTTTCCCACTCCCCACCTTATGTCCTAAATAGATTACTTCCTTTAGCCCAAACTGGCATTTCTTAGCTTTTATTGTGAGGCCTGCTTTTCTTAAGGCCTCTAATACTGTTGTCAGGTGTTGGACATGCTCAGGCACCGATTTGCTAAAAATGGCCACGTCATCGATATAGGCCACTGCAAAATCTGACATGCCTCACAACACAGTATTGATTAGCCTCTGAAATGAACTTGGTGAGTTCCTTAGTCCCATGGGTAAGGTCACAAACTCATATAACCCATCTGGTGTACTGAAGGCAGTTTTGGCTCTGGATTGCTCGTCTAGTTCCGTTTGCCAAAATCCTTTACAGAGGTCTAACGTAGAGATAATGGTTGCTGCCCCCAATAACTCTAACATTGCGTCTACCCTAGGCATAGGATACGCATCTGGGACAGTAATTTTATTGATTAGCCGATAATCAATGCAAAATCTTGTCGTTCCATCTTTTTTCGGAACCAGGACAATACTTGAGGCCCAGGGACTGATAGATTCCCTGATCACTCCTAGTTCCAGCATATCTTCAACCTCCTTTTTGATCTCACTCAAAACTTTCCCATTCACACGGTACAGCATAGATCTGATTGGGGCATGATCTCCAGTATTAATGGAATGTTTGGCTATACTGGTTCGGCCAGGTTTATTACTAAAGAGATTCCCATAGTTTTTCAAAACTCTCAGAATCTCTTCTTTTACTTCCTCCTTCACCTCCTCTGACCATTCCACTTGATCTACCCCTCCTTTGTCTTTGCTTTCCTGTACCAAATCCGGAAGTTCAGGCCCACTTCCCTCAGGGAATAAGGTAACTTGTAACACCTGTGCATCCCTGGTATGGTAAGGCTTTAACATATTTACATGAACCACTTTGTTTTTGTTTAATTGGTCTGTGGTAATTACATATGTCACTGTGTCAAGCCTTTCTCTTATGGTATATGGTCCTTCCCAGTTAGCCTGTAATTTGTCATGTTTCCTGGGTATGAACGCCATAACCATATCTCCCACATCATACACACGTTCCCTGGCTGTTCTGTCATACCAGTAACTTTGCTTCTGCTGAGCTTGACTGAGATTCTCTTTCACAACTTCCATCATTGATGTTAATTTATTGCGGAATTCCAATACAAAATCTACTACAGGTGTTTTGTACTCTCCCAGGGTTCCTTCCCATGAATTTTTTAACAGTTCCAAAGGTCCCCTCACTTTTCTAGTAAACATTAGTTCAAAGAGTGAGAAGCCTGTTGACTCCTGAGGGACTTCTCTGTATGCAAATAAGAAGCATCCCAACCGTTCATCCCAGTCTCGTGGGTGATCTTGAACATAGCTTCTTATCATGCCCTTCAAAACCCCATTGAATCTCTCTGTTAACCCATTAGTGGCGGGATGGTAAGTAGTGGTCTTTAGATGTTTTAGACCACAACATTTCCACATACATTGCATCACTTCTCCCATGAATACACTGCTTTGATCCGTCAGCACTTCATGAGGGAAACCCAGCCTCATAAAGATTTTTAATAAAGCCTCTGCCACTACAGGGGCTTCTACAGATGTTAGTGCTTCTGCATCTGGGTACCTGGTGGCAAAATCCACCACCACCACTAGATATTTCTTGCCATGCCTTGTGGGTTTGGAAAAAGGGCCCACCAAATCTACTCCCACTCTATAAAAGGGTTGTCCAATTATAGGAAGGGGCTTTAAGGGTGCCTTAGTCTTTACTCCACTTTTTCCCACCTTTTGGCATATACCACAAGATAGACAATGTTGTTTTACATCTTTGGAGATGTTTGGCCAATAATAGTGTGCAGCCAATCTCCTCTTGGTCTTTTTTATTCCCAGATGTCCTGCACATGGGACATCGTGGGCTACCTCTAGCAATCTGGTTCTGTATTTGCTAGGTACTATCAATTGCTTCACTGGTTCACATTCATCCTTTCTCTCAGCAGGCATCCACAGTCTATATAAAATCCCATTCTCACACACAATTTGATTCCTCAGCTTGTCAGTGAAAGGAATCTGTTGGGTCAGGGCTTGTTCCTTTAGTTGGTTCAGACTTATATCTTTATGCAGCTCTTTCCTGAACTGCTCTGCTTCTTTATTATCAGAGACCACTTGATACAGTTTGTCTCCTTCAGCAGGCCTGCTAGTGGTTGCTATGGTGACCTGAGGCTGGCTAACAGATTCCACCCTGTTTTTTTCAGCCTGTGTTAACATGGCTTCTGTTTCTTTGCCAAGCTGCTGTCTGGTCACCACATATATTTTTCCTTGTGCCCCCATAACATCTCTTCCCAGTATCACTGGTTCTTGTTGTTGGGCATTAATACCGACTTTATATTCTCCCCCTTTTCCTCTCCACTCCATTTTCACTAGGGCCATAGGCAAGCTTTCTGGTTGTCCCCTCACTCCTTGGATAGTCACAGTTTCCTGAGGTAATATTTCCTCAGATTTTATTAAATCTGGCCTCAGTAATGTCTGAGCGGCACCAGTATCAAGCAATGCCCAATAATTTGCCCCTTGAACACACACTTCCTCTCTTAGACTCGAATCCAAGTCTGTTACTTTTGTCCAGTTTATCTGGCAGAACTGAACCTTTTTCGCTGTTTGTAAAGCCTTGGGCTCTGTTTTCACTGCCCTTGTCTGAGCAGGATTACTAATGGGGTTGGCAACCTCACATTGAAAACGTAGGTGCCCCGGTCTACCACATTTGTAGCATAATTTCTCCTCACTTTTAGGGTACACAGATCCACTCTGTGGTGTCCTGTGCCCTTCAGATTTTATTGGAGGACTCACTCGCTGTGGTACCACATCCCTTCTGCCAGCATGATATGGTCTGGGTTTAAAATCTCTTGATGTTTTCCCCACCCAGCCAGTTCTATTGGAGGCAAAGTGATCCGCCATCTCGGCGGCCTCCTGCACCGATGTAGGGGAACGGTCTTTGACAAGGAGCCTTATTTCTGGTGGTAACTGATGGTATAATTGATCCAGTATCATGAGGTTTTTCACCTCCTCCACAGACTGAGCTTTTGCACTTGTCAGCCATTTCCCAAATATGTCCATCAGTTTTGCCCCCAGCTCCACGAAAGACCTCCCTGTCTGTATCTGGCAGTTTCTGAAAAGATTTCTAAAATAATCAGGCCCCAGTCTGAATCTTTTGTAGACTGCCTCTTTAAACTCAGCATAGGTGACGGGCCTGTCTGAGGGGAAATATTGGTATACCTCTGCCAATTCCCCTTTGATCAGGTTTGATAAATACTGCATGTATTTATCTTCAGGTAGCCCCCACAACTGAGCTGCCTTTTCAAAGGTTGTGAGATAAATTTGAGGATCTTGACCAGGCTCATAGACAGCAAAGTCCTTTGGAGTAATTTTTATTTTTGCTCCATCTCTGTCTTTCCTTGTCTCCTCAGAGTGAAATTTCTCTCTATCCAGTTTTAATCTTTCCCCTTGTATCTCAGCATCCACTCTCATTCTCTCAGTTTCCATCCTCAATCTCTCAGTTTCCAACTCCCTCTGTTTATCTTTTTCCTCAGCTTCCATCCTCAATCTCTCAGTTTCCAACTCCCTCTGTTTATCTTTTTCCTCAGCTTCCATCCTCAATCTCTCAATTTCCAACTCTCGCTGTTCATCTTTCCCATCAGCTTCCATCCTCAATCTCTCAGTTTCCAACTCCCTCTGCTTGTCTTTTTCCTCAGCCTCCCATCTTAACTTCTCTCTCAAATACTCTATATAAGCGGGATTGCTTAAGTATCCTTCTGGGGTCTCTTCCCTGACAGGTTGTTTTTGCTGGGCAGTTGCAAATCCTATAAGTGCTACCCTCAATTCATCTACCCCTTTACCCTCGTGAGGTAAATTGAATGTTATGCACTTCTCCACCAGCTCCTCTCTTTTCATTTTTATATATTCAGCCATGGTGTTTGAGTTCACTCACTCTTTGCCACACACTCTGCCAGTCACTCTCACTAATCTTGTTTTGTTATTTCTGTTTGTCACACCACTGTTAGGGATTCTCTAGTATTTGTACCACCGTTACAGCCAACACCTGTGACGTAGTCTCCTTTGTTCGTATCCCACCGCTACTGCCACCACATGTGACGCCCTTCCCTGGCTCTCCCTGTCAGGTTCCTACCTGCTCGTGGTTACTGCCTGTCACTAGGCACCACCAGGGACTCCACCAGTCTGGACTGTCCTTTTTTATGGTTTCTCTCCCCTCTCTAGCACAGATCTCAACAGATCCCCCTGCTAGGCAGCACCACCAGTCACGTCCTAATACCAGTATTCCCAGAGACTCTGAATACTTGTGGTGTTATTCTCTTCACCGCTGCCACCATTTGTTACAGTTTCCCTTCAGCCTTGGTCATTACCTTACCCTCCCTTCTGGTCTGTGAAACCCCAGCCAAGGATCAGGCCTTCGGTAAACCAAATATACATCTATCATCCATGATATGATTCTGGATGAGTGTGCAGACCTGGTGTGTATCACGGAAACCTGGTTGGACGAGGCCTTAGCACCCATTCTTGGGGCCATGTGTCCACCAGGTTTCCATTATGTGCAGCAACCGAGGGTCGGAAGGTGGGGAGGGGGTGTGGCAGTCATCTACCGGGAGTCTCTGGTCTTCACCAGACCTCCGCTCCCAAGGACCAAGTTTGTTGACTGCATGTACTGGAGGTTGGGCCCGAAGGGCAGTTTAGGGATCCTGCTTGTATACCGCCCGCCCCGCTGCACGGCAGACTCCCTGACCGAGGTGCTTGAGGTGGTCTCGGATGTACGAACGCTGTCCCCAGAATTGTTAGTATTGGGAGACTTCAACGTGCATGCCGAGACCACTCTCATTGGAGCCCCTCGGGATTTCCTAGAAACCATGGCTTCTTGGGAACTGTGCCTTAGTAATACTGAGCCCACACATGTAGCCGGTCATGCTCTCGACTTTGTATTTGTCCTGGGAGTGGTCTGAAGTTGGGGGCTATTTCTTCGACCCCCATGTCATGGTCAGACCACTATCTGGTGAACTTTGTTCTCTCAATGCCACACACCCTCCGCAGGGGTAAAGGACCCATTAAAATGGTCCGCCCCAGGCGCCTGATGGATCCTGATGGATTCCTGACTGCCCTTGGGGAATTGGAACCTGCTGAAGGTCGCCCGGTCGAAACCCTGGTGATGGAATGGAATGAGGGAATCACCAGTGCATTAGACCGGGTGGCTCCGAAACGTCCTCTCCCCCTGAATAGAACTCAGACAGCACCGTGGTACACACCCCGGTTGCATAGTCTGAGACAGGAGGTGAGACGACTAGAATGCCGGTGGCGGAAATCCTGTTCTGAAGATGTCCGAACACAGGTTAGAGCAGCAATAGCTGCCTACCAGGTGGCAATAAAGGCAACAAAGAAGGATTTCTTTGCTGCCTCTATTGCATCCGCAGAGTGCTGTCCCAGGAAGCTGTTCCAGGTGGTCCGAAGCCTGGTCGGTCCAGTCGCTCAGGAACCCCTGGAACATTCTAAGGCTTCCTGTGACAAATTGGCAAAGCACTTTGCGGATAAAGTCGAACATCTAAAGAACTCGATTCCGTACGCCGTGGATGCGGTAGATGATCCTGAGTTGGCCAGCTGCAATCCGGTTTCATGGGATCGGTTTCAGCCTCTTCCTTCTGAGGATGTGGACAAGGTACTTTCAACTGTAAAGCCTACCACCTGTCTGATTGATCCTGGCCCATCATGGTTCCTTGTGAACTGTAAAGAAAGATTGGGCGAAGGGATTAGGGCGGTGGTAAATGCATCCTTGAAGGAGGGTGTAATGCCACCAGCCCTCAAGGAGGCAATTGTAAGACCTATCTTGAAAAAGTCCTCCTTGGATCCCCAAGTTTTGAACAACTTTCGCCCTATTTCAAATTTACCATTCTTGGGCAAGATCATTGAGCGAGTGGTAGCAAATCAGCTGTCAGCACACTTGGAGGAAACGGATTATTTGGATCCATACCAGTCGGGTTTCAGGACTGGACATGGTACTGAAACAGCCTTGGTCGCTTTGGTTGATGATATGAGGAGGGCTATGGATAGGGGAGAATTCACCTTCCTTGTCCTCCTGGATCTCTCAGCGGCTTTTGATACCGTTGACCACGGTATCCTGTTAGATCGCCTAGGAGGGTTGGGAATAGGAGGCACTGTTTTACAGTGGTTCCGTTCCTTTCTCTCTGACAGGCATCAACAGGTAGCATTGGGGGATGAGATTTCAGACCCTTGGCCTCTCACTTGTGGAGTGCCACAGGGTTCTATTCTCTCTCCCATACTATTTAACATCTATTTAAAACTGCTGGGTGGCATCATCAGGAGATTTGGGCTGCGGTGTCACCAATATGCTGATGACACGCAGCTCTATCTCTCGTTTAAATCTTCACCGGAGTTGGCTGTGGAGACCTTGTCCAAGTGCCTGGAATCCGTGAGTGGATGGATGGGAAGAAACAGGCTGAAGCTCAATCCTGATAAAACCGAGGTACTGCTTGTGGGTGACAGGGGAAAGTTGGGTATTGTTGACCTGGAACTCAATGGGGTAAGATTGCCCCTGAAGGATCAGGTCCGCAGCCTCGGGGTTATTCTTGATTCGAAGCTGTCCATGGAGGCTCAGATTTCGGCAGTGAGCCGGGCAGCTTGGTATCAGCTACACCTGATACGGAGGCTGCAACCCTACCTCCCTGCTCATCAGCTCCCACTGGTAGTGCATGCCCTGGTCACCTCTCGACTGGACTACTGCAATGCGCTCTACGTGGGGCTATCCTTGAAAACGACCCGGAAACTACAGCTGGTACAAAATGCGGCGGCCCGTCTGCTTACAAATAGCCGCCGCCATGATCACATTACGCCGCTGTTAGTTCATCTACACTGGCTTCCAGTTGCTTTCCGGGCCCAATTCAAGGTGTTGGTATTAACCTTTAAAGCCCTATACGGTCTCGGCCCAGTTTACCTGAAGGAGCACCTCCAGTACCACCAACTTAGTCGCCTGACTAGATCAGCCACGCAGGGCCTTCTCTCAGTACCACCAACGAAAACAGCTAGGTTGGTGGGAACTAGGGAGAGGGCATTTTCAGTGGCGGCCCCCACTCTCTGGAACTCCCTCCCATTCGATCTTCGACATGCCCCTTTCCTGGATGCATTTCGCCGAGCATTAAAAACCTGGCTCTTTGGACAGGCCTTCGGGACCTCCGGGGTGGGCTAAGCTTCTTATCACTATTACTGAATGCCCGTTGTTTACATACTGTTTTATGCTGTAATTTAATCCTTTATTGTCGACTGTATTGTATTGATATGTATTTTAAATTGTATTTTAAATTGTATTTTAAATTGTAATTTACTGGAATTTAATTGTGTACGTCGCCTAGAGTGGCTTTGGCCAGATAGGCGACACAAAAATTAAATTATTATTATTATTATTATAGTTTTTATTAAATATAACAAAGATAACAAGATTTCTTCATAAGGCACATAAGCATATGGTTTTATCTAATACTAATCCGAACTCCACCCCCCTCCTTCTCCACGCTCTCCTGACAAACAACTCTCTCAAACCCACCAAAACAACCCACTCACTTTCATCACCCAGATTTACCTGTCATTCTTCCTTTTATACTGTCAGCCATTTTAAACATTCAGCCAATCATCCAGCATTCTACTGCCCATTCACTCCCCCTTCCTCTTTCATTCTACTTACCATGTATCTCCTATACAAACAGCACTTACCCTATTTACACTAATACAGGAACATCACAACACCCAGCTCTTATTTATTGCTTCCATAATCTGATCCTGGAATCAGCACTGTAAGCTCTATATTTGGGTATAGTTCTGGAAGCAAATCAACTGAGATGTAATCAAGGTAAGACAGAGACACTCTTGGAGAAGTGTTCTGATGACCTTTGGGGAGGTATGTAGCTTGTTCTGGACATGATTGGACTCCCCTGCAGCAGTAGACTCACAGTTGGGACTATTCCTGAATCTCTCCTGCTTCTGGAAGTGCAGGTACCAGTGGTAGCCAGAAATCTTTTTATCAGCTTCATGTGGTATGCCAGGTGCATTCCTTCTGGTCTTAGTCATTCATGCCCAACTCACTTCCAGGTTGCATCACTGTATTTTGCTTTACATGGGGTTATCCTTGAAGTTGGTATAGAAACTTATATTCTTAAACTTCAGTTGGGCCAAAGTGTGATCTCTGCTCTGCAAGATGGATTGTATTATAACAATTATTTACCTGCTTCATTGGCTACCAATTTGTTTCTGTGCTCAATTCAAGGTGCTGGCTTAGGCCTTTAAAGCCCTATGGCCTAGGAGGACCAGGGTATCTCAGGAGTCACTTCCTTCGGTATGAATCTGCTTAAGAATTTAACTCAACTTCTTTCTCATTGACCCCTTGCTGATGGAGGTCCAGCTGGTAGGGGCAAGAGAGATTATCTTTTCAGTTGTGGCACCCAGATTATGAAGAGTCAGTGTAGCATAGTGCTTAGGGTATAGGACTATGGCACAGGAGACCCAGGTTCCAATCCCTGTTCAGTCATGAAGCTCAGTAGGTGACCCAGGTCCACAGTGTTTCAGCCTAACCTACATCACAAGATTGTTGGGAGGAGAAAATGCAAGAAGAAGAGAACAACATATACTGCTTGAGCTCCTTGGAGGAAAGATAGAATATAAATGCAATTAATAAAAATAAATGAGTAAAATTAAGACAGATTTGTCTTTGCTTTTTCTTCCAGACAGTCACTATTTTGCAGGTGGAATTAATTCACATTCTTGCAAATTCAGGTTTCACAATTAAAGTGGATTTGGTGCTCTTGTGTAACAAACCCACTTCCAAAAAAACCCCACAGAATTTTGCAGCAAGGAAATGATGGGGAAATGCACTGGAAAGTATGGGATAACAATAGTTTGATGCCATGTCCTGTAACCACCTTACAAACTAATCAGGATGAATGATCAATAACCAGCCAACATGATGTAATCTCTCCACAAACTTGGTGCAAACAAATCAGGATGGATTCTGAATGAACAGGTCACCTGGAAGCAATCCCTGTCTCCCTTTAAGTGCATGTTGAAAAAGGTTTTATTGCAATGGACTTTTTTAATACACTTTTAAATGATCTTATAATTGCTGCTGTTTGCTCCTGATAGCTGTGTTAAGCCTTCATTTTTAGTTGCTTTTGTACTATATTTTTTTAAAAATGTACACCACCTTGAGTGCACTTATGTACAGAAAGATGGAATATAAATTTAAAAATTATTCTATAGAACATGGTGGGTCTCATGTGAGTGCACTAAGTGTTACACATACCTGGTATTACAAGGTTTATCCACAGGGTTGTGGGTGAGGAGATGCAAAATGGATCTACTGTGTGGGATGAAACTGTTGAGCTGAGTTGTCTGTCCTGGAGAGCCTACTAGCCCTGAAAATGATACAATCCTGGGAAATAGGACTTATCATGATACTATGTTTAAAAGTTAATCTCTGCCTTGGAACCATGTTCTGTGTTGCTTTAAAGCCTGATCAATAAAGTTGTGGCTGTTGATAATCCAGAAGTAGTCTCATGGTCTCCCTTCCAGCTGGTCCAGTAAAATGGAAATAATAACTATAGAACTTTTGGATCTTTTTAATTCCTCAGGGATCAAGTCCCTCAAATTAGTAAACAGTATATCCTTCCTATTAGTATGTGTGTGTTCCCATATGAATACTTGTAAGAGGAATTTAAAGGCAGAAGAAATTTAAGGTACAATGGCAGAAAGAAACATCTCTTTTGTTAACTTCTTGAATAAAATCAGCCATATAGTCTATGATAACTATGACAATTTCTTTTTCTAGGACTTGTGTGTACTTTATAATAAGATCACTGAATCACAGAGATGGTTCTGAAGAATGATGGTGAGTCATGCAGATAGGTAGTTTGTGATCACATCAGGTCAGGTGAGTTATCTATTCTTGCCATGTGTGCAAGAGAGAGAGAGACTGGGGATATGAATGGTGGCTGTGTGTGAATGTTGTGTGTATGTGTGCATTTATGTGTTGTGTGTATGTGTATATATGTGTGTATATTATATATGTGTGTGTGTGTTCATTTACTGTGTGAATGGTGCACATGATGTGTCCATGAGAGAATGGTGTGTAAGGGTGAGTGGATATGTTTAAGGAAGGATGAATACTGCTTGATGTGTGAATGGGGCATTTGAGTAGAATGTGAGATGTGTAAAAAGGGGGGATGAAATGGAATGACTACAGTGATTATATGAAAACCCATTTACACATCAATTTTGGCAAATCCCAATTTGTTTAAGCAACCTCTGTACCTCTGAATCTCATCCAAATCTGCTTGTAATGAACAATCAAAATATTATATTCCTTCATCATGGGAGAGTGAGCTATTTAAATTTCCATTCTGTGTGCCCTGGATGCACAAACAGACCAATTATACAGATAGGCTTTCCTAATTCCTTTGTGGAACTCTCCCTACCACATAAATTAATGGGAAAGCCCATGTCCAGGCCATTCACACCATGCAGCAGAGTCATACTCAGAATCAAGGTAGTTTTTTTAAAAAACACGTAGATTGCTTCTGCTCTTTCCCCTATATTAAAATAATTGATATTCTGTATTTCCTTAGATATAGCCTGAGTCCAGATGCAGTCCTGTGCAACAAGGTGTTGTATGGGTGACTACCAGGGAAAAGTCTTTTGCAGTGGTCCAAGATGAATGCAGGAGGAAGCATGTGTGTACATGCATGCACTGTGCCGAGGTCACATTGAATGGCTTACATACTTGCGTTCTCATGAATCCACACCTGCATTGTTGCATGTAAGCTGGTATATAAGTGCTCGGCAATCAGTGGCGGCTGGTCGCTCCATGTCAGTGAGGCAGTGGAATGTGCTGTGGTTTTAGTCCAAACTTTTAAGGAACTGTCCAAGGTACTGAGGTTTCAGCACCTTCAACAGCTCCTTGAAAGTTCAGACTAAAACCTGGAGCAGATTCCACTGCCCCACTGATAAGGAGCCACCAGCCACCACTATAGGAAATACATGTGAGAAAGGAAGCTTTCCAGGTCCATCTTTTCCTTTGCCTGTAGCATGATCTTCTGCAAGTCTGGGTGCAAGAAATAGACTTTGCCTATTACCAAAATTGCTGGATTGATATTGGAGAATATCCCGACCTGCTTTAACAGTAGCCCAAATTCAAAGATATGTGTGTATATCTGCTGGAAATCAACCAGCAGAGAAGTATTAGTACAGACAACTCTGCAGTCAGTAACCCCACTGATCACTTTTTATCGGGAGAAGTGGCCATGTTTGATCAAAGTAGTTCAGTTTATTCCCTCTTCTGTATCAGAAATGGTGGCAGAGCTGGCCTAAGATATTTTGCTTCCTGAGGTGAAGGGAAAGATGACCTGCCATTCCATGGAGACAAGATGACCAGATTGGCAACTGAATCTTCAACGCAGGCAACAGAACAGCACACCTGAGAGCAGCAGGCTTGATTAAAGTGTTCATGCTAAGGCTGTACAAAAGTACACATGTCCATTCCATAATTCATTTGTCCTAATTCGTCAGTCATTCTGTTACATTCTCTTTCTGTCCTATAGATGTGGAATTATACATATATTTGTAGTAAATAACATCATGCATTAGGCATATGTTTATGTTTCTACCTGCAGTGATTGCACTGTATTTTGGCATTGCTTTCCTTTATTCCTTTACTAAGGTATTATCAAGGCATCAATCCACAACTCCCCCTTCCAATGCACATTTGTCCTCACCTTACTACCTCTAACCCCCTTCCCTATCTGAGTAGCATTCTATTTAGACTATTGCAATGCATTACAGGCTGTTGAATGTACTACGGAAGCTTCAGTTGGTTTCTCCAAGGGTGTGTGAGTGAACCCACTTTGAACAAATGCCAATTGCTTTTGCTTCAAGGAATTCCATTCCTGATCACTGATTGTACTGGCAGACATAAGGGATTCCCACGTCCAATGTCTGTTTGCAGTGGAATTCTCCAACATCACTTCTGCAAGGTTCACTCAGAGCTTGGAAAAGTTACTTTTTTGAACTACAACTCCCATCAGCCCTAAGGCAACATGGCCACTGGATTAGGCTGATGGGAGCTGTAGTTCAAAAAAGTAACTTTTCCAAGCTCTGGTTCACTACATAGCAGACACAGCTCTGTCCTCTAGCACTTCACTACTGTCCCCCTCACTTTCTCTGCCTAATGGTAGAGCCAGCCCTGATGCACCAACATCATTCCCACTCCAGCAGAAGATGCGCATAAGGCAAGCCCCTTCCATATATTCACAGTCCTTCCTGGAACAGGGTAAGAATTGTATATAGAGCACTAAAATATATAACTGCATACTTTTCAACAATTGAAATAACATAATAGTACAGTCCTGTTCTATTCTGAAGTAAGTCCCATTGAATGTAATTCCCGGGTAGGTGGGTATAGGATTGCAGGTTCAAAGTATATTTTTTAAAAAGATAAACAAAAAAAATTAAATTATCTCACCTGAAAATGGAAATAAAACACATGTAGATTCACAAAACAAACCATGAGAGCTAAAACCATTAGAGCAAATTAAAAACAAAAGGATTTTCCACAAAATATATTTTAGAACTTATGCAAGCAGCAGAACTATGGGAAGTCATCTTTGTTAATTTATAGAAAAATTATTAGTAATACTGCTAGGCATTATGTTGAGGTTTCCTTTATTTTATATTTTCAGACTGAGAAGAAGCAGCAAAATCACACTGTATGCTCTACAAGCAAAGGCAAAGAAGCAGTCACTACAATGACAGTCGGAATACCCATTACTAAGTAAAGCTAGCGCTCCTGGCATTTTTGGTTATGACTTATGAAAGTAGATCAGCACTCTTCCCAGCAGACTCAATCTCCAGCTGCTTTTGTCCAGGCAGGCCCTTATATAGCTCATGGGGATGAAGTAGGGAAGACAAATAACCTCTGTAAAGAAGAGCCAGAGGTGGGAACAGCCAGCACTCTCTCCATCAGACTCCACCCCCTTCTTCATCTGAAGGTATATGAAGATCCATATTCATTCACCATAAACATAGCAGAAATAAGTCAGTCTCAGCAATGTCTACAGAAAATAGCACTGTCATATCTGAATTTATCTTCCTGGGATTTGCAGATGAACCAGAACTGAGGATTCCCATTTTCATATTGTTCCTGCTGATCTATGTTATCACTGTGGTGGGCAACCTAGGGATGATTTTGCTGATCAAAACGGACCCTCTGCTTCACACCCCCATGTACTTTTTCCTCAGTAGTTGTGCTTTCCTAGATTTTTGCTATTCCTCCAATATCACCCCCAAAGCCTTGGAAAATTTCCTGTCAGAGAGGAAAACCATTTCCTTCATGGGATGCTTCATCCAGATGTATTTCTTTGTTGCTCTGGCAAGCACAGAGTGCATCCTTGTGGGGCTGATGGCGTATGACCGTTATGTGGCTATCTGCAACCCTTTGCTGTACACATCAATCATGTTGCACACCCAATGCATCAAGATGGCCAGCGGGGCTTTCACAGCTGGCTTCTTGAATTCAATTATTCATACCACTTTGGTAGGTACTTTGTCTTTCTGCCAGTCCAATGAAATCAACCATTTCTTCTGTGATATTCCCCCACTCCTCAAGCTCTCGTGTTCTGATACATCTGTAACTGAAGCACTAGTTTTCATATGTGCTGGAATCAATATGTTGGGCTCTCTCCTAATAATTCTGAGCTCTTACACGTACATCCTTTCCGCAGTCCTGCAGATGAAGTCGGCCAAAGGCCGCAAGAAAGTGTTCTCTATGTGCATCTCCCAGCTGATAGCTGTGACTATATTTTATGGAACAGGCCTATTTATATATTTGCAACCCAGTTCCAACTATTCAGAGGATCAAAATAAAATTATGTCTCTGTTTTATGCCTTTGTCATCCCAATGCTTAACCCCTTAATCTACAGCCTGAGGAACAAGGAGGTGAAGGATGCAGCGAAGAGAGTAATGGAGAAAAGAACATTTTCTCACTTACTGTAACTATTATGTCAATGGATTTTTCAAGCCATATGGATTACCTTTTAGGGTTTGTCATGCATTCTAGTTTAGTGACATGGGGCACTTAAATACTTGAATTTCATTTAAGCACATCAGTAACATAATAGAAGTATTCATGCTTCAGGCTGTGTCCTCCTCAGTATAGACAAAATATGTATCCCATTATTCTTGGAAGAGACTGGAGTATTGAAGTCAGGTTGTTTGACCTGGCTGTTTTTATTATTATTATTATTATTATTATTATTATTATTATTATTATTATTATTATTATTATTATACTTGTTGGCTTCATATCTGACTACACAAGGATGGCTATGTGCACTCCTTTACAGAAGACAGTCCTTTATTTGAAGGGGTGTCAATGGACAGCCCTCTATTTGAAGAAATCCTCTGTTTGAAGGGATGTCTTGTACAACTCTGGTTTTTAAAGATAAAGAACCATAAGATGGGGAGAGCAGGGGCCATGAAGTTGCCCATCAGTCTTTGGTAATACACCTGGTTACAGTCTTTCCCCACTATGTGTGTGTGTGTGTGTGTTATGTGCCTTCAAGTTAATTACGACTTATGGCGACCCTATGAATCAGTGACCTCCAATAGCATTTGTTATAAACCACCCTGTTCAGATCTTGTAAGTTCAGGTCTATGGCTTCCTTTATTGCATCAATCCATCTCTTGATTGTCCTTCCTCTTTTTCTACTCCCTGAGACAAAATGTTGTCTTCTTCTGGAATCCTTAGACTGCAGTCAGTCACATCAGGCTCCAGAAACTTGCATTGCACAGTGTCTTTCAGGTATTATCAAAGTGTGTAAATACTACTGAATAAGGAACACGTTGGAAGAAGACTCATGAGACAGTGAGATGGTAGAGCAGTCATATTTATTCAAATATAACAATAGAGCCAGTGTGGTATAGTGGCTAGAATGTCAGAATGGGACCTGGGAGACTAGGGTTCAAACTCCCGCTTGGCCATGAAGTTCACTGGGTGACCTTGGGCCCATCAGTGTTCACCAAGGTGCAAGCATCAGGCCTAAAGGGCAGCCCTGAGGACATCCCCCTAAGCTGAAGTATGTGGAAGATGACTCAAGAGTACCCTTAACCCAATGATGCCTCAGGGCACCTGACAATTAAGTTTAAATTCTTAAATTCCCTTATCTGCCCACACTGAATGCCAAAGAGACCAAATAAGTACATGCACCAAGAGTAAATCAAAGAACCTTATAGTGTGGAGTCAGCAAAAAAGATGAGTCCCAAGGGGCAATCAGGCTCAATCCAAAATTCCTACTTAGCCCCCAGAAAGGATGACTAGAAAACACCCACACAGTAAGATGAAGGGAGGGCACTGCAAAAGAGAAGAAGGAAATGGAAGGGGCAGAACAGGTTTAAATAGCTGCCTGATTGCCCCCTTCTTATTGGGCACTCCAACCCCCTGGAAAAGACCAACTGAAGTCTTCCAAAAAGGGGTGTTGGCAATTTTGCCTCACCCCCCCCCAAGTGGAAGCAGGAGTCTATAGCTGGGTTCACCAACATGGTGGTCTCCAGATGTTGTGGTCTACAATGCCCATCAGCCCCAACCAGCATAGCCAGTGGTCAGGGTTGATGGGAGTTGTAGACCACAACATCTGGAGAATACCACATTGGCTAGTCCTGTTCTATAGTACGTGAAATAAGTTTGCAACAATGTTGTCTTAGAGCATATGTTGTGAAAGTTTTCTTCATTGTAGCATAGCAGCAGCTACCCTCCACTCACAAGTTTGCTGATGACACTAAATTGTTCAAGGTTAAAACAAAAAGGGATTGTGAAGAGCTACAAAAAGACCTTTCCAAACTGAGTGAATGCATGGTAAAATGGCAAGTGTAATTCAATGTAAATACAAATAAAGTGATGCATATCAGGGCAATTTTTAAAAATTAATTTCACATATACGCTCATGGGGCCTGAACTGGGGGTGACTGGCTAGGAACCAGACCTTGGGATTGTAGTGGATAGCTGAATGAAGATGTCAACCCAATGTGTGGCAGCTGTGAAAAAGGCAAATTCCATGCTAGGGATTATTAGGAAAAGTATTGAAAATAAAATTGCCAATATCACAATGCTGATGTATAAATCTATACAACATATTTGGAATACTGTGTACAGTTCTTGTCACCTAATATCAAAAAGGATATTGTAGAGCTGGAAAAGGTTCAGAAAAGGGCAACCAAAATGATTAAGGCAATGGAGCAACTCCCCTATGAGAAAAAGTTGCAGCATTTGGGGCTTTTTAGTTTAGAGAAAAGGTGAGTAAGAGGTGACATGATACAAGTGTATAAAGTTATGCATGGCCTGGAGAAAAGATAGAGAAAAGTTTTTACTCCTCTCTCATAACGCCAGAACTCACTGACATCCAATGAAGCTGAATGTTGGAAGTTTCAATCGGGACAGACAGAAGAAAGTACTTCTTCACACAGTTAAACTATGGAATTAGCTCCCGCAAGAGGCAGTGATGGCCACCAACTTGGATGGCTATAAAAGAGGATTAGACAAATTCATGGAGGATAAGCTATCAGTGGCTACTAGCCATGATGGTGATGCTCTGTCTTCATGGTGAGAGGCAGCATGCTTCCAAATACCAGTTGCTGGAAACTGCAGGAGGGGAGAGTGCTTTTTGCATTCAGGTCCTGTTTACGAGCTTCCCATAGGCATCTGGTTGGCCACTGTGAGAACAGGATGCTGGACTACATGGCCATTGGTCCGATCCAGCAGGTTTTGTTTATGTTCTTATAACATGGATTAGGAACATAGAAACATTGTTCCATTTTAGGCTATTTGTCCACTGACAAATGGCTGGCAACTGCCTACCATATCTCAGGCAGATGTCTTTGCCATTACATTCCATCTAATCTTTTAAACTGAAGATGCAAGGAACATAATCTGGGATTTTCTGCATATGCTGTACCACTCAGCTATGATCTTTCCCTATGGATGGGCTGTCCAGGCCTAGGGATGCAACTTTTAGGACTGTCTGAACCCAGCCCCTCCCTTTTTACAAATTAAGCATTATGAGCAGGGATGGAAGAGACATTTGAATCAGTTCACATTTAATGCCGACTACTAAATTTGAACTTTTCAGCACAATATGAAAACCAAAATACAGCCATCCCTCAACATTCACATTTATCCTAATTTTGCAATACAGTTCTCCATTCCAACAATGTTTACAATAATGCATATATTAGGGAAATGTACATAAAATATATTAGTTAAAATAGCATACAAAAATTAATTTTCTTAGGAGAGATTGTGTGCAAAATGTGTACATTAGTAAAAACTGCAGACAAAAATGTGTTTATTAGGAGAAATTCACACTGAAATGCTGAAGAATTTTCATGAGGATTTTTTTTTTAAATGCAAATTGTTGCAGAAATGTGAACTGAATTTTAGACTGGAAAAAATGAGAAACTGAGAGAACTAACACTGGCAGATCTTTCTATCCATAACTAAAGCTGATGAAAAGTGATGTGTTCCCAGTTCCTTAATTCAGCCTTCCCCATGAGTTCTACAGGGCACCACACTGGCTACCCCTGTCTTATAGTAACAGCAATACAGACTTTGTTTTTGGATACTGCCTCATGTTTTCCAAAGTAATTCCCACTTTACAGAGAAGAGCACTAGCAATTTAAAGAAGCGTATGAAAAGTGATATAGATACCCACTGATCCTGAGTCCACAAGAGTATGTATATTTTGTATTACATCAGGACAGAGGTCTTAACTGATCCTTAATGTGTTCATGTTTAAGAGAGAGACTTCACCTTTTGGAAGGTTCCAAATGTTTGCATCCCCAAAGCTAATGTTATTCAGGATAATGCACAAAATTGGCCTCAATGGGTAAAAGACCAGATCAGAAAGAGTTAAGCAGCTGCATCTCCTCTGCTCAGACCCAGCCTGTCTCATTTATTAATACATGCTTCCCGTTAGGGTTACCAACCGTACTCTTTTAAGAGTACATGTACTCTTTTTGAGATGGTAAAACAGCATACTCTTACTTTTCACTTATAGAAGCCACACATACTCTTTTTGAAATGACATAATAAAAAAATCAGATTATCTAACCTAACTTAATTTATTATTTTATGTTTACTATTTATATTAAAAAAATCATGCTTGTACTCTGTCATTAACGGTCGGTAACGACAACGAGTTCTGTTGGTGCCACTGACATCTGTGCCTGGAATTAGAAAGCTGAAACCCGACACGTAACCTCTGTGTACCTAATTTGATGTGTCCTCACAGTTCGCAGTTGATGAGTTGACAGTTCTTTTGAGTTTCGAATAAAACTGAAGTAAGAAAAAGCTTAATTATTGAATCAGTCTGTAACGTTCGTTGAAATTTCTTCTTATTTTTAACGATTTGCAATTAACTGTTACTGTTACCCAAGTGTTACCGTCATAGTATCCACAAAGAACGGGAATAAAGAAATTGTTCCAGTACCAGTACGTTGTAACTTGCTCTTATTATTTTGTGTGGTAATTTATAATAATAATTATATATATATATATATTAGATAGAACCCCAAAGATGACAATGTCTCGGCGAAAAAACACATTTTCTGACGAACTTCAAGAACTTCAAGAACAATATCCGATGTTCAAGAAAGCCAAGGTTGATTATGAGACGTACTGCGAAGTTTGTCAGGTGACAATTTCAATCACCAATAAAGGGCAAGCTGATTTGAACATTTGATATCAACGAAACATACCAAAAACATAAGAACAGCTGGTAGTTCAAAGAAAATTGACAGTATGTTTGTCACCCAAAACACTACAAAGGAATTAAAAATATTGGCTGCAGAAGCAACTTTGGTTTTTCACATTGTAAAACACCACCAAAGTTACAAATCTTGTGACTGCTCAACCAAATTGTACCGCAAGTTATTCAGTGACTCTGAGGCTGATTCAAATGTTTCCAGTGCCAGAACAAAAACTGAAGCAATTGTTAATAATGTTTTGGCACCCAACTCCGTGAACACTTCTGTAGAAAGGATCGAGAGTGAAAACATTCCGTACATTGGAGTATGCATGGATGGAAGTAATCATGGAGCTTTGAAAATATTTCCTGTTCTTATCCAATATTTCAACAGAGAACATGGGATACAATTACGTATGCTAGAGTTAAAATCATTGGAAAATGAAAAATCGGAGACCATATGTGATTTAATTACCACAACATTACAAAATTATCATCTGAAAAGTAAGTGTATCGCATTTACGGCAGAGAACTGCAACACCAATTTTGGTGGTCTGCAGAGAAGGGGACAAAATAATGTTTTCTTCCATCTACAAAATGTCTTTCAAAAATAATTGATTGGAGTTGGATGCCCAGCTCATATCTTGCACAACTGTGTGCAACATGCTTTTGATGGTCTGCCAATCGATATTGAATCTTTGATCATGAAAATTTATAACTACTTTTCCATTTATACAGACTGAACTGAGGCTCTAAAAGACTTCTGCGATTTTGTTGAGGTAGAATATCGAAAACTGCTATCTCATTCCGAGACCAGGTGGCTGTCATTATTTCCCTGCATACACAGGGTGTTGCAAATGTACTCGGCACTTCATAACTACTTTCTGTCACAGGAACATCCACCAGTGTTAATAAAATTATTTTTTGAAAATCCGCTAAATGAAAGTTATTTGTGGTTCATTCACTTGCTCATGAACGTTTTTCATTCCAATATTGAAAAGATTGAAAGAGAAAAAAATAATTTAATAGAAATTGTCGACATTTTAGAATCCGTGGAAGATATTTTACTGGCGCAAAAGTCTCAAGAATTTCTTCCGCTCAAAGAATGGGTAGATTACTTCAAAAAAGTGAATAAAACTGCGAGCTCTGAGTTTTTAAAAATATTTCTTTCATTTTTGCAATACCAGCCACAATGCTAATGTTGAAAGTGTCTTCAGCATGATGAACGCTCAATGGACTGGTGAAAGAAATAGAGTGGCTGTTGACTCTGTGAAAAATTTGTTAATGGTTAAATATAACTTCAAAGAATTTGATTGCTTACAATTTTACAATTATTGTACGGGAAACAAAAAATTGTTAGCCGAGGTTTAAAGTAAGGCAAAATATTCATTCAATTAAAATTTTATATTTATATTTATATTATAGGTTTTGTTAAAGTTCTAGTTATTGATCTCTTTCATGTATGTTTATTGCAAAATGCGACGTACATGGTTACCTACTTTAATTTGTGATTTAATTTGATTTTTGTGATGGTACTAATTGAAGGTTCTGGTCATTCAATTAAAATTTTATATTTACGTCAATAAAAATTATGTTCCAGAATTTTTTTATTTTATTGAATACCTACTACATTTTATGCACATAAAAAATTATACCCCTCCCTCTGACACCCGGATCATCATCTTCTTTTAAAGAGTGTACTTGTGTACTCTTTTCTTATGATCCAGGGATGGTAACCCTACTTCCCGTTTCTTTCATTCATAAACAATAATTCTTTAAGTACAGCATTTCTCAAATCAACAGAGATGTATTTAGAAGGACTGAATGAATTTTAAAGGTTCATTCTTTGAAGATCTGTCTTGATCATTACTTTTTAGTTAGATGTATTATATTTATTCTAACTTTCTTTGTTTTTATGGGTATTGTCTGAAGGAGAGCTTGGAAAAGTTACTTTTTAAAACTACAACTCCCATCATCCCCAGCCAGCATGGCCACTGGATTGGGCTGATGGGAGTTGTAGTTCAAAAAAGTAACTTTTCCAAGCTCTGGCTGAAGGCACATGTCTTCACCTTGCTGAAGCTAAGCAGGTCATGTGTTTGAACGGGTGACTGGCTGGAAATCACATGCATGCTGCCTTGGGTTCCATGATGGAAGAAAAATGGGAATGGACTGCATTCAAGTCGATCCCGACTTATGGCGACCCTATGAATAGGGTTTTATGGTAAGCGGTATTCAGAGGGGGGTTACCATTGCCTCTCTCTGAGGCTAGTCCTTCCCAGCTGGATAGGGCCTGCTCAGCTTGCCACAGCTGCACAAGCCAGCCCCTTCCTTGTGTGCAACTGCCAGCTGGGGTGCAACTGGGCTCCTTGAGACTATGCAGCTTGCCCACGACTGCACAGGTGGCAGGGCACATAACCCCTGAGCCATTCACTGTGGGGGTGATCTTTAGCTGGCCCTTGACACCCAGGAGACACAAGCAGGGATTTGAACTCATAGACTCTGGATTCCCAGTCAGGCTCTCCTCCCCACTGTGCTATACCAGCTGTCGATAGAAGAAAGGTGGGATATACATGTAAGAAAAATGTTATTTTATTTAGTTTATATTATTTCTTTGAAAAACAAATACAATAAAATATCACAGAGGAGGGGAAGAATGCCAAGGAAAGAAATACAGAACTCTCCACAAGCATGTAGCTTGTGGCTAAAATGGGGTCTTTACAACTTTAATCAGAGTCATGATTCCAGTCTCCCAGTTGATGTGTCTTTGAGTATTTTTTTCTTTGAGAACACAAATCTTAGAGACGTCCCTTTTGAAAAAGACTGGCAGCTGTCTGCCCTACCTTTCTCAATGCATCCTTCACCTCCTTGTTCCTGAGGCCATAAATCAGGGGGTTCAACATGGGGATCACCACTGTGTAGAATACTGAGATCACCTTATCCTGGTCCTGTGTATGGCTGGACCCAGGTCTTAAGTAAATGAAGAGAAGGGTCCCATAGAAGATAGTAATAGCTGTCAGGTGTGAGGTGCAAGTGGAGAAAGTTTTGTGCTTTCCTTCGACAGAATGGACCTTCAGGATGGCAGAGAGGATGTAAAAGTAAGATATGAGGATGGTGATAAAAGACACCGTCCCAAGGACGCAGGCAGAAACAAAGATCACTATCTCATTCACTCTTGTAGAGATGCAGGAGAGCTTCAAGAGAGGTGTGATATCACAAAAGAAATTGTTAATCATATTGGAGCCACAGAAGGGCAACTGGAACATTGAAATGGTTTGAGTGGCTGCATTTAGGAAAGCAGTCGCATATGAAATGGATACCAACAGAGCACACATCCTCCTGGACATCACAACCTTATAAAGCAGCGGATTGCAGATGGCCACATAGCAGTCATATGCCATCACAGACAGTAGGAGGCACTCTGTCCCTGCAAGCACAGCTTAGAAACAACACTACAAATACACTTCTTTGCTCTCAGGAAATTCACCAGAATCTTGGGAGTGATCACAGAAGAATAGCAGGCATCAACCAAAGACAGGTGACTGAGGAGAAAGTACATAAGAACATAAGAACATAAGAAGAGCCTGCTGGATCAGGCCAGTGGCCCATCTAGTCCAGCATCCTGTTCTCACAGTGGCCAACCAGGTGCATGGGGGTGTGGAGTCGGGAGTCAAGCCTAATGAACACAGTCATCCCAAGATTTCCAACCAGAGTCATAATATAGATCACTAAGAACAAAACAAAGAATGGAATCTGCATCTCTGCTTGATCCACAAATCCCACAAGGATGAACTCGGCAACATTGGTCCAATTCCTGCAAGCCATTTGTTTAGCTTTTGTTAGAAAGAGAGAAGGAAAGTGGCAAATTACTGAAAAATCCATATTCATTGTCTTTATCTCATAAAGCTACATTCCCAAGGTTCTAAACTGTTCTCAAATCCAGGGGCTCCAGAATTGTGGTCTGCCTTCATTCAGGTGGTCCTCAGTGTGTCAGTTGAAGATGGTAGATGGTACATTCATTGCATTAACTGCTCATATTGATTTTAATTGTATTTTATTGCATCTTTTATTTCTTATGTGGTATGATATTCTATGGAATTGTAATTGTAATTCAATAAATTGCAATATATAAGACATGAAGCAATACAATTCAATTAAAAATCATACAGAATCTAGCACAGCCCATTACAATTGCTACAGTAGGCAGAAAAATCATTAAGTGGTCCACCAAGACCCTCAGTCCATTTTTAAGTGGTCCATAGAAAAAAAAAGTTTGGGAACCACCGCTCTAATAAAACCCTATTCTAGGTTGATGTAGATGAGTCTGCAATCCTAATCAAACATACTAGGCAGTAAATATGCATAGGAGGATCAGGCTACATCTCTTTTATTACTTATTTTGTGTAAATGATTTTTGGTACTGAAGTCAACATGCCTGATTTTTTGTACAGGGATTCACAGGACCATACCAAAGCCATCTTGCAAAGGGAAACTGGATCCACTTACACATGGGTTTTTAAGACTGACTCTTTTGGAAATGTGAAGTTTTAGAGATTTGATCTTCCAAAATCTTACTCATTGTGAATAAACATAAAGGTTGATCTAGATTGCACACAAACACACATAAAGCCAAAACAGAAATTAGGTAGGCCTACGTGGTTACCTTTACAAATAAATTTAGGGAGGCTATTTTCCAATAGTGACAAACCCAGAATCTTATACCAGTATGTAAGAACTATTCAGACAATATAATAACATGAATCTTCAAGGGAGAAAGGTTGAAGGAACTCCAGCTCCCTAAATAAGGAAATAAGAAATCTTCTTTTTGCAGTCCATTCCAGGAAACATCACTCCTACCCAGATACTGCAGATCCTCAAAGCAGCTACTGTGAACAAAGTAGAAGGGTGTTTTTTTTATTATTGTTGTCCTTGTGATCTCTGGAGACCAAGGCTCTGGAGGCTTCTGATACAACAGAACATTAAAAAAAACAGAGACAGTCAATATATGTGTGCCAGTTGTTTCACTGAGGAATAGTACAGTACACACTTGAAATTGTTTTAAAGATGCAAAACTTTGGATTGTATTCAGTTAGACCCACTGAAATTAATGAACCTAAATTACTTATGTCTATTAACTTCAACGGGTGCACTCTGAGAAGGACTTGCATTGAATGCCACCTATTGTGCCCCACAATCTAGGATAAATGATGAGATGTAAATGATGGGTCTCAAGAGCCAGCATTTCACATTTATAATAGAAATCTGCAGAGATAACCTGCTGTGCATTTCAGGATACACTGAATCAGTTCTAGCCTTGATACCTTTCCTCACCTGTGGACTAGGGGTGAGTTCATCCATGCCCTGAGCAGAAACAGTAGATGAACTTGGCTGGCCACTTTTTGGTTCAGGGAGGCCTCTGAAGTCACTATCCATCCAAGAATCAGGACTTTGAGTATATGCGCCTAGTGGGTCTCAGGGGGGATCCTTTTCTAACCTCAGGATCCCACAGGTTTTTAGCAGGTGCCAAAAATAATACAGTGAAGGCACTTGCCTGATCTTAATGCAAAAGGATTTCCAGAGAGCAGGTGCTGCCATGCTAAAAGATCAGTTCCTTGGAAATGGCAAATGTACATTATGTGGTACTTATTATTATTTATTTATTTTACGGTCATAGACCCGTCCAGCTGAAAACAAAGGATACAAAAGAGTAGGGTAAAACATCAGTATTATCTTTCAGATATACATGAAATATAAAAATATACAGATAGTTGTCCTAAAAAAACTTAGAGCGTATACGTTGAGCTGCGTATGTAAAATTGGCAACTCTCAATGTAATTCATTTGTTAATTCCTGAAACAAGAAAGCGTATTTTGTTATCAGAGGTCATCAGGGGTATACTTTGAAGTATGTTCAATAAAAATTTAGAACGTATGCAAACATACATGGGACAATTTAAAATAACATGAGCAAGTGATTCAATATCTTTCCCACATGGACACAAGCGTTGGTCATAAGAGATTCCCTTATATCTTCCCAGAAGTCATGTGGTACTTGTAAAAGTGCCATTGCAGCAGATCCAAGTGGTTGAGTGGGCACATACAAGGTAAGGAAAGCCTTCAAGTAAACTGGTCCCAAACTCTTGAGGGCTTTATATACTAACAGTAACAGTCAGTACAGATCTCTAAACAGGGGTGCAATATACTAACAGGATCTCACTCTTGTCAGCACTCAATGCTGCAGCTAACATCAGTTTCCAGAGCAAACACAAGGGAGGTCCCACATAGAGTGCACTGCAGTAATCTAGCCTTCAATTTACCAATATCTGGACTACTGTGGTCAAGCTATCCCAGTCCAGGAATGGCTGTATCTCTCGTGCCAGCTGAAACAGATAAAAGGTGCCCCTAGCCATTCAGGACACCTGGGTCACCAGTGACAAAGCTGCCACCGCCACCAGACTACATACTTGCTCCTTCAGGGGGAGTGCAATCCTGCCTAGGGCAGGCAATTGATCAATTATTCAGACATGGGAAACACTCACCTACACAACCCCCATCTTCCAAGCTCAGGGATTCAAGGTCAGTTTATTGGCTCTCATCCAGCCCACTGCTGCATCTAGGCATCAGTCCAGGGCCCACACCACCTCTGCTGATTCAGAAGTTATGGAGAAATTGAGCTGCGTATCATCAACATCGTGATGACACCTTGGCCCCAAATCTCCTAATGACTGCTTCCCATGACTTCATATAGATATTCAAAAGCATTGGGGATAGGGCTGAAAAGCACTCTCCCAGTACTACTCTCTGGACTTGGCCACATAGGTAGAACCAGGATCACTGTAACACAGTGCATTTCATCCCCAGCCTTCCTGTAGCCAGCCTTCCTTGTTAGATGGGGCATGCTCCAGCCAATCCCCTCTCCCACTCACTGGTGGAGAGGATGTGAAGGCCAGGAGAAGGGAAAGGCAGTGACCTTCTCCCCCACTCCTCCTCCATGCAGAGAGTGTGTTAACTTACATAATGGGCTATGTAAAAGGTCAACAGAAAATTTAGTATGAACACAAGGAATGAAATGACTGGCAGATTTTTGTTTCATAAGAAAAAAGAATGTTAAGGTGTGAAACAAATAAAATAGTTTATGCTATGATTAAAAAGTTAAAAACTGGTGTGGAGCTTGTTTTCTTTAAAAAAAATCAGTTTTAATCTTATATCACAACACCAATACAAAAAAAAAACAGGTTTAGAAACAGAGCAAGAGCACATTGCAATGTAACCATAGCCAAGCATTTAGGTGCTGAGTGGTGCTGAGAGCAATATGCACAACTTTCTTGATGAAGTCAATGGCAGCTAGCCGTGATGGCTGTGCTGTGCCACCCTAGTCAGAGGCAGCATGCTTCTGGAAACCAGTTGCCGGAAGCCTCAGGTGGGGAGAGTGTTCTTGCACTCGGGTCCTGCTTGCGGGCTTCCCCCAGGCACCTGGTTGGCCACTGTGAGAACAGGATGCTGGACTAGATGGGCCACTGGCCTGATCCAGCAGGCTCTTCTTATGTTCTTATGTTCTTAAACTGAGTCCTCAACTTTACAAAATATTTTACTGTGTAATAGGCTTCCTTTTGTAAACTTATAAAAATGCTTGATAAACATGAAAGAAAGCCTTCCAAATTGTAGGTTTACAATACACTGTTTCAGAGAGAAAAAATTGCATTGCACCTAAAAACCATATTTTAGCAGTTTTTGGGTTTTCCTAGAATTAAAGTAATGTGATTTTTTAAAATCAAAATTAAGGTTGGCTGTCCTTTCTTTTTTCAAATGGAAGAAAACCCAAATTTGCTAAATGCTTGTGAGTCACTGAACCCTGAAAAGGCCTCATGCTGTGCTGCTCAAGTTGGGAAAATCAGAGAAGGAGGTTCCGGTTTGACCTTCTTCCGGTTAACTGCTATCTTCTCAGCTCCAGTTTGTTTCTCTTTTAATTTATTTTTACATAATTTTTACTTGGGCAGATTTTATCTTACTTCGGCTAAACTTTTCCTTAGTCTACAAGGAACATCTGATCGTTAACGACCCCGTTTTACTGCAGTTAATCCTTGTTTTATGGCTCCTCTCACTCCGTGGAATTATAAATCTCAAAAACCTTCAAAGAACTTTAAAACTCTCAAGCTTTGACAGCCTATTAACCTCTTAGTCTTATAATCTCTAATTAGTGGGAAAATCAGAAATTAGGCCTGAATTGCAGCCTAGGTAGCCAGCCAGCCAACTAACTGTAGTGTGCACAGCAGTGTTTCTATTCCTCTAGGACTGTTTTCATCCGCCAAGCAGTTAAGAAAAAGAAAAAAATTAGCCACTAAGATGTATAGTATAGTATAGTATAGTATAGTATAGTATAGTATAGTATAGTATTGTATTGTATTGTATTGTATTGTATTGTATTGTATTGTATTGTATTGTATTGTGAGCACTTTAAAAGAGTAAAGGGTAACTTAGAGAAGATATTTTTTCAGATCACTTTAAGTTATCTCTTTATTTCACTCTTTAACAATAAGTACCGAATCCTGCTCTACTCATCATAACTGCAGAATAAACAAACATTTACTTCTTACTGCAGTCAAACAAACATGTGTCTTTATTGCTGGCTGGGTAAAGTTTGAGAACACAACTGAAACTGAAATGCAAAAGCAGAGCAAAGGAAAGTCCAAGAATGGAGTCTAACTCTAGTCCATAACACAAAGTTCTAATATTTAACTCTTCAGGGGTCATGTTATTATACTGGCAATTTTTTTCAGAATCACTTAAGTTATTATAGGGTGATTGTCATCATGAAAAATGCACCTCAGTCATGAAAAGTCTTGAGTAGACCTTTTGGGGATCTTCAAGATGAGGCTTTATTGCACACTCACCTTGTCTTGTTCACTCAGTTTTTCAGAGGTTCCTATTCTTTAATTACTCCTGTTCTTAAAACAAGCTGTCATTATTTAAATGAAGGTTGTCACTGTCTGTCATGTCACAATTTTTTAAAAAAGGATTTGTTGCTGTTGTTGTTATGTGCCTTCAGGTCGACCATGGGAGCCTCTGGAGTGGCAGAGCCCCTCACCAGTGGAATGCAGTGCAGTCCAGCAGACAGAGACCCCTTCAGGACAGTGGGTCAGGGTTTACAGTTGCTCTTTCCCTCCCCAGTGACCTCCTTCCAAAGGAAACCAAACCTGGATAAATTCTCCACCTCTAGATTTTTTTCACCGCTAGAAGAAGTGGGGTGAGCATAACAATAGTAATACTTGTGACTATGATTTCAGAAAGTTTATAGCAAGACAGAGGTACACTTCCATCCAACAATTAGCCATTGTAAATCCCAACAATAAATCCCAGAGCTCTTTATTATAAATTGAATGGTTCATGTTTTACCTCTGCAATATCATGATAAATATATTTACCTGTTTGTTTTGCATGTGCAACACCCCTTTCCCCCTGGACCCTTCCCCAGCTGTCTTCAGCTTCTCCAAAGGCCTGGCCTCATTGGCACAATGATGAATGTTAATCTTTAAAAGCAACAGTTTCTGTAATGAGGCAGTGAATACTCCATTACATGCTTCCCAGGTAAGTTGCCACAGATGAGAAATATTCAAGCAGAAATTGGCCTGAATAATGGCACGCTTGCTATTTTAGTGACAAATTGCTCTCTTCCTTGATTCAGACACCTCAAAGATTGTGGATTGTGGTTGTTACGTGGAAAGACTTCACAGCAGCACCTACTGTTATTTTCTTATACATGGTTTTATGAACTCAGATAGTGTAATTCGTCAAATTATTGCTTTCTTTAAAAGGTTAATGGAACACAAAACCTACAAAAATAAGAAAAAGCATTTTAAATTACTGTGATCTGCATAGGATGAAACAGAATTGTACAATAGCATAAGAAACCTGCTCTGTCTTAGAGTATACGTAGGCATTTCTCAAAATGCATTTGTTAGAATGTTTTGCTTTCATTTCATTTTTGTTTTTTTACCACTTTGGGTATTTTTAAAACAGGAAATTGGTTTATAAGTGGAATAAACAAAAGCACAAACAAAAATCATCAGGCAAAAAACAAATTCTATGAGCAGAAGTTCATTGGCAGCAAATTGTTTAGAGCTTTGACAAGGAATAAACAAAATAGGCATCTTATCAATAAGTACAATAATTTTTACATGGTGATGTTTTGGTCTTAATTTCAGTTAGTTCAGGAGGGCTCAACCCTGCAAGGTAAGAGTTCCCAAACTGTGGTCCACAAACCACGACTGGTCCACAAGCTTCATTCAGGTGGTCTGTGGCATGTCTATAAAGCTGTGAACAGTGACTGCAGCTGCTGATCCATGGGTCTGCAAAGGAAGGCGAGCACGATGGACTAGAAGCGATGGGTTCAAGGCACTTGAAAGGAGTGGAAAGTATTAGCTGCAAAGTTAATTGGAGACTAGAATTCAGTTGTTTAATCTTTATTTGAGGAGTTAAAAATCATACAGCACCTAGGACAGTTCACTGCAGTTGCTATAATAGGCGGAAAGAGAACATCAAGTGGTCTGCCAAGAAAAATTCATTAAGTGGTCAGCAATTGTCAAGTGGTCCATGGGGAAAAAATCTGAGAACCATTGCTATAAGGAATTGCAATGCTAAGGCTCAAGTCTGGGAAATAAGCAGCAATAAAGAAAATACGGTGCCTCTGAGCATGTACAAAGTGCCTTTTCTCACCAAAGAGAAAAGGCATATTCAGGTGTGGTCTCCAAATCAGCAGGTGAGGTTCCGAATCACACTTGAGCCCTGGCATGCCTCTGTTTACTGATTAACCATTAAGGTGACCTTCACACATGGGGCTTAAATCTGCTGTGTGCCTCCTTACAAATGTAAGATATATGTTGATAAGAACATATATGCAGTTTCTCTGCTGCATCCTGACCATTCTAAGAACAGTCACTGGTGGTAGAAAACAGTGAGAGACATTCAAACACCCAGTAGTTTAATGTAAAAACAGCAAGAGTTGATTCAGGCAATAATTTCAAAAGAAGTCTGTTCCTTTGCCAGTATGTCTGGAGAAAGGCGTGGACTGGAAACAGCTTTGCATCCATTCTTGGAGCCAGGCAAGGCTACAGCAGGCACGTATACACACACGGCATATATGCAATGGCAGGAAGGGCTTGGTGTCGCTAGAAAAGTCAGCGCTGCTGCCCTATCCACCCCGTCTTTGTCCAGCAGAACAGTGCCCACCTACCTGCCCTGTGGGTGACAGTGAAGGTAACACTGGTCCCTTCACAGCCAAGCAGGTTTTTTTTTTACTCAATGTCTTTTTTTTTTTTACAATAATTTTTATTCAAATTTTCATAAAACAAACAAAACAAAATCATAAAACATTCAAAGACAAAAAACAAAACAAAACAAAAATGATTAAACAAAAAAATAAAATGTTGACTTCCCATTTGTCGCAGATCAGTTATAGGTCTACAATATATAACAATCCTGTCTCTTAAATTATATTATAAAATCACTTTCCTCCAGTAGTTATCTTAATTAATCATCAAATCTCATAGACATTACTTTATTCTTTCCACAAAAAGTCAAAGAGAGGTTTCAATTCTTTAAGAAATATATCTATCAATTTTTCTCCAAATAAACATGTCGATTAATCCATCTCATTAATAATAATAATAATCTTATTGTCATAACCATAGACCAAATAAACATATTGATTAATCCATCTCATCAAATCTGTTAAGTCCAATAATTTCAATAGCCATTATTCCATTATCCATATTAATTCCATCTTCCATCTTCAATAGTCCTGTTAAGTCCAGTAATTTCAGTGTCCAATCTTCCATTATCAGTATTCCATAATAATCTTGCTGTCGTAGCCATAGTCATATAATAAGAGTCTGATGGGAATTTCCTCTATCCTAAATATTTTCTTGCCATCGATTCTGAATAAGTTGCTGAAATATTGTTGTAAAGTCATATCTCTGTTCTTCTGTTTTACAAAATGCACTGGCTCATCTCTTGAGAGTTTTTCCATTGTCACATGGCTGCAGTTAATTCCATAGATTTTCTCTATATCAAGCTCCATCACGTCATTCCAGTCCAAAAAATTATCCAAGCCAACTGATAACTTTATCTCTAATATCTTTATTAATTTCTTCAGAGATAACGTTAAATTCCAAACAGTAGATTTTATTTCTAATATCCATAAACTCCAGATCTTTTTCCAGTTCCACATTTGTTCCAATCTCCAGGGCTTGTATCTTCCCTTTATTTTTTCTTTTCTCATCTCTGATCTCATTCTCCTCTCTCACAGGATCCCCTGTTTCTTTAAGCTCCTGCGTCATTTTGCTCAGTTCAATTTTCAGCTCCTTACTGCCCTGTCGCAGGGTTTGTTTCATTATCTCAATCTCATCCATTATTTTCTGAAACATAATTACTTCCAGATTCTCAGCCACTTTCTTGATTGCCATTTTTAAAACCACAAAGACAAAACAAAACAAAAATAAAGAAGAACCACTTCTTATTTCAGCAACAATTGGGTTAATATTCCAGGCTTGATGACATCACAGTATAAACAGAGCAGCCTGCCTTATCTCTCTATGTTCAAGAATACAAAACAAATTTAGTTCCCAGCATCAAAACAGTTAGTGGCGTCGTGAAGAAGCAGATTCGTCAAAATAAAATAGACCAAAAAGAGAATAGTCCCAGACAATATAATGTTCCAAAGTTCATATTTTTTATTTTTTTCTCCTCGGAATAGAAATCCCTCTTCTGTTTATATCTTTAGAATGCACTTCCAGGACAGCTTTTTGCAATAGAAACAGAGATAAGCTGTTAATTTCGTGAATAACAGAGAAGAGTTATAGCTCACCCAGAAGTTCTTTAAAGCTGATTCATTTGACAAATCTCTTTTTGCTGCAACAATTTAAACCAAGTAAAAAAAAGATAGAAAGAAGGGTGCTTGCCTGTTAGTCCGTTTTCTCTTTGAAGAAAAGATAAACGTATCGCATTAATCAGATAGAGCTTGTTCGGAAGTCCATCCAGCATTGCTGGCTGGACCTTTTCTCATAAATTAATGAAATCCAGTCCTCCCAACAAAAACAGGCTTTTGAGGTTGATCTCTACGTTTCTCCCTGCCCGGGAGAAATTTCATCAGTCAAAAAAAAAAATGTTCTGACTGATTTATATCTGAATAAGCTTCTTCTGCGGCGGGAGCCCGTCTCAAAAGCAGGCACAAGCGAAGTCACCCTTCCTGGAAGTCCTTTTTTACTCAATGTCTTGATTGGCCAGAGATGCTGAGTTTGTTCACCTGCTCTACACTGTACCTGGGGAGTTGTTTGGGGACATTGGCCTGTGTATTGTAGTTTAAATAGGATGGCCATAAGTGATGGGTGTATCTGACCGTTTCTATTTCTCTTTCTTCCAAACTTCAGTTCAGTTCTCCATATCAGTTTGTAGGGAGGGGGTTAGATCCTCATGGAAATTCATCCGCATTTTAGTGCAATCTTCTCCTAATATGCATTTTTCAATGCCATTTTGCCTAATACACACATTTTATAAGGCAGTTTCCTCTAATACAATGTGTCTTATGTTAGTTTTAGGAATACATGCATTGTTATGCACACTTGGCCCCAGTATACACCTTTTTGTACACATGGTTGGAGAACTGCATTGCAACATTCAGAGCAGTGCGAAGTTTGAAGGATAGCTGTGTTTTGGTTGGCATATTGTTTCAGAAAATGCAAATTTCATTGATTTGCCTTTAAATGCAAACTGAACTGAAAAGTGCAAACAAAGAGTAAGAAAAGATTCATTGGGGAGCAACCTGAGGTACTTTAATGGCGACAAAGGATTCCCGAGACAAGCTCCTTAGGGCTATGAGGTCTGTGGGTGGAAAAGGTCCCCCTTTAAGGCTTTACTCACCAAAAGTTGTGGGCCTTGTAAGGATACCAAGCTGTGAGGGGCTGAGAGACAATTCTGTGTGAGACCCAAGAAGAGTTGGCTTGCCCATTGGGATGAACATGAAAGGGGAAGGCTGGCAGCTGGCTCCCATCCTAGCAATAGTTTCCATGCAGTCAGAGTTCTGCAGATCTCCTTTGTTAAATGGTCAGTAAAGTTATGGCCCTAGTTACCCTACCACCAGTGTCACGCCTCTTACTTCTGGGTATGGGTGCAGTTGAAAATACTGACATGGAGGCATCATTGTCTTTGGATGTTCCTTTTGTCAGCTCTGGTCAAACATTTTTCACAGTTTTTTTTTAAATACTACAACTCCGCTGCAAAACCTACTTACCAGAGGCAATTGTGAAATGAATGTACCTCTCTCATACCTCTCTTTTAAAAAATCAGTGGTCCCCACTTTCCAGGAGCCCCCAGTTATGCCTGGTGTGTCTTGGTGGCATGGGAGTATAAGACACGGTAAAGGTCGGTGCCATGCAGATTGTCCTCCCATTAGCAGATTCCCTGCTGCTTACTGGGAGGGACAGCGGGAGAGATGAGGTGATGGTGAGGTCAGCACTGTGGAGGCACACCAGTAAGAGTGCCAGATTGGCTCCGCCATTCACCCACACAGTGGAGAACTCCTTGCAGCCCAGTTCCTGCCACAAGACCCAATCAGCTATGCTAGCTGGGATGGGATTTAGGAGCTTCTAATATGCTCCAGGGTCATACATTCATCTCCTGACACAGATATAATCTGTCTCCACCATGCCTCTGAATGCCAGTTTCTGGAGAACAACTTTTGCAGTGGGCTGTTGCAAAGATAGATGTAAATTCAGAAATAATAATTACTATAATTTAAATAGAAATGACCTCACCATACAGAGGAAGACTGGGATTAGGTGACCTGTGTGCATGGTTAGCCTGATGTCCAGGTGTTTATTGTTGAAGGGCAACCTCAAGACCTCTGCTGCTTTCCCTTCTTGTGGTTTTTTATCTTTAAACTGGACTTGGACCAGATAGTCTGCAAATAGAGGACTCTTTCAAACAGAGGACATGTCTCTGAAAAGCAGGAGAAATGATCACCCAAGAGCATTTCCAAACTGCGAACTGCTCCTTCAAGGGAGCCCCATGAAAACCACACGTACAAGAATAAAAAGTATTTGCTTGCTTGCTTGCTTATTTATTTTTGGCATGTATAGACCACTTCCCTATAAAATATCCAAGGTGGCTACTGAGAATATTTACTTGCTTTCTTCTGGTTTTAGGGGACAGACAGAGGAAACCATTTTCTAAAACCATTTCATTGCCATTGCCCCCACAGTTCCTTCCTCTCCTTGATTCACCTGACATGGACCTGGAGGCAATGAAACAAAAATGGGACAAAATGTCCAAGGGGAATATTACTACAGTGACTGAGTTCATTCTCCTTGGCTTCACAGAACATCAAGAGATCAACGCGGCTCTCTTTGTGCTCTTCCTGGCAATCTACGTGGCCACTCTGGTGGGGAACATCGGCATCATCACATTAATCTGGATCACTCCTGGTCTGCACAGCCCAATGTACTTTTTCCTCAGCCATCTGGCCTTCCTAGACCTCAGTTATTCCTCTGTCATTACTCCCAAGATGCTGGCCAATTTCTTAGCAGAGAAGAAGACTATTTCATTTGCAGGATGCATTGCCCAAATGTATCTGTTTGCTTCCTTTGCAGATGCAGAGTGCCTCCTGCTGGCTGCCATGGCGTACGACCGCTACATGGCCATTTGTAACCCACTGCTCTATCCAGTTCTCATGTCCCACAAGGTTTGTGTCTGGCTGGTAGCTGGCTCCTATCTCACGGGCAGCATGAGCTCACTGGTGCACACCTGCTTTACATTCCATCTCTCCTTCTGCAATTCTAATGTCATCAATCATTTCTTCTGTGACATCCCTCCATTGTTAGCCCTCTCTTGCTCCAACCCCCATTTCAATGAAATCCTGCTCTTTGCCCTCTGTGGTTTCATCCAAACTAGCACTTTTGTCTTCATCCTTATCTCATATGCCTGCATTCTCTTCTCCATCTTGAAGATCCCCTCTGCTGACAGCTGCCACAAAGCCTTTTCGACTTGCACTTCCCACTTGACAGCAGTTGCTCTTTTCTATGGCACCCTCCTTTTCATGTATCTACGTCCGAGTTCGAGCTATGCCTTGGACACAGACAAAATAATCTCAGTATTTTACACTGTGGTGTTTCCCATGGTGAACCCCTTGATCTATAGCCTGAGGAACACAGAAGTGAAGGATGCCTTGAAGAGAACATTGGAGAGAAATTTGTGCCGTCGTTAGTGATGAAATGCAGAGAGAGAGAGAGAGAGAGAGGCAGAGTCCATTTCTCATCTGCTGTGCGTACAGATAGACTTGTAAAGCTGCAGGCCACAAAAATTCATATTCCTTAGCAGAGGACTGAGTATGAAGAAGCCACCCTTCTGTACAATTTTGGTCTATTGTACTTTGCTGTTTTGATTCAGAACAAATGGATGTCATTTTCTCTGTGATATACTTGTTCATCTCATGCTGTTCCTTAAAATATTTTCCAAGTAAGGCCCAAATTATATGCAATACAGTGTGTTTTGTTCCTGCCATCCTATGGCCCTTCCCCATGTCTCTGTGGTAATGTTTACTAAGAGCAACTGAAGTTGCTCCAGACAGCAGGACTAGAACCAATGGGTAGAAATTGCAAGGAAACACATTTTGGCTAAATATCAGGGGAAATTTCCTAATGGTCTGACCTCTTGGACACTGGAACAGACTGCCGTGTGAGATGGTGGGCTGTTTTTTGCTGGAGGTATTTATGCAGAGGCTGGAGAGCCATCTGCCAGCAGGAGTTGCCAATGTGGTAGGGCGATGGTATGGAGCCACCCTCTGAACACTGCAGCTTACCTGGATGAGTACATCGGTTGGAGTGCTGGATTAGCTTTGCTGGTGTGTTCTGTGCAGTCCCAGCCTTCCCACCACATTTTTCCTGCACTGCCCAGATGCACTGCTGCTAGAGATGGGGGAGAAATTTGATTCAGCTTGCAGTTAAAGGTGAAACTGTCAAATGTGCACTGTATATGAGATATGTAGAAAAAGGGGGTCAAAGACCAGAATGCTGAAGTATTTTATAGAAAACTGGTTTTATTGCAGAATATTTTTCGAAGAAGCCCAACACTTTTCAGCCTGTAATCACAGGCCTTCATCAGGGGATAATGAACTTTTACAATGGTTAACCGAACAATTTCGGTCCTGTATTGTACTGATAACAATCCTCTTATACAGTCTTTGAAAAATATTCTGCAATAAAACCAGTTTGGGCTTCTTTGAAAAAAATCTCGCAATAAAACCAGTTTTCTATAAAATATTTCAGCATTCTGGTCTTTGACCCCCCTTTTTCTACATATCGAATTGGATGCTCACCACTCTTTATCTACTGAACAATATGAGAACAAACGCACAGCTAACGTTCAAAATTCACACGTAGCCGACTTTTGCAATGCAGCTCTGCAACTAATGTTTACAAAAATGTGTATATTAGGGGGAAATGTGCATTAAATGAATATACATTTTAATGAATAAACAAGGCAGTGCCCCTCTGATACCCACATATGGTTTTCTGACATTACCCTAACAGCGCCAGAGCCATTGCTGCATGTGCCTATTACACAGTGCTCTGGTAATGTCAGAAACTCTGGGTCATGTCACATGGGAGCAGACCCCAATGTGGCTTCTTTCCATGACAGCATCATCTCTCTTGTTGTGGAGCTTCTGACATTCTGAGTAAGATTCACTCATAGGCAAAAGAAAACCCTTGCATTTTCAGAATGTACATATAGCCAATAGATATTTCTATCAAACTTTAAAAAGCAGGTAAATTGTTGCTTCCTCCCTGCTAAAACAAGATCAGCACAGCACTTCTTGTTTCTGTTATTTGGGCTGATTGCAGGTGTTGCCACTCACCATATGCTCAGAGGCACATGTTACCAAATTCTTCCAAGCTACACAGGAAGTGGATTGGACTGTGAAAGACCAACCCAAATTGTGTTTGCATTTTTACAAATTTGTAGGGCAGTACAATATCTCAGAGAGGAGGTCAGCTCTTCCCCTGGTGCATTCACTATAGCTGCCCAATTCCCCTGCTTTTTAAAGTTTGACAGAAATATCTGTTGGCTATAGGTACATTCTTAAATTGCAAGCTTTTTTTTTTTTGCCTATTAGTGAATTTCTCTGCTTTTTAATCCAGGAGGTAAGAAATGGGATCCTGTGCAAGTGTGCTGAGAATGGATTGATCATTGCATGCTTATTGAGCTCAATGGGATTTACTCCCATGCAATCATACTTAGGAAAGGTGAATGACCACGTGGGAGGGAGGGGGAGGGCTGGGGTGGGGAGAGGAAGAGGAGGAGGAAGGGAAAGGAGTGGGGGAGGAGGAAGGGAGAGGAAGAGGAGGAGGAAGGGAGAGGAAGAGGAGGAGGAAGGGAGAGGAAGAGGGGGAGGGGAGAAGGGAGAGGGGAAAGGAAGGGAGGGAGAGAGGGAAGGGGAGAGGGGAGGGGAAGGGGAGAGGGGAGGGGAAGGGAAGGGAAGGGGAGAGGGGCAGGAGGGGAGAAGGAAGGGGGAAGGAAGGGAGGGAGAGGATAGGATAGGAGGGAGGAGGAGGGGAGGGCAGTTTTGATCATGTGCATGCTTATTCAGTTCAATGGGGTTTAATCCTGTGCAATCATGCTTAGGTGAAACTGATCTGGGAAGGGGCAGGGGGAGGAGAGGGGGAGGGGGAGGAGAGGGGAAGGAGAGGAGAGGGGGAGGGGAGGAGATTGGGAGAGTGGGCACTGGGCAGAAGGAAAGCCCCTTCCCTTTCCAAAAGGAAAACATTGTTAACAGAATCATTCTTTTTCAGGGTTTTCCCCACCTTTTTATTCTCCAGCAGACACATGTAGTCTCCCACCCAAATTTAAACCAAAGCTGTCCCTGTCCACATCCATACCAGATGTTTATTCCACTTTAAACAGTCATGGCTCAAACAAAGATTTGTAGTTCAGCTGTATCCTACCAGGGAAAACACAAATACAAATACACAAAGACTTCTTGTTGCCCTCTTGTTAGCCAAGTCAAACAGCTGTTAGTCTGGCTTTTAGAACACTGACAGTTGGTTCTTACTGTGCATGTCTGAACTTATCATAGACTCCAATGTTTATTTTCTTAAATTAATTAAAAATTTGCCATGCATTTCTTTTTGCTTTTAAACTGCAGAAGATGAAGGTCAGAGTATGGGGCAAGGTCATTAATAGGACTCAGGGCTGGCGCCAGGCATGACTAGGCCCTTGGGCACCAGCCTGCCCATGGGGCCCACCCGCATATCCCACCTACCTCTTGCATCATCTCATGTGAATGACTTGTGCTCGTAGCATGCCTGCCTGCCATCAACTGAGATTGCAGCGGGGGCATCAGCCCCTTAGGAAAGCCCCCTTCTCTTGGTTGATGGCAGATGCATGCACAGCACACATGGCATTCACAGGGATGGGAGAGGTAGGTAGGGTTTGCATGTGGGCTTATTGAAGCCCACACTGTCTATATTGGGTGGGGTGCCTGGGAGCTCCCTCGTCATGATCCGTGGCAGGGTTGGGAGCAAACACTGCTGTGGATCATGAAACAGGAGTGCTACCCTCCCTCCCTAAGGAGGAGCCCTTCAGGGGCCCATCTGGGCTGCAGAGGCCCTCAGTTAAGGCCCAATCTGACTGTCCTCTTGTGCCAGCCCTGATAGGATTACATGTACTCTGTGAACATGGCTGATTTTTAATTAATTTCAACAAATTATGAGGCTACTGAAAGCAAAAAATCCAACAAGGGTCTGGATTATTTTACTCATGTTTTAGATTTTGAACACTGGATTCTCTCTGACTGTTTTGTGCATCGCAAATGATGTAAGGAGAACTTGTCGTCATGACACTTTGGAATGGAATGAGATGGAGATGCTTGTTAACAGCAGATGAGTAGCTTGGGTTAGAAAATGATTTGGAAGTTCACTGATAAATTATCTGACCCTCTAAACCATCTTCCCTTAACCTGGTGGGCTCCAAATGTTTTGGACTACAACAGCCATCCTCCCTGAACATTGGCCATGCTGGCTGGGGCTAATGGCAGTTAGAGTTCAAAATATTTGGAGGGCATCAGGTTGGGAAAGAAGCAAACACACACTCTCTTGTGAAATTTATTTATTTTATTTATTTATTAAATTTATATACCGCCCGACTAGCGATAGCTCTCTGGGCGGTGAACATAAAATAGTATAAAAATACAATGAATAACAAAATAATATTAAAATACAATCAACAATACAATAAACATTATTAAAATTAGATCAATGTAACTTAAAATGCTTCAGAGAATAGGAAGGTTTTGACCTGGCGCCGGAAGGAAAGCAGAGTCGGCGCCAGGCGTACTTCCTCAGGGAGACTGTTCCATAGTTCGGGGGCCACCACTGAGAAGGCCCTAGATCTTGTCATCACCCTCCGGGCCTCCCTGTGAGTTGGAACCCGGAGGAGGGCCTTCGTAGCAGAACGTAGTGCACGGGCCGGTTCATATCGGAAGAGGCGTTCCGCAAGGTATCGTGGTCCCGCACCGTATAAGGCTTTATAGGTTAATACCAACACTTTGAATCTAGCCCGGAAACATATTGGCAACCAGTGCAAGCTGGCCAGAACAGGTGTTATATGCTCGGACCGCTTGGTCCTTGTCAGCAATCTGGCCGCCGCATTTTGCACTAGTTGTAGCTTCCGAACTGTCTTCAAAGGTAGCCCTACGTAAAGCGCATTACAGTAATCCAAACGTGAGGTTACCAGAGCATGTACCACTGATGTAAGGTCCTCTTTACTCAAATAGGGACGTAGCTGGGCTACCAACCGAAGTTGGTAAAACGCATTCCTAACCACCGAGGCTACTTGAGCCTCAAGTGAGAGGGAAGAGTCTAAAAAGACTCCCAGACTACGAACCCGGTCCTTTAGGGGGAGTGTAACCCCGTCCAGGACAGGGTATATATCCACCATCCGATCAGAGAACCCGTCCACCAACAGCATCTCAGTCTTGTCTGGATTGAGCTTCAGTTTGTTAACTCTCATCCAGTCCATTGTCGAGGCCAGGCAACGGTTCAGCAAATCGACAGCCTCACCTGAAGAAGATGAAAAGGAGAAGTAGAGCTGCGTGTCATCAGCATACTGATGACAACGCACTCCAAAACTCCTGATGACCTCTCCCAACGGCTTCATGTAGATATTAAAAAGCAGGGGGGACAAAACTGACCCCTGCGGGACCCCATATTGGAGAGCCCGCGGTGTCGAGCAATGTTCCCCAAGCACTACCTTCTGGAGACGACCCGCCAAGTAGGAGCGGAACCACTGCCAAGCAGTACCTCCAACTCCCAACTCCGCGAGCCTCTCCAGAAGGATACCATGGTCGATGGTATCAAAAGCCGCTGAGAGATCAAGGAGAATCAACAGAGTTACACTCCCTCTGTCTCTTTCCCGACATAGGTCATCGTACAGGGCGACCAAGGCTGTCTCAGTGCCAAAACCGGGCCTAAAACCCGATTGAAATGGATCTAGATAATCAGTTTCATCCAATAGCGCCTGGAGCTGGCCAGCAACCACCCGTTCCAAGACCTTGCCCAGAAATCACATTAAATAAACATGGAAGCATTTAAACAATGTTCACAGGGATGCTTTCCTGTGCCATATTCTTTTATATTTAATAGTGGGCAAAATGATTTGTCTCTTGTTGTCATTTTTCCTTTCATCTTCCCTCTTTCTTCCTCTTTGGCATGATATTTGATTTGTGTTTGTTTAAGGGATTCCTGTAATGTGAGAAAGGAGTGGAATCTGAGGATCCCAAAGTATAGCATAGTGCTGATTCAAGGCAGATAAGGGAGTGTTCCTTTGCCCTTTATTGGTGTCATCTTTCACTCCCTCTTCCCAAAGAGTAAGCTGAAGCATGAAGCAGAAATTGGCAGAAAACCTGATATTGGAAATGAACCAATTAAATCAGCAAGCCTGAGCTTCAATAGTAAAAACCAGCGTTGCTTCACTGACAGGCAGCACAATCAGATACACATTTACACAGGTCAGGGGTCAGCCCTGCTCTTTTCAATGGGGCTTACTCCCAAATAAGTGTGCACAGTGTACTGCCTTCAAGTCAATTCCGACTTATGGCGACCCTATGAATAGGGTTTTCATGAGGCTGAGAGGCAGTGACTGGCCCAAGGTCACCCAGTGCGCTTCATGGCTGTGTGGGGATTCAAACCCTGGTCTCCCAGGTCGTAGTCCAACACCTTAGCCACTACACCACAGCGTGCACAGGACTACAGCCTGAAAGAGCCAATTCAGAAGGTCTCAATTTAGATGGTGCAACAGATCTGCTGGTATTGGCTATTTATTTTATTTATTTATTTAAAACATTTCTATGCCGCTCTACCTTCCTGGAAAGCTCAGAGCGGCGAACAACTCTATAATAAAAGAACCTAGACAAAAATACCTTATAAAAACAAGACATACAACCATAAATACAAACTTATATGATAAGGTTAAAATAGTAAAACTATATACAGTAAAATAAACAACATCATTACTCCATAGTCTCTCATGGTCAAGAGATTTCCTATTCCTCAGTCCAGGTTAAATGCGAGATGGAAAAGGAACGTCTTGACCTGGCGACGGAATGCCGGAAGCGAGGAGGCCGACCGGACCTCTATTGGCAAGGAATTCCAGAGTCTAGGGGCGATAACAGAGAACGCCCTGTCTCTGGTTCCTGAAAGATGGACTTGTGTGGATGAAGGTATCCCAAGGAACGAATTATCGGAGGACCTGAGAGAAAGGGGGGGTTCATAAGAAGACAACCGATCGGACAGATAGACAGGGCCCAGGCCATGAAGGGCTTTAAAGGCCAACACCAGCACCTGGAATTGAGTCTAGAAGCAAATCGGCAGCCAGTGAAGCTGTTGCAACAGGGACGAATGTCAGCCCCTGTCAGCATTCTTACTGCTGCACGTTGAACCAATTTAAGCTTCTGAACTGTCTTCAAAGGCAGCCCCACGTAGAGTGCGTTGCAGTAGTCAAGCCGGGATGTAACTAAGGCGTGAGTTACCCTTGTCAGATCACACATCTCTAAAAATGGGCGCAGCTGGCGAACCAGTCTTAACTGGGCAAAAGTGCTCCTGGACACAGCAGAAACCTGAGCTTCCAGGTTCAAAGCTGAGTCCAGAAGCACACCCAAGCTGCGGACTTGAGTCTTCAGGGGGAGTGTAACCCCATCTAACACAGGTACATTCCATGTTTCTAGTTTAGCCCTACAACTGACGAGGAGCATTTCTGTCTTGTCTGGATTTAATTTCAACTTGTTCACCTTCATCCAATCCATCACTGAGGACAGGCACTGGTTCAGGGGTTGGCTTCCTTGGCATCAGGGGGAAAGGAGAAATAAAGCTGGGTGTCATCTGCATATTGATGGTAACAAACTCCAAACCTCTGGATGACCTCACCCAGCGGCTTCATATAGATGTTAAATAACAAAGGAGACAAAATAGAGCCCTGTGGAACCCCACAGGTCAAAGGCTAGGGGGCTGAGCAGGAGTCTCCGAGTATTACCTTCTGGGTTCGACCCTCCAGGAAGGAGCGGAGCCAACATAAAACAGTACCCTGAAGCCCCATCCTGGATAGGCGATCCAGAAGGATACCATGGTCGATGATATCTTCTTTTTTTTTTTTACAATAATTTTTATTCAAATTTTCATAAAACATAGAAAACAAAATCATAAAACATTCAAAGACAAAAAACAAAACAAAACAAAAATGATTAAACAAAAAAATAAAATAAAATAAAATGTTGACTTCTCATTTGTCACATATCAAATCAGTTATAGGTCTACAATATATAACAATCCTGTCTCTTAAATCATATTATAAAATCACTTTCCTCCAGTAGTTATCCTAATTAATCATCAAATCTCATAAACATTACTTTATTCTTTCCACAAAAAGTCAAAGAGAGGTTTCAATTCTTTAAGAAATATATCTATCAATTTTTCTCCAAATAAACATGTCAATTAATCCATCTCATTAATAATTATAATAATCTTATTGTCATAACCATAGTCCAAATAAACATTTTGATTAATCCATCTCATCAGAATCTGTTAGGTCCAATAATTTCAATAGCCATTATTCCATTATCCCTATTAGTTCCATCTTCCATCTTCAATAGTCCTGTTAAGTCCAGTAATTTCAGTGTCCAATCTTCCATTATCAGTATTCCATAATAATCTTGCTGTTGTAGCCATAGTCATATAATAAGAGTCTGATGGGAATTTCCTCTATCCCAAATATTTTCTTGCCATCCATTCTGAATAAGTTGCTGAAATACTGTTGTAAAGTCATATCTGTGTTCTTCTTTTTTACAAAATGCACTGGCTCATCTCTTAAGAGTTTTTCCATTGTCACATGGCTGCAGTTAATTCCATAGATTTTCTCTATATCAAGCTCCATCACATCATTCCAGTCCAGAAGATTATCCAAGCCATTGATAACTTTATCTCTAATATCTTCATTAATTTCTTCAGAGATAACGTTAAATTCCAAACAGTAGATTTTATTTCTAAAATCCATAAACTCCAGATCTTTTTCCAATTCCACATTTGTTCCAATCTCCAGGGCTTGTATCTTCCCTTTATTTTTTCTTTTCTCATCTCTGATCTCATTCTCCTCTCTCACAGGGTCCCCTATTTCTTTAAGCTCCTGCGTCATTTTGCTCAGTTCAATTTTCAGCTCCTTACTACCCTGTCGCAGGGTTTGTTTCGTTATCTCAATCTCATCCATTATTTTCTGAAACATAATTACTTCCAGATTCTCAGCCACTTTCTTGATTGCCATTTTTAAAACCACGAAAACAAAGCAAAACAAAAATAAAGAAGAACCACTTCTTATTTCAGCAACAATTGGGTTAATATTCCAGGCTTGATGACATCACAGTATAAACAGAGCAACCTGCCTTATCTCTCTTGTGCAAGAATGCAAAACAAATTTAGTTCCCAGCATCAAAACAGTTAGTGGCGTCGTGAAGAAGCAGATTCGTCAAAATAAAATAGACCAAAAAGAGAATAGTCCCAGACAATATAATATTCCTCAGAATAGAAATCAGGAATAGAAATCCCTCTTCTGTTTATTATCTTTAGAATGCACTTCCAGGACAGCTTTTTGCGACAGAAACAGAGATAAGCTGTTAATTTCGTGAATAACAGAGAAGAGCTATATCTCACCCAGAAGTTGTCCAAAGCCGATCAATCTGACAAATCTCCTTTTGCTGCAACAATTTAAACCAAGTAAAAAAAATAATAGAAAGAAGGGTGCTTGCCGTTCTCTCTTTGAAGAAAAGATAAACGTATCGCTTAAGCAGATAGAGCTTGTTAGAAAGTCCGTCCGGCATTGTTGGCTGGACCTTATCTCATAAATTAATGAAATCCAGTCCTCCCAACAAAAACAGGCTTTGAGGTTGATCTCTACGTTTCTCCCTGCCCGGGAGAAATTTCATCAGTCAAAAAAAAAAATGTTCTGACTGATTTATATCTGAATAAGCTTCTTTTGAGGCGGGAGCCCGTCCCAAAAGCAGGCACAAGCGAAGTCACCCTTCCCGGAAGTCCCCATGGTCGATGGTATCAAAGGCCGCCAAGAGATCCAGGAGAACCAACAGGGACACACTCCCCCTGTCTAATTCCCTTCGAAGGTCATCCACCAAGGAGACCAAAGCTGTTTCGGTCCCGTGGCCAGGTCTGAAACCAGATTGGAATGGATCAAGATAATCCATTTCCACTAGGAACCATTGAAATTGACTAGTCACCACCCGCTCCACTATTTTACTTAAGAAAGGTAAGTTGGATACTGGTCGATAATTACCCAAACATAATGGGTCTAAGGAGGGTTTTTTCAGTAATGGTCTCACAAACGCCTCTTTCAGACATCCCGGCAGGGAGCCTTGTTGAAGAGAGGCATTGACTACTCCACAGACCCATTCAGCCAGCCCCCCTCTGGCTTGTTTAATGATCCAGGAGGGGCAAGGATCAAGCGGACAGTTGGTAGGTCTCATTCCTCCAAGGAGGCTGTCTATATCTCCAGGTTGAGCAAGTTGAAAGGAATCCATCTTAATTGGACAGACAGAGGCCGAAGGTACATCCTTAGAGACTGCATTAAAATTGGCTTCTAAGTCGGAGCGGATCTGATCGACCTTATTTGCAAAATAAAAGGCAAATTCTTGACAACGGGTTGGAGACAAATCCATGTTGTCCTCAGGATGAACAGGGTTAAGCAAATTTTTAACCACTCGGAATAGTTCAGCCGGATGGTTAACGGCTGATGAAATAGAAGCCGTAAAAAAGGCCTTTTGTGTAGATCGTCTTGTAGTCGAATAAGTTTTCGAGAATTCTTTAACGACAAGTCGGTCAGATTCGTTCTGAGTTTTCCGCCATCGTTGCTCTAGACCCCAACGAGTGTGTTTCATCGCCATCAGTTCATTGGAAAACCATAGGGCCGATTTTGCTCTGGAACGCACAAGGGGGACGCTCAGGAGCGATTGTGTCAATGGCCCTGGTCATTGAACTGTTCCAGAATTTGACCAGTGTGTCGACAGAATCACTTACTTGGGAGATAGGGAATTCCCCAAGAGCTGACAGGAAACCAACTGGATCCATCAGTCTCCTGGGGCGGACCATTCTAATGGTCCCTTCTCCCCATGGTGGGTATGAGTCGCAGTTAGTCTAAAGCTGACCAGGTAATGATCCATCCATGACAACGGAGCTATAGAAAAATCTACCACTCCTGGATCGTTATCATCCTGTCCTGCATAGAAAGCAAGATCGAGGGTGTGGCCAGCTGCATGAGTAGGGCCTGTTATTAGTTGAGATAGCCCCATAGTTGTCATGTCCACCATAAAGTCTCGGGCATCTCCATAAAGTGGGGACTCCGCGTGGATATTGAAGTCACCCAAAACTAACAGCCTGGGAGACTCCAATATCAGCCCAGAGATCAACTTGGAGAGCCTGGATAAGGGGACTGCTGGGCAGCGGGGAGGACGATACACCAGCAGAATCGCTATTTTGTCCCGCCCGCAGAGCTTTAAATAAAGACACTCGAGTCCTGCAATTTGCGGTAGAGGGCACCTGGTCATAGAGATGGAATCACGATAGACTACCGCGACTCCCCCATCCCGTCCCCCCCGGTCTAGCCTGCTGATGTACACAGAAACCTGGAGGACAAAGACCAGCGAGGTTAACCCCGCCTAACTCATCCAACCAGGTTTCTGTAATGCACGTCAAGTCGGCATGTTCATCCAGGATAAGGTCCTGAATGATCGTGGTTTTCTGATTTACCGACCTGGCGTTAAAAAGCAGGACTAGTAATCTGGGAGAATTTTCATCCAAGTACACCTGTCTATTTGGCCGAGGTCATCGTATAGGAGTTGATAACCAACGATGAGGTCGACTTCTCTTGATGTGGTAGGAGGGTTTTCTCAAATCATATCTCCCACCCCCACATATAGTTATTATAGGTTCTCCGAAAATAAGGTTCTTTAAGGGTTTTTGCGTACCCACCTCGACATTAAATGGTATCGTAGCAGGTAAGAAGGATAGATTAGTTGGCTGGGTCGTATAGCATCAAGGGAATTTTAATTCCTCTTGCGGGACTAAGGCTATACTTTGTAAAGTGTCACACATAACATCCAATTCTGGTAAGACTGGCAGATCAAGAGTTGACGGTATTTTTAAGGTCTGGACTTTATAGCACGAGTCCAGATCAAGATCCTTATGGGAACTAGAGGATAATCCTTACTCAGTAGGTTTTGAAGAAGTTTATGTAAGTTATTAATAATATCCTGTTGGGCATTGTCAGATAAACTAGTAAAGTTGGATAATAGCTCATCTGATCCATCACAGAAGGAGGCAGTCAGTTTATCCTTATGGTCTCCCTGAATGGGTGACTGTAATCGAGATTGAACTGGACTACTCGTAAGTAAGGAGCTGGTGGAATCATTATAGCTATACAGCACAACAAAGTCGCTACTGGTGAGGTTAAAATGGGGGTATGCTGTAGATGTATAATTATCCTGAGGATACTTCCCCATAACTGATAATTGGGTTTGGGCTATTAGGTCAGGCCAATGCCAATTTACACAAAGAGGGTGTGGTCTTCCTATATTAACAAAGTTTCTACGCACTTGGATTCCAAACCTCAACAAAAAAGGTCTATTTGCTAAAAAAGTATTAACCATTCCATAAGATCTAAAAGTTAATAATACCATCATATCAAAAGAATTCTTGGTAAGAATAACTGCCTTAACTATATCTTCAAATTTAATTGGTATTACATTCAGGGATCGTAAAACCTCGAAAATATAAATTTTGCAATTTAAATATTGATCACTGTTATTATAGCATGGGAAATGGGATAGAACTATCTTATTCCGACTGAGTCGTAGGGAGTAATACTCTGCATCATCTTTTCTTAAGGAGGTCCTGGTGGAAGAAACCGGCTGATTATTAGCATCCACGGAAGGCGAAGCTATAAGAGGTGTTATAGGTGACTCAAGAGCTGTAGGAAGCAAACTAGAGGCTTTATTAGATGTCTTCTTAAGAGTCCTCTTCTCCTTATTCGCAGCCAGATGGGGCTGTGATTGTATTTCAGCTGGGCCACCAGTCTCATAGGGACGCTGGGTTAGTATTTCCGTGAAGTCACCAGTATCGCAATGACAGTCAGTTTGAAGTTGTCTAGGAGAAAGGTCAGATGCTGAGGGGGTTAATTCAGGCTCACACAATGATGGAACGATGGCAAACATTGAAGAAGGTTCTAGTTCCAACTCCGACCCGCCCCTTTGGACCATCTTAGAAGGTCCCGCAGTAGACGAAGGAGCAGTCTGCAGGTGGACAGGTGCATCCAAAATTTTAAAAGGGGGTTTATAGTTTATTTTTTTATATTGAAGTGGTTTTTGATTTTTGAAGTTTTTAGATTTTTTTACTTGTATCCTTCTAGTAGCCTTCTTTCTTTTACATTTGGGAACCGATGTAATCAACTGTCTCCCATCACTGGGGGGAGGACTCATCTCCCTGGTTTTGTCTTCCTTACTCTGAATAAACGAATTAACAGTGCTCACCAAGGTGTGTAATAAATTATTGCATTCGGAGATAAACTTTTTCACCAAATCAAGTTCTTCAAGAATCAAAAGAGTCCAGCCCAACCAGTTGGGCTGGTGACCAGTAGGCATTACTGTCTCTAGTTGTTTTCCATGAAGCCTGCAAGTGTGAAGACGTAACTGAGGTTAAGGGGGAGTTATGTCTATGCCCTGTCTGGGAACGGACTGCCAGGGCCGTTGCTATGGTAGCCATCTGATAGCGACTGGGAAAGTTCTAACAGAGTCTATGTGTTGTCGTCTTCTGAATTATGCCTCTGAGCTGAGAGGCTGTCTTTTGTGTTTATCTATGGAGAGAGATGTACCAGAAGGGGGGTGACTGAAGAATCTCTACATGTATTTACTCTTAAGCCTCTGGCCTTAATGTCTTTCAATAAAGACTCTTAACATGCTCTGAAGAAGTTTCTTGCTCAACTTAACTCCAACGTAATGTATGCTGTTTCACACAACAACGCACACATGCCAACAGTGGTAGCAGAGGATGGTTGCGCTCCACAGCGCATTACACGGGAGTAAGTTGCTGGTCTGAATGGCAGACGGAGTTCCAGAGAGGGCAGCTTGATCGATTGAACCAGACGGAGGTGAGCAACATGTCTGTAAACCTGTCTGGGGGAGGCTTGCCGATGGAATGACTTAATGAAAAGAATTATGGCAGCTGGAAGCTGAGGATGAGGGCTTTGCTGATAACAGAGGATTTATGGGACGTGATTGAAGAAACCCCCCCGGCGGTACTGACCGCGGCCTGGAAGCGTCGAGACCAGAGGGCGCAGGCATTTATAATCTTGGCTCTATCGGATTCTCAACTGATGTGTGTGAGAGATGAGCCGTCGGCTAAACAGATGTGGGACGCGTTGCAGGATTTGTCCCAGGAATGGCAGCGGAGGCAGGAGGCGCAGAGAGCCCAGCCGGTGGAAGCTGTCAGAAGCAAGGAGGAGAAATGTGCTGAACCGGAGCAGGCTGCCGAAAGCAGACAGGAAAACAAGCGGGAGCAGCAGCGGCTGAAGTCTTGTTTTGCCTGTGGGGCCCGTGGGCATCTCCGTAAAGATTGTGCAATCAAGCGAAACTCCAGGGACGGAGGCTTGAAGCAGGGAAGTGTGAACTTTGTTTGTAAACAGAAGTCTAAAGACTTGGAACAAATTAACTTTATTCTTGACAGCGGAGCAAGCCATATATTAATTAAAGACAGACGTTTGTTTTACATGTCAGAAGAAGTGAAAGACTTTGTTTTACTTGCTGATGGATCGCGTAAGAACGTTGAAGCCCGTGGTCTGGTGAAATTTGACAAACTTGGACTAATGACAGACTGTTTGTTCCGGAATTGGCTCATAATATTTTATCAGTTAGAAACCTGGTGAGTTGTAATTATTCAATTTTGTTTCACAAATACCAATGTTTTGTAATGAGGGGAGATGAAGTGTGCATGCAAGGAAGCCTTAATGATTCACAGTTTAAAATGTCCATGGGTGTGAAGTGTGCTGATGCCTTGAGTTCAATGGGGCGGAAAGGGAATGACGGTCAGGGCTGTAAACAGACAGCCGTAAAAGGCATGCCGTCGGTATTCACTGCCCAGATGGAGGAAGTTCACAGAGAACTAGAAAAGCCAGCATCATTTCAAGCAATCAGGCTGATGCCTGAGGCAGAGCAGCACAAATGGCAGCAGGCCATGCAAGAAGAATTACAAGCCATGCAAAAGAATGGCACATGGACATTAGTAAAGTTACCCATGGGTAAAAAGGCCATAGGTTGCAGATGGGTGTTTAAGAAGAAGCAATTTCCAGGGAAGTACAGAGGTACAGGGCACGTTTGGTTGCCAAGGGGTTCACCCAGCAGCATGGGACAGATTATGATGCTGTTTTCGCCCCGGTTGTGAAACATGAGTCCATTCGTGTGCTGCTGAAGCTGGCAGCGATGCAGAACATGAGTGTAAATCACTACGATATAGGGACGGCATTCCTACATGGTGATTTAAGAGAGGAGATATATATGGAACTGCCTCCGGGTTCTGTGTCAAAGGAAGGGTTCGTGTGTAAACTGCATAAATCAATATATGGACTGCGGCAAAGTACACGCTGCTGGAATGAGAAATTGGACAGAGTGTTGCATGGAATGGGATTCCAAAGATGCAAGGCAGATCCATGTATGTATATAAAGAGACAGGGGATGAAAACCACGTTCTGTGCAGTTTACGTTGATGACATCATGTATTTTTATCATGAGCAGCAAGAGGAACAAGAATTTAATGAGCAACTGGGCAGGCAGGTGGACACAAAGAATTTGGGGCCTGTCACACACTATTTAGGCACGGATATTGTGCGTGCAGAAGACGGAAGCATAACATTGAGTCAGGAAAATAAAATAAATCAGATCATAGAAGAATGCAACATGACAAAATGCAATGTTGTGAAGACTCCAATGGTTGTGGCTTTCCAACAGAATGTGCAGGAGACGCCTTGTACAGATCCTGAGAAGTACAGGCGTATAATAGGGAAATTGCAATATTTGGTGAAGGTGTCTCGCCCAGACATATGTAATGCAGTCAATATTTTAAGCTGGAAGGTAGAGCATCCTTCAGAGGCTGACTGGCAAGGGATTAAAAGGATAGTGCGTTATCTGAAAGGCACGAAGACAAAGAGTCTGGTTTTGTCAGGAGCAAAGACAGGAGGACTTGAATGTTTTGTGGATGCAGATCATGCAGGGGAGCTGAGCAGTTGTAAGTCAACCTCTGGCATAGTTGTGATGTGGCACAGGTCATGCATTGACTGGAGCAGCAAGAAACAAAATGTGGTTGCAACATCAAGTGCAGAAGCCGAGTATGTGGCCCTATCACAGGCCTGTAATGAGCTACAATGGTTCGCAATGCTCATGCAGGAGATAGGCATTGATATGCAATTTCCGATTACTGTATATGAAGACAATCAGACCTGCATTAAGATAGCCACATCAGAAGCTCATACCAAGAGAACAAAACATATTAGTGTCAGATACTTTCACGTAAGGGATTGTGTGCTGCAGGGGTTTGTTAACCTAACATTTTGTGACACTAACAACATGGTGGCTGACATAATGACCAAGCCTTTGTGTGAGGAGAAATTTGGCAAACTGGTGACAAGGCTTGGAATGAACCAAAGTTTGAGTGAATAAAGTTTTGAAATGTACTGAGATGTAATTTTGAACTGTACTGAACTGAAAATGTATGATGCAATGTACTGAAATGTATTGCAAGAGGTATTGTAGAAATGTATGACTGTATGACTATGTATTATGGAGATTTATTTCATGTGTATTTTGCAGTCTTAATGGAAAAAGGGGAAACTGTTGGGCTGGTGACCAGTAGGCATTACTGTCTCTAGTTGTTTTCCATGAAGCCTGCAAGTGTGAAGACGTAACTGAGGTTAAGGGGGAGTTATGTCTATGCCCTGTCTGGGAACGGACTGCCAGGGCCGTTGCTATGGTAGCCATCTGATAGCGACTGGGAAAGTTCTAACAGAGTCTATGTGTTGTCGTCTTCTGAATTATGCCTCTGAGCTGAGAGGCTGTCTTTTGTGTTTATCTATGGAGAGAGATGTACCAGAAGGGGGGTGACTGAAGAATCTCTACATGTATTTACTCTTAAGCCTCTGGCCTTAATGTCTTTCAATAAAGACTCTTAACATGCTCTGAAGAAGTTTCTTGCTCAACTTAACTCCAACGTAATGTATGCTGTTTCACACAACAACGCACACATGCCAACAGGGATGGACATAATTTCCGGAGGTAGAAGAGGAATTAAACACACCATTTATAGGCTATGGCAAACTCATATAGTGCAGCAGGTAAGGGGTACATTGTAAGTGAAGCACTCACAGCCTATGGGCTATGTGTAGGGATGGGGGAGAATATCCAACAAAATTGAACCTCGTACCGACTGAATTCGCTAGTTTGCTATCCCTTCAGAGCGGCACCAATCTCTTGTGGCGGGCCACAGCTGTAATCGGCAAGGATTTTGTGGCCGTGACTGCAATCCACAAGAATTTTTTTAAAATTGTCCTCCTATATTAAGTAATTTTTTTGTAATTAAGATGTTGTGTCAACCACAGGATTTCCATTTGTCCATTATATATTACGGGGGGAAAATTCATTCTTACCACAATGTAATGCAAAAACAAATTGGCTATATATGTCTTCAATGTTAATTGTCAAATCATCCTGCAATGTCATGTTTTTCAAACAAGATATCTCAGAGCATTCTGAATCTCTTGCATGGGAAACATTACGATAAGACTGACCCAAGCTACCCTCCTCACCCTGCCCCCACTCCTCTTTCATTGCTGATGTCCTGAGCTAACCAAGGGCTGTATGTCGCTCTCTCTGTGCTAAATGTGTGTGTGTGTCACTGTGTGACTGACAGTGACAGACAGTGTCTGTGTGATGCAGAGGGGTGCCACCACCGTCTGCCTGCCTGCACCTCTCCCACACTCTCTCAGACAGTGTTTTTTAACTTTCTATTGCCACCCTCCGTGAGACCCTTGTTGATGTTCAGTCATTGGTGCAGCTCCTGGTGCCCTGTCTAAACTTGAGAGTTTGTAAACGATTTCAATAAACCAGGAATTCATTGCTTAAACCAGATTGTAAAGCAACCTAGAAATTACACAATGTTTTTCTCCACCACCCAAAAACTACGAGGAATGCTGTCATTTACATAAGTATCTACGAAAACAATTACATAATTTTTGCAACCCGAAAGAACACCTGCAGATAGAATCACCAAAAAACACATGCAGCAGATGGAATCAACAAGTGCCAGAGAAAGTGGAAACAAAAAAAGGACGGACTGGTAAAGAAACAATGGACTATCGAAATGCATGCGAATCAGCACCATGCAGCGAACACCATTCCTAGCTATGTGACAATGTTACTAAGAGCAAACAAAACTGATTCAGAGGGAGGAAGAATCCATCTCCTTCTCCATTAGCTTTACTTCGCCTTTGTGATGTCATCAAACAGCCATACAGCAACATCACCATTACTAGGATCAAGAAGGGCAATTTAACATGAAAGCAAAAATAGTGCCTAAGTCACATCTGTTTGGGGTTGCCATGTGTCCTACTTTTACAGAGGGCACTCCTCTATTTGAAGGGCTGTCAGAGGAGAGTCCTTTGTTTATAGGAGTCCCCTATATGAAGTCCAAGTCTAGTCCAAGTCCAGTTTAAAGATAAAGAGCCATAAGAAGGGAGAGTGAGCAGGCGGGCCTTGACATTGCTCAGCAGCAGCACCTGAACAATAGGCCGAGCAGGCACACAGGTCACCAGGGCACACTCTTCCCCACTATGGTGAGATATATTATATTTCTATTTAGATTACGGCAATTATTTCTATCAATGTGCATGAGCAGATGCCAATTTTATGCAAATTGGTGACCGCTTTTGCCCTCCACTTTGGTGATGCCCGAGTGGCTATTCCAAATACAAGCATCTGGGGATCTCTCAGGAATTTTTCACAACCCTGAAATCCCCCTTTTCACACTAAATTTTTCACTAGGAAGCATTTGCATCAACCCTAAGTCAGCGCAACATATACTCAAGCTGCACCAGTGGCAATTTCAGAAAAATGATTAGAAATGTGCAGAGCCGGAACCAAAAGCAGACCACTGTTGATTCAGACAATGGGCCCATCTATTCCAGCATTGTGGTTCCAGCATGAATTCATGGTTCTGAGCAGACATGAATATATCATGATTTGTTCAGTTTTCAGGGCAGGATCAGGTTTCACTCACCCTCCTGGCTTTTAGCCTGACATGTGGGGTTGCAAAGAGGCTGTGAGCACACTAGTCACCTACAGCAAAGCGTTTCCATTGACCACACCTGGAGGGGGAACGGGTTGATCTGTTGATCAGTGGTGAAATCTCTTTGAAGCAAATTAAAAACGACAACACTCAAGATGATCCTACCAGATTTTACAGTAAAAAGGGATGGGGTTTGAGTAGCATTGTGTGTCCCCATTTTTAGAAAAGAGAGGTGGAGACGCAGTGGAACCAGTTGAACACTGAGTGTGTCTCTACCTGAAAATACTATTTTACAGTGTCACCCCAAGAAATTGTTTGTAGGGACTCTTAACCAGAGCACTCACATTCATTTTAATGGTAATTGAGTTAAACTTTATGGCCATGATCCATAAACCCTATAACTCACAGCATATCTCTTTGAAATGGCATGTAGGATGTAAAGTTCTCCAGCTTAAATTGTTTGTGAATTCTATTATAAAACTATGTCCCACATAGCCATGAAATATCTAGAGAGCACTGGTTGACCAAATGATTTTAACTGGAGAGGTGATCACCTCTAGAACTGAATCAAGGCAATATAATACAACCACAAGTAGTGTAAAAAGAGTGGCATGTAACCCACAGATACAGTAGATTCTGTAGTGCAAGCGGTGTTGTTGTTCAGCCAATGATAAAATGGGAATCTTGCTATCAAGTGCCCTGCAAAAAACTTCTGAGTACCACCACTTTTCTTCGTAATATCTTGCTGAGGGTATCCTTCACTTCTCCATTTCTCAACGTGTAGATTAAGGGGTTCAACATGGGGAAAATCACAGTATAAAACACTGAGATTATTTTGTCAGTGTCCAGAGCATAGCTGGAGCTTGGCCGCAAGTAGGTGAAGAGAAGAGTCCCATAATACAGAGCAACAGCCATCAAGTGGGACGTGCAAGTCGAAAAGGCTTTGTGGCGACCTTTTGTTGAGTGAATCCTCAGGATGCTACAAAGGATGCAGGCATATGAGATAAGGATGAAGACAAAAGTGCTAGTTTGGATGAAACCACAGAGGGCAAAGAGCAGGATTTCATTGAAATGGGTGTTGGAGCAGGAGAGGGCTAACAATGGAGGGATGTCACAGAAGAAATGATTGATGACATTGGAATTGCAGAAAGGAAGTCTGAATGCAAAGTAAGTGTGCATTAGTGAGCTCATGCTGCCCGTGAGATAGGAGCCAGCTACCAGCCAGACACAAACCTTGTGGGACATGAGAACTGGATAGAGCAGTGGGTTACAAATGGCCATGTAGCGGTCGTACGCCATGGCAGCCAGCAGGAGGCACTCTGCATCTGCAAAGGAAGCAAACAGATACATTTGGGCAATGCATCCTGCAAATGAAATAGTCTTCTTCTCTGCTAAGAAATTGGCCAGCATCTTGGGAGTAATGGCAGAGGAATAACTGAGGTCTAGGAAAGCCAGATGGCTGAGGAAAAAGTACATTGGGTAGTGCAGACTGGGAGTGATCCAGATTAATGTGATGATGCCGATGTTCCCCACCAGAGTGGCCACATAGATGGCCAGGAAGAGCACAAAGAGGACTACCTGTATCTCTTGATGTTCTGTGAAGCCAAGGAGAATGAACTCAGTCACTGTGGTCTGATTTCCTTTGGCCATTGTTTTGGTTTCCATAGTAATTGATCCTGATGCAACACTTCCTGATTGAGTCGGGAGATGGCAAAGAGAAGTTGCTTTAAGAACAGTTTTTCCTCAGATTTTGTCCATTATCTGAAAGAGAATGTCCTCATCAATCCGTGTTGAACTTTTTTTTGTATAATTACAAATTATCCAAATGAGAACTTTCACATGTGTTGTCATACAGGTAAGAAAAATCAATGATTCTGTTAAGCATAACATAAATATGCTTTTCATGTAGCGCAGTGTGCCCATAGTATTTGGGGATGTGAATAAACTGAGACTCTGTAGAACTACAGAAACCTGAAGAGTCCTGTCCCAGAGTGAAGGACATGGAATAATGGGCTCAAGTTGCAGGAAGCCAGATTTCGACTGAACTTCCTAACTGTTAGAGCCATACGACAATGGAACCAATTACCTAGAGAGGTAGTGGGCTCTCCAACACTGGAGGCATTCAAGAGGCAGCTGGACAGCCATCTGTCGGGAATGCTTTGATTTGGATTCCTGCATTGAGCAGGGGGTTGGACTTGATGGCCTTATAGGCCCCTTCCGACCCTACTATTCTATGATTCTATGAAGAACCTGCTTGCCAAAGGCAAAAGTGAGATGAGTGTCTATGTGCCACAGGCAACAGCAATGCCTCCATCCTTTAAAATATTTATATGCTGCCTTTCTGGATTACTTCCACCCAAGGTGGTGAACAGCAATACAACCATAAAACGCAACAGTACAAACAATACATAAGCAATAGTTTGTATTCAAGGTAGTACTAAGTTGCTCATTCCATCAGTACAATGGAACATTATCTCCTTCTCCTACCTCACTGCACCTCCTAAATCTGTTCTGGGGGTTCCTACAATCCTCCAGAGCACATTTGAGGACAGTGCAGGATACACTTGGGGGGAAGGAAAGGAGGAAAGTCCCATTGCACCAGCAGCAATCTTTGCGCGGGCAAAAATATTTAATTGCATACTGCCCAAATAAAACAGAATAAAATATTCACCATTAAAAACAATAGAGATAGGGAATCTGTACCCTCCTGATGCTAACCATTGGCTGGCTGGGACTGATGGGAGTTAGGAATCCACCACCATCTGGGGGCCACAAGTTTCCTACTTTCGCATTAAAATATAAACTAGCAGGAAGCCATTTACAGAGCTACAACAGTAAAACAATAAAACAGCGATAAGACAATAAAACAGCAGCTTGTCCAGAAGCATAATCATTTAAAAGCCAATAGGGGTGGCATTTAAAGTCTTTTTAATGCTATGACACCTCCTGCTCCCTCCTTTGCTCTCTCTTTCTCTCTGTATATAAATAGTCTCACACATACATGCTCCTTTTATCTTTATAAAATTCAGTGCAAAGAAAGCTTTATAGTGCAATTCCAACCATGTCAGCTTAGAAGGAAGCCCTACTGATTTTAGTGGGGCTTACCTCCAGGTCAGCGGAGTTAGGATTGCAGCCTTAGCTGCAGGGGGCTTTGTGTTGTCTTCAAAATAGAAGGCAGCATTAAGCAAGCTCTCTTTAACAATTGATTAATGCAACATGAAGTTTGGCATGGAGAGATCAAGGTTCTTAGCTCTGCCAGAATTTCACAATGTGGGCTAGTCAAGGCAAATCCTTCTTTCTTGGGCTCATCTGCAATGGGAAGACTAGTGGACTTTTCTTGTAGTTTTGAGGGCCAAAACAATAATGGTTGTAATTTAGTTGGGTTACATCAGACAGTACTAATGGAATACAAAAGGAATGGACATACTGGTTGCAATTTTTCAAAATGAGAGAGTTTTTTGAACAGGCCAACCAACAGATTAGGAGTACCAAGCTGACACTGCAGCACAGCAGCCAAGCAACTGGGTTGCAAATCATGAAATTGCCAGCTGAAATCTTTCTTTGCCATGAATTCACTAGGTGGCTTTTGACCAGATCCTATATCTAGTGCACTACAAGGATCATGGTAATCTACCTTACAGGCTTGTTGTAAGGATAACAATGTGTGTGAAGTGTTTTGAACACTCAAAACACTATACAAATGCAAATTGAAAATTGGCATCGCCTAAAGTTACGCAATTTGCGCACATGCATACACACACACACAATATTTAGGATATATTTCTGATTTCCTCTACAGAACCAAATATCTCAGAATAAAAATGCTATTTAAAAAATTAAAATGTAGAGTATTAAGAAAAACTTGTGTTTGAAAGCTTGTGTTTGAAAATTTGTGTTTGGAGAAATAAAGTTTCTATTTAAAAAAAACAGATTTGTAAGTGTTGCTATTTCCATATTACTTTAAGAGCAATGATATTTGCATATTTAAACATACTTATCACTATTGTCCTGATTTGTTAAATAATTCCTCTCTTCCCCATAAAGCAGCTAACAAATCATGTTGATAAAACAACAATATGTACTTACTTTTATGAGATGATGACTATCACTAGACAAATCTAACGGTTTCTATGAGTGACAAGCATTTAGGTATCTGCAAGACAGAGAACGTTTTAACACTTATTAATCTAAGGATGTATATACAAGTCTACTTTTTTTTTACTCCATGTTAACCATTTGAGAGAGCAGCTTCTGTTTCCTGATTCCATATTCAGTTGCTCCATTGTAGCTAAAGAGATTTGTATATATAGAATAATGTTTCCATGAATGAGATGTAGTGTTGTCAGAGTGCAACACATTCCACCACATGGGGGAGAAGGACCCCCTTATTCACCCAGTCGGAGCTGGAAGGTAGTCAGCTTCACTGTGAGGAGTTTCTGTGCTGGGTTTCACAACATAACAGAATTTAGCTGAGGGGCACATGGGGAAAATGTTATTTTGTTTTGTTTTTAGGTTTTATTTTTATTTTTTTCATACTGTACTGATTTTAAGTGTTCTTTAGTAGAAAAGGGGCATAAAATAATATTTATTTATTTATTTAAAAGCATTTCTAAGCTGGTTAATATTTAAGAATCTCCAAGCAATATCCAAAAATACAGTAAAACAGAGGCACAACATAAAAACAGTAAAACAATGTTACAAAAACAAGTAAAAGAGGAATTAATGAATAACGGGGTCCAGTCTTATGGGTCAGAGAAGGTCTGGGCAGAAAGATATGTCTTTATAAGACATCTGAAGCAACTGACGGGTTATGATGATTAAAATTTATATAGGAGCCCAGGGTAGCAAACGGGCAAGCAATAAAACAGTTAAAACATCTAAAAACAATTCCAATAGAGATGGAGACTGGGAAAGATCTCTCCTTCAAAGACTGGTTGATGCTTCATGTATGGCAGAGGAAACAAGAAGACTGAGGTGCTCTGTCTGAGCCTTTCCTCTGGCTTCTGCCCTGCGGCAAGCTTTGGCGTTTCCATCTCCAGCTGCGCTGTGAGGAACATAAATGCAGCAGCAGGAAGAGCACATGCTTCTGCAGCACCTTCAGTTCTCTCAGTCATAATCAGTGTCTACTAAGTATGCAGATTTGGCATTTCCTCCACATATATAAGCACACCTTGAGTGGGGAAGGGAAAACCCCCCAATTTTGGTTTCTCATTTTCCCAGTCTTCAGTTCTCCACACTTCCATATCAGTTTATGAATTCTTTTAAGAAAAGGTAATCATGTCAATTCATCAGCATTTTTTAGTGCTGATTTCTCCCGATATACAAATGTTTACATGCAAATTTGCCTAATAGATACATTTTTGCAAAGTTATTATTGCTAATACATGGATTTTTATGTACAATTTCCCCTAATATATGCATGTTTGTACACATTACTGGGTGCAAACTGCACTGCAAAAATTGGGGAAAGTGTGAATATTGAAGGATGACTGTATTTCTGTTTGTGTATTGTTTTAGAAAGTGTGACTTAGATAGGTTTGCCTTTAAATGCGAATGGAATTGAATTTCTCCCCCATCTCTATTTGTTCTAAGTACAAAATGATAGCTCAGTGTTCAGGGCTGATTAATCCATGTGAAGTTATCTTAAGAATTCACTCCAGTCCTATTGAATCAAGTTGGGCCTGGGGCCTGGGGATCTCAGGTTTCACCTCTGTCACAGACTCATCATATGGCTTTGGACAAGACACTGTCTCTGAAAAATGGGAATAACAGCAATCTATCACATGGAGCTATAGTGGGGGTAAATAATGATTGTAACACCCTGTGCAAATTATAAGTGCTATATCTATATGACAAATAATGAGGTACTCCCGACTTCAAAATGGAGTTGCGTAAGAACATTGTTGTGAAGGCAGAAAGCACCATATAGAATACTGTCATAATATATAAGTGTATAGCAACGACCAAGGGAGGATGGGGTGATCATCATGATTAATGGGGTGCCTAACTGCTTTTTAAAGCCTTACTTTTACTTCATTTTATTTTTCTTTCCCCCTCAAGGTAGGTAAGCATAACTTAAATGTAGCTGTCCACCAATTATATATTGTTTAGCCTTTTAACCAATTAGTCAATTTAAATATATTACCAATGCCTCATTACAAATAATATTCTTGCTTGTATTTATTTATAAAAGTAATTTGCACAGCAATGTAAAAAACATGAAAAGTAGTAAAAAGCAGTAAAGAACAATCATGGCTGCTCAATAAATTTTTAAACAACTGCATAGGCCTGTCAACATAAAAAGGACTTTAAGAGACACCTAAAAGTCAAAAGCAAGGGTGTCTACTGAATCTCTACTGGAAAAAAGTGTTCTACAGTATGAGACCAGTGACACTAAAAGCCTGACTTCTGGTTGAGGCCAGTCGGCCCTCTGTAACATTTCATTTATGAATCGCTTTCCTGAAACACAGGCACCCTGTGTTGGATAATTTAAAATTTAACACCCAAATCATACTGTCCAGAGTTAGAAGAAAAGTCTATCCTTAACCATTATTTATTCCCTATTATAGGAACACTTAGTAGCTAAAATAGCCTCAAAAATAACCTCTTGGCGCAATTTGAATTAGCAATTTGACTCTTACTAATTCAAAATACCCTCCTCCACCTAATCAATCAATCAACTAAAACTTTAGTTGATGTATTTATCAATCAAAGCTTGCAGCCTTATTTAAATTATCTTTTGAGTTAGCACATAGGTATCAAAAGACACTTTAAAAAGGCAACAGGGCTGATATAAAAGATTTCAACAGAGAAGGCAAACAATGTTTCCTCAGATTTCATCAGTGTCCCAAACTTTGACCCCCTCAATGTCTAACTCAGTGCTTCATATTTTTCTGAACAGCTCACCACCATCCCTTTTTTTTCTTTATAATGGTCATACCTGTTGGATAAGAAGGCTGGCTGCCATCCTCTTTTCCTGAGGATGAGTAAGGCAATATTGATTATTTCTTTCCATCCACCATAATGTCACTTCGAAAAAAACTCAGAGCTCTGGCTTTCAAGACGCGAACTGTTGGGATAATTAAAATGCCGTTTGCGTCTCCTGGGGGCCGAGGCTAATGACACGCAGAAAAGTGGCCTTGAAAAGTTAAGTAAAGTTCATAGCATTTTGATGAGCATTTATTAGTAAAACTTAGTAAACTGTAAAACCAAATGGTACTTTCTTACCAAGCACAGAATCACTGTTATTAAGAGCTACCCAACTTATAGCCTGACATGAAGACCAGTAGATAATCCAATTTGACAGAAAAACCTAAGCATCTTATTTTGTTACAAAGAAAATGCCTGTCATTCTGGGAGACAAGTTGGTTGTACAAAGAGACAGCCTGTGTGTCCAATGAGGTGCCTCTGAGTGGGCAATCCATGGTCGTGGGCTGGGGGGACCAGGATTTCTATCAGCCACAAATGGTGTCCCCAAGTTCATTTCTTTACTTTTGTAATCAGGATCACTGTTAGCGTAGAAGAAGTTCAGGAAAACATTTCCAGCTTGAGGGCCAAATTCTATCATGGGCAACCTTTTTGGGTACTGCATTCCAGTGGTGGGTGGGGCCAGAGGCAAAAGTGGGCAGAACAATTGATCTGATTCTTACTTTGAGCCTACTAATTCCACCCATGCAAACCTCAGAGGCCTATACACACCCACACATTTCTCCATCTTCTCATCTAGGCAAGCAAGAGACATGGTGAGTCCAAGGACTCATTCCAGCCAGACAAAAGGCACTTGAGAAGGGTATGGAACAAGACCAGAGAGTAGCCAGGGGACTGGCCATGGCCTAGGGAGAGCCTTAAAAGCCAGCTAGAAATGCCCTGATTAAACATGCAGTGGGTAAGGAGAAGAAGACACGTGCAGGCTGCCTGCTTTCTACTCTCCCCCATTGCTGCCCAAGCACCACCCCTTTTGTCAGCCCCGGAATTGCTCTGGGTGGACCCAATCCAACCCAGGTGATCTGAGGCTGCCTCAACCTACTGTGGCCAAATCCCAGGTCAATCTGAATTTGCCTGATTTGGTTTGGGATCCAGGATCCAACCAGAACCAGTGCACAACCTGACATTGAGGACCATTTGCTTTGATTCAAATAACAAGTTAATGCTTTTTATTGACCACACTAATATATTCAAATAATGGTGCATTCCAGACCTATAGTTTCAGATCTGGAAAGTAGATAAAGAAATATTAGAAAAAACACTTTGAGAAAGGATCATTTGAGACTGAATGAGCAGCAGAAGTATGCCATATGCTAAATATGCCTGATTGGGAAAGTTTACTGAATGCATGTATGTGTCCATAAAAAGATGTGTAAATGGATATAATCCTGTGCAAATAGATGTAGCTCGTGTAAAGAGACAGGAACAGCTATAGATGCCTGATAGATACTGTATCTGTTAAGCCTAGCTTTCAGATTCATGTCCAACTGTACACATAAATAGTTTTATATGTAAAGAGGGAATTGAAATCTCTGATTATACAGCCATGAGAGTGGATTTTTTTCACATTCCACCATGTTAAATTGAAAATATCCCCCATGGCATTCTGCTGCTTTCCATAAGCTCATTTCAAAACAAACTCTTACCACATTTATGGTCCTGAACTCAGAAACACTTGCTTAACAACCCTCTAAGTTTTCATGGCAATACATAAAACACTGAGAGAATCTAGAGTTCAAAGTGTAAAGCAAGAGAAAAAAAATCCAAATCCCTGGTGGACTCCTTTCTGCTAGATGTCTCATAATTTGTTGAAATTAATTAAACAATCAGCCATGTTCACCGAATACATGTAATCCTATTACTGACCTTACCCCATACTCTGACCTTCATCTTCTGCAGTTTAAAGGTTAAAATAATGCATGACTGATTTTTAATTAATTTAAGAAATTTAACATTGGAATCTATGATAGTGCAGGCATGCTCAGTAGGAACCAACTTTCTGAGTCAGTGTTCTAAAAACCAGACTCACAGCTATTTAGCTTCTTTAATCAGGGGGCCACAACCACACCAGACATTAATTCCATTTGAAACAATAATGGCTTCTCCCAAAGAATCCTGGGAAGTGTAGTTTGTGAAGGGTGCTGAGAGTTGTTAGGAGACTCCTATTTCCTTGACAGAACTCTGATGGCCAGTGTGATTTAACAGTCTGCCCCTCTTCTGATGATCGTAACTCTGTGAAGGGAATATGGCATCTCTTAACAACTGGTCAGCACCTTTCACAAGCTACACCTCCCAGGATTCTCTCAGAGAAGCCAAGATTGTTTCAAATGGAATAAATGTCTGGTGTGGATGTGACCAGGGACAATTTTGGTTTACATTTGGATGGGAGACTACACGTGTCTGCTGTAGAAGAAAAAGGTGGGGGAACCTCTAAAATAATGATACTGTTAACAATGTTTTCCTTTCGGAAAGGAAAAGGGCTTTTCCCATGTCCAGTGCCCACCCACCTCATTTCCTCTCCCCCTCCTTTCCTCCCTCTCTGCTCCCCCTTCCTCCCTTCCCTCCCCTTCCTCCTCCTCCCCCTCACTTTCCCTCTCCCAGGTCAATTTCACCTATCCCAAGCTAATTTCCCTGAATGCAATAAGCGTGCAAATGATCAAACCTACCCTCCCTCTTCCCTCCTGCCCCTCCACTCCCCCTTCCCTCATGTTACCAAATTCTTGCAAGCTACACAAGAAGTGGATTGGATTGTGAAAGACCAACCCACATTGTGTTTGCATTTTTACAAATTTGTAAGGCAGTGCAATATCTCAGAGAGGAGGTCAGGTCTCTTGCTCCCCTGCATTCACTATAGCTGCTCAGTTTCTCTGCTTTTTAAAGTTTTTTCTCTGCTTTTTAAAGATTTTAGGCAATGGCATAGGCTGAGACTGCTGTGGAGGCAATAGAACTGTAGCAATAGAACCGGGGCATGGAAAATGGTAAGGCGCTCAAGACTGAGAATTAAGCAGGCAGATTATACATTTGAAGAGAGTTAGGCTGAAAACTCATTTGAACATCAAAAACCAAATATCGGCTTTGAACTTTTGGATTTGAGAGTCTATATGCAACTCAAAGGGTGACTCCATGGGGGAGGCAAGAGGACTGTGGGCTGCCGCCGCCGCTATAATCGCCACTGCCATCCAGAGGCCCCGTGGTTTTTCAATGGAGGAGCAGCCTGGCCCACAGTAGCAGCAGCAGCATTTGCTGTCACCACTGCCACACCACCACCACCGCTACTATTATAACCACCACCACCACCAGCAGCAGTACTTGGCCCAGGGCAGCGGGCCCGGTAAGACCCAGCTGCAGTGGAAGGTGCCCCTGCAAGCGTTCAAGCCTCCAGCGCTCTGCAAGAAAGCAGCCCTGCAGTATCAGTTAGCTGGAGGAAAGATGATGGTCCCAAGGTCATCTAGGGAGCTGAGCGGGGACTTGAACCTGGGGTTCCCCAGTACTTTTGATTTAACTAATAACTTCTTCAGATCAGAACCCTGGGCTCTCCCTGCTTTTAATTAACAACATTATGATCATGTTATTTGTTATTTAATTTAATTTTTGTAAATTATATTGTATTTTTATTGTATATTATACCTGTGTTTATTTTTCTTTGTAAGCCATCTTGAGGGGCTTTGGATGAAAGGCGGGGTATAAATAAAATTTAATAATAATAATAATAATAATAATAATAATAATAATAATAATAATAATAATAATAATAATTAAAGTTTGATAAGAAATATCTGTTGGCTATAGGCATGGTCTTAAACTGCAAGTGTTCTTATTAACTGATCCTGTACAACTCACAAAAAAGCCTGAAATTGTTGATGCAAATAAATGCATTATGTTAACAGCAATTATTTCCCCCAAAATGTCTTCAACTAATGTTTTCTACTTTATTATTGACTTAGTAAATCATTTATGATGATGATGATGATGATGATGATTTACTTAATAAAATGTTGTTATACATATTATTGCCATGTATTACTGAGACTTGGATAGGTGAGCTGGGTGTGCCTGACCTAACTCAGCTGCATCCATACGAGTATAGCACCAGGCTAGACTAGGGGATCAGGGTGGTTGCTATTGTCCAAAGAAGCATCATCTCCTTCACAAGGAAACCTCTTGATCTTGAAATGAGCATAGAAGGTCTGCACCTGGTGTGGGGCCAGAGAGACAGACTTCAGATGCTGCTGGTCTACCAACCACCCTTTTGCCCTGACCGAGCTGGCTGAGTGGTCTCTAGTGTGATGTTGGAGAACCCCAGGATGATAGTTCTGGGTGACTACATCCATGTGGAGGTAGGCATGGGACTTTGTGGCCTCCGTGACAACCATGGGACTATCTCAAATGGTTTTTGGTCCAACTCATTGGGCAGGGCATATCCTTGATGTAGGCTTTATCCCCAAATGATATGAGGGAGGGACCGAAGGGAGGGGGCATGCAATACACTCCTTTTTCATGGTTGGACCATTAAGTAGTGACGTTTAGGCTGGTAGTGACAATTCCCCCCTCTAAGGGTGGTGGGCCTGTTTGGATGGCCCACCCTCAGAGACTGATGGAAACTGATATGTTCCTGAGTGCTCTGGAGGATTTTCCAGTGGAGAAAGTTGGTGATTCTGTTGAAGCTCTGGTCTTGCTATGGAATAACAAGATGAAACTGGTGGTTGATATGATTGCTCCTGAGCATCCTCTCTGGCACTGTAGAGCCTGAATGGCTCTGTGGTATTTTGGGGAGCTCTGAGCTATGAAACAAGTTGGACAAAGACTAGAACGCAAGTGGTGCAAATCTCACTCCAAAGCTGACCGAACACTGGTTAGTGCACACAGTTGTGCCTACCATGTGGCAATGCAGGCTGCAATGGAAGCTTATTTCACAGCTTGCATCGCATTCTCCACTAACCAGCCAGTAGAGTTATTTTGAATGGTCTGGAGGTTATTAACTCCCACTGTGGGGGAGGGTCCTCTGGATCTTTTAAGGATCTGCTGTGACCAACTGGCTACGCTTTGAAGATAAAGCTGCTCAACTTTGAAGTGACCTTAATTTTGTTGTTGCAGTTTCAGTTGAAGTACCCAGTGCTAGAGTTGGTGATGTGTTGTGGGATCAGTTTCAGCTTATGCAGCCAGCTGATGTGGACAATGTGATCATGGCTACACATCCAACCCCTGTCTTTCCTGGCTTACTAAATCTTCCAGAAGGGGTTTGACTAGTTCGGTCCAGAGTGTGGTTAATGCTTCATTGTGTGAGGGGGTGGTCCCTGCGGCCTTAAAAGAGGTGGTGGTGAGACCACTCCTAAGGGAACCAGCCCTGGACCTCTTGGATTGAAATAACTATCAACCAGTTGCAAATATCCCCTTTTTGAAGGCGGTGAGAGAGTAGTGGTGGGGCAGCTGCAAGCATTCTTGGATGACATGGATTATTTAGATGTGTTCCAGTGTGTGTTCAGGACTGCCCATGGGACTGAGCCAGCCTTGACTGTGTTGATGGAAGGGATGGAAAGACCTGTCAATTTTAGTCCTCTCAGATTCTCATTTTTCCCCAAACCTAAATTCAGTTCTCCATATTTCTCAAGCAATTTGTGATTTTTTAAAAAAATTGTCATGAAAATTCTGCAGCATTTTAGTGAGAATTTCTCCTAATGTACACATTTTTGCAGGTGGTTTTGACTAATGTACACATTTTTGCAAGCAATTTCTCATTGTGGGCTCCTGCTGGGGGGAAGGGCAGGATAGAAATCAAATAATAAATAAATAAATCATATAGTGCCTTTTTGCATGTTATTTTCACTCATATATTCATTTTTTATGTGCACTTTCCCCAAACATATGAATTTTTGCAAACACTTTGTGGTTGGCGAACTGCATTGCAAAATTCAAATACATAAGGATGATTGTGTTTTAGTTCTCATATTGTTTTGGGAAGTGTGAATTTGATAGATTCTGCTTACAATGTAAATTGAACTGAATTTCCCACCCATCCCTACCTGATGGATGACCTTCATAGGGAGTGAGACAGGGGGAGTGCCAGGGGTGGCGCCAGACATGCAGGGGCCCTTGGGCACCAGCTTGCCCTGGGCCCTGGCACACATGTGCATGCATGCGTGCGTGCACACACACACACACACACACACACACACACACGCATGCATGCACGCCTACCTGTGTCTCGCAGGGAGGGAGCTTCTTCTGCCTGCCCGTTCGCTGGCTCCATCGCTCATGTCTTTTGCGGCTGCGCGGGCTGCTATGTGCACACATTGCTGCCATCAACCAAAATGGCAGCAGAGGCTTCAGCCCTTTAGGGAAGCCCCAGCTGCCATCTTGGTTAATGGCAGTCCTCCATGCACAGCCTGTGCATCCGCAAAAGACAGGAGACACGGGTAGGTGGAGCCAGTGATCTGTGGCAGCTACTCTTCAACAGATCATGGAAAAGGAGCGCTACTCCTCCCCCATCCTTTAGAGAGGCCCCTCAGGGGCCTCTGTGGCTCCAGGGGCCCTCAAACAGGGCCTGACCTGGCCGCCCTTTGGGACAAGCCCTGGGAAGTGCAACCTTGCTCCTGCTTCTCGATCTTTCTTTGGCTTTTGATACCACTGACCATGGTATCCTCCTAGACTGGCTCCATAAAATGGGAACTGGGAGCACCATACTACAGTGGTTCTGATCCTACCTACAGGATTGAGTCCAGAGAGTAGCATTGGGTGATTGTTTTTCAGCCCCCTGGCAGTTATGCTGTGGGGTGCCACAGGGTACCATCTCATCCCCAATACCATTTATTACCTATATGAAACTGTTGGAAGCAGTCATTCTGAGTTTAGGGGCAAAGTGTTATCACTATGCTTATGACACCCAACTCTACTTCTCCATAACATCCAAATCAGAAGAGGGTGTACAGGCCCTGGACTGGTGCCTGGACACAGTGGCAGGATGGATGAAGGAAAATAAGCTGATCTTGAATCCTGGAAAGAGAGAGGCACTGTGGGTGAGTGGTTCCTGTGTCGGAGAAATTGGTCAATTGTCTGTCCTGGATAGGGTTGCATTCCCTGTTAAGAAGCAGGTACTCAGTCTGCGGGTGCTTCTGGATCCAGGTCTTTCACTGGAAGTCCAGGTAGTCTCGATGGCTAGAAATGCCTTTTATCAGCTGCGTTTAGTAAGATAATTAGGACCATTCCTGGACTGGGAGAGACTGACCACAGTAATTCAAACATTGGTGACTTCAAGACTGGATTACTACAATGAACTCTATGTGGGCCTTCCCTTGCACTTGGCCCAGACACTGCAGTTAGTACAGAATGCTGCAGCAAGATTGCTGACAGAAGTGAGATCCTGTCAGCATATAACACCTCTGCGCAGGAATCTGCGCTAGTTGCCAATTTGCTACTGTGTCAGTTACTGTTGGTATATAAAGCCCTTAACAGCTTGGGACCAGTTTAGCTGCAGGACAGCCTTACCCCATATGTGCCCACTAGAGCACTACGATCTGTGGAACAGACACTGTTACAGGTGACACGATATCCGTTCTTTTAGTGTGGCAGTACCAGCTCTTGGGAACTTCCTGCCTATTGGCCTATTCTTTTCCGCACCTGCTTAAACATGTTTTCTTTAGGCAAGCCTATCCAGACATATAGATGCTGATACGTTTTAATTTTCTTTGGTCTGTTGTTGCTTTTACTTTGTTTTAAAATGTTTTTAATTACTTGTTTTTAATTGTTTTATCAATTTTTAATGTCTTTTGTAAACTGCTTTTTGTAAAGAGTTTTTACAAGCAAGCAGTATATAAATTTTAATAAATAAAAAAATAAAAATAACATAATTTTATTATTATTGTAGTAGTAGTAGTAGTAGCAGTAGCAGCAGCAGCAGCAGCAGCAGTAGTAATTCAACGTGTATAATAATTGAAAGTGGCTTAGAAAACAGACTATTGTTATCAGAAACAAAAAGAGACACATAAGAGATGTAATTAATGACAGCTGTTAGGAATGAGGGGATACTTGTAAATATATTAGAAAAAGAATAAAAAAAGATGTACTAGATTTGTTACTTCTCAAAAAGATTTGTTACTTAACTCAGAAGGACAGCCACTGGCAGAAGAAGAAGAAAATGAAACACTATTACACCTGCACGCAGAACAAAAAGGAGATACACTTGACACTGAGTTAACTAGGGCCACAACTTTGTTAATGTTAAAAATAAATGGAATATCTTTGCCATTTCCTATTTTACAGCTTAAATGTAAATCACCGGTGACTGCGGAATGGCAATATCTTCAATTACAACATCTCCTATGTATGGTCCATCTGCTCTGAATGCTTCAGCATCCCCTAAATTGTTAGAGGGAATTATTAGATCCTTACAGAAAGCTAAACCAGTAACAGTTGTTTATAAATGTGTAATGTGTCAGGTGGAAATTCAGCAACTCAGAGCGGTGTGAAATAGGGAATTAGAATATATTTCGCTGCCTAAACAATGGAAAATTGCTTTAGAATCTATATGGAATGTTTCCTTAGACTGAAAATTGAGAATGATTCATCCAAAATTAATATTTTGAGTATATTGGACTCCACAACATTTGTGCAGGAAAGCACTGTCCAATACAGATAGTTGTTGGAAGTGTAATGCTGAGAGTGCCCTGTTAAGGCATATGATGTGGGCTTCTGGGCTTGTCCAGTGATGTATTCTTTTTGAAGTTGTTATCCATATTAATGTTGTGCTGGGCAATCCTTTATATATGCAGATTTTCATGCCCTTTTAAATTATATTTCTGCAGTATGTAGTAGTACAGCAGTTAACAGCAGGACAGCAAAAGTGAATTTTGTGAGCCCTTATGGTAGGTGAGAGACATACTTCAAGCCTGGAAGGATAAATAACCACTGTCTATTACGCAATGGATTGCAGACCTCACTGCCCTGGCTATATTAGAACATATTTCATATAGATGTCAATTTGGGGCTTATATTAATTTATATGCTTAACTCAAGATGCACACACTGATGGGGTACTGTATCCTTAATGTAAACTAATGGTGGTTTATTCTTAATATTAGTATTCATATATTATTTCTTATTCATTATTTTATTTTTGTACCTTTAATGTTTTCATTTCATTTCATTTCATTTTTTCTTTCTTTTCTTTCATTATTAAATATGCAAATAAAAATAAATTAAAAAACAATAAAGGAGATTTGCAGTAGATCAAAGTGTGGGTACACTTTGCCAAGCCAATAGGCAGGCAATTACCTGCCCTGGCTGCCTAGAAAACAGCAAGCCTGGCCCAGGAAAATAATGCCCTGCCTCAATGTCACCTCTGGGCATACCTTTTTCATTGTTAAGAGAGGCAGGTTCTGTCAGAGGTCTAGGGAAGCCTGGGCCACTTTCAGCTTTTGAGGGCCCCAGCCATAATAAAAAAATTAAAAATGATGACATACAAAAACAAAATAAGGCACCTCCCAAAAAGTGAGACATAATTTGATTTTTAATAGTCTTTTTCTGTGCAAATGCATTAATTGTTGAAGAACAGATTGTCTTTTACCAAATCACATCTCTTATTTGCTTAAATTTAAGCTGAGAGAGCATGTCACATTTTGGTCCAATGCACATAAAAACAAGTTGTACTTTCCAACTGAGCAGAAGGTAATTCATCTCCTGATCCAAGATATAAAAGTTCATCTTTAAGTGGGCTCAGTTTGCTAGCATTAACTCTCACAGGATGAATGATGTCTATTTGAGGGAGCCCTACATTTTCCGGCTTCATATTGCTTCCCAACTCATCCTCTTCCAAATATCTCATTGCCAGCCAATTTATATCGCTAAGTTGGCCCCCTATTAAGTACTTAGCTGGTACACTATGATCTCCCTTGACTGGTTTGAGCCCGTGTCTGTTACCATGGGGTATATTTCTACTAAAATATCCTCTCCTATCTCTTCCTTCTCTTTGCTAGCAGATACCCCAACTGCAAGTTCTTCTCTTAGTTCGGGTACATCTTGTTTGCCGGCTCTTATATTATCTACAGTCGGGTGGCTGCGCTGCTCTTTTCTCTCCTTTAGATCTGTTGTTTTGTCTACTGTTTTCCTTTAATCTGCTTCTTCATAAATCAAGTCTATTCTAAATATCTGCCTGGTCAAGAGTAGGCAACATCCAAAATGAGTTTAGTAAAGCTTTCTCCTCTGCATCAAAGGTTTCAGCACTTCAGATGGAGGCCTGTTGTAGGCTGTAGGTGGGGACTGAATCTCTCAAATATAATCCCTGGGAGCTTGGTTGAGTGTAAGATGAAGCAGAGTCTGGAGTCTGGTTTAAATCAATAAGGTGTTCAGTGCAATACATGTAAACATTACTTTTATGATAAACAGCTGGGGCACCACATAAGGGAGCTGGGGGGGCCTGATTTTTAAAAAATCTTATGATATCTAACTTATATTTTGAAAAAGCCTCCCTGGCTCTATAGATGTAATCGGCTGTATCCAGGTCTTTAACCGTGACTATAGCCCGAGCTCTAATTCCATTAAAGTATAGGTATTCAACAAGAGTTATATCCTTTGGACTCAGTGTTCCTAACAAGTTGCAAAAGTTATCAAGTGCCAATAAAATAACAAGGGCCTAAATTTGAGGCCCTTTTTGGGCTTGAGGCCCAGGCCAAATAGTTCTACAGTCCCCCTTTGATTGGTCCTGGAGGCAGGCCTTCCTAAATCACAATGCCCTCAGGTAAAAAAAGGCAGTAGAGACTATGGACAGAAAGGACACTGCAGTAGTGGTGACCTGCAAGGTCTGTGCAATATTTGTTTTCTTACCCGAGAACAACATGGCATACACATGCAACTACTGCAAGCTGGTGCTGATGTTGGAAGAGAAAGTGAGGGGCCTGGAACGGCGGGTGGCCATGCTGAAGAGTATAAGAGAAGATGAAGAGTTCTTAGATAGAACTCTTGAACAATAACAGCAAAGAGAAATACAGGAGGTAGAAGAACAACAGCATGTTGTTGCAGAGGAGGAGACTGTTGTGGAGAGCAACAACGAAGTGGAGGAAACTCCATGGAAAAGGGTGACGGTTAGGAGCAGAAGTGCAAGAAGACATCAATCATTGATGGAACTACAGAACCAGTTCCAGGCACTTGAGGATGAGACTAGAGGACAGTCTGCAGGGGAAGAATTACAGGAGACCCCACGTGACAGCGAGCGATAGGCTGAAGCTCAGTCAAGTAGAGGCAATGAAACCACACCCCATAACAAGAAGAAAAGTGTAGTAGTGGTGGGAGACTCCCTACTGTGTGGGATTGAATCCCAAGTATGTCAAGACTCGCCAGGAGTATCTGGATTAAAATAAATGGGGAAAGGAATAAATGGAACATGGTAGTTGGAGTCTACTACCGACCAATGAGAATATGAGGATGAAACTTTTGCAAAGCACATTGCCAATGTTTCAAGGAGGCATGATGTAGTAGTAATGGGAGACTTCAATTACTCCAATATCTTTTGGGAGACAATTTCTGCCAAACACAGCCCCTCCAATAAATTCCTGACTTGTGTTGGAGATAACTTTCTCCTACAGAAAGAGGAGGAAACAACTACAGGATCGGGTATCCTTGATTTGATTTCTAACCAACAGAGATGACTTAGTGAATGAAGTGACAGTGATGGGAACTCTGTGGGAAAGTGACCACAGTCACTTTTAAAGGAATTTTAAAGGAAGCAAAAGCTCAGAGTAGCCATACACATACCCTGGACTTCAGGAATTTTTTTTTTATAAATTCAGAACAATGGTAAGTAAGGTTCGTGGCAAGCGACCCTAATGAGAAAAGGTATCCAAGATGGGTGGGAGTTTCTAAAGAAGGAAATTCTTGGCAAACAATTCTGTCAAGAAAAAAAGGGGGAGGGCAGTAGAAGAAACCAATGTGGCTTCACAGAAAGCTTAGAGATAACCTGAAAACAAACAAAAAAAGACACATACAGGAAATGGAAGGAAGGCCAGACCACAAAGGAAGAGTACAGACAGATAGCATGGAATTGTAGGGATGGTGTCAGGAAGGCTAAAGATGTGAATGAGCAGAGGTCAGTGAGAGATGCCAAAACCAACAAAAAAAAGCTTTCTTCAGGTACGTCCATAGTAAAAGACAGAGAAAAGAAACTGTGGTACAGCTACTCAATGAGGAAGACAACATGATAACAGATGACAAAGGAAAGGCAGAAGTGCTCAATTCCCACTTTGGCTCAGTCTTCTCCCATAAAAGGGTCTATGACCCTCCCAGGAAACATGAAGTAGAAGGGGCAGGATTGGAGCTTGAACTTGACAGACAAATGGTCAATACTGATGGAAAATACAAGATATGTTGAACTGCTGATGCCTTGAACCCCTCCATCCTAAGCTCAGGTTGGAATGTGTGTAAATAAACAAACCATATTTCATAAAGACACCACAGACTCTGCTGACCTTCTTCCCAAGGAAACCAAACCCTGGGCAAGCGCTGGGCCCCCTGGACATCTCTCACCTTTCGGAGATTGAGGCGGCATGCAACAATACCATGATCTCTCCACTCATTAGCTAGTAAGACCAAGGTTGCAATCCTTTTCTGTGCACGCTTACCAGAAAGTAAGAACTATCAAGCATAGTGGGACATTCTTTCAAGTAAACAAGCATAGGATTGGGCAGTATGGCTGCAATCTTTTGCACACATTTTCAAGTAAGTAAGGCCCATTGAATTTAATGAGTTATATTCAACCAAGTCTGACTCTGGGCAGACTAGGGATGTGCTAGAATTCTTCCCAATTCAAATTTGTTACCAGATTTTCCATTAATTCATTTGTTCTCTATCAGTGCAGAGCGGATTTTTATGTAGTAATTTTTCATGGCTATTTTTAAAAAAAAACTGCCTCTAAAATAACAATATTAAGAATGATATCAATATTTCCCTTCATTTATCAATATTTCCTTTAAAATGTTGATATTTCCTTTAAAATATCAATATTAGTATCAATATTTCTGCAAGAAAAAAATGGATTGGTAAAACCACTCGTCCTGGAACGAGTGGTTGTGGGCCAGCTCCAGACACTGTTGGATGAGACCGATTATCTGGATCCATTTCAGTCGGGTTTCAGGCCTGGTTTTGGCACGGAAACAGCCTTGGCCACCCTGTATGATTACCTTTGTCGGGAGAGAGACAGGGGGAGTGTGACTCTGTTGATTCTTCTTGATCTCTCAGTGGCTTTCATTACCATCGACCATGGTATCCTTCACTCTCCAGCAATAGCTAACCAGATATATCGAGTAAGAGAGAAGTTACATTATAGTGGTCTTCTGATACAACGTTACTACATCAACTCCTCTGCCCCAGTACCCTTATGGACTCCCTATGGGAGCTCAGTGAGCTCTCCCTGCTCTGAGTCTGAGATTGCTATGAACTCTGCTTACTCCCAGTTTCACCAACGGTCCCGGCCTCATCGCTCTTGACTTTGCTGGGTGAGCTGGAACCGGAAGAGATTCAACTTGCTGCACTATATTCTCATTTATCAGATCTGGAAAGAGACTTGGTTATTCAAAAGCTCTACTCCCTGATTCAACACCTTACAAATATGAACCAACGAAAGGACTTTGTCGGGGATAGGTCTACCTCTTACATTTCTGAGTTGACTTCCCCCTCACCTTCAGCACATAGGCACCAAGGTACAATTTTGACCGTGCGCCCATCCTCAGGGGCGGTATTTAATGACAACTTGGGCATATTGAATCGTATTGAAGTGTTACATTGACATTCCCAGATTAAGACTCCCCTGATAGCTGAGGTATCCCATCCTACCTGTAAGTGCTACACTTCAACGAGGACTGATTTTCCATTAAATCTGTTGTCCTGGAATATAGCAGGATGGGCAGCTAAACAAAGTACTCCAGATTTTATTAATTTTTTAAATCGTCAAGATATAATTTGCTTACAGGAAACCTGGTGTACTAATGATTTAATCATAGAAGGTTTTAACTCAGTAACCTTACCAGCAACCCATCAAATAGACAAAACTAAGGGACGCCCTAGAGGAGGACTGGCGATTCTCATCTCCACAGCACTGAATGTCCGCTGCGAAAGAAACCCTGCTTGCCATGATTTTGCCATGGCTGTTCTTTTGACTTTTGATAAAGTATCCCTTTTAGTAATCAATGTCTGTATCCCCCCCGGCCACTTCTAGAACACTCACGGATCAATTGTGGGAAGAATTAGACTATTATATCATGGAGCTAGAGTTCCGATTCCCTAGAGCCTTGATAACCATCCTGGGAGATTTTAATGCTAGGATTGGACAGAATAATGAGAGCCTTCTGTCCTCTAAGTTGTGGAGGGGGGAATCTAATACTCATTTAATCACCGAGCTAGAGAGAACCTCCAAAGACCACAGCGTGAATTATCAGGGAATTTGTTTAATTCGCACTGTCGGTAGCCATAACCTTATCATCTTAAATGGACTAAACCCCTTGATGCCTGTGCGGAATATACATACATCTCAAATAGAGGAAGTAGCATGATCGATTATGCGATCACGTCCCCCCACCTTCTGAATTTAATTACGAAATTTTCTGTTGGTAAGAGATTGGATAGCGATCATCTACCTATTTCCTTATCATTGCAACTAAAGGTGAACTGCAGGCTAGAAGCAGGATATAATTCAGTTATCAATCAAATGTATTTTAAATACAAACGGCCTATGTGGACCTCAGCAGTCGCCTCTAAAATTGCGGAATTCATAGAATCCCCCTTGACTAAGAACATACAAGAGTCCTTTGGGAATTCCTCCAATCTTTCTCATTCTCTAAGTGTATTTGATCATTTGGTTGAGACGCTCCAACCTATGCTAATCTCAAAAAATGTGCCCAGCAGAACAAATACTCGTGATGGTTCACATAAATGGTTTGATCAAGATTGTCTAAATTTAAAGAGACAACTGAGAAACATATATTTATGTTACTGCCATCAAAATGATAAAGTCTTGCCTGAGGTCTACTACAAAACTAAAAGGAACTATAAAGCCCTTATAGCCATCAAAAAACGCCAAGCGGTACAGCGGGGGTGGGAGTCCTTAAGACAGGCAGCCAAAGATAAAAACGCTAAAACGTTCTGGTCATTAGTTAATGGCTCCATCAGACCTTTCCATCTTGCTCCCTGTAACATACTCCCAAGTGTATGGGAACACCATTTTGCGGAGTTCCAAAAGGATTCCCATCATTCCTCCCCAAGGAGCCCTTTTGTAGATGAATATGAATATGAATCTCTTCCCATTTGGCCACCGGTCACTCAGCCGGAAATACTTGATTTGATTAAAAACCTAAAATCGGCCAAAGCTCCAGGTGGTGATAATCTTCCCCCTGAGCTTTTAAAAACACATCCAGAATGGTGGGCGCCTATCCTGGCCAACCTTTTTACTTTGATTAATAACAAGGGTCATTTTCCTCAGTCCTGGAAGGAAGCCATAGTGGTGCCAATTTACAAGAAAGGTTCCAGGACAGACCCCGCCAGTTATAGACCAATCAGCCTACTGTCAGTGATTGGGAAGCTCTATGCTAATTATCTAAAGAACAAACTGGCCAACTGGATGGAGGAGGAAAATGTATTGGGTGTGGAACAGGCAGGCTTTAGGAGTGGCAGATTGGTTATGGACCACTGCCTATTATTACACCATCTTGTGGAAAAATACAGAAATCGGATAGGGAGTGGTCTATATGTCGCTTTTATTGACCTGAAGGCGGCGTTTGATTCTATTCCATGGGACATGCTGTGGGCTAAATTGGCTAAAACAACCATGGATAAGAGATTGCTGTTCTTGATATATAAGCTGCACCAGAACACCTCCTTGCATGTTCTCTGCGGCCAAAATGGAGATCTCTCCAACTTAGTCATCACGTCAAGAGGGGTCAGACAAGGCTGTGTGCTGGCCCTGCTCCTTTTTAATCTTTTCCTAAATGATCTGGCCCCCAACTGTTTTTCACCTGATCTCCACTCGCCTAAAATTAAAGGAAGTAGCTGTCCCATCTTGCTTTATGCTGATGATGCGGCCTTGCTCTCCTTTTCTAAAGTTGGCCTCAAACGTTTGATTAGAATTTTTATGAAATACTGTTCAGAGAACGCACTAACAATCAATTTCTCAAAAACCAAAATTCTAGCGTTTGTAAAATCTTCACTAACTCCCATATGGAAAATTAATGGCCACGCTATCGAGCAAGTTAGAGCATACAAATATTTAGTTATTTTATTCCATTCCTCTCTTTCCTGGGTGCCTCACATTCGTGCGGCAGTTGCGACAGCCCGAACATCAATGAAAAGCATTGTGCGATATTATTACAACAATGGGGGGCAATACATCCCGGCAGCTATCCAGGTATTCAGAGCTAAAACTCTTTCCCAACTATTGTATGGCGTACAGATCTGGATACATGCTTTCAATCCTACGGTTGAGGCAGTGTTGTCTATCTTCCTACGTAGAATTCTTGGAGTCCAAAACTGTGTTTCCAATGCTGTTCTAAGATTGGAAACAGGATCATGCTCGGTTGAATGCCAAGCATGGTCCCTTGCTTTCAACCTCTGGACTAAAATTATATATGCATGCCCACCAGGTTATTTATCATTGCTTGGGGAAGAAGGACAGCTATCCACATGGATGAAATGCTTCTTAGACAAGTTACCCTATTTAGGACTTTCAATAGAATTCCTTGCCTCCCAAGATTACAGTAAGGCTAGGCAGATTATTAAGGCTAGGCTCAAGGATATTGACAGACAATCTACAATTCAGGCTGCAGCCAAAGTATGTTCCCCCTTCCAGCATAATTTGGGCTTCCATTTTTCAAAGCACGCCCCATACCTAGATGCCCTAACGAATCCTAAATACCGATTAGCCTTTACTAAGGCTCGCTTTAACTGCCTAGAATCCGTGCTCCTGGAGGGTAGATTTAAGGGCATGCCCCTAGCGCAATGCTTTTGTCTATGCAGGGAAGGACATTTAGAATCCCTGCCCCATGTCTTATTTGATTGCCCATTATATGCTGAAGAAAGGGATTTATATATTGCACCCTTCATACAAAAATACCCCAACAGTTCTCCAGAACAGTGGATGTCATGGCTTTTATCCGGTAATAATAGCTCTCATCTGATTTCAGTTGCTAAGTATTTTTACGCAGCGCAGTGCAAACGTTTGCTATATACTATTAACTCCACAATGTAACTGTTTTATTATCTTCTTATTAATTTTAGTGTTAATTTTACCAAATTGATTGCAATTGCCTGTAAATTCTATATTCTTTTTTCTTTTTTGATGGGTCAATGACCATAATAAAACAATTCTGATTCTGATTCTGGTATCCTTCTGGGAAGACTGGCTGAAATGAATGAACCTCTGTTAGGGCACATTCCAACTCGCATTTATGCTGGGCTGAGTGAAGTTGGACGCAGCGGATCTCCAACTCAGCCAACTGGGCCCCAACTCAGCCAGGTTATGCCAGCATAAGTCCCTCAGCCCAGCTGAGCCATGACCCAGCCAGCTCATCTGAAACTGGCACAAGTAGAGCCAGCGGAAGTCAGCAAAAGGGGGGGTGTTGGAGGCATGTTAGGGGAGGGCCAAGGTGAGGGGACAGACTACATCCAACTCGCATTTGGAGCACTCCTACAGATCCCAATTCAGGCACAAGTTATGCCAGGAAAAAGATGAGTCTAAGAAAATAATTGCAATACAGGAATACCTCGCATTAACGTACTCAATGGGACCAGAGCAAATACGTAAACCAAAAATGTCCTTAAAGTAAAACACTACCTTTTAAAACTATTTTTACCTCTCCTTCATGAGGAGCCTCAAACACCCACGCTAAAGCCTCTGCTGCTGTGCTGCCGCACCTCTCAGCTGATCACAATCGGGCCTCCCAGCTGATTTGCGGAGGCGCAATCGCATCTATTTCCACCTCCATGCACCATTAAGTGTCCGTAAGTGTGAAGCAAGCATACGTAAACAGGGGCATGGTGGAGTATGGAGTATGTCCGTAAAAGCGAGTACGTTAAGTGAAGGTCCTTATAGCGGGGTATTCCTGTATAAGTCATTGGAGAGCTTACTCCCTGGTAGGGGTATTTGGGAGAACAGGCTTTTGCTTTTGGTCCCTGCATGCGGCTCCCTGCTAAGCAGTTGTTCAGCCAACTCAGAGGCTTCTGAATGGTAACTGGATGCGGCAGAACTTTACGCTGACTTCACTTGCCCGAGCACAACTTATGCCAGCTTCCCCTGAGTTGGATTGCTGTTAGTCATGTCTATTAACTTCAGTGGGTCTACTCTGAGTAGGACTAGCATTGAATACCATCCAATGGGACTTACTTAGAATCATAGAATCATAGAATAGTAGAGTTGGAAGGGGCCTATAAGGCCATCAAGTCCAACCCCCTGCACAATGCAGGAATCCAAATCAAAGCATTCCCGACAGATGGCTGTCCATCTGCCTCTTGAATGCCTCCAGTGTCGGAGAGCCCACTACCTCTCTAGGTAATTGATTCCATTGTTGTATGTCTCTAACAGTTAGGAAGTCTTTCCTGATGTCCAAATAAACATACAGAATCAGGGTGTCTTTTTTTTTTTTTAGAGAACGCTGTCTATCTTTACAGTGCTGGCTAATCCAACAAAAGTAGTAATATCATCAATTCTATGTCATTATTTCAGTGCCAACTGATATTTGATATTTCACCATTGAAAAAGGTGATTAATAACTGTGAAAGTTTTCATTTTTGGAAGAAAAGTCCATTCCCCAGAATAGTTACTGACGACATATCTGTCAAACCAGCAAATTTTGAATAAAATGAATTATAAATGAATTTAATGTCAGGGTTTTATATATATATTCACTAATAGGAAAAAACCTTGTGGTTTTAGAATGTACCTATAGCCCACAGAAATTTCTATCCAACTTTAAAAAGCAGGGAAATTGGGCAGCTATAGTGAATGCACCAGGGGAGCAGGAGACCTGATCTCCTCTCTGAGATATTGTACTGCCCTACAAATTTGTCAAAATGCAAACACAATTTGGGTTCAAGTTCTGAGAACAGTTTCCTTTTCCTGCCTGTCTTGCATCAGGAATTCAGTAAATATATATCTTTCAGCAGTATAAAGAGTACTTTCTCTGTACAGGATTGGGACTTGCTTCTGAATAAATATGCATCGGATTCCACTACAACAGAAGATCACAGCAAGATCTTGGTGGGCATACACAGTAAACAATTTTAGTTATAATTATAATAAAAGTGTGCATGCAGTTTTTAATTACTTGCAAAAATGGCATATTATACATTTTATCTTTCAATTAATGTTTGAACAGAAGTTTTACGAAGTGCACATGCTACAGTGTTACACTTTTCTAATTAAGGAGTCAATCAAGTTTAAATTTTACTGGACTGTTAAAGAAGGCAGTTTATTTGTCTTATTCATAACCTGTTTTGAAAACCTTCCCAATATGAAACTTTTCTGGGAGTGAAGCTGCAAGGCTAATTCCACTTACCTGGGAGTTAATCCCATTGAATTCAGTAGGTCTTACTTTTGAGTAGACATGGTTAGGATTGTGCTGAAATCAATGGGACCTTTGAATGAACATAGAAAAGGATTGTGTTGTAAATCTTTCTCTCTCCCTCCAATCATTAAAAAAAGCAACTAGGCAGGGCTTATGTAGGTGTCACTGCTTTTATTTGGCAGGAAACTAATACTTTTTTAAAAAAACATTCTACAATGGCCCACTGGTTTTGACAACAAACTATTATATGGGGTGTATGTATTTTTACATCTCCAGTGTGTGTGTATATGGAATATTTCCAACAACCCTGTGAGGTACGGTTGGAAACCAAGGTGGCTCACAACAAGAAATAAAGCCATTTAAAAATCAGTAACCATAAAACAAGTATAAAACTGTTTCAATACAGCTTAAAGTGGCATGATTCTGAATTTTGGATTGGGTGAGTGAAGTTACTTATTGCAGTCCTTTGCATGCTTCCCTGTTTGAGTAAGCCCACATTGGGACTTGCTTCTGAGTAAACATGCATAGGGTTGCACTATAAATATCTTTGCAGGTTGTGTAAATAATAAGCATCTTTGACAGTCATGCTTATATAAATATTTCTTCATACTATGTCTTGATATGTATCTGATTTCACACTATGGTTGTAAATTATTATTTCCTCTACATTTTAACTGTGCCCTTCTTGCTTGGGGTGGTCATGGCCCCCCTCTGTAGTTTTCACCCTGAGGGACAGTTTAGACTGACAGATGGTGTGTAGCCCATAGTCACCCAGTAAACTTTGTAGCTTATTTCCATTTTAAAATTTAATTAAAATTATTTATATGCAGTCAAAGTTTATGAAGTAATGCAGATCCACATAATACATTTAAAGCACATCCAATTCACATTCAAAGCACATGACTTCCCCCAAAGAATCCTGGGAAGTGTAATTTCCCCCTCACAGTTATAGTTCTCACTACCCTTAACAAATTATTATGGCCTGACCCAGTATAAGGCAGATTCCTTTGTGCCTAAAAGAAGAAAGAGACCCAAGGGCCACAGTACCTCAGCAATTATTTATTTTATTTACAATATTTATATACTGTTTTACTGTAAAAAAAAAACCTCAAAGCAGTTTATAGAAGGAATTAAAACAATAAAATTATTGGCAAAAACAGTTAAAGACAGGTATTTAAAAACATTTAAAATAATAAAACGAACAATGAGTTAAAGAGAGATAAAAAATAGCTTCTACATGCCTGGGTAGGCTTGCCTAAAGAAAAATGGTTTTAGGAGGTGCCAAAATGACTACAATGAAGTGCCTACCTAATGTCAATAGGCAGGGAATTCCAAAGCATAGGTACTGCCACACTAAAGGACTGGATTCTTACAAGAGCAGAACAAGCACTATGTGGATGTTGGCGTGTGTGTTGTTGCGTGAAACAGCATACATTACGTTGGAGTTAAGTTGAGCAAGAAACTTCTTCAGAGCATTTAAATCATGTAAGAGTCTTTATTAAGACATTAAGGCTTTTCAGCAGTTCCCCCCCCCGTCTAGCTCTACAGCACACTTCTCTTCAAAAGCAAAAGTAAGGACAGCCTCTCAGGTCAGAGGCATGATGCAGAAGAACAGAAGAACCAACAACTGGCTGTTACAACTTTCCCAGCTGTTATCTCCCGTTACCATGACAACCTGTCTGACCTTCAAGTCTGCTCTCTCAGGCCAGACATGGCAGATAAGACTGCTTCTCAAAACACATGCTTGTAACTTTCCAGACCTGATGAAAACATCCTTTGGCAGTACAGCCTAATGCCAACAGTCCCCCTTTTTCATCATGTCTGTCAATTACAAAGAAATCTCAACAATACATCTCCACAATACATAGTCATACAGTAATACATTTCTACAATACCTCTTGCAATACATTTCAGTACATTGCATCATACATTTTCAGTTCAGTTCAGTTCAAAATTACATCTCAGTACAGTTCAGAACTTTATTCACTCAAACTTTGGTTGAACACATGTCAAATAAAGTGTCTCAGGATCCATGTCTACAACTTTATTAATTCCAGGACTTGTTATTAATCCCACGGTAAATCTGTCAGGCGGTTTGCCTAAATTTGCTCTTGTAGAGCGTCTTAAAGGAACCGGGGCTTCGGCTCTCTCTGCCCCCCCATTTGTGCTTGTGCTTGGCACCGCGTGCCCAGGATCTTCCATTTCCTCAGCTTTTCGTTTCTTTGATCTGCGTTTTCCACAAATGAGCTCATTCAAAGCATCTCTGAGAGGAATTTGTGTACCTTCCACTTTAATGTCAAGATCTGGCTTAAATGTCTGTGATGGTGTTCGTGTTTGTGTGCCACCTGTTCCTGTAAGAATAACTGTCTGCCTTTGATCCCAAGGCTTCTCTGAGACTTTAATGCTTCTGCTCAGAATTAACTGCTGTGTTTCTGGACACCAATCTCTGTAATATGGATTCTGAAATCCCAAAACAAAACCTTGCTGTGCTCTGGGCGCAAGCTTGCCCCTCCTTTTTCCCTGTGGAATGTGGATCCAGCACCTTGCCCCGAATTTTTGAATGTGTTCTATTTTAGGCTTTCTGCCAGTAAGTTTCTCATAAGGAGACATTCCAATAGCACTGTGTAACACCCTGTTGTGAATGTAATTCGCATAAAGAATTGCTTCTGCCCAGAAAGAATTCCCTAAACTGCAATTCAACAGCATGGCTCTCATTGCTTCCCCAAGCACCCTATTTTTTCTCTCTGCAGTTCCATTGGAAAATGGGCTAAATGGAGCAGTGAAATTCTGGTTTATTCCCTTACTCTCCAGAAAGTCACTTAACGCTTTGCTTGTAAATTCCCCACCTTGATCTGAGTGAATTGCTTTCACAGTGACGTCATGTTGAGTTTCGATTCTCTTAATGAACAGTTTCAGCTTCTGTTCAGCTTCACTTTTATGCTTTAACAGAAAAACATGACAAAATCTTGAAAAATCATCTACCAGTACCATGAAGAGTTTCGCACCTCCTCGTGAAGCATTTATTGGCCCTGATAAATCAACATGAACTAGCTGGTAGGGAGCTGTTGTGGTTCTCTCAGCCTCCCGGTTTATTGGTGCAATAGTCATTTTAGCTTGATTACAAGAATCACAATCCTTTATCTGTCCACAATCTCTTAAATGCATGTTTTCACTGTGCAAAGGGGTTTTCTTTATTGTGTCAAGGTTTGCATGCCCCAGCCTCTGATGCCATTCATGGACGCAGCCCTGATGTACCTGTGCCTCAGCATTTAACACAGCACACCCTGCTTGACTGCTCTTTATTACATACTGTGAATCATTAAGGCTTCCCTGCATGCACACTTTATCTCCTCTCATTATAAAACATTGGTCTTTGTGGAACAAAATTGAATAATTACAACTCACCAGTTTGCTCACTGACAAAATATTATGAGCCAATTCCGGAACAAATAAACAATCTGACATTATTCCAAGCTTCTCAAATTTCACCAGACCACAAGCTTCCACGTTCTTACGCGATCCATCAGCAAGTAAAACAAAGTCTTTCACTTCTTCTGAAATGTAAAACAAACGTCTGTCTTTAATTAATATATGGCTTGCTCCGCTGTCAAGCAGCCAGTTAATAGGTCGTAAATCTTGAGAGTTCTGTTTACAAACAAAGTTCACACTTCCCTGCTTCAAGCCTCCGTCCCTGGAGTTTCACTTGACTGGACAGTTTTTACGGAGATGCCCACGAGCCCCACAGCCATAACAAGACTTCAGCCGCTGCTGCTCCCGCTTGTTTTCCTGTCTGCTTTCGACAGCCTGCTCCGGTTCGGCATTTTTCTCCTCCTTGCTTCTGACAGCCTCCATCAGCTCGGCTCTCTGCGCCTCCTGCCTCCGCTGCCATTCCTGGGACAAATCCTGCAATGCGTCCCACATCTGTTTAGCCGACGGCTCATCTCTCACACACATCAGTTGAGAATCTGATAGAGCCAAGATTATAAACGCCTGCGCCCTCTGGTCTCGACGCTTCCAGGCCGCGGTCGGTACCACCGGGGGTTTTTCTTTAATCACTTCCCATAAATCCTCTTTTATCAGCAAAGCCCGCATCCTCGGCTTCCAGCTACCATAATTCTTTTCATTAAGCCGTTTCATTGGCAAGCCTCCCCCAGACAGGTTTACAGCCATGTTGCTCACCTCCGTCTGGTTCAATCACGCTGCCCTCTCTGGAACTCCGTCTGCCATTCAGACCAGCAACTTACTCCCGTGTAATGCGCTGTGGATCTGGGCCCATAACCCCTGTTGGCGTGTGTGCGTTGTTGCGTGAAACAGCATACATTACGTTGGAGTTAAGTTGAGCAAGAAACTTCTTCAGAGCATTTAAATCATGTAAGAGTCTTTATTAAGACATTAAGGCTTTTCAGCAGTTTCCCCCCCTCTAGCTCTACAGCACATTTCTCTTCAAAAGCAAAAGTAAGGACAGCCTCTCAGGTCAGAGGCATGATGCAGAAGAACAGAAGAACCAACAACTGGCTGTTACAACTTTCCCAGCTGTTATCTCCCGTTACCATGACAACCTGTCTGACCTTCAAGTCTGCTCTCTCAGGCCAGACATGGCAGATAAGACTGCTTCTCAAAACACATGCTTGTAACTTTCCAGACCTGATGAAAACATCCTTTGGCAGTACGGCCTAATGCCAACAGTGGAACCCTTAACATGGAAAGCACACCTTCAACTTGGCCTGTTAGCAAATCAGCAACCAGTGCAGATTTCAGAACAGGGGTATTATGTGCTGACAGGGTCTCACGTCAGCAATCATGCCACAGCATTCTGCACTAACTGCACCCCCCCAGGTCAGGTTATGGTGCATGGGGATCTCTGTGACTTTGGCTGACTGGCTGCCAGGACTTTTTTAGTTTTGGTTAGGGAACCTGACTGGTTGTGGGATACTGAATTTTCTGTCTTACTCATAGAAATCTTGTGGTTGGTATGATATCGCATTTAGGAAATCATCACTGTCTTTTCTTTTTCTTTTTCTATTTGCATTTCATTTACCCCTGACCTTACTCTCTTACATCCATAGAAGCAACCTGCTGGGAGGAAGGGCAGGATATAAATCAAATAATAAATAAAGAATAAACAATGGTTCCATGTGGTCAGCTCAATCCCCTGAAACTCACTGATGATGCACCCTGTTCTTTGCATGATGGTTTGTTTCTTGCCTAATAGTGGTAAAAGAGAATTCACATACTGGGAAGTGTGGCTTCAATTGCTGTTGTTCCCAAGCTACTGCCTTCAAGGTAGACCAAACCATGTGTGTTTTCTGTCTGTCAATTATTACTCACTGGAATTGTGTTGGCTGTCAAAGTGAGTTTATAGCAGCCCATAGGATAGGCAGGAAAGGGTAGATAATCTTCTTAACTCTTACTCATTTCCCAAACCTTCCTCTGCAGTGAACGGTCAAGTCTGTAAAAAGATTTGGAACAGCCAAGCTAAAAGGCAGGCAGGGCATTCCAGGCAGAGGGTTGCCAACGCTGCTTTGATATCAATATATTGGCAGAGGATCCCTAGTCAATCCTTACCAACAGCACAATCCTAACCATATCTACTCAGAAGTAAGTCCTGTTGAGTTCTATGGGGCTTAGCCCTTATAAAGTGTGTTTAGAATTGCAGCCTTCAGGATCATCCATCTTGACTCCTGAGTGCTCCCATCTAACATCTCCACAACACTAGGCTCCCTTTTTCCTACAATGGCCTTCTGATGACTGGCCTGGACTAAGGGCTCTTAAACCCTTCTTGCCAGAAGCTAGTAGGCTATATTGAATGATCCCGTCACTACAGCTGGACCTGGAAACACCCTTATTTAGATAAGATTTCTATCTTAATTTCCAATCAGAGAATTTTTTTTGAGTGGTATGCTCCATTAAGCAACTGTGGTTGATGCTTAATGTATCATGTTTAATGACATCACCAGGGCCTGCCCCTATGACCTCTAGGGGCTGCCTCCATGACATCACTAGGATCCGCCCCTGAAATCTCAGGGATTGGGATGCTTCTGACCTGGCAACCCTATTTAGAATGTGGGGAAAGTGCAGTGTGCACCAGTCACAAAATGGCTGCTGTGGCAGTGTGGCATAACAAAAATGTCTGCCACGGGGTATATGGCAATGGTATCACTTCTTTATAGAGGGCTTCTAAAAAGTTCAGTTACTGGAACTTGTTTTGTCTTTGTTCATTAGATTCCTATGTGTTTGACTTTAACAGCTACCAGAAAGTTGCTTAACTGAGAATAGATAAGGAAATATCTGCATGTAAGTAGGTGTTTTAGACAAATTAGTTCCTTCACAGCAATGGTTGGACCAGCCCTGTAGGCAGCCTTCTTCATTAGGTGGGGCAGCTACATTTCTAGGTGAAGCATTTGGGGGTGCATAGTGCCAGCCAATTCTCCCCACTCACTGGTGGAGAGGACGTGAGGGCCAGGCCAGCCAGTGACCTTCCTCCTCACTCCTCCTCCATGCAGAGTGTGTTAACTTACATCATGGACTATGTAATGATCAAATTAACAGAATCTTTAGTATGAACAACACCAGGAATTAAATGACTGGCATATGTTTTGTTTCATAGGAAAAAGGATCTTAAGGATACTGAACAAGCAGATACCAAAAGGCGTAAAACAAAACAAAATAGTTGATGCTATGATTAAGAAGTTAAAAACTAGTGTGGAGCTTTTTTTCTCAAAAAATCATTTTTAATCTCGTATCACAACATCAGTAGAAAACAACAGGTTTAGAAACAGAGGAAGAGCACATTGTAATGCAACCAAAGTCAAGCATTTAGGGAGAGTGATGCTGAGTGCAATACATATAACTTTCTTGTTGAAGTCAATAAGATTTAGTACTTAACTTTGTAAAATGTTTGTTGTTGTTATATGCCTTCAAGTCGATTACGACTTATAGCAACCCTATGAATCTTTTTGGATATATTCATAGGGTTTTCATGGTAAGCATTTACTGCAAAATAGTTTTACTTTTGTAAACTTATAAAAGTGCTTGATAAGCATGCAAGACAACTTTCTTTCTTCAGAAATCCTAAAAAGGCCTCACAGTGAGCTGCACACACTGGAAAAAGTAGAAATTAGGCCTGAGTTACAGCCTAGGGGGCCGGCCAGCCAGCTAGCTAACTGTAGTGTGCACAGCAGTGTTTCTATTCCTCTAAGGCAGTTTTCATTCTTTGCTATCAAGTACTCAAGAAAAAGAAGAAAAAATGGTCAGCATGACTGTGAGTATAGTGAGTGCTTTAAAACAGTATACATTAACTTAGGGTAGGTAGTTTTTCAGATTACTTTAACTTGTCTCTTTATTTCACCCTTTAGTAATAAGCACCCAATCCTGCTGTATTCATCATAATAACTGCAGAATAAGCCAACTCCTGCTTCTTACTGCAGGCAGACAAACATGCCTGGACCCAAATAATTTGAATAACTATAGGCCGGTAGCAAATGTGCCATTCCTGGGCAAGGTTCTGGAAAGGGTGGTTGCATCCCAGCTCCAGGCACTCTTGGATGAAACCAATTATCTGGATCCATTTCAATCGGGTTTCAGGCCCGGTTTTGGTACGGAGACAGCCTTGGTCGCCCTGTATGATGACCTCTGTCGGGAGAAAGACAGAGGGAGTGTAACTCTGTTGATTCTCCTTGATCTCTCAGCGGCTTTTGATACCATCGACCATGGTATCCTTCTGGGGAGGCTTGCAGATTTGGGAGTTGGAGGTACTGCTTGGCAGTGGTTCCACTCCTATCTGGCAGGTCGTCTCCAGAAAGTAGTGCTTGGGGAGCACTACTTGATACCCTGGGCGCTCCAATATGGAGTCCCGCAGGGATCAGTTCTGTCCCCCATGCTCTTTAACATCTATATGAATCTGCTGGGTGCTGTCGTCAGGAGTTTTGGAGTGCGTTCTCATCAGTATGCTGACAATACGCAACTCTACTTCTCCTTTTCATCTTCTTCAGGTGAGGCTGTCAAGGTCCTAAACCGATGCTTGGCCGCGATAATGGACTGGATGAGAGCGAACAAATTGAAGCTCAATCCAGACAAGACTGAGATGCTGTTAGTAAATGGATCCCCTGACCAGTTGGATGTTCTACCTGTTCTGGATGAGGTTACACTCCCCCTGAAGGAGCAGGTGCGCAGCTTGGGAGTCCTTCTGGACCCGTCCTTGTCACTTGAGGCGCAGGTGGCCTCGATGGCACGGAGTGCTTTTTACCAACTTAGGCTGGTAGCCCAGCTACGCCCGTATCTGGACAGGGAACATCTTGCTTCAGTTGTCCATGCTCTGGTAACCTCAAGATTGGATTACTGCAACGCACTTTACGTGGGGCTGCCCTTGAAGACGATTCGGAAACTGCAGCTGGTGCAGAATGCAGCGGCCAGATTAATAACCGGGACCAAATGGTCAGAACATGTGACACCAATTCTGGCCCGCTTGCACTGGCTGCCTATATGTTTCTGGGCCCAATTCAAGGTGCTGGTTTTAACCTATAAAGCCTTACATGGCACGGGCCCACAATACCTGATGGAACGTCTCTCCCGATATGAACCTACCCGTACACTACGCTCAACATCGAAGGCCCTCCTCCGGGTGCCTACTCAGAAAGACGCCCGGAAGGCGACTACAAGAAAGAGGGTCTTCTCGGTAGTGGCCCCCGAACTATGGAACACCCTTCCTGACGAGGTACGCCTGGCGCCTACTTTACTATCTTTTCGGCGCCAGGTGAAAACCTTCCTCTTTGCCCATGCATTTTAATATTTTAATATTTTAGTATTTTAGTATTCATATTAATGTTGTAAAGATAGTTATATGTTTTATCCTTTTTTGAATTTACTTTTGATTTGTATTTAGTATGGGTTCATTATGTTAATTTTGTCTTTGTAGTATGTCTAAATTGTTGATTTGATGATTAGGTGGTTTTTAAAATTGAATGTATATATGTTTATATTTGATGTACACCGCCCAGAGAGCCTCGCTATGGGCGGTATAAAAATTGAATTAAATAAATAAAATAAATAAATTAAATATTGCTGGCTGAGTAAAGAGCACAACTGAAACAAAAAAACAGAGCAAAGGAAAGCCCAAGGGGTAGAGTCTAACACTAGGGCATAGTTAACTCTTCAAAGATCATGGTACTACACAGGCTGGTTTTTCTCAGGGTCACTTATAGGGTGATGGTAAACATGAAAAATCTATCCTCAGTCAGGGAAAGTCTTGAGTGAGCAGACTTTTGGGGGCTTTATGAGATGAGTTTTTGCTATGCAGTCGCCCTGCCTTATTCACTGAATTTCTCAGAGGACCCAAGCCTTAAATTGCTTCTGTTCTTAAAACAAGCTGTCATTCTTTAAATGGAGGCTGTCATTAATTTACAAAGCCCTGAACAATTTCGGTCCAGGGTATCTTAGAGTCCACCTAAGCCCTTATATCCTAGCTTATCACTGAGATAATCTACAGGAGCAACTTTGGTTGTCCCCAAGTTGGTGAGGCTCCTTTATTACCAACATGAAATCAAGCCTTCAGTGTCATCAGCCCAGTTCTCTGAAATATCTGCCAACAGAGATTCAGCAGATGCTGCCTGTTTTAACTTTTAAACGCCTGCTGAAAATATTTCTGTTCTTCCAGGCTTACGCAGGCAATTAAGATGTCTTGTTGCAATAGTTTACCTTTGTTCTTACTGTATTTTTAATGGTTTTTATTATACTTTTTCTCTTTTTTATTTGTTGTAAACTACTTTGATGTTTTTAAATGAAATAGCAGTGTACAAATATATTTATAAATAAACATAAATAAATAAAATTAAAAATATAATTTCCCCAAAAATCTGGGGGGGTAAAGCAAACCACAGCGCAGGAGGGCAGCTTGCCCCACCCTGGCTACAGAGCTATCTTAGGCCAGTTTAGGATAGCCTCTGAGCATAAACAGAGCACGTGGTAAGAAATGCAAAGCAGAAGTGAGAAAAGTACAACAATCACTTATGAGGTAAAAGAAGCATTTCACCACAGGGACAATTAAAATATTCAGAAGTACTTTTGAGCTCAATTACCCTTGTCTTACAACATACAATTGGGAGAAACTTTAATTGCACTGTTTGTGCATTAGACATGTTTTTGAAAATGTTATGTGTCAAGCCTCAGCTCGCTCTATGCTAGATATAAATACTTCAGAAAATTAGGTCTTCATTTTAGGAATGAATTCTGAAGCTACTGGATGCCTTCCCTTTCTCCTACCGGTAGGTTGCATGACAGTAGGGATTTTTCTCCAAGATGTGTCTCTTTTCATACCTTGCTCAATATGGTTGTCAGATGTCCAGTTTTCGGCGGGAGACTCTGGATTTTGTGGGGCTCTCTGGGTTGCCGAATGAGTCAGCTTGATATCTGGACTCTCAGCTTAAAAAAATTAAGTTTCTAGGTGGTCTGGTTCATGAGATATACAACAAAATGTCAGCCCCCCCTCAACTGCAGTGAAATGATCTCTTAGCTGTCCGGTCTAACCCCAGTTTTAGGTTTGTAGCCAATAAGTGAAGTCAGGGTTGTGATTGACAAGGGATTTCAGGGCCTCCAGGTAGTACGTAAGCTGCATTGCAAATAAAGAAAACTGTTGTTGTTTTCCTGTTTATCCGAAAATCCCATAAATTGAGTAATATCCCATAAATTAAGTATATACTTTTCAGCAGTACCAAACATCTTTTTTCTGTTGTGTTAGTAGTCAAACAAGTTTAAGTTTTATTGGGCACTGTTTTGAAAACCTTCCCAATATGAAGCTTTAATCCAATACTAGCTTTTCTGGGAGTAAAGCTGCAATGCTAATCCCACATACCTGGAGTAAACCCCATTGAATTCAATAGGACTTACGTTTGAGTAGACATGGCTAGGATTGTGCTGTAAATTAATGGGACTTTTGATTGAACATAGCAAAGGATTGTGCTTGTGTAGTAAATCTTTCTCTCCCCCTTCAATACTATTTTTAAAGCAATTAGGCAGGGCTTACTTAGGTATCACTGCTTTTATTAGATAGGAAACTAATACTGATGTTATTTTGTTAAAAATGTTCTTCAATGACCACCTGGTTTTGATAATAAACTATTATATGGGGTCTATGTATTTTTACATCTCATGTATCTGTGTGTGTATGTGAGTGTGAGTGTGTGCGTGTGGAGTCTTCCCAACAACCCTGTGAGGTAGGATTGCCAGTTGGAAACCAAGGCAGCTCACGATAACAAATACCTTTAAAATCCAATAACCATAAATACTATAAACAGTTGCAAAACAGCTTAAAGCAGCATGATTCTGAATTTTGGGTTGGATGAGTGTTATCATTTGAGTCTGCAGTTCTGTGCATGCCTCACTGTTTGAGTGAGTCCTATTGAATACATTGGGACTTGCTTCTGAGTAAACAATCATAGGATTGCACTACAAATATCTTTACAGGTTGTGTAAATAATAAACATCTTTGACAGTCATGCTTATATAAATATTTCTTCATACTATGTCCCGATAAGCATTTGATTTCACATTATGGTTGTACATCATTATTTCCTCTACATTTTAAGTGTACCCTTCTTCCTTGGGGTGACCATGGTTTACCTCTGCTGTTTTCATCCTGAGGGGCAGATTACACTGAGAGATGGTGAGTAGCCCATGGTCACCCAGTAAACTTTATAGCTCATTTCCATTTAAAAAAATTAATTAAAGCAATCTACATGCAGGCAAAGTTTATTAAGTATATCCATATAATACATTTAAAGCACATCCAGCTTTCATGTAAAGTGCATGACTTCCCTTAAAGAATCCTGGGAAGTATAGTTTCCCCCTCACAGTTATTGTTCTGACTACCCTTAACAAACTACAGTTCCCATTATTCTGTATTGGGATTCATGTGCTTCAAATGTATGTTTAAAGTGCTTTAAATAAATGATATGGATCTGCTCTAAGTATGCTGTGCATTCATTAGTGAATTGAAAAGAACAATTTTAAAAGATACTTTTTAAACAGGGAAAGGGCTGTAGCTCAGTGGCAGGGCATTTGCTTAGCATGCAAAGGTCCAGAATTCAATTTCTGAAAAATACTATTGCCTTGAATCCTGGAAAGACAATACTAGTCCATGTCATCAGTACTGAGATAGATGGTACCAAATGACCTGAGTCAGTATAAGGTAGATTTGTTTGTTCCTAAAAGTGGAAAGAGACCCAAGGACCACAGTGACTCCAAAATTTATTTATGTATTTTATTTACAGCATTTATATACAACTTTATTGCAAAATATCTCAACACGGTTTGCAGAAGGAATTAAAACAATAAAATTATTGGCAAACACACTTAAAGACAGGTATTTTAAAACATTCAAAATAATAAAACCAGCAATGAGTTAAAAAACAAATAAAAAACGCAATAGCTTCTACCTGCTTGGGTAGGCTTGCCTAAGCAAAATGTTTTTAGCAGGTGCTGAAAAGAGTACAATGAAGGCACCTGCCTAATGTCAATAGGCAGGGAGTTCCAAAGTGTAGCTGCCACACTAAAAGGCTGATTTCTTACAAGAGCAGTACAAGTACTATGTGGCACTCATAACATGGAAAACACACCTTGAACTTGGCCTGGTAGCAAATTGGCAACCTCTGCAGAGGTATTATGTGCTGATAGGGTCTCTCCCTTGTCAGCAATCATGCCACAGCATTCTGCACTAACTGCAGCCCCTGGGTCAGGTTGTGCTGCATGGGGATTTCTGTGACCTTGGCTGACTGGCTGCCAGGATTTTTTTAGTTTTGGTTTTTGGTTAAGAATCCTGACTGGTTGTGGGATGCTGAGTTGTCTGCCTTACTCATAGGAATTTTGTTGTAGATAGAAAGGTATTGTATTTAGGAAATCATTACTGTCTTTTCTTTTTCTTTTTCTATTTTCATTTCATTTACTTCTGACCTCACTCCCTTACATCCATAGAAGCAACAACAGTGGTTCCATGCTCTCAACTCAACCTTTTTAAACCCATTGATGATGCACTTTGTTGGTTGCATGACGGTTTGTTTCTTGCCCAATAATGGTAAAAAAGAATTCACATACTGGGAAGTGTCGTGCAATTGTTGTTGTTCCCAAACTGCGGTCTGTGAAGGCAGATCAAACCATGTGTGTTTTCTCTCTGTCAATTATTACTCACTGGAATTGGGTTGGCTGTCAAAGTGAGTTTATAGCAGCCCATAAGGGTAGAGTAACTCATTTCTCAGACCTCTTTCTGAAGTGAAGGGTCAAGTCTGTAAAGATGTTTTGAGCAGCCATGTTAAAAAGTACAGGCAGGGCATTCCAGCCAGGGGGTTGCCAACCATGCTTGGATATGGATATCTCTCCAGAGGATCCTTAGTCAAGCTTTACCAACAGCACAGTCCAAACTATATCTACTCAGAAGTAAGTCCTATTGAGTTCTATGGGGCTTGGTAAGTGTGTTTGGAATTGAAGCCTTCAGGGACATCCATCTTCACTCCTAAGTGTTCCTATCTAACATCTTCACAACACTAGGCTCCTTTCTTCCTACAATGGCCTTCTGGTGACGGGGCTGGCCTAAGGGCACTTAAACCTTTCTTGCCAGAAGCAAGTAGCTAGATTAAATGTTCCCTACCCAGGCTCTATCTTTTAGCTAAGATTTAATTTCCAACCAGAGAAATGTTTTTGTTTGAATTGTATGCTCCAAGCAACTGTGGTTCATACTTAAGGTATCATGCTTAATGACATCACTAGGGCCTGCCCCTGTGACATCACTTGGCCCACCCCATGACATCACTACAGCCTGCCCCCATGACTTCACTAGGGCCTACCCCTGAAATCTCAGGGTTTGGGATCCTTCTGACCTGGCAACCCTATTGCTAAATATTCTATGTAGCTCATCTTATGTAAGCATACATAAGAATGCTATAAACTACTGGGCAACTTATTCGTAGCTGCCTCTTCACTTTGTTTGCCACATATCTGAAAAGCAGAAATTGGATTTAGTTTGCTTTTAAAGGTGAGCCTTCCTAACTTGGACTTTCCAAACCACTATACGAAGCAAAACACAAGCCATCCTTTGAAATTCACACGCCTATGAATTTTGCAATGTTGAATAAACCCAGACTTGTTAAGGGAAAATATGCATAAAAATGCTTATAATAGTACTGTATTGCGGAAAATTGCCTCAGAAAAGTGGGTATATCAGGCAAAGTTGCAGACAAACTTCTGTAACTGGGAAAAATTTGCATTGCAATGCTGATCAATTTTCATGAGGACTTTTTTAAAGAGAAAACTCACAGACTGATGTTGAAATGTAGAGAACTGAACTTAAAATTGGAAAAATGAGAAACTGAAACCTCAGTTGACAGATTCGCCCATCCTTAGCAGTAGTGTAGTGGCAAATTCAGAACTGCAGGGTCCCTTCACTCTACACCCCCTCACAGCCACACCCCCTTTTCCACTTTCTCTTGTCTCTCTTGCTTTCCCTGTTGTCTCATGAGTCCACACTCCACTACAACAGATGTCCCTAGGAGCCAATCAGTATGAAAGGGGAGACTGTGTGTTAGCTACTAAGAAGAGTCTTCTCAATGGCTGACTCACCTCCTTTCACTCTGGCCCCAATCAATACAAAAGGACAAGGGCTCTTCTCAGTGACTGACATACTCCCTTTCCATGCTCTTTGGCATATATATAGGGACCCTGCTCCCCACACAATAATGGTTCTATGCAGAGCTTGGAAAATTTACTTTTTTTTAACTACAACTCCCATCAGCCCCAGCCAGCATGGCTACTGGATTGGGCTGATGGGAGTTGTAGTTCAAAAAAGTAACTTTTCCAAGCTCTGGTTCTACGACCCCATGACACTGGATGACTACACCCCTGATCCCTAGTAGGGTTGCCCTATGAAGGTGGCCAGCAGGAGGTGTTTTCTGCTAGTTAGTACCATGATGAGCAGAAAATACACCTGCACTGAGCTAGAAGAAGGCTTTAGTTAACTAGTTAAAGAAGCTACAGAACCGAAATGTATGTTAATAATGGGTGGTGTCCAATGCTGCAGCTCCACTGGCACAATGGACTTCCAGGGGTGCTATTGAGCCTCCTCTTCCTCTGTCCCTCCAACTCTGTGAACCCTCAAAAGAAGCTCTGGAGGGTTGGGAAATCCTCTGGAGCTAATTCTCATAGTCATCATTGGGGGAAGGGTCTCTAGCTCAGTCATAGAGCATCTGCTTTGCATGCAGAAGGTCCCAAGTTCAATCTCTAGCATCTCCATGTAGGGCTGGGAACGTCTCAAGGGACAAGATAAAATCAGCACATAAAGCAATTTAAATCCAGAACAATTTAAAACAATGATTAAAATAAAATACATAAAATGCTCATCCAGCAACATATTTATTAATCCTACATGCAAGTCCCAGAGCTTGGAAGATTACTTTTAAAAAGTAATAAATTACAGTTACAGTTACAAGTAGCAATTACCGTTACAATTACAATTGCTCTGAAAGTAACTGATTACTTTACTTTTCCTCCAAAGTAATCACTACAATTACATTTCAGTTACTTAAAAAAACACCTAGAAGGTGCTGGCCTTGGCTGCTGCACATCTAAGTAGCCTAAAACAACATTAAAAATAAACAAACATATACAGAGGTAGTAGAATAATTATTTTTATTCATAAGATAGCAATGGTGGTCTCTCTGCTGGTAAGGGTGGTGGGGAGGGAGGCTGAGGCCACTACTCAGATCTTTGCACGTTAAACCAAGTGCAATCCCCCCCACTCAGCCAGCCAGCATAATCTCTCTCACTTAACCACCTCCCAGACCCTGCCCTGCCACCAACTAAGGGACAAACACTCAAGCAAACATTTTCCCCTGAGATGCAAAAAAGTTAAAATACTTCAAATGCAGCATAGTAGCTTGAGAGGGTGGTGGAGGCCACTTTGTGTGCTAAGTGCAAACACAGTACACACACACACACACACACACACACAAGCTTTGTCATCTTTCACCTCCACAGTTCTTTATCTCCATTCTGCTGCTGCCTCCTTCTCCTCCTTTATCCATGTTTTTGACCTCCGGCTCCTTTTTCCCTCCACTCCATTCTTCACCACCACTATCCATTTTTTAAACAATTGTTTTCTCTACTCCACCCCATTTCACTCTCCGCCTCCTCCCTCGTCACCTCGTACCCATCCACAGAGCATGAGGGAAGAGCAATTCTGCACAGAAGCCCAGTTTGAGGCACATGATTCTCATCCACAAATCCCTCCCCAAAGTAATGCCCAAAAGTAATGCCCAAAAGTAATGCTGGAAACGTTACAATTACTCCACAAAAGTAGTAATTACTCCTAGTTCTATTATAATCAAAATGTATAGGAATTACCCACTCGTTACTCAAATAAGTAATGAATTACAAGTAATTCGTTACTTGTAACTAGTTACTTCCAAGCTCTGGCAAGTCCTACCCACCCCACTAAAAGATGAGCACCATCATGGGAGGCAGCTTAATTAACCTGGATAAGGGTCTGGGCAGATTACTAGGGGGAAAGGTGATCCTTAACATATTGTGGTCCTGAGTCATATAAAGCTTTAAAGATCAAAAACAGTGTTTTGAATTTGAGCCTGGAATCTCATCGGTAGCCAGTGGAGTCGGGCCAGAATCAGGGTAATATGTTCAGATCTCTTGGTTCCAATCAATAATCTGGCCACTGAACTCTACACTAGTGTATTTTCCAAACTGTCTTCAAAGGCAGCCCCGTCTGTAATGCCCACACTTATCTAACCTAGAGGTTACCAGAGCATTGGCAACTGAAGCCAGATTATTCCTGTCCACACCAGGTTGCAGCTGGGTCACCTGCCAAAGCTGACAGAAGGCACTCTGCACCACTGAGGTCACTTGTGCTTCCAGCGACAGAAGTGGATCCAATACCCCCAAGCTTGCACCGCTGCTTCTTTAGGGGGAGTTTAACTCCTTCCATCCCATCAAACCCCACCTATCCAGTCCAGGGAGCCACCCACTAACAGGGCCTCAGTCTTATCTGGACAGAGCTTCAGTTCATTGCCTCTCATCCAGTCCATATCCAAAGCCAGATGCTGATCTTGCGCATTCACTGCCGCACCTACAGATGTTAAGGAGAAACAAAGGTGCGTGTCATCAGCATATTGATGACAGTCCACTCCAGATAACCCCACTCAGCAGTTTCATATAGATGTTAAACAGCATGGGGGCTAGGATGAACCCTGTTGAAGGCTGTGCGGGGTCAAGCACCATTCTTCAAGTGCCACTCTCTGGAGGGGGCCATCCAAATAAGACTGGAATAGCCACAAAGCAGTGCCATCCAGTCTCAGTTGAGACAGCTGCTCCAGGTTGATGATACTGAAAAGAGAAATCAAGGAGAGTCAACAGGGCTACACATTGTGGAGGCATGCAGGGGGAGGAGAGGAAATAGAAGTTCCATAGCACCAGCAGAACTGCACGCGCAATGCACTGAATACAACCCAAAGTTGTAATCCATAGTTGAATCAATTTGTTATTCCTCATGTGACACATGTTGATTCAGAGTCAGTTTTGGCCAAAAGAAATTGTCCAATGAATTTAACCAGCTGTCTAGGTGAATGGATAGAATGCTACAAATTCATTTTAAGCCAAATAATTCCAGTAATAAAGGTAGTACACAGAGGCAGCAGGGGACACACAATTGCCCATTCCCTCCCAAACTTAAATTCCCTCATTTAAGTGTTGCACAATTCAACTAATGAAGTTATGTAGAAAGAAGTGGTAATTCAGATTCCACACTGTCCTGTTCTTTTTTTTTTTAAAATGTGTCTTTATCCTAACAGGAAAAAGTGGATTATGGCTAAAGATAATTACACCATGGTGACCAACTTCATTCTCTCTGGACTTACAGAACATCTGGGCATGCGGCCTCCACTCTTCGTGGTCTTTTTAGTCATCTATATTTTCACTCTGGTGGGGAATCTGGGGGTGATTGTATTAATCTGGATTGATCCTCAATTGCACACCCCAATGTACTTTTTCCTCAGCAGTCTGTCCTTATTAGATGCTTGCTACTCCACTACCATCACTCCAAATATGCTGGTGAACATTTTAGTGGGACACCAAATCATCTCTTATGCTGCCTGCATTGCACAATATTTCTACTTTGTAATCTTTGCCACCACTGAGTTTTTCCTACTGGCAGCCATGGCATATGACCGGTATGTGGCCATCTGCAACCCTCTGCTCTACACTTCTGTTATGACAAAGAAACGTTGTGCAGGGATGATAGCAGCTTCATACATCTCTGGTATTGTGAACTCCCTAGTACACACATGTGGATTGTTCAGATTGTCCTTCTGTGGCTCCAATGTCATCAATCACATTTTCTGTGATCACACCGCCCTCCTGAAACTGGCTTGCAATGACATCCACATCAATGAGATGCTGATATTCATTTTTGGTAGCTTTTTAGAAATAAGCTCCTTGATTGTCATTGTGACATCTTACGTATTCATAATTATAGCTGTACTAAGGATTCGCTCTGTGGAGGGAAGGCATAAAGCCTTCTCCACATGTGCCTCCCATCTCACAGCAGTGGCCATATACCATGGGACCATCCTCTTCATGTACTTCAGGCCCAGCTCAAGCTACTCGCTCGACACAGACAAAATGGCCTCTGTGTTTTATACAGTGATAATACCCATGTTGAATCCTTTAATCTACAGCCTAAGGAACAAGGATGTGAAATGTGCTCTAAGGAAACTGATAGGGGGGAAAGTGTTTTCTTAGTAAATATTTATTATAATATTCTTAACAAAATTATCAAGCATACTAATACTAAACTGCTCATCTCCCAGGAAAATACCAATGCATGGCCTTGAGAAAGACCTTGCCTGCACTTGTATAAAGGGAATATATTGGAATATTTGTTGTTGTTATTTTTGTTCTATTTATTTATTTATTTTTATTTATTTATTGCACTTTTGGACCGCCCTTTAGCGACAAGCTCTCAGGGCGGTGTACAACAGAATAAAACAGATTAAAATACAGGTGGGTGTGGGTACAATACACTATAAAAACATTTTTAAAAGCAAGATTAAGACAAAAAGATTAAAATTAAATAGATTAAAATTAAAATTTAAAATACCTGGGCAAAGAGGTAGGTCTTTACCTGGCGCCGAAAAGTTAACAAAGAAGGCGCCAGGTGTATCTCGTCAGGGAGGGCGTTCCATAATTTGGGGGCCACCACTGAGAAGGCCCTAGCTCTAGTTGTTGCTCTCCGGGCCTCCCTATGCATTGGAACCCGGAGAAGGGCCTTCGACGTCGAGCACAGCGAACAGGTAGGTACATAGCGGGAGAGGTGTTCCGCCAGGTATTGCGGTCCGATGCCATTAAGGGCTTTATAGGTAAGAACCAACACTTTGAATCTGGCCCGGAAACATATTGGTAGCCAGTGCAGCTGGGCCAGGACAGGTGTTATATGATCAGATTTTTTAGTCCAAGTAAGAACTCTGGCCGCAGCATTCTGCACCAGCTGAAGTTTCTGAACCGTCTTCAAAGGTAACCCTACGTAGAGTGCATTACAGTAGTCCAATCTAGAGGTTACCAGAGCATGGATAACTGTGGCGAGGTTCTCCCTGTCCAGGTAGGGTCGTAGTTGGGCTACCAGCTGAAGCTGGTAGAACGCATTCCGTGCCACCGAGGCTACCTGAGCCTCCAGTGACAGGAGCGGATCTAATAAGACCCCCAAACTACGGACCTGCTCCTTTAGGGGGAGTGTAATCCCATCTAGGGCAAGTCGGACATCAACCATCTGGGCAGAGAGCCCCCCCACCAACAGCATCTCAGTCTTGTCAGGATTGAGTCTCAGTTTATTAGCTCTCATCCAGTCCATTATTGCGGCCAGGCAGCGGTTTAGTACATTAACAGCCTCACCTGAAGAAGATGAAAAGGAGAAGTAGAGCTGCGTATCATCAGCATATTGCTGGAAACACACTCCAAATCTCCTAATGACCTCACCCAGCGGCTTCATATAGATATTAAAGAGCATGGGGGACAGAACTAAACCCTGCGGGACCCCATATTGGGGTACCCAGGGACTCGAGTAATGCTCCCCAAGCACCAGCTTCTGGAGACAATTCTCGAGGTAGGAGCACAGCCACTGCCAAGCAGTGCCTCCAACTCCTAAATCCGCAAGTCGCCCCAGAAGGATACCATGGTCGATGGTATCGAAAGCCGCTGAGAGATCAAGGAGAACCAACAGAGTTACACTCCCTCTGTCTTTCTCCCGACAGAGGTCATCATACAGGGCGACCAAGGCTGTTTCTGTACCAAACCCCGGCCGAAAGCCCGATTGAAATGGATCCAGATAATCAGTTTCATCCAAGAGAGCCTGGAGTTGGCGAGCGACCACACGCTCTAAAACCTTGCCCAGGAATGGAACATTTGCTACCGGTCTATAGTTGTCAAGGTTTTCAGGGTCTAAGGAGGGGTTTTTTTAGGAGCGGTCTCACCACCGCCTGTTTCAGGCAGAGTGGTACCACTCCCTCTCGTAAAGAGGCATTGATCACCTCCTTGGCCCAGCCGGCTGTTCCATTCCTGCTAGCTTTTATTAGCCATGAGGGGCAAGGATCCAGAGCAGAAGTGGTCGCCCGCACCTGTCCAAGCACCTTGTCCACATCCTTGAGCTGTACCAACTGAAATTCATCCAATAAAACAGGACAGGACTGTGCTCCGGACACCTCATTAGGTTCAACTGCTACAATATTGGAGTCAAGGTCCCGGCGGATGTTCATGATCTTATCTTGGAAGTGTCTCACAAACTCATTACAGCGGGCTGTTGATGGTATTATTGCGTTCTGAGGACCAGAATGTAAAAGTCCCCGAACAACTTTATAAAGTTCTGCTGGGCGGTTACAAGATGACTGAATGTAGGCAGCAAAGTACTGCTTCTTTGCTGCCCTCACTGCCTTCACATAGAGCTTGGTAGAGACCTTCACAAGTGCAAGGTTACAGCCGTCGGGAGTTTGTCTCCATTTGCACTCAAGCCGTCTCCTTTCTTGCTTCATCACTCTTAGCTCCGAGGTAAACCACGGAGCCAAATGAGCTCTGCAAAGGAGAGGGTGCATCGGGGCGATCGTGTCAACTGCCCGGGTCATTTCCATATTCCACAGATTGACCAGGGTTTCGACAGGAGCATCAGTTTTATCAGCCGGAAAACTCCCCAGAGCCTTCTGAAAACCCTCAGGATTCATTAGTCTCTGGGGACGGACCATCTTAATTGGTCCTCCACCCTTGCAGAGGGAAGAAAACATTGTGAGTCTAAACCTCAATAGGCGATGATCTGTCCATGACAAAGGAATAGATGTAAAATTCCTCACTCCCAGATCACCATCCCCTAATCCAGTGGCAAAAATCAAGTCTAGAGTGTGCCCCGAGATATGCGTAGGGCCAGTAACAATTTGAGACAGTCCCATGGCTGTCATGGAAGGCATGAAGTCCTGAGCCGCCCCAGACAAAGCGGTCTCGGCATGAATGTTGAGATCCCCCAATATCAAAAATTTGGGGGATCGCAACACTAAACCCACGACCACCTCTGTCAGCTCAGTTAGGGAGGCTGTTGGGCAGCGGGGTGGACGGTACACCAACAGTATTCCCAGTCTGTCTCGCTGACCCAATGCAATGTGAAGACACTCCAGACCATTAGCCACCTGGATAGGGTGCCTAACAAGAGGGATGGAACTTCTATAGACCACAGCGATTCCCCCTCCCCGACCCTCGGATCTACCCAGATGCTGAACCGAGTACCCAGGTGGGCACAGCTGGGAGAGATTAATACCTCCCAGATCGCTCACCCAGGTCTCGGTAATAAACGCATTTATATCCTGCCCTTCCTCCCAGCAGGACCCCAGGGTGGAAAGCAAAAGCACTAACAACACTCTAAAACATCATAAAAACAAACTTTAAAATATATTAAAACATACTTTAAAACATATTAAAACAAAACATCTTTTTTAAAAAAAAAGCTTTAAAAACATATTAAAAACCAATTCCAACACAGATGCAGACTGGGATAAGGTCTCTACTTAAAAGGCTTGTTGAAAGAGGAAGGTCTTCAGTAGGCACCCAAAAGATAACATAGGTGGTGCCTGTCTAATATTTAAGGGGAGGGAATTCCAAAGGGTAAGTGCCACTACACTAAAGGTCTGCTTCCTGTGTTGTGCAGAATGGACCTCCTGATAAGATTGTAGGAGGCCCTCACCTGCAGAGCTCAGTGATCAACTGAGTATATAAGGGGTAAGATGGACTTTCAGGTATCCTGGTCCCAAGCTGTATAGGGCTTTGTACAACAAAATCAGCACTTTGAAGTTAGCCTGGTAGCTAATACGTAGCCAGTGCAATTCATTCAGCAGCGGGTCACACGTTGGTGATACCCTGCCCAGTGAGCAGTCTCATGCAGCTTCTGGATCAACCTCAAGGGCAGACCCACATAGAGCACATTACAGTAATCCAGCCTGGAGGTTACCAGAGCGTGGACAACAGTGGTCAGGCTATCCCAGTCCAGAAACGGCCGCAGCTGTCTTACCAGCCAAAGGTGGTAAAAGGCACTCCTAGCCACAGAGGTCACCTGGGCCTCTAGTGACAAAGATGGGTCCAGGAGCACCCCCAGACTACAAACTTGCTCTTCCAGAGGGAGTATGACCCCATCCAAAGCAGGCAACTGACCAATTATCTAAACTCGGGAACCACCAACCCACAGCGCTTCCGTCTTGCTAGGATTCAGACTCAGTTTATTGGCCCTCATCCAGCCCACTACCGAGTCCAGGCGGCAGCATTCAGGCGGCAGCATTCCAGGGCTTGCATGGCCTCTCCCTATTCAGATGTTACAGAGAAATAGAGCTGGGTATCATCAGTGTACTGCTGACACCCCACACCACATCTCCAGATGACTGCTTCCAAGGGCTTCATATAGATGTTAAACAGCATGAGGGACAAGATGGTAGTCTATGGCACCCACAGCACAACTGCCAGGGAGCTAAAAGACAATCACCCAATGCTGTAAAACAGTGTCTCCAATACCCATCTCACCAAGTGGGTCCACAAGGATACCAAGGGGGCCCACAGGCGGCTACCTATTTGTGGTCTGGTTTTTCAGAAGGTTTCAGAATCCAATATTCTGGGCCTAGGTTACCTCTTTCTTATTCCAACCAAGCTTGTTTGGGAATTGGAAGCCTTAGTCTCAGCCAAACTGGCCAAGGAGATTGACCAAATTTCCAGGTCCTTTTCACACACCCCTTTCCCAAACCTTTGGGTGTCACCTTTGAGCACTGTGCCCAAAAAGCAGCCAAGTGAATATCGCCTCATCCGTAACCTGTCCTTTCCGAAGGGCAGGTCAGTGAATGATGGTATCCCGCTGGAGAGTGTGTCAGTTTGATACACATCTTTTGATGAGGCGGTCAAGGTAGTGAGGCTGTCTGGCCCAGATGCATTATTGGCCAAACGCAACATTAAGTCCACCTTTCACCTGCTACCTGTTCACCCCCTGGACATTGATCTCCTGGGTTTTACATTTCAGGAACGTTTCAGGGGCAGTATTATGTTGATAGAGCGATGCCCATGAGCTGCTCTATTTCTTGCTCTGCATTTGAGGCTTTCAGCACCTTCCTGGAGTGGGTGGTGAGAAACAGGTCTGGTTCATCTCTCACTGCTCAGTACCTGGACAACTTTCTGTTTGTTGAAGCAGCTAGCTTTCACCAGTGCACTCTTCTGGTGGACACCTTTAACAGGCTTACAGGGGCTATCAGGAACTGGGGGGCCATTTGGCCCCCCCAAAATCTGAGGACCCTTCCACCTCCTTTACTTTCTTGGGTATACAGCTTGACACTGTGGCCCAGTCTTCCAGTCTGCCAGCTAACAAATTACAGTCACTGTGCTCTTGTCTGAGGGAAGCCATAGTAGCAAAGAAACTCACTCTGCTCCAGCTACAGGAGTTAGTTGGCCATTTGGTTTTTGCCTCCAGGGTGGTCTCACCAGGGTATGCATTCTTACGTTGTCTCTGTGAAGCCATGAAGGGCATCAGCTCTCAATTCCATTTCATTAGGGTATCAGCAGGTATGAGGGCCGATATGGGAATGTGGCTCACCTTCCTTGAGGAGTACAATGGTATCTCCTCTTGGAGGGAGGAGTTGCTTATTGAAGCAGAGTTCCAAGTCATGTCCAATGCTGAGGGGGGTGCTGGCTTTGAAGTAATTTTCCAAGATCAGTGGTGCTCAGAGCACTGGCCACCGGAGAGGCAAGAGACGGGGGGTCAGAGCTGACTTGACATTCTTGGAATTTTTTCCTATTGTGGTGGCTGTCCATCTTTGGCATTTGACTTTCCAGAACTGCACCATGTGTTTTTGGTGTGACAATCAAGCAATGGTATGTGTGATCAACTCCCAGTCTTCCAAGTCAGTTCGGGTGATGCATCTGGTGCGGGCTTTTGTTCTGCAGTGCTTGCGATTTTATATCTTGTTTGTGGCTCTGCATGTTCCGGGACTACAAAATGGCATTGCTGATGCCCTGTCTTGCTTCCAGATGGAGCTTTTCCATGCGTTAGCCTCAGGCGCCTCCCCCAACCCAGTGTTGATGCCAACCCACCTTTGGAACCTTGGGAGCTAAGGTGCAAACTGCCATCACATCAGCCTTGGTGCCCAGTACAAGGAAGGCCTATCAGCATAGTTGTGCAGAATTCCAGCAATTCTGGGGAGTGCAAAGTGTGTCCCTCGAGTGACCTATCCCAGTGGTTCACCTTATGCAGTTTATGGTGTCCCTTCGGGTGGCTGCCAGGGCTGTTGGCACCATCGTGGGGCATTTGTCCACTTTGGCTTTCGCCTCTAAGGCAGGCAGAATTCCTGAATATACCTTGGACTTCAGGATCCGGAAGATGCTTGAGGGATGGGGGTGTTCTTCTCTCCCCATGCCTGATAAGCATAGGCCTTTCACGCCCAATGTCATCCTTCAACTGTTATCTGAGTTTTGTAAGGTGTGTGCTTCTCATGATGAAGTGCTCCTGTTTACAGCTGTGGCCCTAATTGTGTTCTTCGGGACATTATGCCCTAGCGAGTTTCTGGTGTGCTCACCACATGATGTCTCCAGCAAGGGCCTCAGTTATGGTGATTGTATCCTGTTGGAATATTCAGTACAACTGACTTGGAGATGGTTAAAGACAGACCAGAGAGGCAGAAGGCAGACAATATTGCTGGGCTCATGCCCAGTGCTGGCATTATGCCCTGTGGCAGCAATGAGGACCTATCTGTTGTCCAGGCCAGCAGGCCAGGGTTATCTGTTCATACACCATGACAGGTCCACTTTGACTCAGTTCCAGTTCTGGGCTGTTTTAGGCAATGCCTTGTTGACTAATGGGCGAGATCCTGTGGTGTATGGTTTGCATTCCTTTTGGACTGGGGCCTCATGGGCCTCCCTCCGGAAAATATCCATGCCATTGGCAGATGGCGATTTGCAGCATTTAAGGTCTATAGGCGGTTTTAGTTTATCATTGCCTATAATTGTTAACTGTTTTTTTCTTTGTTTTTCAGGTTTGCGTCACCTTCCAAGCTCTGTGCACATGGTGCCCATGCCTCCCAGCCTGGGCCATGTTTAGGTGAAAGGTGAGGAGGGGAATGTTATGGGGGGGACTGTGATGTCCTTCCCCCGGCACCACCTGTGAAGCTCTCACTTGTGGCTAGCAGCAGACAGGAACGTCAGGTTTTCTTCTTACCCTTTACAGCTCTAGCATAGATTTCAACAAATCCCACTGCTAGGCAGCACCACCAGTCACTTTCTGTAACCAATACTCCCAGAGACTTTGCCTAAGTCTCTCTATAGCTTGTTACTTTGTGACTGTGTGCCTATGCTGTTCCCAACCCCCTTGTATCTTTATATATAAAGCATACAACTCTGGGTTGCTCTGGATACTTGACTTGTTACAATATCTCCCTTCACTGCTGCCACCATTAGATACAGTTTCTGTTCAGCCTTGGTAATTACCTTGCCCTCCCTTCTGGTCTGTATATTCCCCCAGCCAAGGATCAGGCCTTTGGTAAACCAAATAAGTATTTATTTAATATTAGAAATAACAAAATTACTTAAGGAATGTTTCACAAGCATATGGTTTCATCTATATTCTGTTATGTACTTGACTTTTTACTAATTGCCTCAGAACTCCGACTCACTCTCAACAACAAAACACCTCTCTTCAAACCTCCAACCTCCCTCTCAACCTTCAACCTCACCCCTCAACCTCCCAGATTCAACTGTCATTCTTCCATTTATACTCCCAGCCATTCAAATGCTCAGCCAATCATCCAGCATTCTACTGCTCATGTACTCCCCCCTCCTCTTTCACGCCACTGACCATATGTCTTCTATATAACCAGCACTTACCATATTTACAATATAAGCAGGAACATCACAGGGACTTCTTCCCACTTTGTCCCGGATTTGGGCTAAAGGTCCAATTCATCATGTCCTCATTATTCACCTGGGCGAAAATGACCTGGTGTGGCTGTCTGGAGTGGATCTGCTGCACAGGGTGACACATGATCTGCATTGGATTTCTCACCATTTTCCTGTGGTTTTTGTAGTTTTGGTCTTTTTGGTCTGATTTACTCAAAAGGTGGGTTTGGAGGGGAACAGTCCATCTGAAAAGGATTGATCAGGCTAGGTGCAGGGTGAACAGGAGTGTCCACAAGTTGGTCTTGGCCATGGGGTGGGCACTTCCGACCCATCCGGAGATTCGCTATGGTGCTCCACAGTTGTTTAGGGATAACAGGGTTCACCTTTCTGACCTTGTTTGTAATCTGTTTTTGGAGAACATGCAGAGGGGACATCGGGACATTTTTCTGGTGGGTAGAGGTGATCAAGCTGTAGCTGATCAGCTGTAGCTGATCACCTCTTGTGGCGTGAAGTCCAGGCAGGTGATGAAGTTACGGGGTAAGAATAGGTGTACTGAGGGATTTTGAGTTTGGGGGGGCACCCTCTAGGAATCACCTGGGCTTGATGCCAGGGTTTGACTTGGGGGTGCCCCTTGTGGTCTGGCTTGTGCTTTTAGGTGAATGCCAGTACAGTGGGGCCCGGATGCGTAGGTTGGATGCACACCCAAGGCTGGCCCAGCAAGGAGGAAGGTTTTCCTCCTTGTCCTTGGCTGGGGAGCCTCAGCTGGTGGCTGGTTACATGCCCAGGGGGTCTGGGGGGACTTCCTCCCCCCCTCCAGAGGTAGGCAAAGACTTCACCTGCTTGGAAGTTTTGAATTTGGATAATTTGGTTGATTTGGCCTGCATGTGCTCCAAAAAGTTTTATATTTTAATAAATATAACATCATTCCAATGTATGTGTCCTGAGTCTTCTTTACGGGTTTGGGGGCAATAATATTGTTATGTAATCGTTAAATGATGAAAACTGCATAAACATCACCTTCCTTTTCCTCCTGGATCAGGGGACTCTAGCGGTTAGATCAGTGACCCCAAATCTGTGCAAATGCCTTCCCAATGAACTTAATAAAATTTGTCAGTGTGTGTTTGTGTGAGAGAGAAAGCCAGGGTGTGTGTGTTAAATAAAATTGTAAAGTAGCCAAACTGTATGATCATGAAGGCCATATCCAAGCCTATTGATGTAGGTGTGGAGGGCTGCATCAAGGAACATGCAGTAGCAATGCAAATGGGTCCTGATGCAAGCAGCAGCTTCAGGTTGCAATTCTCAATGGGACCATGGTAGGGGGAAAGGGTTAAACTCTGCAATCCCAGTGCTGCTTGCTGCCTCCCATTCAAGCTAGGGCTGCAAATGAACAACTTTATTTTGTGACTCAAGTTGCAGCTGTAGAGGAAGAACTGGGAGTGGATTTCTTTAAAAAAAATCTCCACACTGATTGCATTCGCTCAACACCACTTCTCATTTGGCCCTGAACTTGCACTGTCTGGTCACTGGCATTTCTTAGTTTAGTTTGCTTAGCCATGAATTTTCACATGGAGGCACCTTTGAGCCTCTGACAGCTTCATTGACCTTGGAGCTCACTAGCTATGGGGTTGCTGATGCTACCATGGGCCCCTCAGCACACTTTATTATTGTTTGAAGAGCATGTGTAAAAATGCATATTAGAGTACAATGTGCATAACAATGCATATTTTTATAATATCATACAAAATGCATTGTATTATGAAAAATTGCTTTAGAAAAATGCATATGTCCTAATATGTCTATATTACAAGAAATATGCACTAAAATACTGGTGAATTTTCATGAGGACTTTTAAAAAAAATACGCAAACTGATCTGGAAACATTGAGAACTGAATACTGGAAGATACAGAAATTGATAGAAACTGCAGTTGATAGATTTGCCCATTATGTCTATTTACTGAGTCTATTCTGCATATGACTTAGATACAACCCAAAGATAGCATTATCACAAAATACTATCATGGTTCAGCAAAGAAGAAGAAACTTTGACAGATCTACTTTTGTGAATGTGAAAGACCCAGAGGGAGGCAGTGTGAAGAGGCAGAGCAGTGCAGTTCAAACAGGGAAGGCATCCCTGCCCATGATGGAAACACTGGAGGAGGGATAATGCCCAAAGAAAAGAAGTAGAGAAGGTGGAAGATCCTAAGGAATTGGAATGGGATAGAGAGTTGTGAGAGAAGAAACACAAACAATAGCCTGGTAGCATCAACTGAGGTGCAACCAGTATGGCCAGGGCCCAGAGTCAAAGATGGAGAGAACTTCACCTTCCAGACCAGTGCCAAATTCAGAGGGAGGTGGTGATGCACTAGGAGATATAGGAACAATTAAAGGGGCTCCAAAACTCCAAGCTCTAGAGGAATGGGGAGACTAGGGATAGGATCACCACTATAACCTTAAGCAATAAACTAGTGAGCTAGAAGGGTGTTTGAGTTGTTTCATTTGAGAGTCTATGGAAATGTATGGCATGGGACCTTCCCCAGCAGGCCCCTAGAGGACAGAGGATGAATCTTATTTATTTATTTATTTTAAACTCGAATCCAGATGTAGCAAAATAAATTTTTATGATAGTAAGCCCTGTCACACAAATGCACACACGTCCCACCTACCTCTCTGCGAAGGGCCCTTTCTTAGGTTGGGTGAGTAGAGCTTCTGATGCCTCCATCACCATCTTGGTTGATGGCATGCATGCATGCTAAGTGCACACATCAGGACCTTAGGGAAACCTCAGCCGCCATCTTGGTTGATGGCAGGTTTGCGCCTTCAGTGCAACCAGCATTTATGTCAAGGGAGAGGTAGATGGAGCACGTTGCAGGTGGGAGTTGCAGGCCTGCATGGCAGTGGGGGATACCTGGGAAGGGAGCACTACCCACCCTCCCTAAGGAGGGGCCCTTGGTCAGGGCCCAACTTGGCCACCCTCTGGCACCGGCCCTGGTGGTTACAAAAGTGTTGATGTTATAACTGAGTGCTTCCCTTGGGATAGGAGTCAAACCAGGCTGAATTAAGTTGCTCCAAAAATTACCTCCCCAAGGAGGTTCACTACAGTCTTGTGTTCTCCCTATTCCTCATTGACCCTGTAATGTGTTCCAACAGCCTCCATGTGCCATTGCCCTTAGATCTACTCTGGAGTATTGGAATATGGCATACTTCCCCAACTTGGTGGCCTCCAGATATTGCAGGACTATAACTCCCATTGTCCCTGACCATCAGCCATGCTGACTGGGGCTGAGGGAATTTGTAGCCTAACATCTGGGGAGCACCAGGATGGGGAAGGCTGGAATATGGCATGCCTGCACTTGCGTAGCTTATGCTTATCAAAATGAACAAGTATTGCGAGGACTTCCCGGAAGGATTGCTCCGCCTGTGGCTGCCTCTGAGATGAGCTCTGTCTCAGAGGAAGCTTTTTTCAGTTTAAAATCAGTCAAAAGGGAACTTTGACTGGTATAAATGTTCTCCCAGGCAAGGGTGAACCGAAGAGATTATCCACAGAAACTTCGTTGGGCTGTCGGTGGCTGGAATTGATCAGGAATTCCCTGGGAAAAGAAGGCATACCTAGCAGCCGAGGACAGAGTTAGGACTTCCAGCAAGCTGGACTGGAAAAAGTGAGACGTTTTTCTTTTAAACGATCTACAACAGGCGAGCTTTCTTCTGTCTAATCTTATCGTTTGGCTTAAATTACTACAGCAAAAGAGAATTGTTTAAGAATCAGCAATCAAGATACCTGGGTGAGTTACACTTCTCTCTTTTATACAAGGAATTAAGGAGGAGGAAAGAAATTTTTTTAAAAAATTATCTTATTTTTTTATGGCAAAAAGCCGGCCTGAATTTGGAAACTATAAAGATTAAAACTGATGAGGGGCAACTTACCCGAACAGAAAATCTGATTTAGGAGTTACTGGAGACTTCCCGGAAGGAGTGCTCTGCTGGTGGTTCCCTCTGAGTGAGCTCTGTCTCAGAGGAAGCTTTTTTCAGTTAAAAACCAGTCAAGAGGAATTTTTGACTGGTGTAAATGTTCTCCAAGACAAAGGTGAACCGAAGAGATTATCCACGGAACTTCATTGAGCTGTAGATAGCTGGAATTGATCAGGAATCTCCTGAGATAAGAAGGCTTATCTAGCAGCGGAAGACGAAGTCAGGACTTCCAGCAAGCTGTGCTGAAAAAAAGCGATACGTTCTTAAAAACGTTCTATAACGAGCGAGCCTCCTTCTGTCTAAATCTTATCATTTGGTTTAAATTACTACAGTAAAAGAGACTTGTTTACGAATCAGCAATTGAGAAACCTGGGTGAGTCACACTTTTTTCCTTTTACACAAAATTAAAGAAGAAAGAAAATTTAAAGAAATTAATTTATAGCTTAATGACAAAAAGCTGGCTTAAAATTGGAATTATAAAGATTAAAACGGATGAGAGGCAATTTATCCGATAAGATGATTTGATTATTTGAAGGAAATATATCTGGAACTATTTTTTTTCTCTTTTTTTGGACTATTCTCTTTGGACGAATCTGCTGTTCGTGTATGTTACTGACGGCTGGGTGCTGTGAACCAAATTTGTTTTACATTCCTGGACGTGCAGGAGATAAGAACTGTGCTGGCTAGATCATATTAACAGGCCTGGAATATTAACTCTTTTGTTGTTGGGGAAAAAAAGAAACAGACTGCCTCTAGGTTTGGGAACATTGGTTAATAGCAGAAACTAAAGGTTTTTTTTCAAGAATGACAACTAGGAAAGCAGCTAAGGCCCTGGAACGAAGAGGTTCAACTGATGCACAGGAAGGAGCTGTCTCCCCAGACATGTTCCAGAAAATAATGGATGGGATTAATGATCTTAAACAAGATCTCAAACAAGAGATGAACCAGGATAGACAGGAAATTAAAGATGAATTTGGCAAAATGAAGATGAAATTGAAAGATATAAAAGATCATATCAAAATAGAAGTGGATGAGATTAAAGGCACAATTGGGCAAGTAACACAGGAGGTAAAAAATGTTAAAGGAAAGGTGCAAACCTTGGAGAATAGAACAGATATATTAAATATGGAATTGGAAAAAAATTTGGACTATATCACTGTGATGGAATTGAGAGATAAAGAATATTGTTTGAGATTTTCTGCAATTCCTGAAGAAACAGGCGAAGATATCAGAGATAAAATGGTTAATGCTCTGGTAAAATTTTTGGATTGGAATGAAGATCTGATGGAATTTGAAATAGATAAAGTTTATAGAATTAATTCAAGATATGCAACAATGAAAAAAATCCCAAGAGATGTGCTTGTGCATTTTGTAAAAAAGAGGACCAGAGATATGGTATTACAACAACACTTCAATAATATCTTTAAAATCGATGGCAAGGAAATACTGGTGATGAAATAAATCCCTATTAGACTTTTACGCAAGAGAAAAGAATATGCTTTCTTTACAGAAAAACTTAAACAATGTAAAATTCAATTTAGGTGGGATGTTCCAGAAGGAGTGATTTTTACATTCAGACAACAAAAATATCAATTGAATACTGTTCAAAAAGCAAGGGACTTTTTGAGAAAAGCTTCAAAAGACATGGAAGAAGACAAACTCAAAGACATGGATATAATTCCTGGGAAACAAAGTCAACAGGAACATGCAGAGGAGGGAAAGGAAAATGATGGATTAAAGGGAGCATCAGGTACTTTTTAAAATACATGCTTAAAGATGGATTACAAATATCTAACTTGGAATATAAATGGAGCCAATACGTCGCAGAAGAGAAAGTGTTTCATTATTTGAAAAAATTAAAATTGGATATAATTTGTTTACAAGAAACTCATATCAAGAAGAAAGATTCCAAATATTTGATTTGTAAAAATTTGGGTGAAGAATTTATTTTGGCTGGATCAAAAAAAAAATGGTGTTGTTCTTTATATTAACCCACAATTGTTTCCTAAATTGATATTATTGGACGATAGTGGTAGATTTGTGGGGGTTGAAATTACTTTACAGGGTACAAACATTTTGATAGTGGACATTTATGCCCCCAATGAAGATAAAACAAGGTTTTATACAGGACTTATGGAAAAATTGTCAGAGTTTTCATATGATCATTGGTGTGTTATGGGTGATTGGAATGGAGTAATTTTACCAAAAATGGACAGACTTTCTGAGAAAAATATTAAAGAGACACAGGGTAAATTACCGCAGATTTGTTTTGAATTGATGGATAATCTAGAATTGGTGGATGCTTGGAGACATATAAATGACAATGCAAAGGAATTTACTTATTTTTCAGAAAGACATTCTCGAGGATAGATATGATTTGGATGTCTAAAAACCTAGTGAAAGACATTTCCAAAATGGATATATTACCAAAAACCTTTTCGGATCACAATCCAGTGATATTGACTTTCAAAAAAAAAAATCTTGGATTTAGATGGAGATTAAATGAATCTTTATTACAGAATGATAAAACAGTGCAAGAATGTAAGAAGAAAGTAAAAGAGTTTTTTGAACACAATTTACATAAAGGAACAGATGAAAATATTGTTTGGGATACAAGTAAAGTATTTATGAGGGGATATTTTATTAAATGTAACTCTGAATTAAAAAAGAAGAAACAACAGAAAATGCAATTAATCCTGGAAGAAATAAAACAAAAAGAGGAAGACTTGAAAAAGAATCCAACTAAAGTTTCTATTGTAAATCAAATTAAAATGTTACAGAAACAAGTGTCAATGTTGACAGAGAAATTGAAAGGAAATTAAATTTTGCTAAACAAAGAACTTTTGAATTTGCAAATAAACCGGGGAAATGGTTAGCATATAAATTAAGAAAAGAACGACAAAAAAATCTTATTTTAAAGATACAAGAAGGAGATGAGATGTTGACAGATAATGTAAAAATCCAAAGGGTTTTTCATCAATATTATTCAACTTTGTACAAGTGTCAGGAAATTCCCTCTGAAAAAATAGAAGAGTATATATCTAAACAGAATTTGCCTAAAATTACAGATTTTCAGAGACAAGCTATTAATGGTCCTATTACATCAAGAGAAATATCTGAAGCTATAAGTAAAATTAAATTAGGAAAGGCGCCAGGACCGGATGGACTATCAGCAGTGTATTATAAATGTTTGGAGGAGGAACTCTTATTACCTTTACAGTATACAATGAATTCTATTTTGCAAGAGGGGAAGATACCGGACAGTTGGAAAAATGCCAATATAACATTAATACCTAAAGAGGAGCAGGACCTAACCAAAACAAAAAATTACCGGCCGATATCTTTATTGAATAATGACTATAAATTTTTTACAATGATTTTGGCAGAAAGAATGAAAATAATATTGCAACAATTTATTCAGGAAGATCAAGCGGGGTTTCTACCTAAAAGACAATTATGTGACAATGTCAGGAACGTTTTGAATGTGTTGGAATACTTAGAACAACGAAATGATAAACAAGCAGCTTTGATCTTTTTAGATGCTGAGAAAGCATTTGACAATTTGAATTGGAAATTTCTGTTTAAGGTCTTGGAACAAATGGATTTTGGAGATAATTTTATAAAATGGATCAGATCTATTTATACATCTCAGAAGGCACAGATAATTGTTAATGGGGGGTTAACGGACTCATGTGAAATACAAAAGGGTACAAGACAGGGATGTCCATTATCTCCTCTTTTATTTATCTTGGTCTTGGAAGTGCTGCTTAGAGATATAAGGCAAGATAAAAGGATTTCGGGAATAAAGATAAAAAAAGAGGAATATAAATTGAGAGCATTTGCTGATGATTTGATAATTGTATTAGAAAACCCTTTGGAAGGAATTAATGTTTTGATGGACAAATTAAAAGAATTTGGACTGTTAGCAGGATTTAAGATCAACAATCAAAAAACAAAGATGTTGGTGAAAAATTTATCTTCAAGGGAACAAAAAGAGTTGATGGACAAAACAGATTTTAAAATAGAGGAAAAGTTGAAATATTTAGGTATTATTATGACAAATAAAAATTCAAAGTTGTTTCATAATAATTATGAAAAACTATGGACAGAGATTAAGAAAGACTTGCTAAAATGGGATAAATTACAATTGTCATTAATGGGCAGAATATCCGTGATAAAAATGAATGTATTGCTGAGAATGATGTTTTTGTTTCAAACAATACCTGTAATATCCTCTGATTTACCTTTTAAACAATGGCAAAAAGATATTTCTAAATTTGTTTGGCAGGGAAAAAAACCAAGAGTTAAATTTAAATTATTACAAGACGCCAAAGAAAGAGGAGGACTGGGATTACCAAATTTGAGACTTTATTATGCTGCCTGCTGTCTAGTCTGGATAAAGGAATGGTTTTTATTGAGGAATAAAAGGCTATTGGATTTGGAGGGCCATAACCTGAAATGGGGATGGCATGGATATTTATGGTATGATAAAGTAAAAGTTAATGTGGATTTTAATAATCATTTTATAAGACGTCCTCTGTTGAAAATATGGAATAGATATAAACCAAGGTTTTACTCGAAAATACCATTATGTGTCTCAAGTCAAGAAGCATTTTATAGAAGAGAAATGGCTGGAAAAGAGAAATGGTTAACTTATCAAGAACTTTTAGAAAATGTATATGGAGAATATATAATGAAAGAGAGAGAACAACTGATAAAGGAAGGATATAGTTCTCAATGGTTTGCCTATTTACAATTGTTAGAGAGATATAAAATGGATAAAAAAATGTATGGGTTTGAAATAAGTAAATCTGATTTTGAAATAGGTTTGTGTACAAATGATGAAAATATAATTGCGAAAATGTATAAAGTCTTGCTGAAAATGGATATGGAAGAAGAACAAGTAAAAGAGTGTATGGTAAAGTGGGCAAAAAAATTTGGTTATAATATACAAATGGATCAATGGGAAAATATGTGGAAAAAAGGCTTGAGATTTACATTATGCTATAATCTTAAAGAAAATTTCTATAAAATGATGAATCGTTGGTACATGACTCCAGAAAAGTTGTCAAAAATGTATAGTAATGTTTCTAATGTTTGTTGGAAATGTAAACAACAAGAAGGATCATTTTATCATATGTGGTGGTTGTGTGAACAGGCAAAATTATTTTGGGCACAGATAGGTAGGATGATGCAAAAAATTCTAAAGATAAATATTCAGTCAAAACCAGAATTTTTTTTATTGGGTTTTATGGATAAGCAAATAGAAAAGAAATATGGAAGAATAATATTATATATGATTACGGCAGCAAGATTATTATATGCACAAAAGTGGAAAATGGAATCAACACCAACAACGGAAGAATGGCTATTGAAATTAATGGACTTAGTAGAGATGGATAAATTGACATGTTTACTTAGAGAAAAATCGACAGTTACATTTCTTAAGGAATGGAAGCCTCTCTTAGACTTTTTGTTGAAAGATAAAAATGAAATGATGATAATGGGATTTGACGATTAATTAAGATAGACTATGGAGAAAAGTGATTTTGTATGTATTAAGGGACAGGTTTGATATATATTATATATTTATAGCTGATCTGTGACAAATCGGAAGTCAAATTTTTTATTTTTATTTTTATTTTTATTGTGTTATGTTTTTTATTTTGTTTTGTCTGTTTTATGAAAATTTGAATAAAAATCATTGTAAAAAAAAAAATCTGATTTAGATGATTATTTGATTGATATATGTCTGGGACTATTTTTTCTTGGACTACTTTCTTTAGACGAATCTGCTGTTCGTGTATGTTACTAATTGTTCAGCGCTGTGAACCAAATTTGTTTTGCATTCTTGGACGTGCGGGAGATAAGAACTGTGCTGGCCAGATGATGTCAACAGGCATGGAATATTAACTCTTTTGTTGTTGGAAAAAAGCCTTTTTGTTTGGGAACAGTGGTTAATATCAGAAATTAAAGGCTTCTTTTAAGAATGACAACCAGGATTGCTGGAAAAAGAAATAAATTGCTCTTTGCTTGGGAATAGTGGCTATATTGGAAATTGAAGGGTTTTTTTTTCTCGGTCTTAAGAATGACAATCAAGAAAGTGGCTGAGACCCTGGATGTACAGGAAGGGGTCCTCTCTCTAAATATGTTTCAGAAAATAATGGATGAGATTGAGATGGCCAAACGGGAGCTGAGACAGGGTAGACAAGAGATGAAAATTGAATTTGGCAAAATGAAGCAGGAGCTGAAAGAAATAGGGGATTCTATGAGAGAGGAGGTAGATGAGATCAAAGATATAACTGGACAAGCAATAGAAGATGAAAGAAAAATTAAAGGGAGGATGCAAGTCCTGGAGATTGGAACAGATATACCAAGTGTGGAACTGGAAAAATATTTGGAGTTTGTGGATCCTGGAGATAAAGATTACTGTTTGGAATTCGGCGTTGTCCCTGGAGAAATTGATGAAGATATCAGAGATAAAGCTATCAATGTTTCGATGGAATTTCTGGACTGGAATGATTTGATGGAACTTGAAATAGAGAAAAATTATAGAATTAATTCCAGATATGTGACAATGGAAAAACTCTCAAGAGATGTGCTAGTGCATTTTGTAAAAAAGAGGAACAGAGATATGACTTTACAACAATATTTCAGCAACACATTCAGAATTGATGGCAAGGAAATATTTGTGATGAAGGAAATTCCCATCAGACTCTTACTATATGACTATGACTATGACAGCAAGATTATTATGGGTGCAAGGATGGAATTTGGAAGATGGAATTAACACTGATAATGGAAAAATGGCTATTGAAATTACTGGACCTAGCAGACTTGATGAGATGGATTAATTGACATGTTCATTTGGAGAAAAATCGATGGATATATTTCTCAAGGAGTGGAAACCTCTCTTTGACTTTTTGCGGAAAGAATAAAGTGATGTTAATGAGATTTGATTATTAATTAAGATAACTACTGGAGGAAAGTGATTTTGTAATATATTAAGAGACAGGTTTGCTATATATCATAGACCTATAACTGATCTGCGACAAATCGGAAGTCAACATTTTATTTTATTGTTTAATTTGTTTCTTTCTTGTTTTGTTTTGTTTTGTGTTTGAAAATTTGAATAAAATTAATGATAAAAAAATGAACAAGTATTGCATAACTCATCCTCCTCCAGTTTTCCCCAGAAATATATAGCTGAGCTGCTTCATCTGACAATGTTCCAGGCGACCAACTCAGTGAAATGACAACTGACAAGATTAGTATGGATGCCACTGAACGTTGCTTAAATTGAAAATACACACAATGTGTAACTATGCCCATGATAAAGTCCAAATATTGTTTGTTAATTTCAGACTGGGGGTAAGTGGCCTCTATAGGAACTCATCCAAGAAGACATATCATTCTGGAAAAACTAAATAATGACTAACATTGCATGAATAAATATCCAGATGTACTTTTGAGTTCAATTGCTGTTCTTTAAAAGCATACCACTGGGAGAAACTTTAATTGCCTTGTTGGGGGCATTAGGGATCTTTATGAACATTTCATGATTTGCTTTGACTCTCTGGATATAAACACCTTCACTTCATAACTCAGATTTGAAGCTGATGGATGTGCTCCTTTCCTTCTACAGGTAGGTTTCAGAGCATTAGCAGTTTTTCTCTGAACTTTGGGTCTTCCCAGTGTTAGTTAATATTCTGTATAGTCCAATTTACAAAAGCAAATGCAAAAAGAAAGTGGTAACCTAGTCAACTAAGGCTCCTACTGAAAGGAAGGGCAGGATGTAATAATAATAACAATAACAATACTACTAATACTAATACTAATACTAATACTAATACTAATACTAATACTAATACTAATACTAATACTAATACTAATACTAATACTAATACTAATACTAATAATAGATTCATGACTTATTTCCCCTCTCAATTCTTTTATCATCTATTTGAGAAGCATAAAGATAACTCTTAATATATTGAACTCTACATTAAGCCTCCACAATTCCTGAACCACCATGCCAAATGAAAATCAACAGATATGTATGGCCATCCACCATGCTGGATTTACTGCCTGCATTGGACATCAAAAACTGGGAGCTAGTCAAGCACCTGGCTAGCTACAATCCATGATGGCTGGGTGGCCACAGTCAACTTGGTGGACTGGTCACAAGTGGTGCAGGTGGTCTTAAATTCTTCAGAGATTATTGATTTATTGATTTATTATTTGATTTATATCCCATCCTTCCACCCAGCAGGAGCCCAGGGCGGCAAACAATAGCACTAAAACACTTTTAAACATCATAAAAACAGACATTAAAGTACATTATGTCAACAAGGGAGAGGGCCTTCTCAGTGGTGGCCCCCAAATTATGGAATGACGAGGTGCGCCTGGTGCCAACACTGTTATCCTTTCGGCGCCAGGTCAAGACTTTCCTCTTCTCCCAGGCATCTTAGCATGTGTTCTATATTGTTTTAAATTTTTTAATTGTGTTTTAAATTGTTTTTTAAAAGATGTGTTTTAAATTGTATTTGTTTTTAGTTATTGTAAACCGCCCAGAGAGCTTCGGCTATGGGGCGGTATACAAGTTTAATAAATAAATAAATAAAATAAATTAAAACAAAAGAACTTTAAAACTATTTTTTAAAAGCTTTGAAGATTTTTGTTAAAAAAGAAAGGTTAAAAAACATTGTTTTTAGAAAAGGTTTAAAAGCATATTAAAAAGCAATTCCAACACAGAAGCAGACTGGGATAAGGTCTCAACTTAAAAGGCTTGTTGAAAGAGGAAGGTCTTCAATAGGCACTGAAAAGATGACAGAGGTGGTGCCTTTAAATACTAAAGGGTAGGGAGCTCCACAGGGTAGGTGCCACCATGCTAAAAGTCCGTTTCCTATGTTGTGCAGAATGGACCTCCTGATAAGATGGTATCTGCAGGAGACCCTCACCTGCAGAGCGCAGTGATCGATTGAGTATATAAGGGATAAGACGGTCTTTCAGATATCCTGGTCCCAAGCTGTATAGGGCTTTGTACACCAAAACTAGAACTTTGAACTTTGCCCAGCAGCAAATGGGCAGCCAGTGCAATTCTTTCAGCAGCAGGGTGACATGTTGGCAATACCCCGCCCCAGTGAGCAGTCTCACCACTGCATTTTGCACCAGCTGCAACTTCTGGACGAACCTCAAGGGCAGCCCCACATATAGTGCATTACAGTAATCCAGCCTGGAGGTTACCAGTGCGTGGACAAGAGTAGTCAGGCTATCCCGGTCTAGAAATGGCCGCAGCTATCTTACCAGTCTAGCCACTGAGGTCACTTGGACCTCTAGCAACAAAGAGGGACCTAGGAGCACCCCCAGACTACAGACTTGCTCTTCCAGAGGGAGCACAACCCCATCCAAAGCAGGCAACTGACCAATTATCTGAACTCGGGAACCACCAACCCACTCCCCCTTGTTCTTCTCCTAATAAAGGTCATCCATCAGGGCGACCAAGGCCGATTCAGTCCCCTAACCAGGCCTGAACCCAGACTGAGATGGGTCAAGATAATCTGTTTCATCCAAGGGTACTTGTAATTGTTGCACTACAACCCTCTCAATCACCTTCCCTAAAATGGGGTATTTGCGACCAGTTGGTAACTGTCACAGATGAATGGGTCCAGGCTTTTGTTGTCTTGAAAGGAGCAGTGCAAGCTCTTAGAACAAAACCTGAATTGGTGACTTTAGCACACAATGTGCACAGTGTGATAGTGACTCACTGTAATGTCTGTTTTCTGTTTAAGTGTATTATTTTTGTGACAAAAATTACAATAAAACAATAAAAACTATATTTTCAAGAAAGTAAAAGGAAAGAAACGTAAGAACTGCTTTTAAGGGCCCATGGGCCTCTTGGTCAAGCACTGATCAAATCCCTGCGTGTATAGATTCAGCTATGTTGAATATATATACCTGTCATTCAAGATAACATTTCATGGATCTGATGAAGTTGACTAAACCCTGAAAGCTTATGCTACTACACACACATACATACACATACACACACAAGTCTTAAAGGTGCCACAAGACTCTAGATTTTTTTTCTACCACATCAATTGCTCCAACACCATTCATTGATGGAGTTGGCAACAAAAGGCATTTACAATGATTACCATTATGATATAATGTCCTTATCAGATAGGATCACTAATTGGAAAATGTCAATTACTGTTGTCTTCAGTCTTTACTAAAAAAGCAACATTTGCAAAAATTAAGAAAGATTCTACAGAGACCCATATCTTTTATTCTTCAGGAAGAGAAGAAATCTGTGAGGCAATGAGATTCTGAGTAGACAAACAGTGGGCAACAGAAAGGTTTGACAATTCCTCTTTTTCTCATTCCATCAGCCCCATCACTCAACCTAAAGCAACCCTCAAATGCTTTGCATATTGTACATCTCTTTAAAAGCCCTGGTCAGAAAAGCAATTCGGAGCAATACATAAAGTATGTGCTTCTACCTTGGATCTATTCTCAGTTTTATGGCCTAGCCATAACAAAGTTACATATAACAAAATCTATAACTTTTTTTTATCAATAGCAGCTCTAATACTACTTCCAGTATCGGAGACTGTATGCCTCTGAATAGCAGTTCCTGGGATTGACAAGTGGGAAGGGTGCTGTTGCACTCGTGTCCTGCCTGTGGGCTTCCCCTGAGCATCTGATTGGCCACTGTGAGGATAGGATACTTGACTGCATGGGCCTTTGGTCTGATCAAGCAGAACTCTTCTTCTTTTCTAGACACTGTGACCTTGCTAAGAACTACAGATACAATCTCACATAAACCAGTAGACCCAACTAATGAACTGGTGGTGATTGACCAGTAATGAGACCTTGGGGTTGCAGTGGATAGCTCAAAGAAGATGTTGACCTATTGTGTGGTGGCTGTGAAACAGGTGAATACCATGCAAGGAATCATTAGGAAAGGTACTCCAAATAACACTGGCAGTATCATAGTGCCTTTATACAAATCTACTGGAATACTGTGTACAGTTTTGTTTGCCTCACTCAAAAAGGACATTGTAGAGCTGGAAAAGGTTCAGAAAAAGGCAATCAAATTTATCAAGTGGATGGAGCAACTCCCCTATGAGGAAAGGTTACAGCATTTGAGGCTTTTTAGTTTACAGAAAAGGCAAGTAAGAGAGTCATAATACTATAGAGGTGTATAAAATATGCATGGTGTGGAGAAAGAAAAGTTTTTCTCCCTCTCTCATAATATTAGAATTTGAGGGCCAGCCAGCAAAGCTGAATGTTGGAAGATTCAGGACAGACAAAAGAAAATACTTCTTTACACAACACATAGTTAAATGGTGGAATTCACTCACAAGAAGTAATGATTGCTACAAGCTGAGATGGCTTTAAAAGAGGATTAGATAAATTCACAGAGGATATCAATGGCTACCAGCAATGATGGCTATGTTCTACTTCCACTGTCAGAGGCAGTGAGCCTTTAAATATCAGCTGCTGAGAACTGCAGGTTAAAGTTAGATAAAATGTAGAAAAAGGTAGGAATAATTCTGATGGTTTTAGTTCCACAATGCGCTGGTTTGGTTATGTTTGGTTTGGTTAAAAAGGCTTTTAATTTTTCTCTCTCTCCAAACAGGTAGGAGAAAATGGTTAGAGAAAATTACACCATGACGACCAATTTCATTCTCTTTGGACTAACAGAACGTCTGGAGATGAGGTCTCCACTCTTTGTGGTCTTTTTATTAATCTATATAGTCACACTGGTGGGGAATCTGGGGATGATTGTATTAATTTGGATAGATCCTCTGTTGCACACCCCAATGTACTTTTTCCTCAGCAGCCTGTCCTTCTTAGATGCCTGCTATTCCACCACTATCACATCTAATATGCTGGTGAACTTTTTAGTAGGACACAAAACTATCTCTTACGCTGCCTGCATTGTACAATATTGTTTCTTTGCAATCTTTGCCACCACTGAGTTTTTCCTGCTGGCAGCCATGGCATATGACCGGTATGTGGCCATCTGCAACCCTCTGCTCTACACTTCTGTTGTGACTAAGAACCTTTGTGCAGGGCTGATAGCAGGCTCATACCTCTGGGGCATTGTGAACTCTCTGATTCAGACAAGTGGATTGTTGAGATTGTCCTTTTGTGGCAGCAACATCATCAATCACTTTTTCTGTGATCTCACACCCCTTCTGAAACTGGCTTGCAATGATATTTACATCAATGAGATGCTGGTATTCGTTTTTGGTAGCTTATTTGAAATGAGCACCTTGCTGATCATTATAATCTCTTACGTATTCATAATTATAGCTGTACTAAGGATTCGCTCTGCAGAAGGGAGGCAGAAAGCCTTCTCCACATGTGCCTCCCATCTCACAGCAGTGGCTATATACCATGGGACCATCCTCTTCATGTACTTCAGGCCCAGCTCAAGCTACTCGCTTGACACAGACAAAATGGCCTCTGTGTTTTACACAGTGATAATACCCATGTTGAATCCTTTGATCTACAGCTTGAGGAACAAAGATGTAAAATGTGCTTTCAGAAAAGCAATTGGGAGAAAGGTGCTTTCTTAGTAAATGTTTCTTACGATACTCTTTTGACAGTTACCAAGCACAGATAAATTGAGCTGCCTATATTCCAATAAAATATCAAGGCATGGCCTTGAAAAAGCTTGTATCAGCTGGACATACTGGAATGTTTCCAAATGTATTTTGTTGATCCATACCAGTAGAACAATAAAATTGTGGCAAATGTGTTTTATCCTAATCCATCACCATATCTTAAACGTCCATGTGATGGACACAGAGCCACATGAAACTTCAGGTCCAGCATTACCCTGCAATAGAGAGTAGAGAACTATTGAAATGCCAGCCATTATGTCACAGGAGTAAAGGTAAAGGAGGTAATGTGTATTTCAGGAATCCCTGGATGCCTTGAATTCATACATTGTGTTTCCCATCCCCATGCAGCCCTTCCATGACAGACAAATTCAGACTATTTGGTATTAACAATGGGATTTTGCACATGTGTGTTCAGGAGGGTTGGGGGAGAATTTCAATTCAGTATGCATTTAAAGCTGAATCTATCAAATTTGCGCTTTCTGAAACAATATGACAACCAAAATGCCAGCACCCTTCAAAGTTTGCATTTTTCTGAAATTTGTAATGCAGTTCTCCGACCAAACAATGTTTACACAGATGCATATTAGGGGAAAGGGTTCATTAAAATGAATGTATTCCTGAAAATAACATGCAAAATGCATTATGTTAGAAGAAATTGCTCACAAAAATGTGTATGTTTGAGAAATTTACACTAACATGCTGGAGAATTTTCATGAGGATTTTTTTAAATAAATCAAATTGCTACAGAAATGTGGAGAACTGAATTTAAGTTTGGAAGAATGTGAAACTGAGAGAACCCAAACTGACAGATCATCCCATTCCTTACCATCAGGCACTTTACTGTCCCTGAAGGAATGAAAAGTAGTATTGACATTGTCAAGTTATTTCAGAGCAGAGAGCAGACCAAACTGGATGCCCAAGAGAGCAGCTACCACATTGCTAGGCACAATAATAGCCAGAGCCAATGCCAGGCATGACTGGGTCCTTGGGCACCAGCCTGCCCCAGAGCCATAGTGCCCACCCGCACCTACCTCTCTCACCATGGTAAATGCTAGCCGCACTGCGCTGACATCAATCAAGATGGCAGCAAAGGCATCCATCCTTTAGGGAAGCCTCAGCCTCCATCTTGGTTGATGGTAGGCATGCGCGCAGCACAGCCAGCATTCACCCCAACAGGAGAGGTAGGTGTGGAGTGCAGGCGAGCATCATGGGCCTGCAAGGTTGTAAGGGGTGCCTGGGAGCTCCCCCTCTGTGATCTGCAGTGCAGTCGAGACCCAACGCTGCCATGGATTGTGGAACAGGAGCACTACCCACTCACCCTAAAGAGGGGTCCTTCAGAGGCTCCTGGCCAGGACCTGACCTGGCCGCCTTCTGGCACTGGCCCTGAGAACAGCATACCTCACTGCTGCACTTCAGACCCAGTTCAGCCTGTGTGGCTGGAAATGCAGCAGCACAGTTAAGCTCTGTATTAAGGACATAATGTGACACAGGCTTTAAAACTTAACATACAGTCAAAAGATCACACTAGGGAAGGGGAACAACTGTGAAGGGGAACAACTGTGAGTGGAAAGTAATAGAAATAACGGAGTCCCTATGTTGCAACCAGGCCACCATCCCCCTGCTTGTGAGAGATGCTGCCCTGCCACAACCCAAACACTCCCCCCATGACAGCAGTTTATAAGATTAAGGACAAATTAGTTAACCTAGGACATACCTATAACTTCAGAGCAAAACCTAAATTATTAGTGAGAGGTTTAGGCTATATACCCTTGCCCATTCAGATCATCAGGTCATTAACCTTTACCCAAACCAAACAACATTACAATTTTGGAGTCCAAATCTTCAGAATCTTGGAACCTTCCCTCTCCCAGGCTACCCTCTGCTCCTCATGATTGGAAACCAGATGGATTGTTAGGCCCTCGAGGAAAAGTCCTTTAGCTGCTTTTCAATGTCCTTGGTGATTCAAAGAACAACAAATTATGGGACCCTGGGGGACTTCCTTGACCCCAGATTGGCCAGTGATTCTGCGCACAGCCAGATGTGCAGGGTATTATTATGACCCTTATTTCTTTGTTGGTGAGGACAAATCCTTGTCTGTAGAGCTCCTATGTTCCCATGCGCAGGTCCTGAGGATCTTTGTCCTTGGCCTCAGGGATTGCCTTTGTTGTCCAGCAGCAAAAACTTGCAGTCAAATATGTAGCTTGCCACACAGGCCCTCTTGGACAAACGATAGATGGAAACTTTGCAACTACTCGAAGTGTGACACTGAATTCTGTTTGTTTGACTGTTTAAATTAATAACATATTTTGTTCAATTAAGCTTTCTTTGCATAGGCAAAGTAAAAAGAAGTATTAGGCCTGTTTTGCTGTTTTGAATTCATAGTAGAAATGAACTGAGAATCACCTCGCTTGTGCTATAATGCTGACAGTTAATTTACTTGTGTGTGTGTAAAGAGAAATGCTAATTTGCTGAATTGTAGAATCATTGTTTGTTTAAAGCTGTGTTTGCAAAATAGATAATTGTATTCTCACAGGCTTTTAGTTGCAAATGCACCTGTGCCCAGACTATGTTGCAAACTATGTTGCACATGTGCAAGGTCAATATGAACATAACAAGTGTGAAAAACAATCTCCTAATATGGTTACCAGGAGGAAATGGGCATGGATTAATGATGTAGTTATGATGTAGATGTGATGAAATTGATGCATGAATAATTAGTAAAATAAAGCTTATAAAAAGGCCAGCACAGCAGAGTTTGTCAGAACTGGCTTGGCCCTTCTCCACGTGCACGTGTTAGAAATAAAAATACTCTATCCTCCACCTTGTTTCGTTCGTTCTTGAGCTCTATTGGGTGAGTATTGGGAGCGGATCCAAGCTACCAGGATCCCTAAAAGGGACTGGGGCGTATTGTTTGTAACAATTTGGCGTGACTCCGCCGGGACTCATCTTGTTGGCATTCCTCTTTGCCTTGGACGTGGTCCCTGCAGGGGGTTGGGAAGAGCGCTCCAGGCTACTTTCAGCCTGCCCAAGCCTGTGGGAGCGGATTGGGGCGACGAGGTACTGCCATGATGACTCCCTTTTAAATCGAAACAAGGTTGGAGAGGATTGGAGAAGAGCAGGGGATTTCAACGTTCCAACATCTCTTCAAAAGGGGTAAGAGCCCACTGGGCCTAAGTGTGGAGAGAGTGGTGTGTGAAAGTGTGTGCATGAGACAGGGCTTATCTGCAGCAGTTTACCCTGAAGCGAGTGTGGACCTCTAATTAGTGCGTTTCTCACGTCCTCGCGAGAGGCTGAGCCATGAACAGAGGGAAGCGCGTGTTGTAAGTCATCTGCCTGTTGTTTTGTCTCAGACACCCCCCAGGTTAGACGGAGAGGCTACCCCCAAAAAGTCGTACGTCATCTGCAAAGGGCAGATAGGACTGGATGGGAACATGGGGCAGGGTGCATCAAAACAGGAAAAGGCAGAGAGGACGGGACAGAGGGAAGTTAGGAAAGGGCTTAGAAAGAGTCAGAAGAAAAAGGGCGATTGGAAAATGACCCCCCTTGAATGTATTTTGCAAAATTTCTCTGAGTTTAAGAAAAATGTTGTTTCTTCTGGAGGGCCGGTCCCGAATGAAGAACAGTTGTCAATGTTTTGTAATGAAGCATGGGTGGAGCTGGGTATTGATTGGCCACTGGGAGGAACGTTTAACATTACAAAGGCTCGGCGGTTGGAAGCCACCCTTTTTGACATGCTGCCAGATGAGTTAACCTCGTGGTGGTATGCTAGGGGGTGGAGAATCATCTGCCTAGACCCACCGTCAGAGTGTGCGCTGGAAATGGCTTTGGCTCAATGCCAAATTAATAAGGAAAAGAAATTGGAAATAAAACCCCCAGTTCTTCAGGCAGAAGAAGAAGAATGCCTGGTTTCACCTACGGCTCCACCTCCGGCCATTCCTTTGCCAGCACCACCAGTATTACCAGTGCCACTACAGGGAATACAATTGCCACCAGCCCAAATTATGCCACCTATCCAAGCTCAGATTCAATCACCAGTTCAGGCTGTGCCACCAGCTCAAGTACAGCCCCCAACGTATCAACAGTCCACTAATTTTGGAACCCCTTCTTCTGGAAGTACAGCAATGGAACAAGATTTAAGTCAATCACCTATTGCTGGAACTTCGTCTGGAACTGCAGTGACGTTCCAGGATTTGAGTCAATCTTTAAGGCGAATAAGACAAGAATATGATATTTTGGATCGTTATGCTTATTCTGTGCAACAAAGCCAGAATTTAGGAGCCTCGCCCCAAATGATTGACCCACGTCTCCAGATGATTGAGGAAGTTAGGAGGGAAAATCAAGGAATGGATAGACATACCTTGCGGAGTGGACGCACATATAGTTCCACTCCAATAAGTAGAGATGAGGGCAGAAATAATCTTGCACCAGAAGATATTTTGGCCGATGCCTCTCACCTTATGGCACCAATGCGAGAGCTGTTAGATGGCCAGGGACAAGTTGCTTATGTACATGTGCCCTTTACCACCTCTGATTTATATAATTGGAAAAATCAGACGCCAGGCCTGAGAGAAGATCAAGATAAACATTGCCAATTATGGGAGACTATTTTTGCTAGCCACCACCCTACTTGGGCTGATATTCAGACATTGATGAATACCCTTCTCAGTACAGAAGAAAAGTCATTAGTACTTTCCCAAGCTACGGCTCTTGCATTGGAGGAACAGAGACAAGGCGGCAATGCACCTGGTTTAGCCCCGGTACATGTTTTACCAACTGTGAACCCTCGTAGGTGGATTCAAACTCCAGGAGTAGGAGCCCCTGAGATTACTAGATATAAAAGAATGATTTTACGTGGACTTAAACATGCCATTCCCAAACCAATGAATGTGGCAAAGTTATATGAAATTCATCAGGAAAAAGAAGAAAATCCCTCTTCTTTCCTAAATCGTCTTACTACAGCTATGCGAAGATTTACTACTCTTAATCCAGAGGCTGATGAGAATCAGCGAATTTTAATTTCTTTATTTATTGGTCAAAGTTCTTCAGATATTCGGAAGAAGTTGCAGAAGGTGGAAGGAGTGATGGGTATGAGAATGGGACAGATAATGGATATTGCATTTAAGGTTTATATAAATAGAGATGAACTAAGTAAAAAAGAAGACGGAAAGTTGATGAAAAAGCAATGCAGCATGCTTGAAAAACAGTGCGATTTGATTGCAGCAGTGGTTGGTGTAGGCCAAACAGACAAGGCAAGAGGGCCACGGAGAAGATTGGAGAAGGACCAATGTGCGAAGTGTTTGAAGAGAGGTCATTGGGCAAAAGATTGTAGAAATAAGGAGGTACCTAGACCTCGCCAAGATGGACGGGGAGGCTCATATGGCTATAAAGAGGCCCCTGGCTCTCGAGACAACTATAGGGAATCAAGGATAGTCTCAAATTCCGATTTAAATTCACCTCAGGCCCGCATCGCAGTTGCCAGAGGGCAGGAGGAAGAATCAGAATGAAGGTGGATGGGATATGAGGGCGGCTCGCGGGAAGAACCATATGTGTCCCTTACCCTGAATAATTCGGCGATCCAAGGACTAGTAGATACAGGAGCGGCCTTCTCTATGATACCACGAGCAATGTCCCGTCTACCTTTAACCCTCACGAAAGAAACTAAAGATGTAATGGGAATAGAAGGACACCGTCGTCGAGTCCCTTTGTCCCAACCCATCCAGGTACACCTTCCAGGTAGACAAAATAAGCAACAATATTTTACACATCAGTTTTTGGTTTCGGATGATTGCCCTATTGCAATATTTGGAAGGGATCTTCTAGCAAAGCTTCAAGCTCAAATCATATTTAAAGGAAAAACCTTGGAAGTAATGATACCAAAGCAACAAGAATGCACCTTCCAAATGATCCTAAGGGGGGAGCCAGAAGTTAAAGAGAAGCAACAGTGGGAGCCTCCGGAGGGAATCCATCCTGATATTTGGGCCAGAAAGAATAATCCTGCTCGTGCGGTCAATGCTGAACCAGTGAAGGTCAGATTGAAGCCTGGGGTAGGCCCAACCCCAGTACGTCAATTTCCTTTGAAGCTAGAAGTACGGTTGAGTTTGAAGGAACTAGTAACGGACTTTATCCATTACCAATGGTTACATCAAACTACTAGTCCTCATAATACCCCCATATTTGGAGTTCCCAAGGAAGGCCGCCCAGGACAGTATAGGATGGTGCAAGACTTACGAACTATCAATGAAAAGGTTCTAGAGGATGTTCCAGTAGTGCCAAACCCACATACTCTGTTGGCTCATGTACCTGGCGATACTACCCGATTTACTGTGATTGATTTGAAAGATGCATTCTTTTCAGTACCCCTTCATGAAGATAGTCAAGATCTTTTTGCATTCCAATGGGAAGATCCAGCTGATCATCGACAGTGTCAGCTAACCTGGTCTGTGTTACCTCAAGGGTTTATCAGTTCCCCATCAGAATTCACAAAGGCTTTACAGAAGGATTTAGGACCATGGTATCAACAACAACCAAAGTCAGCATTGCTAGTCTATGTGGATGATCTTTTGATCTGTAGCCCAGATAAGAGGAGCAATGAACAAGATGCTGTGAGTTTATTGAATCATTTGCATGCCTGTGGATACCGAGTGTCCAAGGATAAGGTACAATGGAACCAGAAGCAAGTAACGTACCTAGGATACCAATTATCACAGGAGGGACAAATGTTATCAACTGAAAGGCGGACAGCGATTTGTGGTTTACCACCACCAACAAATGTTAGGGAGCTACGATCGTTCTTGGGTTTGGCTGGCTTTTGCCGACAGTGGATACCAAACTACAGTAGCTATGCCACTCCTTTGTATGAGTTATTGAAGAAGGAAACAGATTGGAAATGGACTAAAGAATGTCACCAAGCTTTTGAAGATATCAAACAAGCTTTGCAGAAAGCACCAGCTTTAGCCTTACCAGATGGGCTTAAACCATATAGACTCTATGTTTCAGAAAACAAGGGAACTGCGAGTGGAGTTTTGACACAGCAGTGGGGCCCTGACCATTTACCAGTGGGTTACTACTCATCTCAACTGGATCCTGTAGCAAAAGGATGGCCAGCATGTCTGCGAATTGTGGCAGCCACAGGAATTCTTATGAAGAAAGCTGAAAAGATCATGATGGGAGCCCCGGTGGAAGTACTAGGACCTCATGATTTGAAAAGGATCCTGGGAGAAAAGGCTGCAAAGGTCCTTAGCCCAAGTAGGCTTACCCAATATGAACAGCAGTTGCTAGGACGACAAGGCTTACATCTGAAAGCTTGTAATACTTTGAATCCAGCAACACTACTGCCCCAACCGGGAGAATTAATACATGATTGTATCCAGACATTAGAATGTACATTGAAACCTCGGATAGATTTGACTGATCAGCCAATAGCAGGACGACATTTATATGTGGATGGAAGCTCGAAGGTAATAGATGGACAGCGGTATGCAGGCTGCGCTGTGTGTGAGGACCAGAAGCCTATAAAGAGTGTTAAATTGCCACCTACCTATTCAGCCCAGATGGCGGAATTGGCCGCAGCCATAGAGGCCTTGAAAGAATTGGATCAACAAGAGGGGAATATATACACTGATTCTAAGTATGTATTCCAAACTGCACATGCCTTCGCTATGTTGTGGAAAGAAAGAGGTTTTATTAAAAGTGATGGACACCGGATTGAGCATCAACAAATGATAAAAGAATTTTTGGAATGTGTTCAATTGCCAAAGAAGGTAGCCATTATCCATGTGAAAGCCCATGGAAAAGAATCAGATTCAGTTAGGCAAAAGGGGAATCATCAAGCAGATGAGGCAGCAAAGGAAGCAGCATTGAGTGGACAGCCGTTAGAGAAGAATTTAATGAGCATCATGATCCCATGGAGAGAGTTGATCCCTCAATATTCTAAAAAGGAAGAAGATGCTGCAATACAGTATGGGGCTCAGAAGTTATCCAATGGTTGGTGGCAATTACCTACAGGATTAATTTTTGTCCCAAAGACAGTGCTTCGAGCTCTTGTACTAGAGACTCATAAACAGACTCATCTTGGAGGCAACGCTTTAGGGGATCTTTTAATTAGACAAATAGTTGCACCAGGATTGTATGAAGAAACAAAGCGAGCAGTGTATGGATGTACTATCTGTGCAGCAACAAATCCTGCCCCAAAGCCACCACCAGCAATGGGAGGAAGACCATGGGCCTACTATCCTTTCCAGCGATTACAAATAGACTTTGCAGAATTACCAAGATGTGCAGGGTATAAGTACCTGCTAGTTATAATAGATCAATTGACAGGATGGATAGAGGCCTTTCCTACGCGAACAGCGACAGCAATTACAGTAGCAAAGATACTGTTGAAGGAAATCTTTCCAAGATATTCTATGCCAGAGACATTTGAGTCAGACCAAGGCCCACATTTTGTGAGTAAAATAATTTGTGCTGTAAGTGTGGCCTTGGGATTCAAGTGGAACCTCCATACCCCATGGAGACCACAATCATCCAGTCAAGTTGAACGTGCTAACCGGACAGTTAAGACTTTATTGACCAAGCTTTGCCAAGAGACTAAGTTGAATTGGATAACAGCATTGCCATTGGCTTTAACTATTATGAGAAATACTCCCAGGGGAAAAACAAAACTGACTCCGTTTGAGTCACTGTTTGGCAGACCTCCCATTGAGCCTGGGCCCCAGACAGAGATTAATGGGGAATTGGGAAACAGACAATTATTAGAATATGTTACTGCCTTGCAGGGTGTTTTGTCTTCTATTCACAGGCATAATCGTGAGTTTCAGAGGTTACCCTTGGATGTGGCCATTCACCAATACCAACCCGGAGATTGGGTACGAGTTCGGAAGTGGAAACAAGAACCTTTGCAACCCACGTGGGGACCACCGGAGCAGATCATTTTGATTACTGAGTCCGCCGTAAAGCTCGTAGGCCACAAGCGGTGGATCCATGCCAGTAGGATAAAGAAAGCAGAACCTACAATTACTCAGGAACCAGAGAAGGGAGTAGCCAAGGACTCCCCACCTGGAGAGGCGAAGAATCAGACACCTGAAGAAAAGTTGTTATCGGAAGCCGTACCGGGTTTCAACCTGAAGCTCAAGTTGAAGAAACAGAAAGACTGAGATTGTATGGGAGGTTCACGGAAACCTTTTCCCATCCAGCCTACTAGTATACAAGTACCAGGAGATCCTAGGAGGAAGGTTCCAATAACAGTAGTCCAAATTGTAGATACGTGTACTAAGAATAGAAAGCAACATCTACATACTGTGGCTCGAACCTTTCTGAATTCTGTTCTACCGCCCGATATTGATCTAAAGACTGTACGTTTGAGGTGGTAGATGGGAGGGTCTCCACCAATGTTGCCACCGGAAGCATATACTGTAAATTGGAGAATTGAATCTTTGCAAACTTGGGGACGTGTTGAAGTAAAAGTTATTTTGCCCCATGTTCCATTGATTGCCAATATACCAAAAGATCCTAGGCAGTATTATTATCATCCTGATTTAGAAGCGAATCTCACATACCGACGACGAGTGTGGCGTGTAAGGGCAGGTCGTTACATCCTTGATCAAGGCCCTTAAGTCAATGGGAGGAAGTGTTCCACCTTCCCCATTAATTGCAATAATAGCTGCAAGAGATGAAAGGAACTATCAAAGGTATCTTCGAGTTCCTGTAGTAGTAATTCAGAAATGACCACCTTTACTTGGTTCACGCCTTGATAGACCATATCAGTGGCATACAGTGGTTCAGACTTGGGTGAATCACAGAATTCCAAACAGTGGTATTAGATTTGTGTACTAGATTTGTGGCCTAAGTTGTATCTCATGTTAAAATGGGAAGAAACTCAGCAGATATTAATTCTCTGGGCTTTAAGCCTATCCTTGGTACTATTTTGTGTCTCACTTCTTTATTTGTGGTATATATCTGCCTCCCAACTTCTTTTTCCACTCAAGAAGTGAGAATATGTAGAGATCAAAGGAGCTCATTCCAGAAGGAAAAAAGGGAAAATGTGTTTGTTGAACTCGCTCAAGAGGTAGCCAAAGGATTTAACCTCACAAATTGTTGGATTTGTGGAAGTCCAAAAGGATTTTTAAAATGGCCATGGATAGGATTTCCCCTTGCACCCTACTGGCTTTTAAGTAATAAAAGTGAAGTACATGTTAATCTGAGCACCTGGACAGAGCCACATGAATGGGAGTTGTACAAATCAAGTTTGGGCAAATATTGTCTCCAACAGAATATTTCGAGAGGCAAATATGTTGGAGCCAGTAAATGTAATTGGATGTTGGGATGGCGAGAGTATTGTTCCATTGGTAATTGTCCAGTTACAAACTGTACTAAATTTGTTTCTCGATGGAATAATACACACATCCAACTCGAAAATGGAACATGGTGCTCATGTATTCCTGGTGCACGTAATCGGAGTTCATGTAGGTCTAAATGTTCGGATCCTTACACAGATATTCAATTGAGTGACTGCCAAGAAAGGAATCTAACGATTCCTACCATCTTGAAAGATCAAGGTTGGCTATGGAAGCACCTTAATGGAACTGTTATTATGGGATTTCAGAATTATTGGACAGTATGGAACCAAACTAATAATGATACTAGATGTACATACAGAAATGAATCCCAATTATGGAAGTGTAATCTTGTTTTGGGACAAGGATACCGTATTGTCACAGGCCCTCTCGGTGAAAAGGATACATATTACATTCCTTACAATAAAAATTCTCCAATTCTACACAATACTACTATGCCTGCATTGAAAGGACACTATTGGATTTGTGATCAAAAGGCTTATGCAATTCTCCCTTTAAATTGGACTGGCATTTGCTATGTTGGAATCATACAGCCAATGTATACCATAAAAGGTGGAAATTTAAATCCTTTAGTCCCAGTATTTGATGGAGAACAGTCTGAAAGAAAAAAAAGGGCACTTGATCTTTCTTTAACAAAAGGCCAAGACAATGGTTGGAGAGATACTTGGCCTCCAGAAAGGATCATTGAACATTATGATCCTGCTTCATGGGCACAAGATGGTTCAGCGGGTTACCGCGGCCCAATATACATTTTGAATCGCCTTATTAGACTTCAGGCGGTAATAGAAATAATAACTAATCAAACAGCTAAATCTTTAACCTTGCTTGCTGATCAATCAACTCAAATGAGAGAAGCAATACTTCAAAACCGACTGGCCTTGGATTATTTGTTAGCTAAAGAAGGAGGTGTCTGCGGACTCCTTAATTTGACAGAATGTTGTGTGAAAATTGCTGACAACGGCAATGTAGTAAAAGACATTGCTAATAAAATCAAAAAGCTTGCTTATGTCCCAGTGCAAACTTGGAAAGGAATAAATCTTGGAGCTTGGGGAAGCTGGTTCAATTGGTTTGGAGGAATGAAAACAATGATTATATTAGTTCTTCTGATTTTAATGGGATGTATGCTTTTGCCTTGCTTAATGCCTGTAATTATGAATGGTATTCGTAGCATAATAGATAATGCAGTAACCAAAAGTAACATGCAAATGTATGGCAGAATTATGTATCAACAAGTGATCCAGAATGAAGAAGCTATATGATATAAATATCAAAAAGCTTCTAAGGGGGGAATTGTGACACTGAATTCTGTTTGTTTGACTGTTTAAATTAATAACATATTTTGTTCAATTAAGCTTTCTTTGCATAGGCAAAGTAAAAAGAAGTATTAGGCCTGTTTTGCTGTTTTGAATTCATAGTAGAAATGAACTGAGAATCACCTCGCTTGTGCTATAATGCTGACAGTTAATTTACTTGTGTGTGTGTAAAGAGAAATGCTAATTTGCTGAATTGTAGAATCATTGTTTGTTTAAAGCTGTGTTTGCAAAATAGATAATTGTATTCTCACAGGCTTTTAGTTGCAAATGCACCTGTGCCCAGACTATGTTGCAAACTATGTTGCACATGTGCAAGGTCAATATGAACATAACAAGTGTGAAAAACAATCTCCTAATATGGTTACCAGGAGGAAATGGGCATGGATTAATGATGTAGTTATGATGTAGATGTGATGAAATTGATGCATGAATAATTAGTAAAATAAAGCTTATAAAAAGGCCAGCACAGCAGAGTTTGTCAGAACTGGCTTGGCCCTTCTCCACGTGCACGTGTTAGAAATAAATATACTCTATCCTCCATCTTGTTTCATTCGTTCTTGAGCTCTATTGGGTGAGTATTGGGAGCGGATCCAAGCTACCAGGATCCCTAAAAGGGACTGGGGCGTATTGTTTGTAACAGAAGGGATGGGCATCCGACAGCTCTCATCTCAGACTTGCATCTGGGCATGGATGGCCTAACTGTTGGAAGAGGTGTGGGTGGCTTGCATCTCAATGAAGTGAAATGGGTATACAAAGCGAAGGCAAATAAAGAAGGAAAACCTTGGCCTTTTACAGGAAAATTGCAGCTTGCAGAATGCAACCTGCCAGTCCAATGAAACAGGTCAAACATCGTTTAAACTTACAAGGCACTCAACCTGCTTTATCAAACAGGCCAAGTGTCTCTGACGAAGCCATGTCCCTCCCCGCTTGGGTCATCAGGAAAGCGAAGCAACATTGGTTATGATTTGTCCTATGAGCATGGTACAGATATAAATTCTTAACTTATTTGAAGAAATCCTTCTCCTCCCAAATCCATGAATGGGTAACAAACTTCATAGATTTGCGAAAGAAAAACAACAACCCAAACACCCCAGCATCTCCAGAAGCTCAAAGCATAGCAACTCTGAAGAGGCTTTGACAACAATAGCAAATAACCCACCCCAGGGACATGAAAGATAGAACACAGATGTGAACTTTAGTTACACAAAACTAGTCCACGTAAGGTGTAATGAGTACTCAGTTTTTAGTGGCTTTCCTTCAAACCTATAAATTTGATCATTTGGAGTTATCATTAATTGGAATTGGAAGCGAATTTGGAAATGTAAGGCCCAATTCTGCAATTCTAGCCAAATTCTCTTTGTCAGCCACTGGCCACTGAGCAAAACAACCATTAAACCCAGGATGTTAAAGAAAAATGGTCTGAACAGTTGGTGCTATTTCTGCAGCGGTATCAGCTTTATCTTACCCTTCGTATGTCAGCTCACAGCCCACAACTGCCACTGTTATCTAACAGCCCTGAAATGTGCACCCCTGTTTTGTTCATGGCTCACCAGCACTAGGCAAAAGATTGCTAAACAGAAGCATGCCCTTCTAAGACAAAGCAGAAATATTCTTTAGCCAAGCACCTATTGTTTATTTTCATATATTGAAATGGTGAATGTGTACTGCTCTTAACTTAATGTGGAAATACAGGCATTTCTGATGTTATCCTTAAATACCCTTTAACTATATAACCCTTGTTTTATCATCGTTGTCCAATGTAGATGTTATTCATGCATGTTCTTTGTGTGGAACCCATGTATGGAAACTAATACCCAACTATTCAATTTCACCTTGTCCTTAGGCAAAGCAAAGCAAAGAGTACTTCCTAGCAAGGACATATTTGTTTCCTATGTATTGATTAGACCTCCGGCCCCTCAAATAGATTTAAACTCTCCAGTTTACACCTGCCCCCCCCAACATCTTTCGTTCCCTTCAGCCATACCCAAGCCAAGAGCTTGGAAATGTTACTTTTTAAAACTATAACTCTCATAAGCCCCAGCCAGCATGGCCACTGGATTGGGCTGATGGGAGTTGTAGTTCAAAAAAGTAACTTTTCCAAGCTCTGCCCAAGCCCTTGTTCCTTATAGGGTGCCTATGGGAACCTGGTATTTCCTGGAGGCCTTGGAGACACTCATTAGCCCCTTTGTCCCCTCTGTTACTGCCAAGGTATGTAGCTGAGGCGGCCTTGTCACTAGATGAGGAACTGGTTGCAAAACAACTCTCTGAGACGGTGTCCTCACTGGATGAAGATAAGGATATGGTCAAACCAATGGGAAAACTAGGGATTCATGAGATCTCTGGTGCTACCCTTGTTTAAGAAAAAGAGAAGACCAGGGTGCATTTTATAATGTGCAGTCTTATAATAGGCATCAGAGTATACTGCATATAATGAATAATATCAGTCCCAACCCAATAGTCAGGACAGTTGGCCACCTGCCATGACCATTGGGCCAGACATAATCACTTTTCTCCTTTCTTTAAATGTAATGGATAATAATGATGACACTGGGGGTGATATAAGGAGGGACACATAGCCCGGACATAACCACAGCTATGACACAAAGAGGCAGCCCCATTTCTTTCCCCCCTATCCCTATTAATCTGCTGTTTCATCTGAGGTAAATCTCGAATTTCTGCAGTCATTTCCTCAGGGAATTCAGACCCAAACACAGTGCTCCACCCTATAGCCAGATGCTTTCCTCACACTGACTTCCTAAACCTCTCAACTCTTAAAGTCTATTGTATAACTCCAAAGTGGAGGGTACGCCAGCAGAAGAGGGTGACCTTTCTTCCTTAGGCACTGAATCAGATTGCATGGATCCTCCTCTACTACCCATAGATGGTGCTGCGACACCAATGGGAGTCACATCAGTGTGGGCCGAAGATGACAGGGGTATAGTTGGAAAATTCCACCTTGCTCCTTCTGGGGTTGATGACCTTGAGCCCCATGATGATTTATGCATAGATTTCTCCAGGCTATGAGGGAAAGAAAAGCCAGGATATATCTATAGCATATCACATATATCTATAGCATTTTACAATTATGTTATAAATCCCAGTGATTCCAAAAGACCCTCAAACACTTGTTAACTGTTACTGTGTAGAGTTAAATCCTTTACTGGTTTTGCAGTTAAATTGTCCCCTGACTTACTAGAATGTATTGCCACAAGGAAACAGGCACTTGAGAAATAACTTCCTCTTGATAAACTGTGCCTGTTTAGGGATCCGTCTGTACTAACACAGCAATAGTTTCATTGTGGGCAGCTTGTGGTGAGACAATTTAACTGATCCATAAGCCCCAACGTTGACCATAAAATGCTGACTATAAAATTGGAGGGGATAGATTCAGGCAGCCCTGAATCTGTTGTTTAACCCAAAGAAAATATTTACTACCTCTTCAGAAGGACTACTCTTGAATGAACATATAAAAGATATGCTAAAGAATATTTAGACACCAAAGGATACTCTATCGAAATAGTAGACAAAAGATGGTTGAGGACAGAAATTACAGGGGAGCCCTATCTTGGGGCTCTTCTAATCATAAGAAGATGATTTGGAAAACTTAACAGCTGTTGTCAGATGTTTTCTGTACGTTTAAAAATGCTTTTTCTTTGGTGTTACTGCTTGTTGTTTCTACAGTGTTAGAATTTGATTTCTCATAACCTTTTCTTTCCACTCAAGGAAACTGTGGTTTCCTCTGTGGACCAGCCACATATTAACTTTATTTCTTAACACTTAACTTGCGATAGCATAAACCCTACTAATTAACCCAATCTTGTGTATGTTTACACAATAATTTTTCCCTCAATGCAATGATTTTCCTATTTCTTATGCCCCACTGGCTCCACAAAACCCAGCAACAGCTGAACTGTATGGGATCAGGAACAGCACAAACAATCCAAATTAGACTAACTAGGGCAGACGGGGATCCCGAGCAGGCAGAGCTCCAGAGGAAACGTCCACGTAAATTGATGTAGACAGCTACTGGTCCCCCATCCACCCCCAAACTCCGCAAGTCATGTCCCGGGAAAGAACAATAATAACTCATTTAGGTACTTTCTGGTGTTCTAAAAGCACTGCTTATATGTTAAAAGGAAACTTCCCTTTCTCACTGTAGTCCCTTGGGATTATAGACCGATGTTATTAGGATCCTGTCAGATGTCTTAGACTTGTGCATGAGCAATTATATTAATAGGTTAACCTTGTACTTAATTTTAAACAATTTTTCCCTCTTAATACCTCACCAGAATTTATTGCCACCAGGCCAACTAGTCCGTGTCCTAAACCGGGCTACTGCACTGTCATGTCTCGTAGCCACCAGCAGATGGTCCAGCCACCCACTGCAGGTCTGTCACCCCCAAACTTAGGACACTACCCCTTCAAAATGTGTCATCTGGTTCTCTGTTGGCTGATTGGGTTCTGCGTACAGAATTCCCCAATCACTGCCTTCTGGTCTCTGTTAGCATTTAGATGCATCCATAAAAATGCCCCAGAAGGTCTCCAACAGACAATTTGCCCTAAGGTCTCTTAACGACACTCATGACTTCCACCCCCTATTTAAATTAAGCCAAATTTATCTCTATCAAATATTAGGCCTTACCCCAATGAAAGGAAACAATGTAAAAAAATGTAAAAACAATGAAAAAAGTACAGTCATGACTTTTCACCTCTGTGCCCTTTTCCCATTACCTCCAAGGTAACACTTATCACTGCACCTGGGAGTAGCCACTTGTTACAACCAAATGCTGTCATCCCAATTAATTTGAGTGGGTGTCCCCACTTGGGCACTACTTTCTGACTACATCTGGAAAGCACCCCAGGTTTTCCTAGGAACCTGGGTGCCTTTCGAAACCTCCAAAGGTGTTCAAGGCACTCCGGATCAAATGAGCCTTCCAGTGGAAACTATTGCTTCCACTGGGGTCCGTGAGTATGAGCATGCCAGAGAGGAAGGAAGTCCACTGCTGGCAGGCCCAACTTCTCATACATCTTAAGAGCTAGGGTACCCTTTTCAGGGGTAGGCACTAAGCAGAAGCTCGCCTCCCTTATTGTGGTTTTGTTCACTGGGGGATAGCAGGTTGCCCAACAGCAAGATGGCAAAATGCCCTCCCTTATCCCACAGCAACAAACCTTACACAAATGCAAATATATAAAAGAAATCAGAAAATGAAAATAAGACAATCAGACATAGCTTAGAATATCCACAACAAAATGGGGTGTAAATTTGGATATTATAGTACTTATCTAATGTTCTGAAGCGCCAGGCACCCGTGATTGGTGCCCAGTCACCTGGGGTGTTCTCGCCCCGTTGTAGTCCAGTGGTATTTAGGGTGCATTTTACACTGAACTTGTCTTTCTTATACCCTTTCTGTAGGACTGCTGTTAGCTACCCCTGTGGACCTATTAGTACTTGAGGGACATTAGAAGAAACTCCATCCCCTGATTCCTCCACTGATCTTAAGCGGGGCCAATTACACCAGGCAAGAGATACCTTAAGCCTGGATTTGCCAAAGAGCTGCACACTCACACAGTTTGAGAGGGGGCAATTTCCCAGACAGGGCTCTGTTGGCTTTAAGAATAATTTTATTTCAGTCAACTGACCACAATACAGTATAAAAATATTAAAACGAGACTGCTTGGTGACAGAGCTATGGCAGACATCAAAACAATACAATAAAATTAATTACAATTCACAGTCTTACAGGGTCTGGTCACAATGGCCAAGTTTGGAAATTGGCCACTTGAACGGTAATTGCCTTGTCAGAGCCCTCTAGTAAAACAGGCAGAAGAGACTCAGGGGAGCAGCCTGGAAGGGACTGCATAATAGGGTATAAAAGATCTTTTCTGGCCCCTTCATAATACCTACAATTAAACAGAACATGTAAAACAGACTCCACTTCAGCATTATCACAGGGGCAGCATCTAATATTCCTTGGAGTTTTATCGTATCTACCCTCCAAGAGTTTAGAAGGTAGGGCGTTGAATTGGGCCAGAGAAAATGCCCTCCTGTACTTAGGTACAGGTAGCCTACTTAGAAAGAGCACCCCATCATTACAAGGGAAACCTGTTAGACCCAGTGATCGAGGGGAACAGGGGCCCGAAACAGCTACAAGAAGGTCTTGGATGTCAATGTCCACTAGCTGCTGTTTAACAATCGCCTTGGCCCTACCAAGTCCCATAGAGAGTAAGTCAGAAGGAGAAAGGCCAACTGAAGCAACTTCATCCACCTTCACCTTGGTTCAAGATGGCTTAAGAGGCTCTCTCATTATCTGAGATGTAAATGAGCTTTGAGTGAGCATAAGACAGCAGCATAGCCAGAATTGAATGACATAGTTCCAAGCTAAGCATTTTAAAGAGTTAAGGCCAGCCTCCAAATTAAGGGTAGCTCCAGAAACACATCTTGGGACACTAAAAATAGATCTAAGGAAGAAGGATTGAATTCCTTCAAGTGATCCTTTAAAGTAGGGATACCAAATTGGTGCCCCATAGAATATCATCGGGACTATTTTGGTTCTTAAAACACGTACTGTTGCTGGCAAAAATTTCCCTCCCTTTGTGAAAAAGAAGTGGGTCATTACACCCATGTTTTTCTCAGCTTTGGCCTTAACATATTTGCCGTGGATTCTCCAGTTGACTGTTTCATGGAACCAAATACCCAGGTATTTGTAGGAGTCAACCTGTTCGATTTTGTCGTTCCCCATGAACCAACGGTACCTGACCTTTCTCCTGGAAAATACTATTACTTTAGATTTAGTATAGTTAATTGTAAGGTAATTATCTTTACAATATTCTGCAAAGCCACTGAGTAGTCTCTTAAGACCCAGCCGGGTTTGGGAAATTAGAACCGCATCATCTGCGTAAAGCAGAATGAGTACTTTTGTATGCCCAATCTTTGGTGAATGGGATTGTATCGTTCCCAGGACAGAAGGAAGATCAGCCAAGTATAGGTTAAATAGGGTGGGGGCAAGAACACACCCTCGTCTGACACCTCGTGAGGAGGAGATCTCCTTCAAGAAGTGACCTCGATAGCTACATCGTACCTAGATAGATGTATTTTGGTACAATAAGCGAATCAGGAGCAATAGCCTTTTCTCAATAGAAAGCAGTTCTAATTTGCTCCACAGATGATCACGAGAGATAGAGTTGAAAGCAGATTTTAGGTCTATGAAGGCTGTAAAAAGTTTGCCACCTTGTGGTTTAGAATGTTTGTGCGCTAGGTGGGCCAATACAAAACAGTGGTCGAGTGTGGAGCATCCTGGTTTGAATCCTATCTGCTCTTCTCCCAAGATGTTGTGTCACTTATCCACATTTTCAGCTTTAGGCCTAGATAGCTGGTGAACACCTTCCCCACTATAGACAATAAACTGATTGTTACTCGGGTCATTCTTGGGTCCTTTCTTATAGATGGGAACTATGAAGGCTGTCAGCCAAATTGTGGGAATTATTCCTGATTTGTTTATTAGAGTGAAGAGAGAGGCCAACAGAGGGGCCCACCAGCTGATATTACTTTTCAGCAGCTCCGAAGGGATGCCATCAGGTCCAGGAGCCTTGTCTGTCTTTAACTGGGATTATAGTTCCTTAATAGTATTAGTATCAACAGGGGGCCAGTCAGGGATATCGGAGAGCAGATAAGTGGGAGGACTGGAGTTAGATGTGTTTGGGTCATTAAAAACAGCACGAAAATAATCCTCCCAGATATTTGCTGGGATATAACAATCTGGGCTTCCATTATGGTTACCTAGAGCTCCGGAAACAAGCTTCCAAAAGTATTTAGTGCTACAAGTGATGGATGCTGCAATCAGCATTTGCCAAGAGTCCCTGATTGCCTCACTTTTTTCCGATATAAAAGCTTCTTATATTCTTTTCTTAGCACATGATATGAGTGCAGGAGTTGGTGCTCATTATTTACTCAGTAGCAGCGATAAGCAGAGCGAATTCTTTTCCTGAGATCAGCGCATGCTCTGTCAAACCACTTGTTTGTTCTATCTGTCAGGTGTTTGTAATACCATTTGTAGTTTGGAGAGTGGAGTACATATCCTGCGTCATCTCCTCAAAAGCCATTATGCCCTTTTTTGGTGAACTATCTGTTGTTATTTGTTCTAAAGCTTTTATTTTATATTTATTTATTTATTTATTTATTAAACCTGAAGCTCTCTGGGTGGTTTACAATAACTAAAAACAAATACAATTTAAAATACATCTTTTAAAAAACAATTTAAAACACAATTTAAAAATTTTAAACAATATATTGTATGGGGAAGGTGAACAAAGCTGTTGAAGGCCTGTCCTGTTTTATTGGACCACTTGATCTTTTTAAAGCTAGCCGTTATAGGTGGGCTAGAGAGTACATAATGTGGCGTGTTCAGCTCTAGCACACCAGGGATAGCGAGAAGAAATTCCAGCATCAGATGGTCACTATCAGAGCAATCTGCTACTCTGAAACTATAACCCAGAGTTTTCAGGGCCTTATGGGTAATAATATAGTCAACCAAACTTCAGCCTCTGGGAGAAATATAGGTAAACTCCCCCCAATCATCTCCCGCACTGGAGCCATTTAAAATGCACAGGTCAGTTTTGGAAACAAACTGAAGCAGACCTACTCCTGCAGGGTTTAAAAGAGTATCTTTTGAGTGGCATGAGTTACTCTTAAGATGTCCTCTGCTGGCAGAGGGATGGACACCAGAGGTGGAGACATCCACCAGATAGGTTCCAGTTCTTGCATTGAAATCACCTGCGATTATAGGGAGTGCATGAGTAAATTTGGCCATCCATGTGCATAATGACATTTGGTTTTGAGCCAATTTAACATGGCGTCCTCCCTTCAAACCATTGGAAGGAAGTAGATGTTAAGTAACAGCAAGGTCAGCTGTATGGACCTCATCTCCAAAATCAGTGCCAGCAAGGTGGGATCACAGTCTGGGAGCTCAGTTATCTTGGCATCCAGAGATGAGGAGACCAAGATACTCAGTCCCTGTCTGGCCCTTGCTCTTGTTAGGGAGTGCAGGCATACAGAAGGTCACAAATCCATTGACATAAATATGGTCACAACACCATGTTTCTTGGAGCAAAATAATGTCAAACCTATTCAAATAGGCAAGGAAATTTTGATTACTGCATTTAGACTTCCACCCAGCAATATTCCAAGAAAGAAGTTTTAGAGGGGTGGGGCCATTCCCCTGTCGTAGTCAGTCTAGCTTTTCAGTTGTGTCCGTACTGCCTCCTAAGTTCTCCAAGACACAACAGTTGGAGGATGGTGCACAGGGGATAGATGTTAGAGGGATAGGTCTGTATGTATTGTTATTAGAATCTTGTAGGCCACTCTCATGTGGTTCCAAGTATTGTAAGGCTATCTAGTCAGTAGGTTTTGCATTCATATTTTTGTGGTCTGCAAGGACAGGGTTTTTTTGTGTACCATCACATTTAATAAATACCGGTGACTTTGGGGAGATCCCCAACTCACCAGGCTTAAAAGAGATGCTATTTTGGGTCAGTTTAGAAGGTTACAGTACCACAATTTCAGGGCTTAAAGCCAGCCGTCCCTTTGTATTAAGATATTGTAGCTTGTGTGTTGGCAGTGGCGTCACTAGGGATGGTGTCACCCAGTGCGGTAACTCATGGTGTCACCCCCATGGACCTCCTTTTTTGAACTATAACTCCCATCAGCCCAGTCCAGTGGCCATGCTGGCTGGGGCTGATGGGAGCTGTAGTTTAAAAAAGTGACTTTTCCAAGCTCTGGCTAAAAGCTGCTATACAGATCAGTTAAAAAACAGATTAAACAGCTCTGCAGCCGAAGGCTTACTTGTATAGGAGCACACCTGCTACTCAGAGTAGACCCACTGAAGTTAACAGACCTAACTCAGTTAGGGTCATTAATGTCAATGGCTCGACTCTGCATAGGCCTTAGTCAAACACGACCTATAGGAACTTGCCTTGTATCAGGTCCCGCTGCACACAGACTGGCAGCGTCTCTCCAGGATTTCAGGCAGGGGCCTCTTCCCAGCTCCATCTGCAGACCCTCTGCCGCTGCCCTGGGCCCTTCCATAGCTTTCCCACAGAGCTCGCCTGCAAGGCTGGCCTCAGCTCCCTGCACGGGGTGCCTTTGGGCCAAGGTTCCCCACCACACTCGCACGGCCAATCTACCACCCGCTCCCTTTCTCCCAGGCCTCTGCCCGACGCTGAAGGTCGTGGCTTGCAGCACACAGGAGGCCCAAACGCCCCTTCGTGTCTCAGGTGCAGGCCAAGGCACAGTTCACCTGGCTGGGAGCAAGCCCGCGGGACACAATGGGCCTTGTTTTCCCAGTAAACACAGCTCGGACTCTGTCGCAAAGCGCGCTTTGGAGAAGTCCAGAATCCAGCCAAAGGGCGAAGAGGGAGAACAACGGGGCGTCGGGGCATTTTCTTTCTACGGGAGATGAGCTGGGGAGGAACGGGCGCCAGTCATCCCCACTCCGATTAGGGTTGCCAGGTTCAGGGCCTGAGACTGATCCTGTATCTTTAGGAGAAGAGAAAGTCAGCCAGGCACCAAGAGGTCTTCTGTATCTTTAAAAGTTGTGTAAGGGGAAGGGAGAATTCCACCTTGTGGTTTTTCCCATTACAGTGTTGCAAGAACACCTGCACTTGGCTGACTTTCTCTTCTCCTAAAGATACAGGATCAGTCTCAGGCCAGGAACCTGGCAACCCTAACCCCGATCCATGCTGGCGTTTGCAGGCAGCCGCTGTGGCCGCACTATCATCCCATGCAGCAGCCCTTGTGAAGACCGCTGGCCTTGTCCCAACTGCTCTTCCCCATGGCAGCGGTGGTGCGCCGGGGCAAAGGCACCGCATCTCTCCAAGACTGCACCCTGCCGGGCCAGCTCGCTGGGCATCAGGCAGAAGCCATGGCAGCAGCAAAGAACAGCCGGGCAAAAGGCGAGAAGAGGCGGAGTTGCCAACTGCCCCGCTTCCCGGTGCCTAGGGGCGGCGGCTCTGGGTGTCACCCCTCTGATGGTGACACCTGGCATGGTCCGCACCTGCCACACACCCCTAGTGATGCCGCTGTGTGTTGGGGGGATTCCCTGAAATGTGTTGCAGTCTATTGACTGATTGGAAGCCTTTAGGGGGCTCAGAGAGGTTTGTACAGAACTTTTCCCGGTAGGGGTGGTTTTCCCTCCTTTTTTAGTATTGGAAGCAAGCGGACGGATATCATTTAATTTAGACTCATTGTCTCGATTGGTCATATTTAGGAGTATTTCTTTCAAAGAAGAAAGTCGCAGCAAAATCTCCTGCTGTTCGTGTCCTGGGAGAGCACCAAAGCTTCCAATTAGCATTAGTTCTTCAGGTGCAAAGTTTCCAGGAGCAATATTATCATTGCTCTCTGGAGGCTCTCCAGCGCCATTTATGCCCCTAAAATTCCCTGAGCCTGTAGTTACTCCACCTGAGTTATGGGTCGAGATAAGAATAGGGACATTGGTCAACTCAACTAATTTTCCAGTCAGTGGCTCCTTTTGCCTCAAAGTAGAGGGGCATCTCTTCCCCTCCCTTTGAGTTCCCAGAGATGTAATGCGGGAATTATCCTTAAAATGCCTCCTAACATCCATACCTTTTCTTTTAAACGCTTCTTTGGCTGAGTAAATTTTTGCAGCTGTAATAGCTGATGCGAAAGTTACCATTGCTCGCGCTGATTTGTAATTATAATAAAGATATTCAATCTTCCGAATAGAGTCTAAATCTAGGGAAATTGCAAGTGATGCTGATATAAGCTTCACCAGATGTACTTTGCGGTCATATTGTGTCAGCCAACCATTTGGTTTTGGGTAGTTAATAAAGACCAGGTTCTTTTTCATTAGCTGTAAATGCCATTTTTTGTTTATCAAGGTTGGTTTCTGTGGACGCTCTTGCTCCACATATTCCTTAGTAGAGGATGCTTTCTTGTTTGAAAGTTGGGAGATTGACCAAGGGTCTTGTAGTTCATCAGGTTCAACTACAGAAGCATGTTGGAAGGAAACCTTTGACTGCTGGGTTAGACATGCCCTTTTGTGTGCGCCCTTATTGATTTCATTATCCTGCCTCTCAGGATCAAGTACTTTTCATCTTTTATCCTCTGAGTCCAGTAGCTTAAATAATTTATTGAAATTCATTTTGGATCATTTTTTAGTGTTAACTGCCGTTTCTATATTTTTAGTTTTCTTTTTAGAGCTTACAGCGACCTTAGTGTGTTTATGTTGGATAGTCTTATTGGTCACACCTGTGAAATTTTTACCACTCTTCCTAGTACTAGAGTTTTTGCTGTTCTTTCCATGTTGATTTGCTAGTGAGGAAGGCTCACTTGCAGTTCTAGCATCCTGGTCTGCCTTAGGTTTTGACATCGAATCCTAAAGGAGTTAGAGTTGGCTGATCTTCCCCCCTCAGTTTGTCCAATATTAAATTTGTTAAGGTGGTCAACAGCCCCTTACACTCTGAGAGGAAGTTCTTAATCTAGGATATATCCTCTGTCCACCTCGTAAACAGACTCCTGATCAGCTCAAGTTGGGTGTTAAATAAATTTGTTACCGTATGGGAGTCAATATTCTTGTTGCCAGAGGGCAGAGAAGGAGAAGAAGAGCCTGGCTGTAAAGGGGGATTTTGAAGTTCTTAAAGCTCACTTGTGACAATTCATGCCTACTATCCTGCTGTCTGTCTGTTGTAGGGACAACTGCAGGGGCTAATTCCACAGCCAGGTTACACTCGCCTTCCCCCTGGGTTTCCCAATCCATAGTTCTCATTATGCACTGGGGGCCCAGAGACCAATCTAATATCTCTTCATCCGGTAATTCATTCAACGCCTTGCCTGAGCACTTTCTTCCAAACTGGGGCCAAAAAAGTCCGTAATTTTGAGCTGACTGTGGGTTTTAACAAAGGACATAACATCTTCCGTCACAGGAACCAGTCCCAGTTGTTTATAACCTCCTCTAGTGAGAACCATCACACCCAAGTAGAATAAATTAGCAAAAGGGGGTTGACAGTATATGGAAAATTATATACTATTATTCAAAATAGCCCCCTCCAGAGGGGGTCTAAACAGCCAATAGCTCTGCTGAGCCCTGTCTCAATCTTAGTAAAATACAGGGGCAACTATATAGAGCATTAACCTCTAGAAGTCTTAAGCAGCCACACATTAAAAGCAAACATTCAAACTACCTAAGACCAGTAAAACAGTTAAAACAAGAAGAGACTTCCAATAGCTCATAAAACTTCACCAGGAATGGGTAATTAGACCAATTAAACTAGTTAAACTAATTAAGACAGAGGAATAACAGACAGATAAAAATAATAATAAAATAAAAGGAAAAAGAAAGAAACAAAAACAAAAAAAGAAAAAAGAAAAAAAGAGGAAAAGAGACTTCAGAGAACTCAAAAAACTTCAGTGGTAATAATACTAAAAATAATAAAAAAGGACCCTGGATCATTCGTAGGTCGTTGCAGTGATAAAAAAGCTGAACGGCTTTTAATTGACCTGCCCCCTCTGAGTAGTTCTGTGCTGCTCAATACTGATAACACAGTTAAAGTGGCAGCACTCCAGTACAAGTTTAGTGTGTTTAAAATCTTTGCCCGATAGACACTGAACATGGACACGGACTAATTCCAGACACGGCCCCAGCTAAAAGATTTTACGAACAAGGCAGTTCTTTGTTTCATACACTCGGGCTTCAACGGCCTCGGTACGCCTTATGTTATCAGTCTCGGCGTTCCAGGGTGCTCCTTCCTCCACACTTAACTCTCTCCTTCTCCTTGTTTATTAGTAATCTTGTGCTCTTATCATATTCTGCAGAGGCTGCTGCTTTTACAGCAATATCAGTATTTCTCCTCTTGTTCTCATTCCCAAGGAGGCTGTCTATCAGTGGGATCTCCAGTTTCTCATCCTTTGCTGGAGCTCCTTGAGTCTCAGGGGTCGGCACCTCATATTAAACCTCAATAAATCACTTCAAAGCTGAAGAAGATGTAACGAATCCTTCTGCTTGTAAGATTATGTGGTATGCTATTTCCAAGCTTCTCAAGTTCTCTTATTAAAGGGTATTTTAAGGAGTATTTACATGTCCAGAGTCTCAAGCTGGTGAGTTTGCCACCCAGCAGGAAACCGGAAGTCAAACCTCTGTTGGCTTCAGGGCTACTATGCCCTCCATGCCTCTCAGTTGAGGTGTTGTGAGACAGGGCCCAGGGCCCCCACCACGGAAATGCCCCCCTCTGCACAAGCCGAATGTGAAGGGAAAAGGGAAAAGGAAGACACAGACAATTCTCAGTCATGCAGGGTCACTTGGCAGCTGAGGTGCCTACGAACTCCTTCATTCAGAGCAAAGGGCAGTAGATGCCAGCATACAAACTTAACCCCCACTGGTTCTTGAAAGTAAGTTCACATGCCAGGGACCCCCTTACTCACAAACACAAGCAACCCACTCACTCTAGCTCCAAAGACCTAAAGTAATTGGCATCCCATTACCCAATAGATTAGTAGCCCAAGGTAACAGGCCATACTCACCCTGGGTGCATCCACTGAAACTCAAGCTCTTGAACGCAAAGACTTTATTGATGGTTCTCTTGAAAGAGGCTAGCCAGGAACACACAAAAGACTAGACACCAAAGACAGAAGGGCTCTGTCCCCTGGAGCTGAGTACAGCAACCAGGCTATTCGGAAAGGAGCTGACGGGAGATGCACCCAGAGCCCCAAGCCTTCTCCCAAATGACCCTGTTGAGAGTTTTCAACTGAGACCTCTCCAAACTCCTAGGTAGGCACCCAGGGACCTGGAGAGAGGCTCAGCGGCTACAGGGAGCCAAGAGTTTCCGTGCTGTCCATTCCTGGCCAATGCACCAATTGTAGAAGGAAAATTTTCCAGTCAATTTATTGTGCTGCAAAGGACAGAGTTTATGGAGAGGTAGCAAAGACCAATGCATTGGGAGAGAGGTCACCAAGTACCAACTCTGCCCAAAATATGCCAAGCAGAGGTTTATAAAGAGTTTACACGTCATACCAGAGCTTGGAAAAGTTACTGTTTTTTTAACTACAACTCCCATCAGCCCCAGCCAGCATGGCCACTGGATTGGGCTGATGGGACTTGTAGTTCAAAAAAGTAACTTTTCCAAGCTCTGCATCATACATAGGTTACAGCCCAAAAGCATACATTATTACCATATTTAGCAATATCATACACCTTCAGGGTGGTCCTTAATCATATTTTATCCCTGCCTATCCACGTGCCAGCAAGGCAAGCACCTAACACAACCATAATCTGATGTTTATGGTTGCACAAGTTCCCTTTTCTTAGCCTTCAGCTGCTGTGTTACAACTTAGTTTCATTTTTAGGCAAGCACACTCATTCCTCCTTTAATATGAGGATTTATAAGCTGGAGAGCAAGAGCTAAAGCTGAACTGAGGCCTACCGAATCCCATGGGATTTCTCCAAGGAGATGGGATTGTAAATCCCCTTACAAATGTAAATGTCATATGAGAAATGCATGTATAACCATGGCATGGCTTGACATGTGCATTGTGGTTGACAGAGTGCCTATTTGATCACATTGATCTGCGAAACTTTATTACTGCAGGATGGGTGGTTCATGACAGATGCTCTTGGAGGTCACTGATTCATAGGGTCACCATAAGTCATAATCGACTTGAATGCACATAACAACAACAAAGGGGGGGCAAAAACCAAGATGCTAGAAAAGTAGGAATTTATTGTATGTATAAACACAATGTGTTTCAGCCTGTTGATTTTCAGGCTTTCATCAGGGGCTATAAATCAAACAGCAAGAACAAATTTACTTACATAAACATGTAAAATCATATATCTAACATCTATAAATCAGTCTATGTATTACAATGCAGGCTAACAAGAAGTTCAAAGGAGCAGACAGCTTACAACAGTGTAAACGCCTCAGAGAACAGAACATTAGGCATGTGTATATATACAAGCAACCAGAAATAAGATACCGGTGGGATCGCTTAAGTATTTTACTTATTACTGAATGACAACCATCTGGGAGTGGAAAACAAGTGAGGGACCATGGATATTTTCTGGATTTCATAATAGAGGAAGAAACACGAGCTCCTCATTTAGACCATTAGGGGTCATCGTCTTCAAATTCAGTATCCATGTCATCTCTCTCCTAAGTAAAATGTCATTGCTCTCCCCACATACTTTTTCTAAAACCCAAAATTTAAGTTTGGCAATAGAGTGCTGACAACTATTGCAATGATCCACTAAGGTGGCGCCAGACGACTTGTTTCTAATATTGCTGAGGTGTTCCCCTATGCGTTTTTTAACAATTCTAGAGGTCTGTCCAATATATAATTTCAAACAACAACACTGAATTGCTTAAATAACTGACAGTATTGCATGTTGAAAAATGGTTCAAAGTGTACTTTTTTGATTAATAGGGTTTACAAACTCCATCATTTTACATGTAAATCTGCAGTGGGCACAATGTCCACAGGGGTGATGGCCCCTAGGTGCACTAGTGCCTGGCAGGATATTTGTAATGGGATGAATTTTATCCCTAAATTCACTTTTAATCAGAATGTCTCTTAAATTCCTGGTTCTCTTGAAGGAAATCAGGGGTTGTTCATGACAACCAGGAATATGATGTATGATGTGCCAGTGTCCTTTTATACTTTTTTGCAATATGTTGGTGACATGGTCAAATATCAAATTGCAGTTTAAACGATCAGGGGCTTTCTGTACCGTTTGCTGCAAAAGATCAGTGCGTTCTCTGTGGGAAACTTTCTTAAAGCTGTTCTCAACAATATTGTTTGGATACCCCCTCTTAATTAATTGTTTCTTCAAAATATGAGATTGTTGCACAAAATCTTTTTTGGAAGAACAGTTCCATTTAATCCTTAAGAATTGTCCATATGGTAAATTCTGCCTCAGGGGCTTGGGGTGGGTGCTGTCAAATCTTAGATAGGTGTTCCTATCAGTGGGCTTCCTATATATTGTAGTGCATAGCTGATTTTCTTTTTTAATTAATAAGTCCAAAAAATTGACCTTCCTCAAACTGTGGTGGCAATCAAATTGGATATTGGCACTCCTGTTATTAACCCATTCAAAGAATGTGTTTAGATCGTCGACTGAACCCCTCCAAATCAAAAAGACATTGTCTATAAATCTCCACCACCCCACCAGTTGTTCAGAAAAAGAACCAGAGGACACAATGATTTCTTTTTCAAAGGATTCCATAAAAATATTGGCTACTTCGGGGGCCATGGGACATCCCATGGCCACCCCTTTAATCTGCCAATAGTATAAGTTGCCAAACTTGAAATAATTTCTGCACATAGTTATTTCTGCCAATGCGCAGAGAAAATGTGTAGGAGGATGTCTAACAGTAAGCTTGTCCAAAGTACGCCGAATAATATCTAGGACTTGTTCTTGGGGAATGTTGGTGTAGAGTGATCTCACATCCATAGTTACCAGGATATCCAAGGGTTCCATGGAGATGGACTGTATCTTGTTCATGAAATCTGTGGAGTCCCTTATGTAGGATGGAATGGTGGATATAAAAGGTTTCAAGAAATAATCAACAAATTGTGACAAAGGTTCTAGAATGGAATTGCAGCCTGAAACAATGGGACAACCGGGGGGAGGCATAACACCTTTATGAATCTTAGGTAGGGTTTAAAAAACTGGAACCCTAGGATTCTTATTAAACAGGAATTTATGCTCAACATTGGTGATGTATCCCAGGTTAACATCTTCCTCCAGAACAATACTGATTTCATGAGCAATACTGGAAGTGGGATTGTCAAAGCATATTTTATATGCTGTCTGACAATTGGAAGAGAATCTCTTCCTTATACTGTTGGATATCTTGGATCACTATTGCACCACCCTTGTCAGCTTGTTTGATTACTATGGAAGGGTCCCGTAATAAGGAGTAGTTTAAAACTGCCCCCTTATTCCTCCGTCTCCCAACTAAAGCTGTAATTTTCCTAAGAAAACAATTGGAATGGTACAAGATAAGGTGCCTGGGCAGACAGCCAATGTGCTATGTTTACTATCAACTTGAAGTAAAATGAAGCTCATGTTTTGCCAAAGGTTTTTCCCTTCCCTGAGGCAAGTAAGTTTAAGATCTGAATGACCGTGAAATACACTGGTAGGGAAAGAAGATTTAGTGTTTTATTGCAGCAAAAGCAAGCAGGCACTTACACTTTATAGCTAATGAGCACAGTTTTTGTCTCACATTCTCTATTTTCCCCCGTTGGAAGCCCCCAGCAACAGGTGGAGAGATTCCCTTTATGGCCCTGTTTGGGTTTATACCACATCACACGTCCCTTCAGGCTGATGTCAAGGCTTCTGGCTGGTGTTGAGGCTTATCTGCCAGATTCAGAGCCCTTTATTTATACCCAAAACACCCTCTGGGAGGGGGCATAGGTGGCACCTATACCTGTGAGATTTTTATCTTTCCCGGGGCAAGTGTCTTTAGATCCCACACTTTTGACTTTTGTTTATTTTACAGTGACCTTGAAGCTGTTCTAGCCAGAGCTGAGAAGGCAGCTGTGGAGCCTTCTCCTGCCCCTCTCAGAGTGTGTGAAAGCATTTTCTCTGAGGAACCCCTCCTGGTTGTTTTGACTAATTAAACTGTGTTGTCCTGGCTTCTGTTTGCAACATTGGAGAGTGCAAAAAAGCTTCTTCTCAGCTTTCTGTCCTATACAGGGTCAGAGAGCTTTCTTAGATTCCAGTATTATGCAAGCAGTTTGCAAAAGCAATAAGCACCCCATAAATCAGGGGCATGAGACAAGAAATGGGACAAGGGGAATGGGGCATGCCACACTAAGCCTCCTCAGTTGTTCATCTAGATGTCTTCCGGAGTTTATTTGCCCCTTCAGCTCAGTATATTGTGTGGCTGATACTGGCAGACAGGACAGAGCAGACTTTCAGGGAGATGAAAATAGAAATCCTACCAGAAGCCCATAACTGATGACTTGATGGAGAGCTTGATGAGGCTGTAGAAAGAGGCATAGTAAAGAGCTGTGAACAGGCAGCACCTGATAAGACCATGGGAACACACCTTCCCTTAGATAAAAAAGTGTATAAAAAGCCAGGTTGTATAGCACTCAAGACGCCTCAGCTCTGCTGGAGTGGGGTGTGTGTGTCAAAGAATGCAGGAGAGAACCATCCATCTATTTCATCCATGGCATCTAATGGGTGATGTATCATGACATGTATTTTCATCTACTTTGTAATTTGGGCTCTGTGATATATGACTTAGAATTTGATTCAATCCTTCATCTAATGTAACTTGTTTTAACTAAGATGTGCCTTCAGAGTCTTATACTTTGATGTTAAATGGATATCCAACAAGTTCTTTCATGCTGATATATTTCTATTTTTCTGTTTCTGCAGTGATGGTTAAGGTCACCTAGAATGCATTTGCCTGCCCGGGCGTTGGGATCCTCAGGAGAGGCCCTTCTCTCAGTCCCAACACCTTCACAAGCACGATTGGTGGAGACGCAAGATAGGGCCTTCTCGGTGGCTGCCCCCAGGTTCTGGAACTCTCTTCCTAGGGAAGCACAAATGGCCCCTTCCTTGCTATCCTTCCGTCGGCAGGCAAATACTTTTTTATTCCGACAGGCTTTTGGACTAGAAGATGTTTAAGATAGGGCCTCATAAGGTCTGTTGTATTGTTCTATGGTCCTATTCTTAATGTTTTAAATTGTCTTAGTATCTTAAGTGTATGTTTCATGGTTTTAATGTCGCGAATAGTTTAATTCTATTTTAATTGTATATTTTTGTATGTTTTTTTACCTATGTGTAGTTTTTATTTGTAAGCCGCCCTGAGTTCCAGTTTTGGAAAAAGGGCGGGGTAAAAATAAAGATTCATCCATTCATTCATTCATTTTATTAGTTGTAGTGTGGAAGATATGAATAAATAACTTATATTATAAAGACTGTTTTGCTGTGTGAAGTCTGACTCCAAGTAGAAAATTTCTGGTACCTCCCAAGACTCAAGAATTCATAAGTGGGGATTCTTCTATTCTCTGCCTAAACTAGATGACTGCTGTTGATAACCTATGAGCTTAGGTGAACTAACGTTTGATATACTCTATGTAGACACGGAGGAAGAGCGAAAGCAAGAACGCTTGACTCTATTCATTCATTGGCAAGGGGGCTAGTCTTGCCAATATCATGACTGCAGCAAGAAGTCCTGTGTTCCAAGCATCAAGAATACAGCGGGATGGGATCCATTGGCCGGTACCGGTTTGAAAGCATTCTGTTGATCTAACAGGCTAGTATTGATTTCAGCTCATTCTTTGTCTGCTAGCTACTACTTTTACCAAACCATTTTTTCCTCCAAAAATATTGGTATCGATATTTTAACAGGAAATAATATTTTGAAAGGTAATATTGATAAATGAGAGCAAATATGGATAAAAGTATTGTTCTTAATATTGATATTTTAGAGGAATATTTTTTTAAAAAATGCATTTTCAAAAATAGCCGCAGAAAAGCACTACATAATAATCCAATCCACAGCAATAGAGAATACGTGAATTAATGGAAAATTTGGTACCAAATCCAAATTTGGCAGAATTCTAGCACATCTCTTAGCTTGAATCACACTGAATCTGCTAAAGGAGAGACTGATCCCATTTTTGTTATGGTGTGTTCCTCCTACCATTACCAGAGAGAATTCTTGGAGCAAGTTTGAGATTTTTAGTTCATCAATTGTAACTAATTAAAAAATAATAAAATCAGAAATGTTCATATAACTTCACAAAAAGTATCAGTTCTAGAGGAGTGGTCATGTTCATCTGTTGCAGAGGGTGGGTGGGTAGAAATCTCACGGCACTTTCAAATTTATTAGTCTTTAAGGTGCCATATGATTCTCTGTTGTTTTCCAAGAATGCTCATCTTTATGTGATTAATGCTACTCCCAAGAGATGAGAGGAAGCATAATGAGCCCAGCTCTGCACTGCATTCTCTTTCACAGTGACAACATGATGGATATAAAAACCTAGATCTCCCATCCAAGGACATGATTGCACAGATCAAGAAAGGCAGTCTTTTCATTCCATCTGGTAAGTATGGCCAGAAAAGAATTCCTGTGTGTGTGTGTGTTTCCCCAATCCTACGACAATCATACATTTATATTTTTGTACTTTTTTTCTACATGCATATATGACACTAGAAAATGAACATTAGAGAGAGACAGAGAGAAAGATAATTTTTTTCTGAAGGTGAATGTTAAATCATTCTAGAATGCCACCAAGTGGGGAGATAGCAGGGCTAAAACAGCAAAATGAGCCAGGGTCTTCAATCCAGAGATATGGCGCCCCGCTCGCTGTGCAGCTGACGAGCGAGGCAAGGTTGCAGGTGGGGGTGAAGACGCTGCCTCCATCTTTAAAGGAGGCAGCGTCACGCATCGCGCTTGTGATGTAAGCGCGATGCGCAGCGTGAGGGGCAGAGCCTGCAGGACTATTTAAGTCCAGCCGCCCCTCCTACCTTCCTCTTTTGCTGCGCGACGCCCACCCCGCCCTCCCTCTTTCATGGTGTGCCTATGGGGTCGCTTCGGGGCCGAGTAGGAATTTTTATCCTGCTCACCCTTGTTGGCGGGCAGGTTTTTTGCCTACTCCACGCTATGGGACTGGGAGGGAATCGAGTTAGGGGGTGTTGTGTTTAATAGGCAGATTCGGCTTATTTGGCTAATCGAATTATCCAATAGGTCATGCCCCACAGGGCAATGTAGTTAACACGGATGCGGGAAGGTGCGGGAAGGGAAATAGGTAAGGACAGCTAGGTGGCCCCCTTAGGCACCTTTGGAGGTGATTGGCAGTTCCGGAGGCCTGTCTCTCAGGGCTTTACGGCTCTAGAGCAGGATATGGGCTGCTTCTGGGGCCAACTTATCTTCATCTACCCAGGGGTTATATGGTCCCGGGTGGGGATGACGTGGGAAGGCCCCCCTACTCACCTGCAAGGTGTGGCCGGGGTAAAGGGTAAGCAGATGGGCTTGCCCTTGCCCCAGCAGGGGCTGGTCGCCCGAGAGCTGTGTGGCAAGCTACTTGCTTATAGACAGTTCCCGCACCTAGGTTTCCCTCTGCAGGTCACTTTAAATTGGGGTTTTTGTTTACTGTAATTTAAATAAAGTGGCCCTTGTTCAACCCAAGCTGATGTCTCTGTGTTTTATTTCACCCCTCAACTGCAACTAAGTGTATGGGGAAAGACTGTGCAATTATGCTCATAGTTCTGCCAGAGCCCTTGTATGAGGAAAAGTCTCTCTCTTGGTCCTGATAAACCATCACAGAGGTTAAGAGCAGAGGACATATGACACTCAGAATCAGCCTAGCAACCTGATTTGCTGATCTCAGGAGCAGACAGCACTGACCATTAAAAAGTGATTGATTGATTGATTGAGCGAGTGAGCGAGTGAGCGAGTGAGCGAGTGAGCGAGTGAGTGAGTGAGGGAGGGAGGGAGGGAGGGAGGGAGGGATTGAGTGATTCGATTGTGTAATAATACATGTAAGGATATCAGAACACAGGCATTTAACAATGCATCCAATCTCATAAAAACATAAGAATGTAAGAAGACCCCTGCTGGATCAGGCCAAAGGCTCATCTAGTCCAGCAGCTTGTTCTCACAGTGACCAAACAGATGCCCATGGAAGCCTGCAAGAATTGCTCTCTGTGTTATCTGGGTTCAATATTTATTTCTTTTTATTCTAGCGCAGTAACTCTTAGAACGGAATAAATGGTGGATCCGAATTGTACTACAACTACAGCTGACTTTGTTTTCTCAGGACTGAAAGCTTCCAAGGATGTGCAGATCACCCTGTTTGTGCTATTCTTAATGACTTATCTGGTCACACTGATAGGGAATCTTGGGATGGTAGCTTTGATCCATGCTGATGCCCAGCTCCAAACTCCCATGTTCTCCTTCTTAAAGAGCTTGTCCATTGTTGACAGCTGTTATTCAACAGTTATCACTCCAAAGATGTTGGTGGACCTGTTAGTAAGAAAAGGCACCATTACGTACATAGGTTGTGTTACTCAATACTTTGCTTTCATCTTTTTTGTGACCTCAGAGTGTCTTCTGCTTGCCGTGATGGCATATGACCGTTACGTTGCCATCTGCTACCCATTGCTCTATGTCGTCATCATGTCCCCAAAGAGGTGTGTACAGCTATTGACAGGAACATACACATGGGCTTTCTTGACCTCTTTAGTCCACACCAGTGGCTTGCTCAGGTTGTCTTTCTGTGACTCCAATGTCATCAACCATTTCTTCTGTGATATCACTCCCCTGCTGGACCTATCCTCCACAAACACTTACATCAATGAACTATTTATCTTCACATTTGGCACCTTAGTTGAACTAACCAGCATTGTCACGATCCTTGTCTCTTATGTTTTCATTGTGATTACGGTGTTAAGGATACAGTCTGCCGAGGGAAGGAGAAAAGCCTTCTCCACTTGCACATCCCACCTCATGGCAGTCACAATCTTTCATGGCACCATTCTCTTCATGTATTTCCGACCTAGATCTAGCTATTCATTGCATACAGACAAAGTAGCATCAGTGTTCTATACTGTGGTGATCCCTATGTTGAATCCCCTGATCTACAGCCTGAGAAACAGGGAGGTTAAGGATGCCATGAGGAGAGTGGTGCAGAGAATGTTATTATTACATTGCTGAAAAAAGAACCAAACACAAACAAATCCATCCTGTGATATATAAGTTACCCACTGAAGCACAAGGAATTTTATGGTTTGTGCTTACCTGAAGAATGGATGCAATCAGCATCACATTTGACCTTCCCTGACACGATACCCCTTTACAGCTGAGTGGACTACAAGCAGCTTTGTACAATGTTTACCTATGAACTTCAAGGATAAATCCACATTGGTCCACACACAGTAGGGCTGCATGTATGCTACATCAATATCAACCAGATCACATACAGACTTCACAAGATCACATCCACAAGCACTTCCCCCATCCAGTATTCTACACAGGTTCAGCATGACATATGAACAGAGTGTACCTCTGTATGCACCAATGCATACTCTAATAAAGATTCATAATTGTGTTGACAGTGCCTATATTGTCAACAAGCTTTTTAAGTGGAGATTTTTATCCTCTATCTGTATTGGATCTGAAATTGTTATATATGAAATTGTTTTAGATATGTTTTTATTGTTAATGATTTTATTCTTGAGATGTTTCATAGGAAGTGACTCATAAATGAAATGAAATAAATACATTCTTACCTTTTGTAGATACGTACTCTTTGTGCATGATTCATGATAACACCTAGAGAATGGCAGGGCAGCCGGCACAATCCTGCTCCCCCCCAACACAACACACATATAGACTATATATCAGTGTAAAGAGAAGAGGGCCTTTTCTGCTGTAGACCCCTGGCTATAGAATTCTCTCCTCAGTGAGGCCTGTCTGGTACAGATTTGAACACCTTTTGGGCACCAGTTTAAGTCCTTCCTCGATTCCCAGTACAGGCATTTCTTCTATTGTGACAGGTTTTTCATGGCCTAGATATGGCTAATGTTTCACTGTTGCTGTTATTCTTGAGCTGGTTGTTTTGTTAGTGTGTTGATGATTGCTATGTTTTTAACTCTATATTTTGATTCTTTATGTAAGTCTAATAATACGGAGCTAATTTTGTATGAGGTGACTAATAAATCAAAATGATGATGACGATGATGTCGTCTTACTGGGATGATTGATCCATGGTTCAGCTCAGTGGTCAATCACCGTTTTGATTGTTTAAATTTCATTTTTTGTGAAAACACTGATAGAGGAATAAAATACAGGCATTTGGGAGGGAAAGTGCATAGTGCCAGCCAATTCCCCCCACTCACTGGTGGAGAGGACATGAGGGCCGGGCCAGGCAGTGACCTTTCTCTCCACTCTTCCTCCATGCAGAGTGTGTTAACTTACATCATGGACTATGTAACAGTCAAGTTTACAGAAACTTTAGTATGAACAACACAGAAACTTTAGTATCAACAGCATATTTTTTGTTTCATAAGAAAAAGGAGGTTAAGGATACCATGAACAAGCAGATACCAAAAGGTATTAAACAAAACAAAATAGTTGATGATACAATTAAGAAGTTAAAAACCAATGTGGAGCTTTTTTTCTCAAAAAATCAATTTTAATATTGTATCACAACACCAATACAAAACAACAGATTTAGGAACAGAATAAGACCACATTATAATGCAGCCATAGCTGAGCATTTAGGGAGAGTGGTGCTGAGAACAATATGTATAACTTTCTTGTTGAAGTCAATAAGATTTAGTACTGAATTCTGTAAAATATTTACTGCAAAACTAACTTCCTTTTGTAAATGTATAAAAATGCTTGATAAGCATGCAACACAACTTGCTTTCTTCAGAAACCCTAGAAAGGCCTCATGGTGAGCTACACATATTGGGAAAATTAGAAATTAGGCCTGAGTTACAGCCTAGGAGGCCAGCCAGCCAGCTAACTGTAGCATGCGCATCAGTCTTTCTATTCCTCTAGGGCAGTTCTCATTCTTTGCCATCAAGTAATCAAGAAAAAGAAGAAAAACTACCCAGTATGACTGTGAGTATAGTGAGTGCTTTAAAAGAGTAATGATTTTACTTAACGTAGATCACTTTAACTTGTCTCTTTATTTCACCCCTTAGCAATAAGCACCAAATCCTGCGGTATCCATCATAATAACTGCAGAATAAGCAAACTCCTACTTCTTACTGCAGGCAGGCAAACACAGGCTTCTTTATTGCTGGCTAAGTAAAGAACACAACTGAAAATAAAAAACGGAGCAAATGAAAATCCAGAGGGTAGAATCTAACACTAGGGCATAGTTAACTCTTCAAGGGTCATGTTACTACACAGGCTTTTTTTGTTTTCAGGATCACTTCAGTAATTATAGAGCAATGGTAAACATGAAAAATTCCACCCTCAGTCAGGGAAGGTCTTGAGTGAGCAGACTTTGCGGGGCTCTACCAGATGAGGTTTTTGTTGTATACTCACAGGGCCCAAGTCTTAAATTGCTCCTGTTCTTAAAACAAGCTGTCATTCTTTAAATGGAGGCTGTCATTAATTTACAAAGCCCTGAACAACTTCGGTCCAGGGTATCTTAGGGACCGCCTGAGCCCTTATATCCCAGCTTGATCACTGTGATCATCTGCACGTGCAGCTTTGGTTGTCCCCCAAGTTCGTGAGGCTCCTGTATTACTGACATGAAATCAAGCCATCAGTGTCATCAGCCCAGTTCTCTGAAATATCTGCCAACAGAGATTCAGCAGGTGCCTTCCATTTTAAATCCCTGCTGAAAATCTTTCTGTTCCACCAGGCTTATGCAGGCAATTAAGATGTCTTTTTGCAATAGTTGAGCTTTGTTTTTACTGTATTTGTAGTGGTTTTTATTATATTTTTCTCTCTTTTTTTACTTCTTGAAAACTACTTTGATGTTCTTAAATGAAATAGCAGTGTACAAATATATTTATAAATAAATATAAATAAATAAAATTAAAAAGATAATTTCCCAAAAAATCCTGGGGGGTGGCAAAGCACAGCTCAGGAGGACAGTTTGCCCCACTCTGGCTACAAGGCTATCTGTGGCCAGTTTAGGATAGCCTCTGAGCATAAACAGAGAATGTGGTAAGAAATGCAAAGCAGGAGAAAAGTACAATAATCGCTTAGGAGGTAAAAGAAGCATTTCACTACAGGGACAATTCAAATATTCAAAAGTACTTTTGAGTTCAGTAAGGCCGGGGATGGAACTGGCAATCCCCCCCCCATATATATGGTCTGCCTAGTAAACATCGCAAGACGTCACCCTAAGAGTCGGAAATGACTTGCACTACAAGTGCAGGGACACCTTTACCTTTACCTTTACCTTTTACCCTTGTCTTACAACATTCAATTGGGAGAAACTTTAATTGCATTGTTTGTGCATTAGACATGTTTTGAAAAACTTCATGTGTCAAGCTTCAGATCGCTCTATGCTAGATATAAGTACTTTAGAAAATTAGGCCTTCATTTTAGGAATGAATTCTGCAGCTACTGAATGCCTTCCCTTCTGGTAGGTTGCTTGATAGTAGTGACCTTTCTCCAAGACTTCTCTCTTATACCTTCCTAAATATTCTGTGTAGCCCAACTTATGTAACCATACACAAGAACCCTCAAAAGAAGCTCTGGAGGGTTGGGAAATCCTCTGGAGCTAATCCTCATAGTCATCATTGGGGGAAGGGTCTCTAGCTCAGTCATAGAGCATCTGCTTTGCATGCAGAAGGTCCCAAGTTCAATCTCCAGGTAGGGCTGGGAATGACTGCTACCTGAAATCCTGGACAGCATAGACAATACTGACCTAGATGGATTAATGGTCTGACTCAGTATAAAGAAGCTTCCTATGTCCTGTTATTATTTATTACATTTATCAGTCACTTTATGCAATAAAAAGTCTCAAAGGGATAAGATAAAATCACCACATAAAAGTAATTTAAATCCAAAACAATTTAAAACAATGATTAAAACAAAATACATAAAATGCTCATCCAGCAACACACTTATTAATCCTACCCACAAGTCCTATCCACCCCACTAAAAGATGAGCACCACCATAGGAGGCAACTTAATTAACCAGGATAAATGAAAAGGTCTTAGCCTGGCACCTAAAGACTGACAAGGATGGCATCAGCCATATCTCTCCAGGGAGAGCTTTCCACAGATGGGGGGCCACCACTGAAAAGGTGTGCTGGAGCACATGGAGAAGAACCTCAGATGAAGACCACACTATCCAGGCTTATTCATAGGGGGAAAGGTGATCCGTGATATATTGTGGTCCTGAGCTATATAAAGCTTTAAAGATCAAAACCAGCACTTTGAACTGAGCCTGCAATCTCATTGGTAGCCAGTGGAGTCGGGCCAGAATCAGGGTAATATGTTCAGATCTCTTGGTTCCAATCAATAATCTGGCCACTGAACTCTACACTAGTGTATTGTCCAAACTGTCTTCAAAGCCAGCCCCGTCTGTAATGCCCACACTTATCTAACCTAGAGGTTATCAGAGCATTGGCAACTGAAGCCAGATTATTCCTGTCCACACCAGGTTGCAGCTGGGTCACCTGCCAAAGCTGACAGAAGGCACTCTGCACCACTGAGGTCACTTGTGCTTCCAGCGACAGAAGTGGATCCAATACCCCCAAGCTTGCACCGCTGCTTCTTTAGGGGGAGTTTAACTCCTTCCATCCCATCAAACCCCACCTATCCAGTCCAGGGAGCCACCCACTAACAGGGCCTCAGTCTTATCTGGACAGAGCTTCAGTTCATTGCCTCTCATCCAGTCCATATCCAAAGCCAGATGCTGATCTTGCGCATTCACTGCCGCACCTACAGATGTTAAGGAGAAACAAAGGTGCGTGTCATCAGCATATTGATGACAGTCCACTCCAGATAACCCCACTCAGCAGTTTCATATAGACGTTAAACAGCATGGGGGCTAGGATGAACCCTGTTGAAGGCTGCATGGGGTCAAGCACCATTCTTCAAGTGCCACTCTCTGGAGGGGGCCATCCAAATAAGACTGGAATCACCACAAAGCAGTGCCATCCAGTCTCAGTCAGACAGCTGCTCCAGGCTGATGATACTGAAAACTATACTAATCTGGATAGATCCTCTGTTGCACACCCAAATGTACTTTTTCCTCAGTAGCCTGTCCTTCTTAGATGCCTGCTATTCTGCCACCATCACACCTAATATGCTAATTGCCATTTTAGTGGGCAACAAAACCATCCCTTATGCTGCCTGCATTGTACAATATACTTTCTTTGCAATCTTTGGCACCACTGAGTTGATTTTTTCCTGGCAGCCATGGTTTATGTGGCCATTTGCAACCCTCTGCTCTACACTTCTGTTATGACTAAGGACCTTTGTGCAGGTTTGATAGCAGGCTTATACCACTGGGGTACTGTGAACTCTTTGATTCACACAAGTGGATTGTTGAGATTGTCCTTCTGTGGCTCCAACATCACCAACCACTTTTTCTGTGATCACAACACCCTCTTGAAACTGGCTTGCAATGACATCCACATCAATGAGATGCTGATATTCATTTTTGGTAGCTTATTTAAAATGAGCAGCTTGATTGTCATTGTTACGTATTCATAATTATACCTCTACCAAGGATGCGCTCTGTGAAAGGAAGGCATAAAGCCTTCTCCACGCTTGCCTCCCATCTCACAGCCTGAGGAACAAGGATGTAAAATGTACTTTCAGAAAAGCAATTGGGAGAAAAAGTTTTTCGGTAAATATCTGACAGTTACTAAGTACAGCACAGAGATAGTTACTATGTATTTAGACAATTGCAAAGTGTGTCAGAGAGAAATAGACATGGGTCAGTAAGACTCTAAGATATAACGTTGGCAAACATTTTTCATGGACAGATATCAGTTGGAATTTGATGAATAAATTCCTAGTATATGCATATGCAATTGAGTCTATTGAAAAAATGAAACAAAGCCACATGGAACTGTGGATCCAATAGTACCATACTATGGACACCAGGAAAGCAGCAAAAAGCCTGTTGTTACGAGAGGCTAGATGCGGGGAAGAAAAGCCCATATATTGTAGAAACCCCTGGAAGTGCATAATATCTACACGACACTTTCCTTACCAATAGATTATTTCTATTCCAGTAGAACTCAGGCTACTT